>NC_090925.1:670884643-672084643 GCF_040938575.1 Ambystoma mexicanum
GAGGTGCTGGGGGACATGAGTGGGGGGCCTGGTGGAGGGTGCCCCTCAGTGCTGGGGTTTGGGGGGTGCAGGGAGACATGAGTGGGGTCCTTCTGGCAGGTGCCCCGCAGTGCTGGGGGTGGGGTGTGTGGGAGACATGAGTGGGGGCCTGGTGGAGGGTGCCCCTCAGTGCTGGGGGGTGGGGTGGGTGTGAGACATGAGTGGGGTCCTAGTGGAGGGTGCCCCTCAGTGCTGGGGGGGTAGGTGGTGGGAGACATGAGTGGGGGCCTGGTGGAGGGTGTCCCTGCACTGCTGGGGGTGGGGGGTGGTGGGAGAAATGTGTGGGGGTCTGCTGGCAGGTGCCCACAGTGCTGGGGGGTGGGGTGGGTGGGAGACATGTGTGGGGGCCTGGTGGGGGGTGCCCCTCAGTGCTGGGGGGGTGGGGGTGCAGGGGGACATGAGTGGGGGCCTGCTGGCAGGTGCCCCACAGTGCTGGGGGGTGGGGTGGGTGGGAGACATGAGTGGGGCCTGGTGGAGGGTGCCCCTCAGTGCTGGGGACGGTGGGGGGTGGGAGACATGAGTGGGGGCCTGCTGGCAGGTGCCCCACAGTGCTGGGGGGTGGGGGTACAGGGAGACATGAGTGGGGGCCTGCTGGCAGGTGCACCACAGTGCTGGGGGGTGGGGGTGCTGGGGGACATGAGTGGGGGCCTGCTGGCAGGTGCCCCACAGTGCTGGGGGTGGGGGTGCTGGGGGACATGAGGGGGGGCCTGCTGGCAGGTGCCCCACAATGCTGGGGGGTGGGGGTGCTGGGGGACATGAGTGGGGGCCTGGTGGAGGGTGCCCCTCAGTGCTGGGGGGTGGGGCGCAGGGAGACATGAGTGGGGGCCAGGTGGAGGGTGCCCCTCAGTGCTGGGGGGGTGGGGGGTGGGAGACATGAGTGGGGGCCTTGTGGAGGGTACCCCTCAGTGCTTGGGGGGTGGGGGGTGGGAGACATGAGCGGGGGCCTGTTGGAAGGTGCCCCTCAGTGCTGGGGGGTGGGGGTGCAGGGAGACATGAGTGGGGGCCTGCTGGCAGGTGCCCCACTGTGCTGGGGGGTGGGGTGGGTTGGAGACATGAGTGGGGGCCTGGTGGAGGTTGCCCCTCAGTGCTGGGGGGTGGGGGTGCTGGGGGACATGAGTGGGGGCCTGGTGGAGGGTGCCCCTCAGTGCCGTGGGGTGGGGGTGCAGGGGGACATGAGTGGGGGCCTGCAGGCAGGTGCCCCACAGTGCTGGGGGGTGGGGTGGGTGCTTTAGACATGAGTGGGTGCCTGGTGGAGGGTTCCCCCTCAGTGCTGGGGGGGCTGGGGGGTGGGAGACATGTGTGGGGGCCTGCTGGCAGGTGCCCCAGAGTGCTGGGGGGTGGGGGTGCAGGGAGACATGAGTGGAGGCCTGCTGGCAGGTGCCCCACAGTGCTGGGGGGTGGGGGTGCTGGGGGACATGAGTGGGGGCCTGATGGCAGGTTGCCCCACAGTGCTGGGGGGTGGGGGTGCTGGGGGACATGAGCGGGGGCCTGGTGGAGGGTGCCCCTCAGTGCTGGGGGGTGGGGGTGCAGGGGGACATGAGTGGGGGCCTGCTGGCAGGTGCCCCACAGTGCTGGGGGGTGGGGGTGCATGGAGACATGAGTGGGGGCCTGGTGGAGGGTGCCCCTCAGTGCTGGGGGTGTGGGGGGTGGGAGACATGAGTGGGGGCCTGGTGGGGGGTGCCCCTCAGTGCTGGTGGGTGGGGGTTGCAGGTAGACATGAGTGGGGGCCTGCTGGCAGGCGCCCCACAGTGCTGGGGGGTGGGGTGGGTAGGAGAGATGAGTGGGGCTGGTGGAGGGTGCCCCTCAGTGCTCGGGGGTGGGGTGGGTGGGAGACATGAGTGGGGGCCTGGTGGAGGGTGCCCCTCAGTGCTGGGGGGGTGGGGGTGGGAGACATGAGTGGGGGCCTGATGGAGGGTGTCCCTGCACTGCTGGGGGTGGGGGTAGTGGGAGAAATTTGTGGGGGCCTGCTGGCAGGTGCCCCACAGTGCTGGGGGGTGGGGTGGGTGGGAGACATGAGTGGGGGCCTCGTGGAGGGTGCCCCCTCAGTGCTGGGTGTGGGGGTGCTGGGAGACATGAGTGGGGGCATGGTGGAGGGTGCCCCTCAGTGCTGGGGGGTGGGGGTGCAGGGGAACATGAGTGGGGGCCTGCTGGCAGGTGCCCCACAGTGCTGGGGGGTGGGGTGGGTGGGAGACATGAGTGGGGGCCTGGTGGAGGGTGCCCCTCAGTGCTGGGGGGATGTGGGGGTGGGAGACATGAGTGGGGGCCTGCTGGCAGGTGCCCCACAGTGCTGGGGGGTGGGGTGGGTGGGAGACATGAGTGGGGGCCTGGTGGAGGGTGCCCCTCAGTGCTGGGGGGATGTGGGGGGTGGGAGACATGAGTGGGGGCCTGCTGGCAGGTGCCCCACAGTGCTGTGGGTGGGGGTGCAGGGGAGACATGAGTGGGGGCCTGCTGGCAGGTACCCCACAGTGCTGGGGGTTGGGGGTGCTGGGGACATGAGTGGGGGCCTGGTGGAGGGTGCCCCTCAGTTCTGGGGGGTGGGGGTGCAGGGGGACATGAGTGGGGGCCTGCTGGCAGGTGCCCCACAGTGCTGGGGGGTGGGGGTGCAGGGAGACATGAGTGGGGGCCTGGTGGAGGGTGCCCCTCAGAGCTGGGCGGGATGGGGGATGGGAGACATGAGTGGGGGCCTGGTGGAGGGTGCCCCTCAGTGCTGGGGTGTGTGGGGGGTAGGAGACATGAGTGGGGGCCTGGTGGAGGGTGCCCCTCAGTGCTGGTGGGTGGGGGTGCAGGTAGACATGAGTGGGGGCTTGCTGGCAGGTGCCCCACAGTGCTGGGGGGTGGGGTGGTTGGGAGAGATGAGTGGGGGCCTGGTGGAGGGTGCCCCTCAGTGCTGGGGGGTGGGGTGGGTGGGAGACATGAGTGGGGCCTGGTGGAGGGTGCCCCTCAGTGCTGGGGGGGTGGGGGTGGGAGACAAGAGTGGGGGCCTGGTGGAGGGTGTCCCTGTACTGCTGGGGGTGGGGGTGGTGGGAGAAATGTGTGGGGGCCTGCTGGCAGGTGCCCCTCAGTGCTGGGGGGTGGGGTGGGTGGGAGACATGAGTGGGGCCTCGTGGAGGGTGCCCCTCAGTGCTGGGTGTGGGGGTGCTGGGGGACATGAGTGGGGGCCTGGTGGAGGGTGCCCCTCAGTGCTGGGGGGTGGGGTGCAGGGGGACATGAGTGGGGGCCTGCTGGCAGGTGCCCCACAGTGCTGGGGGGTGGGGTGGGTGGGAGACATGAGTCGGGGCCTGGTGGAGGGTGCCCCTCAGTGCTGGGGGGATGTGGGGGGTGGGAGACATGGAGTGGGGGCCTGCTGGCAGGTGCCCCACAGTGCTGGGGGTGGGGGTGCAGGGGAGACATCAGTGGGGGCCTGCTGGCAGGTACCCCACAGTGCTGGGGGTTGGGGGTGCTGGGGGACATGAGTGGGGGCCTGGTGGAGGGGTGCCCCTCAGTGCTGGGGGGTGGGGGTGCAGGGGGACATGAGTGGGGGCCTGCTGGCAGGTGCCCCACAGTGCTGGCGGGTGGGGGTGCAGGGAGACATGAGTGGGGGCCTGGTGGAGGGTGCCCCTCAGTGCTGGGCGATATGGGGGTGGGAGACATGAGTGGTGGCCTGGTGGAGGGTGCCCTCAGTGCTGGGGGGTGTGGGGGGTGGGAGACATGAGTGGGGGCCTGGTGGAGGGTGCCCCTCAGTGCTGGTGGGTGGGGGTGCAGGTAGACATGAGTGGGGGCTTGCTGGCAGGTGCCCCACTGTGCTGGGGGTGGGGTGGGTGAGAGAGATGAGTGGGGGCCTGGTGGAGGGTGCCCCTCAGTGCTGGGGGGTGGGGTGGGTGGGAGACATGAGTGGGGCCTGGTGGAGGGGTGCCCCTCAGTGCTGGGGGGGTGGGGGTGGGAGACATGAGTGGGGGCCTGGTGGAGGGTGTCCCTGCACTGCTGGGGGGTGGGGGTGGTGGGAGAAATGTGTGGGGCCTGCTGGCAGGTGCCCCACAGTGCTGGCATGTGGGGTGTGTGGGAGACATGAGTGGGGGCCTCGTGGAGGGTACCCCTCAGTGCTGGGGGGTGGGGGTGCTGGGGGACATGAGTGGGGGCCTGGTGGAGGGTGCCCCTCAGTGCTGGGGGGTGGGGGTGCAGGGGGACATGAGTGGGGGCCTGCTGGCAGGTGCCCCACAGTGCTGGGGGTGGGAGACATGAGTGGGGGCCTGGTGGAGGGTGCCCCTCAGTGCTGGGGGGATGTGGGGTGGGAGACATGAGTGGGGGCCTGCTGGCAGGTGCCCCACAGTGCTGGGGGTGGGGGTGCAGGGAGACATGAGTGGGGGCCTGCTGTCAGGGGCCCCACAGTGCTGGGGGTTGGGGGTGCTGGGGGACATGAGTGGGGGCCTGCTGGCAGGTGCCCCACAGTGCTGGGGGGTGGGGGTGCTGGGGTACATGAGTGGGGGCCTGCTGGCAGGTGCCCCACAGTGCTGGGGGGTGGGGGTGCTGGGGGACATGAGTGGGGGCCTGGTGGAGGGTGCCCCTCAGTGCTGGGGGGTGGGGGTGCCTGGGGACATGAGTGGGGGCCTGCTGGCAGGTGCCCCACAGTGCTGGGGGTGGGGGTGCAGGGAGACATGAGTGGGGGCCTGGTGGAGGGTGCCCTCAGTGCTGGGGGGGTGGGGGGTGGGAGACATTAGTGGGGGCCTGGTGGAGGGTGCCCCTCAGTGCTGGGTGTGGGGGGTGCTGGGGGACATGAGTGGGGGCCTGGTGGAGGGTGCCCCTCAGTGCTGGGGGGTGGGGTGCAGGGGGACATGAGTGGGGGCCTGCTGGCAGGTGCCCCACAGTGCTGGGGGGTGGGGTGGGTGGGAGACATGAGTGGGGGCCTGGTGGAGGGTGCCCCTCAGTGCTGGGGATGTGGGGGGTGGGAGACATGAGTGGGGGCCTGCTGGCAGGTGCCCCACAGTGCTGGGGGTGGGGGTGCAGGGAGACATGAGTGGGGGCCTGCTGGCAGGTACCCCACAGTGCTGGGGGTTGGGGGTGCTGGGGGACATGAGTGGGGGCCTGGTGGAGGGTGCCCCTCAGTGCTGGGGGGTGGGGGTGCAGGGGGACATGAGTGGGGGCCTGCTGGCAGGTGCCCCACAGTGCTGGCGGTGGGGATGCAGGGAGACATGAGTGGGGGCCTGGTGGAGGGTGCCCCTCAGTGCTGGGCGGGATGGGGGGTGGGAGACATGAGTGGGGGCCTGGTGGAGGGTGCCCCTCAGTGCTGGGGGGTGTGGGGGGTGGGAGAATGAGTGGGGGCCTGGTGGAGGGTGCCCCTCAGTGCTGGTGGGTGGGGGTGCAGGTAGACATGAGTGGGGGCTTGCTGGCAGGTGCCCCACTGTGCTGGGGGTGGGGTGGGTGAGAGAGATGAGTGGGGGCCTGGTGGAGGGTGCCCCTCAGTGCTGGGGGGTGGGGTGGGTGGGAGACATGAGTGGGGCCTGGTGGAGGGTGCCCCTCAGTGCTGGGGGGTGGGGGTGGGAGACATGAGTGGGGGCCTGGTGGAGGGTGTCCTTGCACTGCTGGGGGGTGGGGGTGGTGGGAGAAATGTGTGGGGGCCTGCTGGCAGGTGCCCCACAGTGCTGGCGGGTGGGGTGTGTGGGAGACATGAGTGGGGGCCTCGTGGAGGGTACCCCTCAGTGCTGGGGGGTGGGGGTGCTGGGGGACATGAGTGGGGGCCTGGTGGAGGGTGCCCCTCAGTGCTGGGGGGTGGGGGTGCAGGGGGACATGAGTGGGGGCCTGCTGGCAGGTGCCCCACAGTGCTGGGGGTGGGGGTGCAGGGAGACATGAGTGGGGCCTGCTGACAGGGGCCCCACAGTGCTGGGGGTTGGGGTGCTGGGGGACATGAGTGGGGGCCTGCTGGCAGGTGCTCCACAGTGCTGGGGGGTGGGGGTGCTGGGGTACATGAGTGGGGGCCTGCTGGCAGGTGCCCCACAGTGCTGGGGGTGGGGGTGCTGGGGGACATGAGTGGGGGCCTGGTGGAGGGTGCCCCTAAGTGCTGGGGGGTGGGGGTGCCTGGGGACATGAGTGGGGGCCTGCTGGCAGGTGCCCCACAGTGCTGGGGGGTGGGGGTGCAGGGAGACATGAGTGGGGGCCTGGTGGAGGGTGCCCCTCAGTGCTGGGGGGGTGGGGGGTGGAGACATGAGTGGGGGCCTGTGGAGGGTGCCCCTCAGTGCTGGGGTGTGGGGGTGCTGGGGGACATGAGTGGGGGCTGGTGGAGGGTGCCCCTCAGTGCTGGGGGGTGGGGGTGCTGGGTGACATGAGTGGGGGCATGGTGGAGGGTGCCCCTCAGTGCTGGGGGGGTGGGGGTGGGAGACATGAGTGGGGGCCTGGTAGTGGGTGCCCCTCAGTGCTGGGGGGGTGGGGGGTGGGAGACATGAGTGGGGGCCTGGTGGAGGGTGCCCCTCAGTGCTGGGGTGTGGGGGTGCTGGGGGACATGAGTGGGGCCTGCTGGCAGGTGCCCCACAGTGCTGGGGGGTGGGTTGGGTGGGAGACATGAGTGGGGGCCTGGTGGAGGGTGCCCCTCAGTGCTGGGGGGATGTGGGGGGTGGGAGACATGAGTGGGGGCCTGCTGGCAGGTGCCCCACAGTGCTGGGGGTGGGGGTGCAGGGAGACATGAGTGGGGGCCTGCTGGCAGGTACCCCACAGTGCTGGGGGTTGGGGGTGCTGGGGGACATGAGTGGGGCCTGGTGGAGGGTGCCCCTCAGTGGCTGGGGGGTGGGGGGTGCAGGGGGACATGAGTGGGGGCCTGCTGGCAGGTGCCCCACAGTGCTGGCGGGTGGGGATGCAGGGAGACATGAGTGGGGCCTGGTGGAGGGTGCCCCTCAGTGCTGGGCGGGATGGGGGTGGGAGACATGAGTGGGGGCTGGTGGAGGGTGCCCCTCAGTGCTGGGGGGTGTGGGGGGTGGGAGACATGAGTGGGGGCCTGGTGGAGGGTGCCCTCAGTGCTGGGTGGTTGGGGGTGCAGGTAGACATGAGTGGGGGGCTTGCTGGCAGGTGCCACTGTGCTGGGGGTGGGGTGGGTGAGAGAGATGGAGTGGGGGCCTGGTGGAGGGTGCCCCTCAGTGCTGGGGGTGGGGTGGGTGGGAGACATGAGTGGGGCCTGGTGGAGGGTGCCCCTCAGTGCTGGGGGGTGGGGGTGGGAGACATGAGTGGGGGCCTGGTTGGAGGGTGTCCTTGCACTGCTGGGGGGATGGGGGTGGTGGGAGAAATGTGTGGGGGCCTGCTGGCAGGTGCCCCACAGTGCTGGCGGGTGGGGTGTGTGGGAGACAGAGTGGGGGCCTCGTGGAGGGTACCCCCTCAGTGCTGGGGGTGGGGGTGCTGGGGGGGACATGAGTGGGGGCCTGGTGGAGGTGCCCCTCAGTGCTGGGGGGTGGGGGTGCAGGGGGACATGAGTGGGGGCCTGCTGGCAGGTGCCCCACAGTGCTGGGGGTGGGGGTGCAGGGAGACATGAGTGGGGGCCTGCTGACAGGGGCCCCACAGTGCTGGGGGTTGGGGGTGCTGGGGGACATGAGTGGGGGCCTGCTGGCAGGTGCTCCACAGTGCTGGGGGGTGGGGGTGCTGGGGTACATGAGTGGGGGCCTGCTGGCAGGTGCCCCACAGTGCTGGGGGTGGGGGTGCTGGGGGACATGAGTGGGGGCCTGGTGGAGGGTGCCCCTCAGTGCTGGGGGGTGGGGGTGCCTGGGGACATGAGTGGGGGCCTGCTGGCAGGTGCCCCACAGTGCTGGGGGGTGGGGGTGCAGGGAGACATGAGTGGGGGCCTGGTGGAGGGTGCCCCTCAGTGCTGGGGGGGTGGGGGGTGGGAGACATGAGTGGGGGCCTGGTGGAGGGTGCCCCTCAGTGCTGGGGTGTGGGAGTGCTGGGGGACATGAGTGGGGGCCTGGTGGAGGGTGCCCCTCAGTGCTGGGGGGTGGGGGTGCTGGGTGACATGAGTGGGGGCATGGTGGAGGGTGCCCCTCAGTGCTGGGGGGGTGGGGGGTGGGAGACATGAGTGGGGGCCTGGTAGTGGGTGCCCCTCAGTGCTGGGGGGGTGGGGGGTGGGAGACATGAGTGGGGCCTGGTGGAGGGTGCCCCTCAGTGCTGGGGTGTGGGGGTGCTGGGGGACATGAGTGGGGGCCTGCTGGCAGGTGCCCCACAGTGCTGGGGGGTGGGGGTGGTGGGTGACATGAGTGGGGGCATGGTGGAGGGTGCCCCTCAGTGCTGGTTTTGGGGGTGCAGGGGGCATGAGTGGGGGCCTGCTGGCAGGTGCCCCACAGTGCTGGGGGGTAGGGGTGCAGGGAGACATGAGTGGGGGCCTGCTGGCAGGTGCCCCACAGTGCTGGGGGGTGGGGGTGCGGGGGACATGAGTGGGGGCCTGCTGGCAGGTGGCCCACATTGCTGGGGGGTGGGGGTGCTGGGGGACATGAGTGGGGGCCTGGTGGAGGGTGCCCCTCAGTTCTGGGGGGTGGGGGTGCAGGGAGACATGAGTGGGGGCCTGCTGGCTGGTGCCCCACAGTGCTGGGGGGTGGGGTGGGTGGGAGACATGAGTGGGGGCCTGGTGGAGGGTGCCCCTCAGTGCTGAGGGGTGGGGTGGGTGGGAGACATGAGTGGGGGCCTGGTGGAGGGTGCCCCTCAGTGCTGGGGGGACTGGGGGGTGGGAGACATGAGTGGGGGCCTGGTGGAGGGTGTCCCTGCACTGCCGGGGGGTGGGGGTGGTGGGAGAAATGTGTGGGGGCCTGCTGGCAGGTGCCCCAAAGTGCTGGGGGGTGGGGTGGGTGGGAGACATGCGTGGGGGCCTGGTGGAGGGTGCCCCACAGTGCTGGGGGGTGGGGGTGCTGGGGGACATGAGTGGGGGCCTGCTGGCAGGTGCCCCACAGTGCTGGGGGGTGGGGGTGCTGGGGGACATGAGTGGGGCCTGGTGGAGGGTGCCCCTCAGTGCTGGGGGGTGGTGGTGCAGGGGGACATGAGTGGGGGCCTGCTGGCAGGTGCCCCACAGTGCTGGGGGTGTAGGTGCAGGGAGACATGAGTGGGGGCCTGGTGGAGGGTGCCCCTCAGTGCTGGGGGGTGGGGGGTGGGTGACATGAGTGGGGGCCTGGTGGAGGGTGCCCCTCAGTGCTGGGGGGTGGGGGGTGGGAGACATGAATGGGGGCCTGGTGGAGGGTGCCCCTCAGAGCTGGGGGGTGGGGGTGCTGGGAACATGAGTGGGGGCCTGCTGGCAGGTGCCCCACAGTGCTGGGGGGTGGGGGTGCAGGGAGACATGAGTGGGGGCCTGGTGGAGGCTACCCCTCAGTGCTGGCGGGGGTGGTGGGTGGGAGACATGAGTGGGGCCTGGTGGAGGGTTCCCCTCAGTGCTGGGGGGTGGGGGTGCAGGGGGACATGAGTGGGGGCCTGCTGGCAGGTGCCCCACAGTGCTGGGGGGTGGGGGTGCTGGGGGACATGAGTGGGGGCCTGCTGGCAGGTGCCCCACAGTGCTGGGGGGTGGGGGTACTGGGGACATGAGTGGGGGCCTGCTGGCAGGTGCCCCACAGTGCTGGGGGGTGGGGGTGCTGGGGGACATGAGTGGGGGCCTGGTGGAGGGTGCCCCTCAGTGCTGGGGGGGTGGGGGGTGGGAGACATGAATGGGGGCCTGGTGGAGGGTGCCCCTCAGTGCTGGGGGGTGGGGGTGCAGGGGAACATGAGTGGGGGCCTGCTGGCAGGTGCCCCACAGTGCTGGGGGGTGGGGGTGCAGGGAGACATGAGTGGGGACCTGGTGGAGGCTTCCCCTCAGTGCTGGTGGGGGGGTGGGGGGTGGGAGACATGTGTGGGGCCTGGTGGAGGGTGCTCCTCAGTGCTGGGGGGTGGGGGTGCAGGGGGACATGAGTGGGGGCCTGCTGGCAGGTGCCCCACAGTGCTGGGGGGTGGGGGTGCTGAGGGATATGAGTGGGGGCCTGCTGGCAGGTGCCCCACAGTGCTGGGGGGTGGGGGTACTGGGGACATGAGTGGGGGCCTGCTGGCAGGTGCCCCACAGTGCTGGGGGGTGGGGGTGCTGGGGGACATGAGTGGGGGCCTGGTGGAGGGTGCAACTCAGTGCTGGGGGGTGGGGGTGCAGGGGGACATGAGTGGGGGCCTGGTGGAGGTTGCCCCTCAGTGTTGGGGGGGGTGGGGGTGGGGGGTGGGAGACATGAGTGGGGGTTGGTGGAGGGTGCCCCTCAGTGCTGGGGGGTGGGGGTGCTGGGGGACATGAGTGGGGGCCTGGTGGAGGGTGCCCCTCAGTGCTGGGGGTGGGGGTGCTGGGAGACATGAGTGGGGGCCTGGTGGAGGGTGCCCCTCAGTGCTGGGGGGTGGGGGGTGGTAGACATGAGTGGGGGCCTGGTGGAGGGTGCCCCTTAGTGCTGGGGGGTGGGGGGTGGGAGACATGAGTGGGGGCCTGGTGGAGGGTGCCCCTCAGTGCTGGGGGGTGGGGGTGCTGGGGGACATGAGTGGGGGCCTGGTGGAGGGTGCCCCTCAGTGCTGTGGGGTGGGGGTGCAGGGGGACATGAGTGGGGGCCTGCTGGCAGGTGCCCCACAGTGCTGGGGGGTGGGGTGGGTGGGAGACATGAGTGGGGCCTGGTGGAGTGTGCCCCTCAATGCTGGGGGGGGTTGGGGGTGGAAGACATGAGTGGGGGCCTGCTGGCAGGTGCCCCACAGTGCTGGGGGGTGGGGGTGCAGGGAGACATGAGTGGGGGCCTGCTGGCAGGTGCCCCACAGTGCTGGGGGGTGGGGGTGCTGGGGGACATGAGTGGGGGCCTGCTGGCAGGTGCCCCACAGTGCTGGGGGGTGGGGGTGCTGGGGTACATGAGTGGGGGCCTGGTGGAGGGTGCCCCTCAGTGCTGGGGTTGGGGGTGCAGGGGGACATGAGTGGGGGCCTGCTGGCAGGTGCCCCACAGTGCTGGGGGGTGGGGGTGCAGGGAGACATGAGTGGGGGCCTGGTGGAGGGTGCCCCTCAGTGCTGGGGGGGTGGGGGGTGGGAGACATGAGTGGGGGCCTGGTGGAGGGTGCCCCTCAGTGCTGGGGGGGTGGTGGGTGGGAGACATGGGTGGGGGCCTGGTGGAGGGTGCCCCTCAGTGCTGGGGGGTGGGGGTGCAGGGAGACATGAGTGGGGGCCTGCTGGCAGGTGCCCCACAGTGCTGGGGGGTGGGGTGGGTGGGAGACATGAGTGGGGCCTGGTGGAGGGTGCCCCTCAATGCTGGGGGGTGGGGGTGCTGGGGGACATGAGTGGGGGCCTGGTGGAGGGTGCCCCTCAGTGCTGGGAGGTGGGGGTGCAGGGAGACATGAGTGGGGGCCTGCTGGCAGGTGCCCTACAGTGCTGGGGGGTGGGGGTGCTGGGGGACATGAGTGGGGGCCTGCTGGCAGGTGCCCCACAGTGCTGGGGGGTGGGGGTGCTGGGGGACATGAGTGGGGGCCTGCTGGCAGGTGCCCCACAGTGCTGGGGGGTGGGGGTGCTGGGGGACATGAGTGGGGGCCTGGTGGAGGGTGCCCCTCAGTGCTGGGGGTGCAAGGGGACATGTGTGGGGCCTGCTGGCAGGTGCCACACAGTGCTGGGGGGTGGGGGTGCTGGGGGACATGAGTGGGGGCCTGGTGGAGGGTGCCCCACAGTGCTGGGGGGTGGGGGTGCTGGGGGACATGAGTGGGGGCCTGGTGGAGGGTGCCCCTCAGTGCTGGGGGTGCAAGGGGACATGTGTGGGGCCTGCTGGCAGGTGCCACACAGTGCTGGGGCGTGGGGGTGCTGGGGGACATGAGTGGGGGCCTGGTGGAGGGTGCCCCACAGTGCTGGGGGGTGGGGGTGCTGGGTGACATTAGCAGGTGTGCAAGGTAGTCCCCTGTGGTGTCGGCTGCCTGCAGGGGCCGTGGAGGGTGTGCAGGGAATACCTGGGAGCACCCAGCCAAATCGCGTGTAGAATTTCCCGCGTACCGCTGAAATACACGTACCCAGTCAAATAGCGTGTGGAAATTCCCGCGCACGTACCCCGCCAAATCGAGTGTGGAACTTCCCGCGTACCCGTGAAATCCACGTACCCAGCCAAATCGCGTGTGGAACTTCCCGCGCACCCCTGAAATCCACTTACCCAGCCAAATCGCGTGTGGAAATTCCCGCCACATACCCGGCCAAATCGCGTGTGAGACTTCCCGCGCACCCCTGAAATCCACGTACCCAGCCAAATCGTGTGTGGAAATTCCCGCGCACGTACCCAGCCAAATTGCTTGTGGAACTTCCCGCACACCCCTGAAATCCACGTACCCTGCCAAATCGCGTGTGAAACTTCTCACGCACCCCTGAAATCCACGTACCCAGCCAAATCGCGTGTGGAACTTCCCGCGCACCCCTGAAATCCACGTACCCAGCCAAATCGCATGTGGAAATTCCCTCAGTGCTGGGGGGAGTGGGGGGTGGGAGACATGAGTGGGGGCCTGGTGGCAGGTGCCCCACAGTGCTGGGGGGTGGGGTGGGTGGGAGACATGAGTGGGGGCCTGGTGGAGGGGGCCCCTCAGTTCTGGGGGGGGGTTGGGGGTGGGAGACATGAGTGGGTGCCTGCTGGCAGGTGCCCCACAGTGCTGGGGGGTGGGGGAGCAAGGGGACATGAGTGGGGGCCTGCTGACAGGTGCCCCACAGTGCTGGGGGGTGGGGGTGCTGGGGGACATGAGTGGGGGCCTGCTGGCAGGTGCCCCACAGTGCTGGGGGGTGGGGGTGCTGGGGGACATGAGTGGGGGCCTGCTGGCAGGTACCCCACAGTGCTGGGGGGTGGGGGTGCTGGGGGACATGAGTGGGGGCCTGGTGGAGGGTGCCCCTCAGTGCTGGGGGGTGGGGGTGCAGGGGGACATGAGTGGGGGCCTGCTGGCAGGTGCCCCACAGTGCTGGGGGGTGGGGGTGCAGGGAGACATGAGTGGGAGCCTGGTGGAGGGTGCCCCTCAGTGCTGGGGGGGTGGGGGGTGGGAGACATGGTTGGGGGCCTGGTGGAGGGTGCCCCTCAGTGCTGGGGAGGGTGGGGGTGGGAGACATGAGTGGGGGCCTGGTGGAGGGTGCCCCTCAGTGCTGGGGGGTGGGGGTGCAGGGAGACATGAGTGGGGGTCTGCTGGCAGGTGCCCCACAGTGCTGGGGGGTGGGGTGGGTGGGAGACATGAGTGGGGGCCTGGTTGAGGGTGCCCCTCAGTGCTGGGGGGTGGGGGTGCTGGGGGACATGAGTGGGGGCCTGGTGGAGGGTGCCCCTCAGTGCTGGGGGGTGGGGGTGCAGGGAGACATGAGTGGGGGCCTGCTGGCAGGTGCCCTACAGTGCTGGGGGGTGGGGGTGCTGGGGGACATGAGTGGGGGCCTGCTGGCAGGTGCCCCACAGTGCTGGGGGGTGGGGGTGCTGGGAGACATGAGTGGGGGCCTGCTGACAGGTGCCGCACAGTGCTGGGGGGTGGGGTTGCTGGGGGACATGAGTGGGGGCCTGGTGGAGGGTGCCCCTCAGTGCTGGGGGGTGGGGGAGCAAGGGGACATGAGTGGGGGCCAGCTGGCAGGTGCCCCACAGTGCTGGGGGGTGTGGGTGCAGGGAGACATGAGTGGGGGCCTGGTGGAGGGTGCCCCTCAGTGCTGGCGGGGTGGGGGGTGGGAGACATGAGTGGGGGCCTGGTGGAGGGTGCCCCTCAGTGCTGGGAGGGTGGGGGGTGGGAGACATGAGTGGGGGCCTGGTGGAGGGTGCCTCTCAGTGCTGGTGGGTGGGGGTGCAGGGAGACATGAGTGGGGGCCTGGTGGAGGGTGCCCCTCAGTGCTGGCGGGGTGGGGGGTGGGAGACATGAGTGGGGGCCTGCTGGCAGGTGCCCCACAGTGCTGGGGGGTGGGGGGTGGGAGACATGAGTGGGGGCCTGCTGGCAGGTGCCCCACAGTGCTGGGGGGTGGGGTGGGTGGGAGACATGAGTGGGGGCCTGGTGGAGGGTGCCCCTCAGTGCTGGTGGGTGGGGGTGCTGGGGGACATGAGTGGGGGCCTGGTGGAGGGTGCCCCTCAGTGCTGGGGGGTGGGGGTGCTGGGGGACATGAGTGGGGGCCTGTTGGCAGGTGCCCCACAGTGCTGGGGGGTGGGGGTGCTTGGGGACATGAGTGGGGGCCTGGTGGAGGGTGCCCCACAGTGCTGGGGGGTGGGGGTGCTGGGTGACATGAGCAGGTGTGCAGGGTAGTCCCCTGTGGTGTCAGCTGCCTGCAGGGGCCGTGGAGGGTGTGCAGGGAATACCTGGGAGCACCCAGCCAAATCGCATGTAGAATTTCCCACGTACCCCTGAAATACACGTACCCAGTCAAATCGCGTGTGGAAATTCCCGCGCACGTACCCGGCCAAATCGTGTGTGGAACTTCCCGCGCACCCTTGAAATCCACGTACCCAGCCAAATCGCGTGTGGAACTTCCCGCGCACCCCTGAAATCCACGTACCCAGCCAAATCGCGTGTGGAAATTCCCGCAAACGTACCCGGCCAAATCGCGTGTGAGACTTCCCACGCACCCCTGAAATCCACATACCCAGCCAAATCGTGTGTGGAAATTCCCGCGCACGTACTCGGCCAAATCGCTTGTGGAACTTCCCGCGCACCCCTGAAATCCACGTACCCTGCCAAATCGCGTGTGAAATTTCCCGCGCACCCCTGAAATCCACGTACCCAGCCAAATCGCGTGTGGAACTTCCCGCGCACCCCTGAAATCCACGTACCCAGCCAAATCGCGTGTGGAAATTCCCGCGCACATACCCGGCAAAATCGCGTGTGGAACTTCCCGCGCACCCCTGAAATCCACGTACCCTGCCAAATCGCATGTGAAACTTCCCGCGCACCCCTGAAATCCACGTACCCAGCCAAATCGCGTGTGAAACTTCCCGCGCACCCTGGAATCCACGTACTCAGCCAAATCGCGTGTGAAACTTCCCGCGCACCCCGAAATACACGCACACATTATTTTTCAGTCAGCGGGTGTCTGTGTTTGTGGGTACCCCTTTGCACATCATTTGTCCTGGAGGGCCACAGTATAGGACATTCATCATAGCTGTATATAGGTGCTATTTGTTGGCGCACCTTTTGGCGCACATTTATTACAGGCGCAGGGACGCTACCGCCTGCTTTCTTGTGGCGGTCGTGTTTGTGCCTGTGCGCTGGTTTGACCGTGCGCTGTTTTGCCCTATTCGATTCCATGAATACGTGTTGTAGGCGAGCATGTGGGCGTTCCGCGCACTTGCACCCTGTACTTCCCCCATGACGCCCATATTTTGGCAAGTTGTTCCCCATTCCGAGTGTTACGCCATGTGTTCCGCCTACTTTTGTTGTGTGCGCCGCGCTATGTGCGATTTTCGCTGTGGCCTGTGCGATTTTCGCTGTGACCTGGCGCACGCCGTTAGATGGCCTGTGCGCCAACGTGCGCCACGCACTTTTTTAGCGCACATCCGATGGTTTTCTCGCGCACGGCCTTCCATGAAGCGATGTGCGCTGCTTTTCGTGCGAATTTCGCACTTGCACTGCGATTTTCGCTATTCCACTGCGAATCGCACGTTTTTGGCCACTTGCGCCGCGCTAATTATTCCATGAATCGGCCTATATATGTAGTAATAAATAAGAAGTGTAACCCATATATATAACACACTAACCATTCATTTAAATACAATATTTTCTAAAATGGAATATACCAAAAGAAGAAAGATAGGCTTCCAACATGATTACCTCACAGACACTCCAAAACTAAGAACAACAGCAGATCTACAGACCACTCAGAACACACCTTACCTGAAATAGTAAGTGTGCTGCATTTTGCTCATATATGTGTACACTTTCTGTATTAGATACAAAAAAGAATGATATTATGTTTTTTTTCTCACAGAAATGTCTAGTACTCTGGAGTGGCTAGAGGAGCATTTCCCAAGTGAGGAAATGTCAGAAGATAGTGCATCTAATGGTAGAGACTTTACTACATAAACCAATTAATTAATATTATTTTATATACATTTAACATATATATATTTTTTTGTACAGCCCATACAAGAATTGAAAACACTAATGAAAAAGCTGTATTGGATAAGACTCTTCAGCACATAGAAGAAAAAATGGACCTACTCTTGGCACATTTTAATAATTTGAAAAACTTTGTGGAGGATCACTTCAAACAAACAACTACATACCATTGTCCCACATGCACCTGTCCCCCCTCACCATATCCCAGTCAATTATCCCCAAACCCTCTCAATGAACCAAAACGTTTTGATGAGACTTCCATCCCTTCTTCACCTCATATAAATCCTATTGAAACCCCTAATTCCCCTGTTTTTGTTTCAGTTTCTGCCTCACCTTCTCTGTCATAAATTTAACATACAAGTAAAATAAAGTAAAATTATTTCATTGTGTCCTAATTCATTTCTTGTGTTTTTTTTTTAAAAAGCAATTCAGGTGTCCGCGGACAGCGCGGATGTCTGGAATGTCTGTGAAGAAACGAAAATGGAGGTGTCCTAAGAACACTATATCTGTCCGTACTGTTCGCTAGCAAGTTGAAACTGTTCTAAGAACACAAGTGTTGTCCTGAAATGTTCGTGAATGGACGAAATGTGGGTGTCCTGACGACGCTGTCCGTATTGTTCGCTGGCAAGATAAAAGTGTTCTTAGAACATATTATGTGTCCTGGGATGTTCGTAAATAAACAAAATGGAGGTGTCCTGAGTACGCAATGCCTGTCCATATTGTTCGCAAGCAAGTTGAAATTGTTCTAAGAACACAGGCTGTGTCCTAAAATGTTCGTAAAGAAACAAAATGGGAGTGTCCTTAGGACGATATGCCTGTCTGTATTGTTCGCAGGCAAGTTGAAACTGTTCTAAGAACACACCCGGTGTCCTGAAATGTTCGTCAATGGACGAAATGTGTGTGTCCTGAGTACGCTGTCCGTATTGTTCGCTGGCAAGATGAAATTGTTCTTAGAACATATTATGTGTCCTGGGATGTTCGTAAATAAACAAAATTGGTGTATCCTGAGGACGCTATGCCTGTCCGTATTGTTCGCAGGCAAGTTGAAACTGTTCTAAGAACACAGGCTGTGTCCTAAAATGTTCTTAAAGAAACAAAATGGGAGTGTCCTGAGGACGCAATGCCTGTCAGTATTGTTCGCAGACAAGTTGAAACTGTTCTAAGAACACAGGCTGTGTCCTAAAATGTTCATAAAGAAACAAAATGGAAGTGTCCTGAGGACGCTATGCCTGTCCTTATTATTCGCAGGCAAGTTGAAACTGTTCTAAGAACACAGGCTGTGTCCTAAAATGTTTGTAAAGAAACAAAATGGGAGTGTCCTTAGGACGCTATGCCTGTCCATAATGTTCGCAGGCAAGTTGAAACTGATCGTAGAACACACGTGTTGTCCTGAAATGTTTGTCAATGGACGTAATGTGGGTGTCCTGACGACGCTGTCCGTATTGTTCGCTGGCAAGATGAAAGTGTTCTTAGAACATATTATGTGTCCTGGGATGTTCCTAAATAAACAAAATGGGGGTGTGCTGAGGACGCTATGCCTGTCTGTATTGTTCGCAGGCAAGTTGAAATTGTTCTAAGAACACAGGCTGTGTCCTCAAATGTTCGTAAAAAAACAAAATGGGAGTGTCCTGAGGACGCTCTACCTGTCCGTATTGTTCGCAGGCAAGTTGAAACTGTTCTAAGAACACGCGCAGTGTCCTGAAATGTTCGTCAATGGACGAAATGTGGATGTCCTGAGCACGCTGTCCGTATTGTTCGCTGGCAAGATTAAAGTGTTCTTAGAACATATTATGTGTCCTGGGTTGTTTGTAAATAAACAAAATGGGGGTGTCCTGAGGACGCTATGCCTGTCCGTACTGTTTGTAGGCAGGTTGAAACTGTTCTCAGAACACATAAAGTGTCCCGAATTGTTCGTAAATAAACAAAATGGGGGTGTCCTGAGGACGCTATGCCTGTCAGTATTGTTCGCAGACAGGTTAAAACTGTTCTAAGAACAAATGCCTGTCCGTAACTGTTCCTTTCACTTGTGATGCACTTTTAATCACTCTAGGACCCGAACAGTGTCCGTAGAACATCAACGCGCATGCACAAAATAGTTTCAATGCATTTGGTGTCCTGTGGACACCCGCTCCCTTCGCGGACATGTTCGCAAAGCTATCGTGTGACCGTGCCCACGACCAGCGTATGTTCTGATTGCGAACACTCTTCATGTCCCCGAACAATTAAAAACTACATTTTCAAGTAATCTACAATATTTTCCAACAAAAACTCACCATAGAACAAGTCCCACATAGTAATTCTGAGTTTCTACATACTTTTTGTGACTTTTTGAACTTTTTTTTCTGTTCGATCTGTCCGCGGACAGCGCGTAAGTCTGTGAACCGTGCACAAGCACCCCTATAAAAGACCACGCCCTAGAGCTCATTCTCATTGTGTTTCTGGCTATCCTACAGAGCACAGCGAATTTTGCTGCCAATTTGCAGATTTCCATGGCATCCGTGGATCCACTACTGCCACCTGGTGCTGCATCTGCCTCAGCACCACCCCCATCCCCTCCACCACCACCACCTCCCCAAGGGCCTGAAGAGGGGAACAGGAGTGAGGATGCACAGGAGGAAGAAGAGGATGATGTGAATGAGGTAGTGGAAGTCCCTACTACCAGAACTCGGCGTGAGTCTTGGGTGTGGTGGTTATTTACAATTTGTGTTAATGGTCCTAAGGCGCGTGCGAACCAAGTCACCTGCAATGAGTGCAAAATGGTACTCAGTCGCGGGAGGCATGGTTCATACATCTTTGGGACAACTACCATGAAGCGACACCTAAAGTCATTCCACTCGGGGGCCGTTCGCAGAGTTGTACCTTGCGAGGAGCGTAGCAGGTTCACTTCCTCTACTTCGTCCTCTGTTTCCGATCCTGTCACCACAAGGAACACTCCTGTCGGACAGCGTATTCCTCAAGCTGCCTCACAGGCCATACCCAATGCTGATGACCCTTACCTTTTGAGGGGTACAGTTGTGTGTATGTACTGCGACGCAGTACTGTGCAGGGGGGAGAGACTTTGTAGTGCTTTTGAGGCTATCATTTCAGAGCATGAAAATGTCTGCTCACTACCCAAGTGAAACCCACTCTACATCTTCCTCTCTCAGCTCGCCCTTTCTTATCCGCGTGGTTGGTGTCACCCCCTTACCCTCCTTTCCCCTCCTCTCCTAGTGTGTCTTGTATAAAAAAACAAAAAAAATGTAAAACAACAAAAATCCCCCAAAAAAAGTCTCTTTTCAGAGCCGCCTTTTACAGTTAAAAAATAGAAGTGAAAATAAATGAAGCAGGACTGTGTGTATTTTTTAGAAGTCCGCGGACAGTCCACGGACATCTAAAATTCTGGGGTGCTACCCTATCATAACCATTGCAGTTTTATCTGGGAGGAAGTGGTGGCTCTGGAAGGAGCCTTTTGGTGGTGTTTATTTGTGTTTGAAAAATTTTAAATGCTCAACACCTACTATAAAATGGATGCTGTAATTCCAAAAAAGGTTGCAATGCATTTTGTACATTTCTCCAAAAAATCTGATTGCCAGCATAAGTAAGATGGACTCCATCTCTGCGAAAAATGTATGTACTACGAAACATAATATTTTCATTGTGAAAAGAGGACATGCCAACATCTCTTAGAAAGGCACAAACAGCCTTATTGACATTACGCCTTGCTTTCTCCATTTGTGGACCAAATGAAGAAGAACAAAGCCACATTTGTCTCTGCGCAATCCATGAAAAAATGACTTGAGAATTTGGAAACATGTCCATGACCTTCCCAAGTCCTTCTTTCATTGCAAATTGAAAAGAAATTCCAGACACATGTCCTAAACTGTTCCCTCCACAATTAATTACAATTATGTCTGGATGTTGCTCTGTCTCCAAAGTAGCACAGAGAGGTAGCAAGTCAAACCACTTCATTCCCCGTACTCCATGCCAGTGCACTTCCACATGTGGGAATCCAAGATCTACAGCTACTCCACAGCTTTCTGCATGTACCTTCAACCAATTTATCCACGAGTCTCCCAAAATCCAAACAATCTGTTTTTTGAAACACACAGCCATAGCTTTCTGTTCTTCTCTCAGCAAAAAGAGTATCTGAGAAACTCTCTCCTGGCACAACACACCCACTAAACTTTCCCGACCAATCCCTTTCTCTGCTCATTCTCATTTGCATGGCTCCCAAACCCAAAAATCCCTGGATGTAACACCCAATGTCCGCGGACTACCGCCATGTCTGCGGACATATCGTAACATGAACAGTCCTACCATTTCCTTTTCACTTTCAGTGCCATTCGCTCATTGGATATAGCTAAGAAGTCATATGAACATCCACCAATCACATCCAAGATCTCTACATCTAACAGCATCATCATAGATCAGCACTTTAAATGTACTGTTAATCTCTCTGAGTACAAGTGTCATATCATTCGAAAGCACCTTCTACCAGAAATACTGTACAAGTCTCCAAGATGTCTACTTGCAGCTGCATGCATATCCATATGCATGAACACAAACTACAGGTATGCATATTTTCTATATAGTACATGTACAATTTTTATAGATTCATATAAACAGATTAACTGACTTTTAGTTTGTATAATCTATAAAATAAATTTACTGTAATTTCTTCCATCTCCTAAAATCAACTGCCACTTCCAAACCTATCTGCTATTTAATTTCTTTTTAGACACACATTTTCAAAGCATGTTGAACTAACATATTTAAAGTACAATATGAAGAGTTAACATACTCAAACAAAATTGCATGCAAACTGTATGTTCAAAAATCAAACAACAATACTTGTACAAAAATGTAAACATTTATTTACTTATGTTTATATACTGCACAAGCAGCCCATGGCATTGAGGCGCTGTCACTTACAAGAGTTTAGTTACAGAAATAGAGGTATTCAGTGGTACATTATGAATTTCACAAGGCATACAAATGATATTTTGGTTGGTACAGTTAGTCATTACAATACAGTTTATGCATTAAGAACATATGATATGTATTCAACTGGTGCGACACATCTTATGTGAATAAGATAGTTTTCATGATTTTGAGGAAGGCGCTGAGGGTCAATGTCAATTAAAAAAATCAATGTCTAAATTAAAAACAATGCCATATACAAACAAAATTCCTTATGTTTTGCCTTTACAATTGCAGTTAAGGCCATTCTCCTGAAAAGAAGCAGCCAAATTCGAAGTACAAAGAACAACTAAGAAGAAACCTGCTCATTTAAAAAGAAAAGTAAGTTGAATACCACCATATTATTTGTACTATTATTCAAACACTCTCTAAGGTTCATTCATGCTATTTCTGTGTCTAAAAATAGAGATTGTGCCCCATTCTGTCTACAAATCCCCATTTCTTAAACAGAGATTTACAGGCAGAATGACACACAATTTCTTAGTTTTCGACACACAAATAACCCAACTCAACCCCTAGAATTTTCATATTATAGAACAAACAACTGTTTTAATTGTACACCATTAGATTTACTATTTCTACTTCTTCACACCACCAGCTTACTTTCTACTATCATCTGAACCCCAGTTTAGTAGCACATGAATTCAAGAATAGCCATCCCAACCAGTTGTAGTTGCCAATGCACAATCACACACCATTACATACATCTTTATTATCTTACTCACACACTCATGCAAACACCACACATACATTAAGAACACTCCAACCCATACCTTCTTTATTTTTTTCAACAGACCCTAAAGAATGCCTACCAAAAATCAAGTCCGTAGAAAGCAACGCAGAAACAGAGCAAATGAAAATAGAAGTGTCCAAAATAAGCATCCATCTCTAGCAGAATATGTAAACAAAAGTTAAAACAAAACAGCTAATACAGTCATTTAGCGAAACAAAACAAGCTTCAAGTACAGAAACTTTGCCTCCTCTATCAAAATGTAAAACAAACCACAAAACAATTAACAAAAAATCAGCTACCACTACAGATGAAACTGCTACCATAAATCTTGATATAGTGCAAACTAAGCATACCAAAAAAAGTATTTTAGCAAAAATGTTCCGTCACAGAGTCCTACAAAATCTTATAAAAACAGGAGAGAAATCAAACTCAACCCTTAAAACCTATCATAGGAAATTAATCTTAGAAGCGTTGATAGACAGTGCAATCCTTCTCAAAAGAAACTTATTTATTTTAGTGTTAAACAAAATGAAACCACTAACAAAACTAATGACTAAATTACAAAAAAGACTTCCCAATAAATGAAATGTCAACAGAAATAACTTCTTAAATATCTGTGGAGGTGAATGGAGTCACACTACGAGCACAGAACCATACTGTAATGAAGAAGCATACAAACAAAAGCAAACAAATACAATTGCCATACATAACAGTGGATGAGGTTATGAAAAAGTTAATAATACCATAATGGAACAAGAAATACTACTTACAAAAATATCCCCAGAAAACTTAGAATTACCTCTCCATTCAACGGAATCAGAATGTCTAGTATAAGAATGGCCATGCACGTCAATGTGTAACATTCCTAAAGAATCTTTCAAGTCTTTACGCCAATTCATCAAACAATATGTGAAAGGCAAAGACAAAATGAAAATCAAACTACTGCAAAATATGGATACCTGTCCAATGCGCAAGTACACAGGACTACAAGGACATTCATTGGCCTGCATTTCAGGACTTACTTGCAAAACCACCTTCATTATATCGAAAATGATATCAACACATCATTCAACTATAAGACATCTAGTCTATAAACTGTACTATGTTAAAAGTCCTGCTTTAGCACTAGCCAATTTAAATAACATTCTTCTACATGGTACAGCAAAAGACCTACTTGAACAAATCGACTACATCCAGAAAATATATTTTGCACTTGAAAGCCACTTACAGAATGAAATAGCTTTAAGGCAAATTAGCAACAATTCTATGCATGGTAAACTTCTACTACACACATACAAAAAATAAATACTGAAATTGAAAAGTACATCTGCTGAAATACCAAACCATATGTGTGTATGTTGCCTTAGAACTTTCTATAAAAGTAACACAAAAACTGTAGACCTAACATATAAAATAGAAAACAATGAAGATTCTAAATGGTTTGAATTAGCTCTCTACCATATAGCAGAAAACAAATACGAAATAACTGACCCCTTAATACTTTGCAGTTACTGCACTAAAAAACCTGACAACAACCAGACTCCTTCATGTGCTATCACAAATAATTTGGAAATATTTCCACTACCAAAACCCCTAAAACAACTGAATTTATATGAGAGCATCATAATTCAAACAGTGCACCCCTTTCAAGCAATAATACGACTTCAACCAAAAACAGCTAAATTACCTCCCTCTGAATTAGTGAAAGGTATTCGTGGAAAAGTAGTGTATTTACCATTAGATCTAAAAGAAAACGTGCACACTCTAGGAGTGCAATGTCCAATGGAGCAATCTTTAATTATCTTAGTAAATGGTGATAAAGAAGATAAACTATACTACAATCAAAACTAAACAATGAACAACGTAGCATTTTTGAAGAAGTAACAAAAGAAATTGCACATGGTGTACAACATAAAAACAAAGAATGCACCTGCCAAAATTACAAACCAATACTACTGTACGTCAGTGGTGAAGCTGGTTCTGGCAAAACATTCTTCATCAAAATCATCAGTAAATTCCTTCAACAATTGACAAACAACAAACTGTCAGCTGTTGTCACTGCCCCCACAGGTTTAGTTGCCTACAACATAGGCGGTGTCACTTTACACTGATTACTACTCCTAACAGTAGAACACCAAAACAAATTAGACTATTACAAACTTTCTACAGAAGCTGCAATGGAACTACGCAGAGTATTAAAATAAATTAAAATGCAACTACTAATGGATGAAGTGAGCATGGTCTCCAACCTAATGTTGGCCTTGATTCACCTCAGATTACAAGAAGTACTCAAAACAAACTACAAAGCGCTCTTTGGAGGAAAACACATTATTGTTTTCGGAGATCTTCTTCAATTGACACCAGTGAAAGGTGAGCCTATTTTTAAAACCTTAGGACACAAACTCTGCCATAAAACTGTTGGCAGCATTGGAAATGTCAACCTTTGGCAACATTTCCAATGCAGAGAATTAACAGAAAATATGTGGCAATCTGCAGATCTCACTTATGCCAACATCTTAAAAAGTATTAGAGTTGGTATATTATCTCAAGAAGCACAAACAATATTGAAAACCCGGTACATTCATGCACTTTATGCCCATAGTGCATGTGCTACGGATGTTATGGAACAATTAGCCCACAAAAATGTAAATTGTATGGCCTTAATGCCAACTCTTGCAAGCTGTTTCAAATTCAATGAAACCATGTTAAAAAAAGAAATGCAACCAATAATTGAAATTAGCGCCACAGACAAACTAGACATACATGGTATGACACTACCCATGTGTGAACAAGCCACAACGAGACTAAATAGTTTAGAAAATTCAATCTCCAACACAGCTGGATTGGAAAAAATATTAAAATTATCCTTAAATTGCAGAGTAATGCTTAAACGTAACCTTGACGTGGATCAAGGACTAGTTAATGGAGCACCGGGTACAGTTGTTGGCTTTCACACATACCCACGTGACAACAACATTCAGTTTGTCAATATTGTCTTTGACAAACTTTCAGAAGAGAAAAGGATAGGATGCTCAACAGCTTGATTCCTTCTCTTCAAAGACATGTATGTACGAAGAGAACAATTTTCTCTAACTCTTGTATACGCAGTCACCATTCATAAATCACAAGGTCTTACCCTAGACAAAGCATTGATAGACATTGGTAACACAGTCTTTAAAGAAGGCATGAGCTATTAGCACTGTCACGCTTACGTACACTTGACGGACTATTTCTAATCAACTTTGATGCAAGTAAAGTAAACGCTGATATTCCTTGCATTTCAGAATACAATAGACTTCGTTCACTATACACCCCCATTTAAAAACATATCCTATTCCACAAAAAGTAAAATGTTCTAAAAGAAAACTAAATCAAACAGAAATGCAACAGGATGTCACTGCAAATCCTCCAAAGAGATTAAAAGAAACTAATACTTCATCAAGTACCACAGTCAAAAAAGAACCTATTAGGGAAAGTAAACCAGGTACTTCTTCAAAGAAGGAAGACAAACTCCAAAAAAGCACTCATATACAGCACTACCTGGTCCATTTAAACTTTCAAATGTAAATGGTGCAAGTTGCTACTCAAATGTAGCAATGAATATTCTATTTCAATTACCACCAATAGTTGACAACATTTACTTACATAGTACAGACCAATTGTGTTTGCAAATGTTAGTACTTCATAGAAATACAACAAACAATCCTGACAACACGCACAGTGTTTATGGAATAAGACAACAATTGGACTACTGTGCTGGAATGGTGAAATTCATTATAAACTCACAGGAAGATCCACAAGAATTTCTAATGTACTTACTACAAGTACTGGAAAACAAAAACATACCTATAAATGAAATCTTCCAGATTTCATACATGTGGAAACATGCATGCACTCTGTGCAACAATGTGACACAAGAACAAATCCCCAATGAGCGCTTTGTGTATGTATAATACCTAATTGTGAATCTGTTCCATTTCAGCAACTTGTACAAAATGCAAATCATGGTAGATTATGTACTACCTGCAATTCAGATAATCGCTCCACCTTACTAATACAAACACATAGCAAATACGTAATACTAATGTGTCTACGTTACAATGCAGATAGTACCAAAAACACATGGTCAAGTATCACTTGGTAAAAAAACCTTCACAACAATTGGTATAATCTACCACACAGGAGCCACAACCAATGCAGGTCACTATACTGCATATATAAAAAAGAATTGTGGATGGTTCGAATGTAATGATAGTACCATTACTCTAAAGCAGAGATTACCTGCAAATCTTACAAACGCTTATTTAATCTTAACCAAAATGTATTAACTAAACTGTACTTAAACATTAACTAAACTTTTATCAGAAAACTATAAACTGTTACAATATGCCAACAGCTATATAACTGCCCCAAGATTCTACAACAACTAAACAGATAAATGAATACCACTAAATTATATAAAAAAATAAACAGTTAGAATACACCAACTGGTATCTAACTACCCCAAGATTTTCAATAACCAAACAGATAAATCAATACCACTACATTATAACAAAAAATAGACAGTTAGAAAACGCCAAATGGTATCTAACTACCCCAAAATTTTACAATATCCGAACAGATAAATCAATACCACTTCATTATAATTTCTTAAAACCAAAATTTATTAACTAAACTGTACTTAAACATTAACCAAACTTCTATTAGAAAACTATAAACTGTTACAATATGCCAACAGCTATATAACTGCCCCAAGATTCTACAACAACTAAACAGATAAATGAATACCACTAAATTATATATAAAAAAATTAACAGTTAGAATACGCCAAGTGGTATCTAACTACCCCAAGATTTTCAATAACCAAACAGATTAATCAATAGCACTACATTATAACAAAACATAGACAGTTAGAATATGCCAAATGGTATCTAACTAACCCAAAATGTTACAATATCCAAATAAATAAATCAATACCACTTCATTATTACAAAAAATATACTGTTAGAATATGTCAACAGGTATCTATCTGCTCCAAAAATATGCAACAAGCCAATATATAGAGCATTAGACAGAAACAACAAGTGAACACTGAAAACAAAAAACAAATAGACTGAATCCAATATGGATTTTTTTTTTCCCACAGACCCAATAATTTTAGCAACAAAGACAGAAACTGAGCAAATTACACAGTACACTGGTTTGTAATCTACTAAATATGAGGGTCAAAAAAATAATGTCGATTATTCAATGTTATAAGTGTTACAAAATACCAATACTAACATGATCTTTTCTTTTATCACAGAAATAAACAAGAAATACATGTACTCCAGTTACTAAACCAAACAGTAAGTATATTATATTAAGTACAACCATCACAGCAAATCACACCCATAGTGACTTATAACTTTGCTGCCTATACATTTGATCTTGACCATGTACATAGACCCTGCCCACAACCACCACAGCATATCACACCCATAGTGGCTTATAACTTTGTTGCTTATAAATTTGTTCTTGGATCCAAAAGTTATACGCCACTATGGGTGTGATATGCTGGGTGGTTGTGGCCAGGGCATAGAGTCTTGGGTGCAAGGCCATATTTTTGTGTGTCTTCATAGTTGCCTCGAAGATGTTGCACATTCCCTCCCCCCTGCAGATAATTGTTTCACAGTACATATAGATGACTGTTGACCATGCAAGGTACAGGTTAAAATCCTCCTGTATGGCCTGTGAGACAGCAGAAAGATTTCTCTGTCCCACTGTGATGTCCTGAGTGGTGACAAGAGTGGCTGACGAGGGTTTAGTAGCTAAAGAAATCCTATTCCCTGAGTAGGAGATCGGCCTTCTTAGGGAAGCCTGGTGGAAGGTGCGGGTGTGGTGGTGCATTGAGGTAGTACCAAAGGAGTACTGCCCCCTTTGTGCATGACTGAGTATAATTTTGCCCTCAGTGCAGTGCACTGAGGCAGCCTGAGCCTTTGGTACCCCTCCAATGGTGGTGAAAATCCTCAACACCCACGACCCCTTCTGCACACCAAAAGAAGTAGGCTCTTCCTACACTACACATTCCTCTTCCTCCTGCATGTTATCCGCTGCAGGTCCCCTGTTACCCTGACCAGGTCCTCCAGGTGGTGGTGGTGGAGGTGGTGGTACCTGGGCAGAAGGAATAGGCATGGCTATTGCAGTTGCCATTGAAATGTTAGTCTGCTCTGCTATCACAAAAAAGAGGTCCTTCCTGCTGGTGTGCCAGATTTAGAATGGATAACAGAGGAAATGTCTACGTACTACCTTCCTGTATGCGAACTTCGCCGCACAAATAAGGCCTTGAAAAAATGTAAAAAGTTGTAAAAAGTATGAAATTAAGTGGGAATGTCAATGGAAGCTATGAAAGTGCAAGGTTTTCACTTCAAAGTGCCTGGAATGGGCAAAGATCACATTTAAAGATGTCAGTGAAGCGTGAACACCAACCGCAGACACGTCATTAAGCAACACAGGTGTGGTAATGTGACGATGTCCGGGGACATCCGTGATGACGATATGAGACCACAGACTTTTGGTACATGAAAAAGTGCATAAAACATTGTAACACATTTATAGAAGCAGTGGAAATGGTTCTAGGAGGTGTGCAAGGGCAAAGTTTGAAGTTAAAAGTCCCTTGAGTTTGCAGAATTTGAATTCAAAGATGTCCATGGAGCACAGACATCGATCACAGACACTTCATTGTGCTGCAGGTTTACGGTCACATGATGACATTCGGGGATGTCCGCAGGCACGTCCATGACGTCTCAAATGCATGGTGCAGCGTCTGCACCAAGACAATGACTTTCATGGTCAAATTAAAAGTATGTAGTACACTCCTTGGACTAGGTGGTATGCCCGTGGACACCGAAACATCCATACTGCATCACTGGCATGTAAACATGCAGACATGGACATTGTAATGATACGCAGACGTCAAAATAGCATTAAAAAAAGCTTTACAAACATTGGAACATTACATTTTTTTATTTACATTAAATATTTACAAACAAAATCATTTCTGGGATTAATATATACTGATTACATTTATAATTAGTTATTTGAAGAAAGGGATGGGGACTCCGAGTAGGATACATAAATAAGTGATATTGTAGGTTGAATATTTTTATGATTAGGAAAAGTGGGGATATACATTTAATCAAAACATTTTTAGCAGAGTGATCTGGCTATGATTGGGTTGATTGTTGAGGCAATGGGTTACAGGTACATGTAAGATAAAGAAAATCAATATATAGCGTATCACATGATTTTTAACATAATTACAGAGTTCAGCAACTTGATTTTGTAGTTGATCCATCTGAGTGCATAATTTATTCATTTTAGTTCCAACAGTTTATGTTTGTGCATCGTTGCTATTTACAATTGGTTCCTCATGATTGCTGTCTTAATTTTTTTGTTCTTCCACTTTGTGGAAAATAAAATATTTGGAAAAGATGTAATTTAATACAGGATTATTAACATATATTATTTCAGTACATATTAACATATTTGTGTCTATTTACCATTAATACATTCTTCATATGTCATGTCATCTTTAGGAAAGTACACCTTGAGCCATTCTAGTGTGTTTGCCATTTCTGTAGATATATGGAATGAGTAATTTTAGTTATTAACACATTATTCAACATTTATTTAGTTCCTATGGAAAACATTTACAATCAAAAGGAACAGAATATTTACTTACTAGGTACAGAGAGGTTGTTTTCTTGTTCCCTGTTGTGCTTCAATTATTAAAAGGTTGTGAAGTGTCTTTACACATGGTGCACAGTTATGTTTACTGTTCGGTGTAATCCATGATATTGAGGAATGTGTAAAAAAATGTGTTTACATTCAGAGACATACAAGTGTCTGTCAATGTATGTGTGAGTTGTATTAATGTTTGTAATGTTGCTGTATGTATATTGTTTGTGTGAAATTGTGTTGTCCCCTGTGTTTTTTGGGTTGGTTGCTGCCATCTGCCTCCAGGTATGTCCGCGGACAGTCAAATTAGTCTGCGGACCTAAATTCTGCGGCATGTCAGGTAGAATAATTTTTTTTAGGGAGGTTTATATTACTTTTATATACGTTGAAAGAGGATTTAAGCAATGAAATCCACAGAAAAAAACATTGTTAAAGATATATTATGGTTAAGTTGCACTAGTAAAAACCTATGAAATTCAGTGAAAAAACTTTGCTAAAGGGATGTTATGGTTAATAATAAAATCAAAAAAACCCAGAGATTTGTCAGTTGGTAAGCTATGCAACCTTAACTTGCACCACCACCATGCACTGGTAAGACAAACAGCCAGGACATCAATGATGACATCACAAATGGCTCCCCCAGAATGATTTTGCGAAGTTGGGTGCAGTTTCATTCGGGGTGGGGCAGTTATAGAGGATGTAGAGAAGGAGCCAAGTACCCCCACCTCAACCACTTTGCCCATATTGCCTATATGTTGGGAACGTGAGACACGTGCAGTACCAGTGAAAATATTGATATCAAGGAGAATCCTGGAAGCAAGGTACCCATTGAGAAAGCCACACCTGCATATGAGACAGTTTGATGGTCATTTGAAAAAAAATACCAGAAGAAACAGAGCAAATGAATGGAGGAGAATAATTTTGACGTCACACGAAGCAAGGCTGATGTACATAGAAGAGATGCTTAGACAAGAGAATGAAGATATTCTATAAGGCAGCAAGAAAGTATCAAAGATAAGTGACATCTTCGGATCAAGATGAAGAAACTTATGCTACAGAACTGCTACAGAACTGATGAAGATATCAAGTTATTTTACACGTATACAGATGCAAAGAAACACAAGCAGACAAAGTATTCTTGAGGCTAGCTTTATAGTGAATAGATTGTAGCTAAATAACTGCTGATTAGCTTTGTGGCATAAAGCTGTGGTGAACTTTGCTATTACCAAGAACTAAGCACTACTAAGAACCTTTGCCACCCCCCTCCTTTCCCCCCGTCTTCTACTTCCCTTAACTGTCCCCACAATGCTGGGAAAAGCTCAAAGCCGCCCCAACACCCTTGCAAGTTACTGAAAGAAATCCTATGGTTTACACTCAGTTAAGTCATCAATAATCTCTTTTGCCGCATCGGGGGAGCAAGCAGTTATTGAGGAGCAAAACTGCATAGCTCCTGTATCAGGGACCACAGATAATTGTAGAAGTACAATGGCATAATTCCCAGTCAAAACTAACAGTCCCGTCCAACATACACCATCAACTATAGCTGTAGAGGCTATCAGCACATCCCAGGGGAGCACGAGTACCTCTACTCACAATGTTGACAATGATTCTTTACTGAAAATGTGCTATGCATTACAGGGCAGTACCCTGCATAGTTGTAGAGCTCTAGATAAGCAAGTAATGACACTATCTGCTGAGGGGGTGAATGAGGAAGGATCCCCTGAGCCCCAAGCAGGGTAGACAGATGGGAAGGTTGGGGATGCCCCACTAACAATGCCATCCAACACAGTTCCAATCTGCATTATGACACAGAAAATGAATCCAAATTATCTGACCTTACTGCCAACTACAGTATGCATGAGACCTCTGATTGTGTATCTAGTAATGATGTATTGCAATTTGCTGTCAGGATTTTGCTCAAACTCTGTCGGTCAATACATGAGGATTTTAAAAAAGCAGGTTTCCATTGTTCAAATATATGAGATGATGACTGAGCAAACTGTGTTGCTGCCCATCCCCTCCCCTGTCTTTCCACCTTTGAATGGCCTTATCAATTTAAGACCTCCTCCTCAACTCCTTGACGAGGCTCAGATCATTACCATTGAAACTCAAAACAACAATGTGTTAGGAATGAATTCCCCAACAAACTATTCTTTGAGTAAACAACACTGGCCAAAAGGCTCCAGTTGAGGATCCTTAAGATCACAAAACCCAGACACCCACAGGCAGTTCCCTGAAAAACAGCCTCTCAACTCAACAGTCAGATCGGACACCAATCTGAAATCCAAAAAAGAGCAGAAAAGAGCAGTACGTCATAATAGGAGGTCCGCTCAGACCGTTGGAACCTTAACTAGTTGGCTGGCAAGGGTGGGTAACCACAAACAAATATCTGCAGCACAACCAGCACCATCAAGCAGTGGAACTAATTAGCTTTTCATTAACAAAAGGCAACCAAATGAAGATGTAACTTTTATTACCACGGTATCCTCCGAAGTTGATCAACTATCTAACACTATTAGCGTGAAAACAGCAGAATTGGACCCCAAAGTTCTCATGGTTGGTCCGGCACTAGAAACAAGAGGGACTGGAAACCAAAACCGCTCTGCCTTGATGACAATATTCAACAAAATACCATCATTGAGGATCTTAAACTCTGAAGATTTTGACTTTATAGAGCCCTTGCCTTCCCAACCAGGGAAAGTACAAGGATCCACAGTTGCCTACCTGAGACTGCCTCAATAATCCACCAGAAACAGGCACCCCTTATCCATCTGGGAATTTTGATTGTCAAACAACCCTACAATGGTCTCAACATGCTATTCTCAATGTAAAAGATCACAAACTTGCAGCAAAGATTCTGACATACATACTTTGCCAAATGGGTGAACAAAGTTTGACGAGGCCAAGGGTTGGGAATAGCTGCAGAGAGTGAACCCAAAAACAGAGCTCAACCAGTGAAGCTGTGATGTCCTAAGTTGGAATACTAGAGGCTTCAACCACTGGTTACACATGGGTGGTTCTTGAGACTTATTAACAGGTCATGAAATATGTGTGCTACAAGAGAAATGGGTTACTTTAAACATTGAAGTAGATGGCAATGTTATACACCAAACAGTGTCTGCCAGGGGGAGTGCGGGTCGACCCGCAAAAAGGGTTGTTGATTGGTGTTAGAAATTATCTTAACCACAACTTGATTTTTTCAGGTCTGCCTGGTGGTAATATACTGGCAGTAGATGTACATGGTGGCAGTGGTGGACTGGAGCAGCAGGCTATGCTAATAGATAACATCTACGATCCACCTGGCACTGGTACCACTGAAGCTATGTTTTACAACTGTGACCAGATCTTGTTACAATGGGGGAACTTAGCGGCAACTAACCCGATTATCCTCTGTGGCAATTGGAATGCCAGAGTGGAGGTGGAGTGGTGTATAAAAGGTGGCTGCATATGTACCATGTTGCAACAAAACTCTAATTCCAAGTGCATGCAGTGGATTGGCTATCTCCAGGAATGGAGCCTGTCCTTACTAAATGGACGGACAGTAGGGGACAGTCCCGGTGGTCCGACCTGTTCTGCAGGCATAAACAAGGCCACCTTGGATTACTTTGCCAGTAACAATTGTTTGCTGAAACAGGTAATTTCTCTGAAGATGACATTTAATGAATTTAGTGACCATGTGATGCTTACCCTTTTTGTTTATGCTAACAGTAGTGATATGGAGGTACAGATGTGTGTTGATCTCATGCTTAACCATGGGGAAACCGTGTTAGTTGGAACCAGATAAAATTAACAAAGTTATGCGCCACCGTCTTTTCTCAGGGGCAATTTGATTGGAGAAGGCTCAAAGGCAAAAATGCTGATGAAATCGAAGAATGGCTCTACCAGTTGGCACACGCCACAGGGGCATTGTTGTGATCCTGATTTCATGCATATCTCCCATAACATTAGTGATGACACTGGGACATGGATTAGGTCTTACTTCTTTTAATGTCTCATATTAACTGCCTTACAGCTGTCCCCAGGCCTACCTTCCACATTCCATTCTCCAGGCTCCCTTGCCTACCTTCCACGTTCTATTCAGCTACAACATCCCCCCCTTACTTATCATCTGAATTCATCATACCCAACTGTTCAAGGTGTCCACAATTCACAGTCTACTTCTGTTAACTAATAGACCGTTGAATAATACACAATTTGTGCTCTGCAAATAAAATACTCCCATCAGAGCCAGGCCTCTCACATTCCTGTGTCATTGAATCGCCTCTGTTATTCTCTTGTGAAGGTTCCTTCCTCACAAGGCACATTGTGATGTAAAGTTAATGCTGTGACAGTTAACCAGCGTGCTTCCACTGACAATATACCCACCCTGTACACTTTTACCTTGGCATCCCTTTTTTCTTGGTATCATTGTATGGTACAGCATAACCAATGTGTTTCTCCTTATTTCCAGTTCTGTTTGAGTTTTTTTTAATGCAGTCTGTGCCTGAATTTCTCCTTCTCAGTTATTCCTTAATCTGCCTCCATGTTCTCCACTCAGCTGGGTTATTGTATCTGGAATGAGTTGTGTTGTCATCGTTATTCAGTCACAGTTTATCACATCCTGCTCTCCATACAGGTAGTGAGAGCTACTGTCACTGTAAACTCATTACTGCTGACTTCAGGAGCCTCCCTGTTACACCCCTCACACTTTCCACTGCATCCTTCACTTCATCATATCTCCCATTTCCTTCTCTTCTTCCTTTTTTTTTTTTTTTTTAGTCTTTCTTCATTGAGCTTTTGCAGGCTGTCATTATTGCTTTGTTTTATTTTGTGATGTATTCCACGACTTTCAAATTACTCTGTCATTGCGGAAGCAATCTCCAAAATTCTGAACATCCATCTTGTATTACATACCAACATGCTTATAGACGGCTGTCACCCATTTGAGAAGCACGTTGCCAATAACACACAAGTTCATCTGCCAGAGATGAGAAAATGGAGTCATTTGGCTTTCCATCCACCAACATTTGACATTTCGGAAATGTATCATAGAAGTTTGAGAAAGAAGTTGACACAGAGAAGGGAAAGCAGCATTCGAACTCGTCTCCTCTCCCCCAAGTGGATGTTTTTTTGTGAACCGCTGGATGTCTTTGAGTGGGGATGAAACACACGTGAGGAACTCCAGTGTTTGTGCAGTATTTTAGCAGAGGAGTTCTTTGGCATGAAAGGGCTCAACTTCTCAGTGCTGGCACTTCTCATATTGTAGTCCTTGCACAGCCTGTGTCTATTAAAGTATTGTTTGAGATTATTAAAGTGACCTAGACTGTGGCATGCCATCTGTTGTATTTCATCACTGTTTCTTCCTTCTTTTGATGTTTCTCCTCCAACTCATCCTGGAACATTTCATGGAAGAGCGAAGCATCCCCTGTTGCTACGCCAACACCTTTCACATTAAACTGCAGCCCTCTTCTCTCCATGCCCCCCCCATTTTTAAAGTTCTTTGTGGTTAGACCTTCTTTCATTTGGCTTTACTGCCTTGACAGACTCTCTTTGATATAATTCTCTTCTCTTTGTACAACAGCATTTACATTTGCACCCTTTGTATTCCTTTCATTTCCCATTATTGCTCATTTTAAATTGGCAGTTTTGCCCTGCGTTGAAACAGTGCTGCTATATTGACTTCTTTATTGTTCAGGAGCAAGTGCCACTATTTCATCCTCTTTCACACTTCGTTCCTCCCTCTTTCCTGCTCTGATGTGGTGTGCATTATTACATCCTCTATCTCACTGCATTGCTATGACAACCTTTCATTTCCTTGTCATTTATTTCCTCTCATTTCATTCTCCACTATTGTCTTTATTTTGTATTATTTCCATTGAATTCGCTTTCATTTCATTTTCATTGTATTTTGAATCAGGTGACCTTTTGCCTTTAATTACTTTGCTATGTTTTCTTTTCAGATTACTGCATTAATAGATTGAACACGCTAACACCAAACACGCACGACCTTTACAGTTCAGGGTCCATAACAGTTCACCAGCTGTGCCGCATCTTCACATTGCAGCAATCTTAAGTTTTCAATTTGTACCCTCTCTTTATTTAGCAGGTTGTCCTAATGCTGATTGCACCAAATGGCAGGGTTTGAGTCAAAGTTGTAATTTTTAGTTAGGCAACACATAACTCAAAATGGTGTATTGGCATTAATGTAAACGAAAAATACATGTTACTGTTCAAAACACGGTGGCAAGTTTTCAACGTTTTGTTTATTTGCCAGATGATCGAGTGCAGTGGACTCTCATGTATTCCAACATTATTTCCCTTTCTTCATGTTAACCTGTTCAAGTTGGCAGGAACACTGTTAGTAAATGTAACATTACAGTTTCCTTTAATCTTGTAATGTTATCATGAAATGTTATCTTTCATCACAATATTGTAATATTTGATTGTTTGGGCCGTATACTCCAGATTACAATAGCATTTTGTTTCTAACTTCATTCACCTCATTTCATAATATGGTTAGGAAATTACTTGTATTTGCACTTGCTGGGTTGCCATGGTAACCTTTATGACTTCACTCAATGTGGCCATGCTTCCTTATGACCATTATCTTTTCAAGCAAAACAAATACAAAACAAAACACTAGTCCTGCGCTCAGTGAGGTTTGTTTACATTCAATTTTAATTTAAAATAAAATGCTTTCCTGATGGAGCGGCTCTTTCCATTAATGAATATACAGCACCATACACTGTGTTACTTAATAAATTGCAGGTTTCAATGGCCACACACCAGCTTACTATTAATCACAACCATACACACGCTGCATCGGCATAAATTCATAAAAGCCAGCTTAATACATTGCAGCATAATGTTCATTTCTCCTTTGGGTTTGTTTACTCTATGGGCTTAAAAGCGCAGCGCATCTTACCTTCTCCATGACTGCTGCAGTTTTCTTTTCCCAACTGATGTCACTTCCAACTTTGTCACGTTACCTTTATTTTGCTTGTTCCTTGTTGTTTTTCTTTATTTTATTTTTTTGTGCAACCTCCTCCTCAGGTCACTTTGGCCCCTTCCATGGCCAATATTTCTTTTGGCCCCCTCCTTGGGCAATCTTTCTTTTCCTTTGGCCCTCTCCTTGGGCAACATTTTTTTCTTAGGCCCTTCCTTGGGCAACCTTTTCCTTGGCCATCCCTTGGGCAACCTTTTTTCCTTTGGCCCTTCCTTGGGCAACCTTTTCCTTGGCCCTTCCATGGGCAACCTTTTTTTTTCCTTTGGCCCTTCCATGGGCAACCTTTTTTCCTTTGGCCCTTCCTTGGGCAACCTTTTCCTTGACATCATTTTTTTTTTCTTCTTTGGCCCTTCCTTGGGCAACCTTTTTTTTTTCCTTTGGCCCTTCCTTGGGCAACCTTTTTTCCTTTGGCCCTTCCTAGGCCAACCTTTTTTCCTTTGGCCCTTCCTTGGGCAACCTTTTTTTTTTATTTCTTTTTTTATTCCAGCCATCTCCTTGGGCTCATCAGTGTCCTTTCAGCCATCTCCATAGGCTGATCATTAGTTCCTTATTGTCCAGCTCTTTGAGCCATACTTTTTTTTTTAATCATATGCGTGGGTCGGTCATCTCCTCGTCGCCAATTGTTGTGATCCTGATTTCATGCATATCTTCCATAACATTAATGATGACGCTGAGACATGGATTAGGTCTTACTTCTTTTAATGTCTCATATTAACTGCCTTACAGCTGTCCCCAGCCCTACCTTCCACATTCCATTCTCCAGGCTCCCTTGCCTACATTCCACATTCTATTCAGCTACAACAGGCATGCCATAGGAAACCCACATTAAACAATAACACCGAATCATTTAATGCATTCGATGTTGAGATTCGTGATCATAAGCGTATGAAACACAGGGGCATTCAGGCTTTAATAGAGCAGGTTAAGCCCCATGGCCCCTCGTTGACTGTGCAACGCGCAATCACAGTTTTAAAAAGAGAATACCGCACCTGGTTAAAACATCATCAGCTGCTTATTCTAAGGACCGAATGGCATCTATTTGTCCAAGCCTTAAAAGTATGAAACACTGGGGAAATATGGAAAATTCTGGCCTTAGCTCAGGGTGTAAAGTTTAATAAGATCATAAACCCTATATCCAGGGCTGAATACTAACTTACCTCTAAATGTTTTGATCCTGCAGTGCCCATGGGGACTGCACGATCAGAAGTGTCCTGGCCGCTGCTGATGAGCAGGACGATACTGGTGACTGCCATTATTAAACTTAAAACATCAAGGGCACTTGGTCCTAACAGCTTATCGAATGCAGTTCTAAGGAGGAACCCTGAAAATTGGTCACAGGTGCTGCTCATACGGTCCTTGAGAGAATGTAGAGAAATAAGGATACTGTCCTCATGGCAGAAGTCTCATCAGATACCCATCTATAAGAAAGGGGAGCAGTCAAATCTTAGCATCCACAGACTGCTATCCATGTTGGAAGTTACAGGTAACATTTTTGCTACGTTAGTACTAATAGAGCTTCAGAACTGGGTGGATGTTAATAACATTCCACGCCCAGCTCAGACTGGCTTTCGGCCTGGAACTTGTACTGCCCATAACATCAGAGCTCTAGATTATCTTACAAAGACTACTCATAGCAAGACTGGCACCACACTTTATGTCGCATTTGTGGACTGAAAAGGGATACACTTTGGTCTAAACTTAGGAAATAGGGATTTCTTGATTGGCTTATGCATATCTTGATCCTTCTCCATAGTGACACGAGGGCAAATGTGAGGTTGGATAATGAAGGAGCAGTCACAACAGCTATATCCTTAAACATGGAAGTCAAACAAGGGTGTGTAGTGGCTCCCCAGCTGTTCAATTTATATCTCACCAACCTCCTATCTCACCTGCTCAGTAAAGCAAATTGTCCCCCTAAGTTAGGTGACAACCAATGGTGGGTATGTTGTATGCAGACAATCTGGTTCTGTTTGATCGCACATACATCGGTATGAAGGACATGTGAAACAAACCGTTCCATTTTTTTAAATCGCGGCAAAAAGGGCAGTGTATACAAAATATTGCAGCAAAAATGCAGTGGTTTTGCCGCCACAGTCATTTAAAGGATGTGGGGGCACCCCCACAACCCACGGACCCATTAAACCATTTAAGGGAAGCAGGGGACACCCCCGCAACCACCACTCCCATTAAATGGTATAATGGGGTACACCTTTACCAGGTCAAACCACAGCATTTTTTCCATGATTTATTTTACCGGTGCCATTTTTGCCGCAATTTTATTACCTGATACCAAACGAACTTGCAATATATGCCCAACAATATGACTTGAACATAAACTTAGAGAAGACTAGCATAATGGTGGTATCTATAATAAAGGTCAACAGGACAAGATGGATACCTTGCTTGGCACCATCAATTATGATCAGTCTTATCCTAATTTGTGACTAGAGATAAATGCTACTCCTGATTATAGCCATATAATTAAGAACAACAATACAAGAGTAAAGCAATGAACCCTCAAGGCATTTAAGTTTGTAAAAAGCCATGCTGGATACTCCATAGCTAGCATAATCATGTTTTATAGGCAATGGGCCTGAATACGAGGTTGGAGGTAGTCATGGTGCTGTTAGCGCCATGACTACCTCCAATATCGGTACCGTGTCCGGTCCCATTCAATGGGGACTTACCTATTCCTATGTTTGCGGGACCGGTAAATCCCCATTGAAAAAGCCATTCCGCATTCCCATTTCAGCCCCCATAGGGCTCCATGGGAAGGGGGAAGGTGCTAATAATGGTACCGTTATTAGCTCTGAAGTCCCTTAACGGGTCCCTTCGATAATGCGAAGGGACCCGCTAAGGGACCTCATAGTAGGGAGGTAAGGGATTACCGGCACCGGTGCCCTTACCGGTGCCGGTAATCCCTTACCGCCCACCTCGTAATGAAGCCCAATGTGTTTTACCTGCAGTCCTCTATGGCCTTGATGCCCTTGCCATGCAGGACTACTGCTGGCTGAATAAACTAGAGGGCCCCTTCTGGCGGGCAGTACTTGGATTGAGCCTGGCATGTTCAATAGAATACATAAACCTGGAAATTGGGCTGACTTAACTGAGGGGAATGGCGTTACATGCTAGAGGTTGTCTGTACATAAAATACAGATCGAGCACTGCCTGTAAGCTTTTGAAATGTTTGGGCCAAGGTTTTGATGGGGAAGCTGTATTCAGAGGTACTAATTATAAAATCCTGAACAAAGCTGCCTTCACTGATATCAACTGGATTTCAGAGTTCACCAAAGGAACACCTTACATACATATGAAAAAGTCCTTTAGGAGGCATAGTAACAAATGGAACTGGTGCAATAACAATGCCAACCTTTCGAAGTTAAAGGGTTATGAGGCTGTGGCCCACGTGGTGTATCATTATAGGAGGACACAGACTTATCTGTTACTGTACCCAGACCCTGCTACAAGGGAATTCATATTGCAGCTACGTGCAAACCAATACCAGTACTGGCTGTCCGGGGACATCAGATGGGCATAGCTGTTCAGGACCTATTCTGTCACAATTGTAGGTTATCAGACAAAGCTGAAACTGCACGGCATGTGCTGACTCAGTATATGCAAATGACAACCTATACATGTGTAGTCTTGGCACCCTCGTTCACAGATATATATTAGGCCATCTTATCCAAATCCTTTTGGGACTATTGAGTAAATATGGCTAACATCACCTGGAAAATCGCTCTATATCGGGTTTGGATACAGGTGAGGAAATGATTGCCACCATTGTTACCTGACAAGGCATTCATTTCAGAGTGAGTTAGCCGTGAGGGAAGCCATCCTTAAAATATTCTGAACATATTCTTTAAATACCTTAGGATTTATAACAAATATGAGTGAATAGACGGCCGTGCTGTGATTGAATTTAACCCAAACAAGTTTGATGTGTTTGGATGTGTTTTGGGTGTTTTAGACGGTTACCAGACATTTGGTCGAAAAAAATTGGTCGACCAGACAAATGGTCGAACCAATTTGGTCGAAAACCAAATGGTCGAATTTTTTTTTTTATTTTCACCTTTTTTTTTTTTTTTTGGGGGGGGGCCCCCCGAACCCTCTTTTTTCCTAAAAACTCATTTTTGTAAAAAACGAAAACCCGAAAAATAAATATATAATTAAAAAAAAAATTTCGACCATCTGGTTTTCGACCAAATTGCGTCGACCAAATGTCATTCGACCAGTTTTAGGTCGACCAAATGTCTGGACACCGTTTTAGACAAATTGTTCTAGATTAATTGTAAAAAATGTAAACAAATTGTATATAATTGCTGCTGCTGTTGTTGTTGAATAAAGGTTTTCATGTTTCCGATGAATTGTATTATATGGAATGTAATGCAATTTTATTTTATGCAATTTTGTAACAATTTGAATGACATTATATTAAATATTTTTCATTTGGGTAAAGTTCAATTTGAAATAAACACAATAAAATACATTATTATTAAACACCAATTATGTCTCTTGCACTTTTAAATCAAACACTTTTGACTGGAACTGTAGAAAGTTTAGCTTCTACAGTGGAAATGATAAATGTTATACATTTAAAAGAGTATGTGTATGTAAATGAAACACTTACAGGAAGAGGAAATGATGACCCTGTGCTTTCACAGGATCAGATTTTTCAACAGTATAAAAGAAGTATTGCAATGTTTAAGTTGGCCCTCATTACGACCCTGGCGGAAATCGAAAAACGATGGCGGAAATGCAATACCGCCATCGAATAGCGCTCGGTGCGACTATGACCCGTCACCGTAAAGTACGATGCCATTAGCGACACCGTAGTGAACGCCAACGCTAACTGCACCAAGTACGCGCGCGCGCGCCATGCCAAACCGTAAATACCACCATGGCGCAAGGGTACGCGAATTCCGACCCTAGCGGACATGTACCTAACGCCATCAAGCACGGCGGAAAGTACCATACCGCCATGGTGAGAAGTACGGCATCGCGAATCAACCGTAAACGGCCCCACTGAGTGCCTGTACACCGCTCCCTGCCCACAAAGTACAACTCCCCGTAGGTGCAATGAAGTCACAATGCAACCAGTGAAATGTGCAAGTCACCCATGCATGCCAACGAACAAAAGATCCACAAGAGGGGCCAATGGGAGCTGCAGGGCACAGATGGCACGAATACAGAAGCCATTCCAATGGACATGACCACAGTCCCCCACCAAGAAACGCACGCAAACACAGGCACCTGTGACCAGCAATATTTAGAAAATCACATCATTCCACCAGTCCACCTGGCTGACCGGCATCTGTTACACAAAACCTAATCCCCCGCCCCTGAGCATGACATCATTCAAACAGTCATATTGGCAGCCCTCATCCCTGACCTCACTGGGCTTCGTAGGCAAACGCGCCCAGCACAGTACCACGCAACTATACTCCGAAGCTGGAACCCAATGCAGATCTCCTCACAATACATCGCTCCCCAAATAGGAATATGCCACATCACTTTCAAAGAAGAACGCTACACGGCCCATATCAGAATAGAAATTTAATGCACAACAAATTCACCAAGCCCATACAGCCATTAGGCCATGAACTCCAAAACACATTTCACCATTGTGGGCTGCATCCGCAAGAAATGACCAGCTACTTCTTGTGTGACGCCCTGTTCCATCATGGTACACAGAGCCACATTCACGTACGAAAAGGCAACATGGAAGCGCACAGAACCGCAGGGCCGTCCCAATGGGGAGGCACTAGTCCAGCTGAAAGGCCGAAATGTTGCTCCGAGCCACTAGTACTGCGTAAGGGCATGTGGCCCATTGGCGATCGTCCCATAAGATCGTAATGCTGCTCCACTGATTAACACGAAGCAGCAGGTGTCGGGAGTAAAAGCCATCTGCAGGAGTGGCATACAGATGGCAGTGGCAAAAGGGGAGGAGATACCTGTCAACCAAAAGAAAAGAAAAAGAACAGAATGGCCATCAGAACTACATCCGAACAACTCACTTCAATGATCACACTAAATCCACAGCCATATGCATGCTAGCCCACTCCAAAGGATCATCACCACCCCAAAACCACTTGCGACTCATAACTATCTATATCGAGGTGTAAACACCATCACACACGAGTGTACATGTGCATGCGTCTGTGAAAACAGAATCCATCAGATGGGATTGGTAACGTGCATGGACACAAGTGTCTGAGGGCGCGTTGAGACAGGGAGGGCTCAACAAGGCCAGATAGACAATGGTCCCACTATGGCAGCCCTGCATCACATAGCGCAGGGGAGGCGGACAGATTCCAAGAAGCCCTGTACATGGCAAACTCTGTATCAAATCATCTGTCCATGCATCCATTCATCATTCCCTCATCCCGGTATAAAAACGCCTGAATATTTACTCACATAACATTAGAAATTTCCATTGAGTCTGTGCGTTATGCAGCCTGCAAAATCCACTGTGCCCCAGCCCGTAATTCCAGTGTAGTGAAGTAACATGTATTTGGGAACGTCCGGCCTCATCGCCCACGTCGCTATTGCGCATCCCATACTATTCATATCAATCATTGCATCCTCGCCATGGCCCCTGTCTCAAGGACATTGAACAATAGAACGTTATATTTGCAGTCAGACCTGTGGGCATCTCCTCGCCGCTAGCTGATAACCGAAAGCGCCGCCCTTCGAATTCCTCATTTGCAACATCACGTCGAAAAGGCATCTGTGGCCGTTTGAAATCACAAATGAATCCATCTAGTGCGGCTGTGTGTGAAAAAGGCAACTGCCTTCACCCACAAATGGGACGCCCCGCCCGTCGGTGCAACTCGGTACAGTGATGCATGAGGGCCCACCGTTACTCGAGTACTACGTTCCACTGACCCATCACAAGTCTGTTCGCGACTGCAAAGATTGTATGTGAAACAATGGGACCATAGCCGAATGTACATATCAACAAATGTTACACGGCCATCGGGTACAAATACATGATTGCAATAGCAAGATGCCATTCCTCGAATTGCAGCGTTGTGTGCGGGACGTGCTCGGCCAAAGGGGAGAGCAGCTTGCACAGGTGGAATGAATCACCACAGGTGGAGGCCATACAGCCTGAAAACACATAAATTGCACACCCAGTCTCCTCCCACAACCACACCCACTCCGAAATGCTACCGGCAGGACTCGCGATGTTGGCCCTGGGGGACCTGATAGCACTGCAAGTACTCCAACTCCAAGAAGAAGACGAACACCAACTACAACCGGCCGCACGGAGGAGACGCAGGAGGAGGAGGAGGGCAAGGCAGGGCCAGCAAGGGCCGCCAGCACAGCCACTACCACCACGCAGGCAGCCCGCAATCCCACGCCTCCGAGCACATCCGTTCAACCTCACTGATGAGCAGATCCACACCCTCTACCGTTTGGACCGGGACACCATAGCCGCCATTGTGGACATGACACAGGCTGACCTTGTCAGCATGATAGATAGCCCAACCGCCATCCCACCCCTACTGAAGGTGGTGTCTGTACTCCACTTCCTGGCCACAGGCACCTACCAGCACACAGTCGGACAGTTGCATGGAATTTCTCAGCCACTGTTCTCACGGACACTATTGCAAGTGCTCGATGCCCTCCTGAAGCACGCAGACGACTACATCTCTCTACCACGCTCGGAGCAGGAAATTACCAACACAAAAGTGGGATTCCATGCACTTGCCGGCATACCGGGTTGCATTGGTGCCATCGACTGCACCCATGTGGAATTGGTCGTCCCACATGCCATGGAGGCCCAGTACCGCAACCGAAAACAATTTCATTCCCTCAATGTACAAATGGTGTGTGACTCCAACAGGATCATTACACATTGTTGTGCCCGATTTCCTGGATCAACCCATGATTCTATGGTCTTGAGGAACTCTACAATACCACGCTACATGGAGCGACATGCAGGGAACAGATCCTGGCTACTCGGTGAGTCTCATTACATGCATGATAATGTGGGGTATGTGATTCGGCAATGACCTGGCAGGAAGGGGGGGGGGTGTGCGTACGTAGCAATGGCATTCCACATCATACGTTTCTCGTCCACATACAGGTGATGCTGGGTATCCACTGAAGAGATGGCTCCTCACACCAGTCCGGAACCCACGGGACCAGCATGAGAAGGACTACAACCATGCCCACTCACGTACCCGTGTAGTCATTGAACAGGCATTCGGCCTACTGAAGACTCGTTTCCGCTGCCTCAGCAGGTCTGGCGGGGCACTCCTGTACCGCCATGAGAAGGTTGCAAAGATGGTGATGGCATGTGTCATGCTCCACAACATGTGCGTACGTAGAAATGTGCCCATGCCCCCTGACGCAGAACTGCAAGCACCTGAAGATGGTCATGATGAGGGTGGGGATGTGGCAGCACCTCAAGGAGTCTGCGAGGCACCGGAGGGCCGTGACATTCGTCAGCATCTCATTGATGCATGCTTCTAGCACTCACGCCTGGTGACTGATACATGGACACGGGACTCGTGGCACTGTGTGTGTCTGGTACATGCACAATATGGACTGTACGCCTATGATGGCCTAGTACACAAAGATCATTGTCCACACATCTCATTGGTTGATCGTGCACTGTTTATGGCATATGTGATATCATGTTGAACACCCTATCGACCCGACACCCAAGTGAGCCCAACACACCCCCTCCACCCTCCTACCTCCCCCCCGAACACCAGTGTCCAAAGATGCTCATTGTCAGTGGGCAGTCGCTATTGCAAGCCCCCTCTGCGGGTATCAGGGGCACCCCTGCCTGTGGAGCGCAGGTTCCTCCCAGATCTACGTTGGGGCCTGCCCTGGACGGAACTTGCAACGGATGATGTCTCTGCCTGCTCACGTCCATGCATCTCCCTAAGGGTTTGTGAGAGCTCAGTGAGCACACGGCGCACTGCGGCAAGTTCGGCACATACGTCTTTGGACGTCGCATGCAGTTCCCCCCTCAGGCTCTCGGTGCTTCTCTCCATTTGGACTCTCAGGCTCTCGGTGCTACTCTCCATTTGGACTCTCAGGCTCTCGGTGCTACTCTCCATTTGGACTCTCAGGCTCTCGGTGCTACTCTCCATTTGTGCCCTTAGTGTCTCTGTACTTCTCTCCATTTCTGCCCTAAGTGTCTCAGTTGATGTTTCTATGTCTGCCTTAGTGCCCCCACATTCATCGGCATGGTCCTTGAGGAGCGTGGCCAGTTGCTGCTGTTGCACGATTAACTGGTCGAGGGACTGTTGCCTCTGCTGGGCCATGGCCATTTGCGGGGGTGTCACAGAGGGGCTGTTGACCTCATGTTGCCTTGCGACAGGGCTTGTGGGGGATGGCCAGTCGTCGTCTTGTGGGTGCCCCTGCGTGGAATCCTCATGTTGTACGGGATGGGACAGACAGGGGGATTGGGACAGGTCATGGATGGATCTGACTTTGACATCCCCGTCTTCTGTGTCGGAGCATGCTGCCATCAATGGGGTGTCACCTATGGTGCTGCTGCCACCAGAGGCAGTGCCTTCTGTGGCATCCGTTGGGGGGACCTGTGGTGGTGGTGTTGTGGGCATGCTGGCTGCTGGGGTGCCTGTTGATGTTCCCTCCTCTGTGCTGCCACCTGATTTGTGCTGCTGCCGTGTCTTGATGCGTGCAGCTGAGGTGGAGGGTCTTTGGCCGTTGGTCTTGGCCCTCTTTGCAGGTGTGCTGGTAGGGGTGTCCTGATGCTCGTCGTTTGGATCGGACCCTGTGGTGGAGTAAAGGAGGGCGAGGGTTATTAATGGGTCTGTGGGAATTGGAATGGCATTGTATCACATGCATTGGGGTGGTACCTGAGGGTGATTTGGGTCGGGGCCCTGGAGGTGGTTTCATTTGTGTGTGGAGTGAGGGTGCAGTTGTTTGGCAGACTGCAGTTAGGGTGTGCCTGCTGCACGTGTAGTGGGTGTTTTTGGGGTTTTTAATTATTTGTGTATTTATTGTGAGTTTTAAAGTGCGCTATCAGGCCGATGTGTGTGGACGTTCTCCTGGACATGTGTTTCTGTTGCACTATGTGGACACATGGTACTTCACATGATTGGACATTGTGGATTTAGCATTGTTTTATTTGGCCCACCTACCTGAATCTTCGGATGTCTGCACTCCTTTCTCCATCCCTCCGACTCCCTCTATGCTCTCCATTCCGATGGTGGAGGCACAGATTTCTTCCCAGGGGGTCAACTTGATGGGTGATTCAGGACCTCCCCCGGTGGCTGTGGCAATGTTGCGGTTGGCAGAGAGTATGCTGCGGACGCGTATCCGCAGGTCGTCCCATCGCTTTCTGCATTGCTGTGGGGTGCGGGGTGCGGTCCCCACCGCACTTACCCGCTGTGCCACCAGAGCCCATATGGCCTTCTTGTTCGCAAGTGCCGTCCTGGTCATTTGCGTGGAGAAGACGACGGCAGCATTCTCCTGGAGGGTCTCTGTTAGCACGGTGAGTTCCTCACGGGAGTAGTGGACCTGCCGCTTGCGGTCGCACGCTTTCTTCGCTACTTTTCCCATTTTTCTTGGTTTCGCTAGGGTGGATGACGGGTTGGGGTGTGTCTCAGGGTAGTGTTTTTAGTGGTTGTGTGGATTTTGTGGTTTTATAGGTGTACGGCGGGATGTTTCCCGTTCCGGGCCCATGTTTTTACTTCCGTTTCCGTATATTTACGGTCACCGTACTTTCCGGTTGGCGCTCACTGCGGTGTCCGCTGTGATGGGTAGCGGTATTGCACCTAGGGCGCCGTACGGCGGCGGTGTGGGCCGTTTTGGGGTCATTTCCGCCATCGCGGACTTTGCACTTCCGCCATGCCGTGGTGCTCGTGCCCGATGGGTCGGAATGGGCCGCACTTTGCTCCATCGTGCAATGGCGGAAACGCTATTTACGCTGTGGCGGTCCGGTCAGTCACTTTCCACCAGGGTCGTAATGAGGCCCGTTGTCTTTTACTGTGCAAGAAGTGTATTCTACTCTTAGTTTGTATTTTAATGGTCTAGTTCACGTTTTCAGACATTTTCAGAAAAGAAGCTCATATTTAGCCTCAGGCTCACCGTCTGTTATTAGATTAAGCTTAAGCACCCGTGGTTAGTACTTTTGCTTCTCGGGCAGCTACACGAACCGTGCAAGCTTTGTGAACTACATTACCCAGGTGATTTGTAGTTTTTGGGCCACATTTCTCCCCGACCCCGGCGCGTTCATGCCTTCGCGTATGGGTCAAGCTCTTCACAGTCTGCGACAGTCCGCGACTAGCCGAGACTTTGAGGCCGCATATTAACATTGTTGGTAAGCTATGGCCAGTGCTGATGCCCTTAAGGTAATCTCTGTTGAAAAAATGAAGAGTATCTCATGCTCTATGTTAGAGAGGGCTGGCACCATACGTAATTTGCCCAGAAAAGGACCAGATGCAGGTACTCCAATCCCTAATGATTCTCAGGCACTTGCGGAGGATATAGTACTTTTGGGCTCACCTTTCTCTGATCACTTAGTTGAGAGGAAAATTGTAGCCAAGCGTAAGGTTCCTGTCTTACCCACAGCTAATGCTCCATTGCCATGAACACGGTCTTGGCAACTGCGGGAAGAGCTACACCGCACACTAATGTAACCAATCCGCTATCAAATGTGCGCTGTTTGCTGCTAAACACAAGATCCCTAGTAAAACATGCATTAATATAGCAAACTTAATAGAGGAACAAAACTTGGATCTTTGTGCACTAACGGAAACTTGGGGTTCCAGAGTTGCAGCCCCCTCCTTGAATTTGGCTATACCGGAAGGATGTAATATGATTAGGAAAGATATGGCGGAAGGTAGAGGAGATGGGGTAGCGTTTATTGTTAAGGATGCCTTAACAGTTTGGGAATCGTCGAGTCTAGCCATCGATGGGGTTGAATCCCTACACATTAAAATAGGTATGAATTCAGAAGCTACCACAAATTTTGTCCTGATTTATCAGCCTCCCACCTCTAAGACGGATGTATCAGAGGAAATTAGCAACTATCTACTACCTCAGCTGAAAATCACCTCAAAATATATAATTTTAGATTATTTTAACCACTGGCTAGGATCTACTTCTGATCAAGGGGCCGCTGCTTTGCAGTCATCACGGAGTAATTTGGGCTTTGCCCAACATGTCACCTACCCATGCTCAGGGCCACACTTTGGACTGGCTTTGTGCGCTTAATGTTTGCTGCAGTGAGGTGTGTACTAGTACATGCCCCTGGTCTGACTATTTTTTTGTTAACTTTTCCATAGCGGTTCCATTCGTTAGGAGTAAGAATGGTAAACTGTCAGGAAGCCTGTCCCGCAATCCAAAGCAACTAACTGAAGCCAACATAGAGCTTCTGATTGGTAAGTCGTTAGATTTCTTCTCTGGTAAAGGACTATCGCCACAATACATGGCCAGAGTACTTATGACAAGCTTTACTAGTATATCTGATAATTTAGCACCACTAAAGTCAAGAAAGTCACACTTAGATACCAATAATAAAAAGAGTTGGTTCACTGAAGACTTGAGAAGACTTAAATCAGTTTCCTCAAAGGCTTTTCAGAAATGGAAACGAGAGCCCACTTCAGACTTACTAGAAAAATACAAGAAGTCCGTAGGAGAGTATAAATATGCCATTCTTCAGGCAAAAAGAAATGATCATCACACACGTATAAGCAGTGCTGAATCCGACACCAAAGAATTGTTTAAAATTCTTAAGGAACAGGAAAGCACCCCAGCCACATCAGGTTTAACTGAATTAAATGATAAGGATTGGTGTCAACGTATCCAAAACAAGCTTCTTAACATTCGGTCGGTAATGCTAGAAAAAAAGTTACAGAACTAGGCTTGTCAGGACGCTGGTAACCTCAAGGTTTTTACTAGGAGCTCAGATTTTCCAATCTTTAATTTTCATCCAGTAAGTGAACCCGAATTAAAAAAGGTAATTGAATAAATGAAATTTTCGCATTGCAGAGGCAATGCTTGCACATCTAGGATAATAAAGAGTTGTTCCCCTTCCATCATTGGAGCAGTCTGCTCCTTTGTTAATGCCTCATTGGCAGAGGGTATTGTACCCAAAGAACTGAAACACACTATGGTTACACCTATCATTAAGAAATTAGGTCTGTCAAGGGATAATCCTCTGAATTTGCAACCCATCTCAAACACCCCTTTTCTCCTAGAAATACTGCATACGGTAGCCTGCCAACACATTTCGGAACACCTGAATCAGCATACCATCCTGCACTCACACCAGTCGGGTTTCAGAAAACTCTATGGGACTGAGACCTCTCTCCCAGAGCTTAAATCTAGACTACTTTCACAAATGGATAAAAGTAAGCTTTCACTGATTATATCCTTGGACCAATCAGCGGCCTTTGTTGTCACATTTGCGGCCTCTTATCTCCCAAAAAAGTGTCAAAACTATTGCCAGGGCAATAATAGGGGCCAAGCTGGATTATTGTTGCAGTCTTTTGCTGGGATCCAGTAAGGGGGTTATTCACAGACTACAGGTGGTCCAGAACTGGGCTGTGAGAGTGGTAGTCGGCCTCTATAGGCGCGAGCACGTTACAGAGGCTAGGCAAGGTCTTCACTGGTTGCCAGTGGAATGCAGAATTACATTTTGAACATTGGTAATTACTTTTAAGTGTCGAATGTTGATGATGCCTTTGTATTTTCAATGTTATATCACAGATAAAAGTTATCAGGCCATCCTTAAGGTTGGATTCAAAAAGCTTTTTGGAGCAACCTAGAGCCAGGACATCTAAGGCAGCACATGGGGCCTTTGCATTTAAGGCACCAAGTCTATGGAATAATCTTCCAGATTATCTGCGCACTTTTGGTTGCCTTGTTAAATTTAAGAGGGCTCTAAAAACCTTCCTCTTTTGACTTATAACTCTAGTTCCATCTATTTCATTCTTGTTATTTCAGGGGTGGTAGGGGCCCTTTCTGTCTTTTTTTTGTTGTCTGCGCCTTCATGCATGAGGGTCTATAGTGCGCTATATAAATATCCTGTAATGTAATGTAATGTAAGAGACCGGATATTGTTTGTGTATCTTGTCAGCACACTTTGTATTAGTCTCAAGTGCAACTAGTGTACATTGAGGACAAATTTAAACACAGTGTAAAGGATGTTTGGAAATAACTTTACCTGTATTTGTTTTTAGAAGAACGATTTGACACAAGAGAGGCACTTCATGCCTCTAGACATTGTGTAAGGGTTTTATAATCAAAGAAGTATTCCTGCAAGAAGTGTTTTGAATTACATGGTAGTGACTGATATCCCTTCTGTGCTTCAAAAATTGAATATGTTTCAAGTGATTGCACGGCAAACTCTTCGTCCTTGTCAAGTTATTGTTAGATTGCAAAGATATCAAGGGTGTAATTGTTAGAATTCAGCGCACAAGTGGCACACGTGGCTGGTGCACAGTGTGCACGTGCGGCAGTCTGCGCAAAGCCGCGTGCGCCCAAATCCATTTCCACACAGCGTATTCATGGATTTCAACATCCATAACCAGCCGTGGTGCAGAGTAGCACAGCGACCCTGCAGCAGTGCCAGTTACGCCCCAACCCCTCCCTGTGTGCCATGAACAGCGCACAAAACACGTGCCCAGTGGACCAGCATACAGCCCCCAACCACGAAAACGTCTGTAAAAATCCCTGTGCACCCCTCTGAATACACGTACCCCGCTGCATGGGAAAGGTTACAAGCGATTGGGCCTGTGCGAGCGGGGTACGTGTATTTCGGGGGTGTACGGGAAGTTTTACACACGATTGGCCCTGTGCAAGCAGGGTACATGTATTTTGGGGGTGCGCAGGAAGCTTTACATGCGATTGGGCCTGTGCGAGCGGTGTACGTGTATTTCGGGGGTATGCAGGAAGTTTTACACGCGATTGGCTGTGTGCGAGCAGGGTACGTGTATTTCGGGGGGGCGCAGGAAGTTTTACATGCGATTGGCCCTGTGCGAGCGGGGTACGTGTATTTCGGGGGTGCGCAGGAAGTTTTACACGCGATTGGCTCTGTGTGAGTGGCGTACGTGTATTTCGGGGGTGCGCGGGAAGTTTTACACGCGATTGGCTCTGTGCGAGCGGGGTACGTGTATTTCGGGGGTGCGCGGGAAGTTTTACACACGATTGGGCCTGTGCGAGCGGGGTACATGTATTTCAGGGGTGCGCGGGAAGTTTTACATGCGATTGGCTCTGTGCGAGTGGGGTACTTGTATTTTGGGGGTGCGCGGGAAGTTTTGCACGCGATTGGCCCTGTGCGAGCGGGGTACATGTATTTCGGGGGTGTGCAGAAAAGTTTATATGCGATTGGCCCTGTGCGAGCAGGGTACGTGTATTTCGGGGGTGCGCGGGAAGTTTTACACGCGATTGGGCCTGTGCGAGCGGGGTATGTGAATTTCGGGGGTGCCCCAACAAATTGCCTGTGTGTGTCCTCCCAGGTGTGCCCTTTCCCCCCTCCCCAGGGCCTGCAGGCAGACCGAAACACAGGGGTACACACTGCACCCCTGGCCATGCCCCACAGGCAGCCCATCCACCCTGGCGAATCCCCCAGCCAGCCCACATGTCACCATGCACAAGTGAGCACTGACTCATGTCCCCCAGCACCCCCAACCACCCAGCATTCAGGGTCACCTGCCAGCAGGCCCCGACTCATGTCCCCCAGCACTCCCATCCACCCAGCATTGAGGGGCACCTGCCAGCAGGCCCCGACTCATGTCCGCCTGCACCCCCATCCACCCAGCATTAAGGGGCACCTGCCAGCAGGCCCGACTCATATCCCCCAGCACCCCATCCAACCAGCAGTGAGGGGCACCTGCCAGCAGGCCCCGACTCATGTCCCCCAGCACCCCCATCCACCCAGCAGTGAGGGGCACCTGCCAGCAGGCCCCGACTCATGTCCCCCTGCACCCCATCCACCCAGCAGTGAGGGGCACCTGTCAGCAGGTCCTGACTCATGTCCCCCAGCACCCACATCCACCCAGCAGTGAGGGACACCTGCCAGCAGGCCCCGACTCATGTCCCCCAGCACCCCCATCCACCGAGCATTGAGGGGCACCTGCCAGCAGGCCCCGAATCATGTCCCCCTGCACCCCCATCCACCCAGCAGTGAGGGGCACCTGGCAGCAGGCTCCGACTCATGTCCCTCAGCACCCCCATCCACCCAGCAGTGAGGGGCACCTGCCAGCAGGCCCCGACTCATGTCCCCCAGCACCCTCATCCACCCAGCATTGAGGGGCACCTGCCAGCAGGCCCCGACTCATGTCCCCCAGCACCCCCATCTACCCAGCAGTGAGGGGCACCTGCCAGCAGGCCCCGACTCATGTCCCCCAGCACCCCTATCCACCCAGCATTGAGGGGCACTTGCCAGCAGGCCCCGACTCATGTCCCCCAGTACCCCCATCCACCCAGCAGTGAAGGGCACCTGCCAGCAGGCCCCGACTCATGTCCCCCAGCACCCCCATCCACCCAGCATTGAGGGGCACCTGCCAACAGGCCCCGACTCATGTCCCCCAGCACCCCCATCCACCCAGCATTGAGGGGCACCTGCCAGCAGGCCCTGACTCATGTCCCCCAGCACCTCCATCCACCCAGCAGTGAGGGGCACCTGCCAGCAGGCCCCGACTCATGTCCCCCAGCACCCCCATCCACCCAGCATTGAGGGGCACCTGCCAGAAGGCTCCGACTCATGTCCCCCAGAACCCCCATCCACCCAGCAGTGAGGGGCACCTGCCAGCAGGCCCTGACTCATGTCCCCTTGCAACACGAAAGGAAGCTGCACAATCATTGGCCTCATGGGCACCAAAATACCACTGCACGCCACCACAGTCTTGACATGCAATGATTTCACCAATCCACCCCACACCGACATGCCTATGTCAGGACACAAATCAGAAGTCAACCATGTACATCAACACATGTCCATCACACACACACACTGTTTGCCATAGATTGTGTACAACCACACTTTTACATTCATGAACCCAATGAGCGAATCCCACACATGGAATTAAAATATCAAAATGTATTATAAACAAAATCAATGTAATGAAATGAAAGGCAAAATAATAATACAAACATGAAATGAAATGCATGGCCAAAAATATGAAAAAATGAAATGTAAAAAGAATCCAAATAAATCCTGAAGAAAAATGGTCCAAATTCTCTGTCCACCAAACAAATCCAAAGGAAACATAAAAATCAAAATCCATTGCCCCATGGTGAACTCCAAAGACAATGTGCACATTAATCCAAAGTCCAACTATTTACAAGGAATTTTGAAAGGGTCCATGAGCCCAACAAAGAACTGAAACCTATCTAAGAAACTACCTAAGAAATAACTATATACAAAAGTGTGGGGTATAGTCCAATCACCCCAAAAGAAATGAAAACTAAAATGAAACCTAACACTAAAACTATTTACAATGGCGGCGGGCTAGTCCGATGGCTCACTTTCCGATGTCCCGGGCCAGGGCATCATCGAACTCCTGCTCAATGTCCTGGAGGCGGTCCTCTTCCAGGGCCCCGAGGGTTCACAGCGACGATGCCATGTTGGACTCCAACTCCCTGCGAATAGCCTCAAGGCACTCAGCCCGCCCCAGTGCCCTCCGCATGGAGTTCTCCGCCCTGACCAATGTGAGCCACGCCTCTTCCGCCCACCGTCTCCCCGCATCTATACGCTGGCCCAACCACAGCCACACGGAAGACACACCCATTCCAGGGTCCTCCTGCCCTCTGGCCGATGCCTGCCCCTCTGATGTCGATGGCCCCGAGCCATCATTGCTCCCACCTAGAGCCTGCTGCTGCTGCTGCCCATGTGCCCTGTCCAATGATGTCTGCACATCCTGCATCTGCTGGTCTCCAGTTGTTGGGGTGTCCACCCCTGCTGGACCGCCGACTCTCGACTGTGGCAGGGATGGGATCTCCACCAAGCTGGCTGTGTTGGTCGGGCCAGGTCCACAGGGGTCCCTGGTGCAATCTGGGCCGGAAGACGGCAGGGAGAATGACTGGCGCATAGTCTCCACAGAGGAAGAGAGGTCCGCCAGAGTGCGCGACACATGTAGGAACCCGCCGACCAGGGCCCCTCCCAACAGTGCCACATCACAACGTTGCTCTTCGTGATGGCTTGCGTGCTCCCCCCAGGAAGCATGCACGTCATCACAAATGACACGAATGCGCAACGCGACACCAATCAGGACGGAGCCCATACGGTCATGGGACTCCTCGTCCGCAGGTAGTGGAGAGGCAGATGACGTGGGCCTCCCCCCTACCTGCGGACGGGCCTGGGACGGGGCATCCCTGCTTGTGCATGGTGGTGCAGTCACAGGGTCAGGGACAGCGACATGCACAGGCCCCTCCACAGTGACCTGTGCTGCCTCCTGACCCTGGCCCTGGACTGCACCACTTGCACCAGTGGCACTACCCCCACCAGGTCACATGTGTGGCTCAGTAGCGGGCTCCTCCTCCTCTGTGGAGACCACCAACATGGATGTCTCTGCACTGTCTTCCGCCATTGCAAGCCCCTGTGGGGGCTCACCCGGCCCTTCCGCTACAGCTGTAGTGCCAGACGCAACACCAGTCCCCTCGCTCCCAGATGATGGTAATTCCTGGGAGGGTGGCTGGGCCTTGCGTCGCCGCCCGGTGGAGGCATCCCCGCTGCTTAGCTCTGCAGCGCCGTCTCCGCCCTCTGCTTCACTGGACGCTGCGTAGAGGGAGATATAGAACCCAAGCATCAGGGTACTGTACACTAGTCCCCTAGACAGGAAGCAATAATACATAAGTGGCACTGTCAAACGTCACTTCCATCCTGTCCCTCCACAACACATAGGTCAATGCACACAACACACATGCAGAAACAGGCATGGCGCATGCAATCAACATCAGCTTCCATGTACAAGGGCCTCTGTTAACCAAAATGTTGCCTTCTAACTCACATGCATCATGGCTCATACTAACCCGATGCACACATATCACTGGCGGCTCATGCATCCATGGCATTTCAAATGCACACACACACTTCTCAGACACACAGACATGCACACCATACATGTACCTGAGAGCAGCACCCATCTCTCACCCACCACCCATGTCCAAGAACAGGGACTGGCATGCATTCATGTGTGCATTTCGCATGCAGCTCTCCATGTCTCATTGGACCACATGCACCATCCATGTGGTTAACGCATTACTGGTCTCACATGCACTACCATGATGTCCCGTCTCACACACAGCCATACATGGCCTATGTTACACATACAGGCAAGTAGATGACTACCAGCACACTGCAACATGCCCTGTTTCACACAGCAATGCATGGCCACTTACCGCTCGACTCCAGATGGGCCTGCATCTTGAGGATCTGGCGGTGAAGCACTGGGCGAATGCGCTCCAGAACCCTCATCTGCTGGTTGGTAAACTGGCCCCGGCTCCCCGCGGCATCCTCTGCTTCTAAAAGGCGCTTGGCCTTCCTGAGGGTCCTGGACCTGTAATTCTCCCAGCGCTTCTGGACGTGTCTCAGGTCTCTGGGTGCCACCCCCTCCACGTTGATGGCACCCACAATGTCCATCCAGATCTTCCTCCGTCCTTCCTTGTCGGCGTGCGATGGTGTGAAGAGGGCATCATAATGCCCCAGGACATGCTCCACCAGGACACCAACTTCCTTCTCACTGAAGCTGGTGCCCTCTGCCTCTCTGGTTGGGGGTCGCCAGTGGTCTCGGATGGTGTTTGCCCCGACATGGCGACCCCCGAGGCAGGCATGGGTGGGCAACTGGGTCCTGGGGCTGGGCTGTGGAGCGATGGTATCCCAGTCGGGAGTCTTCTGTTCCAGCAGGGGTGGACAGAGCACCTGGACCCCTGAAGATGGCTGATGTGCAGGCACCAAATAGCAGGGCACGTGGGCACCAGGCAGGCAGGCAGCAGCAGATGGCAGGTGGGAGCATGCTCGGAGCTCTGGGGGGCAGGAATATGGCCTTCTGGGCAGGAGCGTGGTCTTCCATGTGTTTTCGCGTGGCCAGCTTGATAAGGAGTGATTTGGCATGTGAAAAAAGTGCACGTCAGCGTGAAATACGAGGAAAGGCCCTTAGCGCGTAAGCGTGTCTGTAATGTTACGCACGCGGGCGTTTCCCTCGTGGCATGTGCATAGTGGTTCAGCGTGTGAAAAAACTGCACGTCCACGTGTGAATGCGTGTAATCCAAGGAAAGGGCCTACGCGCGTAACTGACGCAACGGCGGGCGGGCGTTTCCCTCAGCATGGGTTAAAGGTGATGGGGCCAGCAGTTTGCTGTACGTGCCTTTCGTGGAGACCGACATGTTTGTTGCTACTTCGTGTTGTTTTGTGCGCCATCACAACTTCACAGTGGATCAAGGACGTATCTCTTCTTTTGTCGGGGGTACTGGCTACATGTGGTTTTCATCAACGCGCTAGTCTGACGGTGAGTCGCGCACGCTATTTTTCCCACTGCGCATTTTCGAGGTCATGGTAGCCTGCGAGTCCCACGCGTATGCGTTTTTCGTGTTACTGGGTGCCACCGCGTACTGCGGGAGGTTAATTCCACGCACGTAGGCTGCGGGGGTTGCGTGCACGGTTTTACTGCAGTTTTGGGGTACCTGAGCGTTGCAGTCACTACATCACCAGGGATACATGCAGCCTTGCAGGTGCAGGGGTGCTGTTAACATCTTGCATCCCACCCACTTCACCCCAATTGCCCAGGACATTGTGGTGTACACCTCCAATTGACACTCCTCCATCTGTGCCGGCACTACTCCATCAGTGCCATGGTAGGGAGGCCACCAAAGGTGAGGGGCGCCTCAGCTGCGCGTCCTCCTCGTGGCGGGCGTGGTCAGGGACGTAGCCGGGGTGACCAGGGAGTAGGGGGACTCCAGGGTGTCCAGCATGGCCGCAGAGGGGGAATAGGCAGGGGTGCAGCACTTGTGCACAATGTTGTGCCATGTGTCGGTGCAGTCATGCCACCACACCCTGTGGTTCCGGGAGATGCAGCTTCTGCATCTGGCACTGGCGCCCGTGTGACCCGGCAGTTCATTTCTCATTTCATCGACTGCCACGGGTCCAAGTGTAGTGGTAGCTGCAGGTGCAGCTGTGGACACCACCACCCAGGCTCAGGGTCTGCCAGCGCAGGCTGCGTTGGCACTTGAGGAGTCCTTGGAAGATTTCCAACAGGGCAGGAGGGAAACCGTAGGTGCACGCATGGCTGCCCTGACCGAGACATGTGTCCCTGGGGCAGTAATGTCATCTGCTGTCCCGACCAGCTGGGTGTTGGCAAGTGCAGGGGCAGATGCAGTCAACAACACCATGGTTGTGAGTCTACCAACCAGGACAGTCGTGGTCAATGACCCTGCCACAGCGGATGTTGCTGCGCAGGGTCCATTAGAGGGCACCCAGCTGCCACTGACACAAGTCAGGCCTTTGGTCGTCCCTCCACCTGCCACTCCCTTGGCTCAATCCACCGGTGCCACTGGCCATACTGATCAGGGCGGCATTTGCCAGCCAGGGTCTGCGCCACAATCCAAGAGGATTAAGGTTGCACCTGCAGCACAGGCTGGGACCCCACACACAGCCACAACCTCCTGCATGTCGAGGAAGAAGCCTTTCTGCAACGAGGAACTGGACTTCCTCATGGACTACGTGCGGGACCACAGCCGTGACATGCTAGTGGGACCTAATTGTCAGACTACGGCTGCCCACCGTGATGCCCACTGGAAGCAAGCTGCGGAACATGTGAGTGCATTCGGCCATGAGGTGCACACGGCGCAAGAGTGCAAAAAGCGTTGGAATGACCACAAAAGCAGTGCTAAGGCTAAGCGTGCCTCAAATTACAACTTGACTCTGGTGACTGGCAGTGGGCCTGCACCTGAGGAGGAAGACCACACTCCGCACGAGTCACTTGTTGCGGAGTTCATACCACCTGAATCGGTCAAAGGAGTGGGAAAGATGCCGGACTTTGATGCCCAGTCGAGTGAGTGTTGCTGCGTGTTTGTTGAGGACATGTGTGTTTTACTTGTGTGATGTGTTGTGCATGACTGCCACTACATGTCATGTGTACATGGTTCTGATGTGCAAGTCATGCAATGCTTCACTGATGCATGGCTGCTCTGCAGGATGGTGGACATGTGGAGCTGACGGGGACTGTCCGCATCACCACTATTGCACCCTACTCACATGCTGGTCACCAGGATGCCCCTCCGGTCCATGTTCCAGCTCACCGGACCTTCTGCATGTAGCCTGGGTTGACCTTCCTCTCAGCCCTGGGACTATGTCATAGCATGACTGACATGCATGTGTCCTCTGCCTGCATGCGGGTTTTCCATGTAGGCATGCTCCCTTGACCCTCAACCCCTCCTCTGCACCCCAATTTCAACTTTGCACTGGTCTGCTTCAATTTTGCCGTTGAGTACTTGCCTGCTAACTTCCACCAGCCAATCTGCCAGACATATGCTGTGGGGTACATCCTTTGTACTTGATGTAGGTTGTCCCACTTGGACTGTGCATAGGTCAGAGCCCCCAGCAGGGACATGAGTGCCCATTCATGCTCCATGTGGATTCCATGCAAGCCCTTATGTGTCCTTGACTGGATGATCATTGTAGTACGATTCCAGGGTGACCTACATTGCATGGCATTTCATCAGCCTTCCCATGGCCACTGTGGCTCAGTCCTGCATCGCACACATGTTTAGGGTGTGACAGTCTGTGTGGGTCACAGGCCTCAGCCTGTTTCATGGCCAATGACTCTGTCCAACTGGTGTAGCGTCTTCTTCACGCGTGGGTGTACTCCTGAGGTTTCATCATGTGTCCTGCTTACTGTCCCATCATCATCTGCTGTGTTGTCACTTGACTCACATGATGCAATTGATGCTAGTCAACACTGTCTGTCAATACATAGGTCTATGGTCATCCTTTTAATGCCATGCAAGGCATCCCTGCATTTGCACTTGTGGGGAGGGGTGGTTTGTTTGTAGCCATGCTACCCATTGCATGCACATTGCACGTGATGGCTGAAGTTGACCTTGCACTTCCTTCACATTTTCTGATACACATCATGAAGTACTTGTACATGTGGATAGTGAGTAACGTACAAATGTGCTGCACTGCATCACCCACTTCAGAGCGATATATTACCCTTCTACATGCCTAATCACAGAAGTAATGTCAAGTTGACCCAGCATGCATGGCAGGTTCTCTTTTGTGTGTGACATGTCTGCTTCATGTGTTTGGTGTCTGTTTGATGTCTATGTGTGTGTGTGTTGTGTGCTTCTAACATGTGTAGTGACCGTTTTTCTCTTTACTTTTCAGATAATGACGCAATGGAGCCAGAGGATGGTGTTGTCATGCCAGGCACAGAGTTGTTATCACTACAGCAACCCGGCACAAGTGGGGGTAGTGGGGTGGTAGGCCAGGAAAACCCACATGTGCTACAGTCCATCTTGTCTTTGGCTGACAATGAGTCCAGCCCAGATGACCACTCTGACGTCCATGTCGAGTTGGATGTGCATCAGGTCCATATGTCAGAGGTGAGTGATTCTGATGTGGGTACTTCTCTGTCCGTGACACCTGCACTGAGGGGTCAGACAGTCTTGGAACCTCCGCCTGTGGTGGATCGGGATGCAGGGTCATCCTCCACACCAGTCACTGATGTGCCTGGGCCATCACGTCGATGGGGGCATCTAGTCGTGCAGCCGCGGGCGGTGCCAACAAAACAAGGACACCCTGTCCTTGGGTCCCGCAGGTGTCAAGCCCAGCAACGCGGTCACCGCGTGCAACCGCTGTATACTGAGTGGGAGCAAGACATGACTGCCAATTCTGAACGCCAGGGGGCAGCAATGGAGAACATCACTGTGAGCATGGAGTGTGTGGCCCAATCCGTGCTCCCCCTGCTAGGCAGGTGCTTCTCCAGCAACAGGCGGCATGGTCCACGGCCCACTCGCTCAGGCTGGGCATGGCGGCCTCAGACAGGACACGCCAGGCTGAAATGTTGTCTCTGCGTGAAGCAATTGCTGATCACGCAAAGGCACACATGGAGGCCCTGAGGGAGGGGTATGCTTCCCTCAGATCCACTCTGGGTGTCCTTCTGATGTCCCAGAGGGAGTGGTCAGAGGAGAGGTTTGCGCAGGTTGAGCGTACCATCTCGGCAGAGCTACATGCTTGCTGGAAGGTGCATCAGTTGTCCAGCCAGGCCTTGCAGGAGGAACTCCGTGATACATGTGTTACCTTGCGAGAGGAAGCATGCGTATCACTTGAGGTTTTGCATGCAGACCTACTTGTCATCGCCACACAGAACCAGGCTCATCCGTCCGGCAGACTTGCTGCCGACGAGGGGCAAGCTGCAGATAGGCATGGTCAGGCTTCTGTGACACGTCCTCCTTTCCAGGAAGAGCCAGACTTGGATGACGAGGTATCTCCCACATAGGTCGGGCTGTGCAGGGGTTGAGCCCATGGAGGTTTTTTATTTTCCTCAACATCATCGCATGTGGGTGTTGAGCCGCACCCTGTACCTCCCACCTCCTGGATCCCACCCCCCCCCCCCCCTGGGTCATATGTGGCCATTTTCAATTTTTTTTTTTAGTTTAGTTAGTTAAGTTTCTGTTTGATAGTTAGTTTAATTAGGTCATGTAGGTTTTTGATAGTTAGTGTAATTAGTTAATATAGTTTAAAATTGCTTGTCTGTTGTGCTTTCATGTGATGGTGTGGTGCTTTATGGCTTTTGAAAGCATCCACTGTCTGTTCCAGCTGGTCCCTTCAAGCTTGTCTTGTGTGTTTGCAGCTCGGGGTCCTGACTCACATATGCCACTCCTGCTTCCATTATCCATGGTCTCGCAAGGATGGTTTGGTGTAACAGCCTATTACACAAGGGCTTAGGACTGTCATATCTGTGGCATGTCTGCTGCTGTACTACTTGTGTTGACACCCCTAGCGGGGATGATAGGGGTGATTTTGATTGCAGTTCTTCCTATGCTAGATGGGTGGTTTCATGATTCATGTGTGCATTAATTGCTATAAATTGTGTAGTGTGTTTCTTATCTTTGCTGTACATGTGCTTCATGCAATTCATGCTGTAGACAGTGGCTGACCCACTTTGGCTGGGAAAGTTGTACTGATGGAGTGATTTCGGATGTACGTCTCTGACATGGTCCACTCATGGCATGCCTGAGAAGACACACACAGGGAAATTTCATGCATTAATCATGTGTTTTCTGCCCTTTCTGCAGGGGAATGAGCCTGCAGACAACCTTTCCCAGCATCCATGGCCCATTTGATGTCTGGAAGCTGGCCACGTTCGGTGGTGCAGACATGCACATGTGTGTGCAGGCAGAGCCACAGGGATTGCGCTCATACATCATACAGAAGCTGACGTGTTTCAAGGAACTCCAGGAAAGGTGAGCAGCACAAGGGGGCCACACCGCAGCCAACCATCCACCAGGACAGTTGCACATGCATGCTAAGTAGCACCACTGACAGTGAGCATGGACAGATATTAGTGTTGAAGTGCACAGTACAGCTAAGATGCGTTGGTGGAGTAATGGGTAGTTAATGGGAAAGTTGTCAGGGGCACATGCAGGGGCAGTGGCACATATCCTCCGGTCCAACATGGTCCATTGAGGCAGTTGTATTAGCCATGTAGCGTTCCAAGACAGGGAAAGAAGCAGCTCACAGGGACCTATAGCGAGGGACAGACTTGTGTGAAGTACATTTCATTTACAGGTTTGAATTGCCACATGCACTACCTGCTTTATTGAGGTTATGCTGGAACACGACTTGAACTAAAGTCGTACCTTGCTAAATGCGTCTAGATGCTTATCCAGGGTACATTGGATGTTGTGTCAATCTTGACATATTGGTCTTACATTTGCCACGCACCGACCGGCGCTTTACTTACTGCATTGACTGTTTATGTACCATCACGGGGGTAATCTTACATATGGGTACGAAGCACCACACCAGATAGTTTGTAGAGTATATTGTTACTTTGGGGCATGCATGGTGGTGTGTGTGTGTGTTATGGGCACGCACAGATTAGTGACTATGGTTCTCTTTGCAGCATTGAACTGGTCATGTTACCAGACCTGAGAGTGCGCAGGCAGGAGGCCAGCACTCACCCCAGAGATAAGTTTATCTTTGACTTCAATTTGAGTAATTTGGTACTATGTGCATGATGTACACGTTTGGTCTGATTGTGTATGTGTTAATGTGATTATTATGATTTTGTACACTCCCTACTTTCCCTTGTCAATCCTACTCCCCTCTCCTGCCCCTCATTCTAGTTATCCAGTATACCAATGCCTGTCCCGACTGCATATCCCTGACCCTCCTTCCCCACCAGGGTCTCAGAGGCCTGTGTGAGTTCGACCTTGCAGGCACCCAGACCACGGTGGGGGTGGTTGGTTCGTGCCACTCCTGCGCCTGTACACGGGAGCTGTGACAGTACACATCAGTTTGTGGTGCATCATTCGATATTATGTACCACACATGGTACACATCATGTTGTGACATTGTTTTACTGTGCTACCTTGGTTGTTCCATCGTTGTGCTAGTACTTGGGCTTTGTGATGTACTGCTACTTCAAGGCATCTACTGGAGGCTCTTCTGGTTTGTTTTGCTGCCTGCAGGCTTTCTGCTTGGCTTATGTGTTGGCCTGCTTTGACTTCTCTTTAATTTGTTGTTTTTGCAAGTCAAGGTGGCCTCTGAGGGTGCTGGACACTTTTTACACGCAAGGTGGAAGATGGAGACAAAGGGGAAGGGTGATCCTGTGGCCAGGTGAACTTCAAGGATGAAGGCTACATACCCCATGCGCAGTTGTTCAGTGGTTCATGGTGTTATGTGAGGGAGGGGGGGTATTTTGTTGTTGGACAGTTGCCTTGCCCCACAGTGTGATGGGCACCCTGACACTGTAATTGTGGTATCCTATGTACATGATGTATTCTGCTGATCAATGGCTGTTCATGTGCTGTGTTTACCTTTTAGGTGTGAGGGTATAGTTGTGGTTTGACATGCTGGGGTGTACACATGGGCAATGTTCACATGTGATGAGGACATTGATGGTCAGTTGATTGCACATGCATGTATTGAGTGCATGTTCCTACTGACAAAGTATTAAATACAAAGGTTATGTGTTTATGGGGCTGCAGAATTCTCAGGTGTTACCAGATGTGACGATTCACAGCATCTTGTCACTTCTCCCCAGAAGGTAGCCCTTCTCCGTGAGGCCAGGGAGGTGAGCCTGCTACACAATATTCTGCTAGGTTTGGCGGTAGGTGGGACCTCACAAGAGAGACTCCCCTCTTGGGGACAAGGACTCCTGTTCCCCCTCTCTCAAAATGATTGCCCTCACTGAAACCTGTGTATCTCCCTCCAATTCTGCTACACTTGCTGCCCTCCACAATCCCCTATATACCTTCTGCCACTCTCCCTGCCTCACGGGTATTGGTGGTGGAGTGGCTCTATTTTCATCTTCCAAACTCCCTATGTCTACTTCATCCCAATCCCCTACCAATTCTCCCTCATTCGAACCGACTACCGCTACTATCACTGCACTTTACAATTTTAACACCATCTCTCTTTACCGGCATACTGGTCCGTTAGGCCAGTTCTTTGACCATCTCTCGCAACTAATCAACTCACTCTCTCTCGATATCAGCATCTCATAGTCTTCAATTACTTTAACCTTTCCTCTCACTCCACGGCCACATCCACTGACGTTACCTCCATTTTCCATCATCACTCTTTCTCTTCCATCCACTCCCTGCCCACCCACGCTAATGGGAACTATCTCAATCTTATTCTCATCTCATCTCTAGTATCAGCCAGCAGAATCTCTACTGCCCCCTCTCCATCTGGCCACTCAATAGTCTTTGCCTCTATCCTGACACCCTCCTTCTCCTCCCTTCCTCCACCCTCTATGACTGTTACTAAATGCAAATGTCCTACCTCTGAACACCTCATCTACATCTTCGACCTACAACACTTGCTTTCCTCATTTGCTGAACTGACATTCCCAACCCCCGATGACGCTTTCTCCGAATTCAACACTGCTCTTCAGGCTCCCCTCTGCACTCATTTCCCTCTATCCACTTTCAGCCGTAAACCCTCCCTGCCGTGACCATGGATCACACCTCTCATCTGCACCCTGAAAACAGCCATGTGAAGAAAACATTGACCTGGCAAATATCTAGACTCACCCCTTATCTCGAAATCTACCTCTCCACTCTTTCTAACTACTCCTTGGCTCTTGACACTGCCAAACATGAATTCTACCGCTCTCTTATTTCCTCTCGATCCTCCTAACCCAGACGCCTCCAAAAATCTCTAAACTCTATTTTCTATCCCCTTAAATCCTCCTCCATCTCTTGCTCTCTCTCTGTTAATGTTCTTGCTGTCTACTTTGCTTTTAACATATCTACCATTCGAGATATCCTCATAAATTACCCTCTAGCCCCCTCCTGCCCACTCCACTCCACCACCCATATCCTCCACTCTCGCCACCATGTCCACCTTCGATCCCACCGACACTGAAGAAATGTATGCCCTTCTCCATAAAGCCAACACTTCTTGTCCCCCCACTGACCCGCTTGCCCCTCAAATAGTGAAACTTATAGCACCCACTGTTTTCCTGTATCTTACGTCCCTCTTCAATGCCTCCCTTGACACTGCCACTTTCCCTTCATCTTACAAATCAGCCACTGTTATCCCCATTCTAAAGAAACCCAGCCTTGGCCCTAGCAATCCTGTAAATATTCCTCCTGTCTCCCTTCTACCTCAATACTCCAAAATCCTCAACAGAATTGTATTTAACTGATTCTCCAAATTTCTGGATACACAGAACATTCGGGACCCAGTGCAATCTGACTTCAAACCCATCTACTCTACCGAAACAGCCCATCTCAATGTAAACAACTTAATTTCCTCCACTTGCCATGCCAACCTGTCTTCTATTCTTCTTCTTGACCTCTCAGGCACCTTTGATACTGTAGACCATTCTGACCTCCTAGCCACACTGTCTGTCCTTGGCATCAAAGATAAATCCCTCAATTGGATACCCCTCTACCTTGCCTCTAGGCACTTCCAAGTGTCTTGGAACAACCTTTACTCCACACCCACACCTTTCGCTGTTGGTGTTTCCCAATGGTCAGTCCTAGGCCCTCTTCTCTTCACCCTCTATACCTCTGCTCTCAATGCCCTCAACTCCTCCTACTGCTTCTCATATCAGCTTTTGTTGATGACACCCAGATATTCTTTGATTACCCCTCCCTATCTGAGAAACTGATAGACATCTCTCACTGTCTCACCACCATTCAATATTGGATGGCATCTCACTCACTCATGCTCAACTCGACGAAAACCAAAGTTTTTTACTTCCCTACTTCCCTACTTACCTACCAAACACACAATCCCCCGCTCTCCCCCTCCCATATACTTCTCCCCTAACTACCATCCTTACTCTCCTTCTACTCGCAACCATGGTGGTGTAGCGTCCCACCTCACAACTTGTTGCTCTTTATCTTGAAATCTGCTAGGCCTGCCAGACCAAAACTCTTAAATATCCACAAAATACACCATCTCCTTCACTGCCAAACACCTAATAACTGCCCTAGTCCTCAATAAAACTGAATACTGCAGCACACTTTTCAACCTTCCTTGATTTACCTCCACCTCCTTGTCCCACCACTAAACTGGTTGGTGGAATTTAGAGCTAAATACAAACATCTTCTCATCATCTTCACAACAATACATGACCATGCCCCTACTTACCTGCCTGCCCACCTCCCCCTCTTCTCTCCCCCTCGCACTTTAAGATTATCCTCAGCCCTCCTCCTGGCCACCACTCAAGCCTCCTGTCCTCCTTCTCATTTATGATCTCTCTTCTCTTCATTACCATAAGGATAACCTGACAACCTTCTGCTTTTCCACCATTGATCTGACACACCAGGGCTGAAAACTGCCATTCTACAGAAGTTAGGATTATAACTCATCATCTCTCACCATTTACTTTGCTTGTTAATGCTCATGGGAGTTGTAGTCTAAAACATCTAAAGACCCAAACGTTCCAAACCACTGTCATTAATGGATGTAAATAGAGGGCTTCTGCAGGGACACTGTCACCGAGTTTTGTTGATGAAGTTGCAGTAAGGGACAACAACTTTAGGCAAATTGTAAAACATCATAGTGAAATGTTTACGTATTGTCTTTTTCGAAGACATGGGGCCTCATTACACGGATGGCGGTAATGGTTAACGGTCACTGTTAATGGTAACGGTGACCGTTAACCATTACCGCCTTACTACAAGGTCCCTTAGCGGGTTGGTGCTTTAACGCCTGCTTTTTGCAGGCGTTAAAAACCAACCCGCTAAGGGACCTTGGTGCTAATTACGGCACCGCAAAATTGCGGTGCTGTAATTAGCACCTTCCCCATTCCCATTATGCCCTATGGGGCAAAAATGGGAATGGGGAAGGGCAGTGGTGGAAGGGGGAATTACCGCCCCGCCAACCTTGGAATGGGGCGGTAATTCCACCTTCCACCAAGGCGGTGCCGGTATTTTACCGGCATGGACCAAGGTGCTAATAGCACCTTGGTCCATGTGCTAATACCGCCATCCGTGTAATGAGGCCCATGGTCTAATATTATGGATAAAAGCCAGGGCGTTTGTGCCCAGAACAGCCAAAACCCATTCAAAACAGATGCTTTTCCATTAATATAGAAAGTGTTGGTGGGTGCGGGACTGGTTCAGTACAGCTATTGGTATTGGTGGCAGCTGCAACAGAATCACAGAACCAGTCTTTCCACCCACCCCCACCTTACCACCACCAAAGGAAGGGGGTGATATAGGCTAATGGCTGACTTGCATCTAGAGCTGGGCAAGCCTGTTGCGGTACGGACCAGTCAAGGTAAAAAATGGGTCTCTGCTCTGATCCTCCTTTTTGGGTCAGTGCCTGTATGAAGCAGGGGCCAACCATGAGCTCCACCTGCTGCCCGCAGCACCAGTGACCCATTAAAAGTGCTTCTCTGGCCTGACTTGACATACAGGAGCGCTGAAGCACTAGCTAAGGGCTACCCTGTTTGCACTCTTACTCCCACACCAGCGCTACAGTCCATCTTTCTCTTTCCCATCCTCTGTGCCCAATCTCCACTTCTCTCTCCCCTTATCCACACCAGAATCAACAAATCCGCCCCACACCTCGCCCAGAGTGAAGTCATCACTATTTCCCTGCCCAATATTTATGCTTCTAGTCCCCTTACCAGTGCCACTAACAACAAATGTCCCCCACCTCGCCCTAATGGCTATCCGCTGCCACCTTCATGCCATCATCCACAAAAAATACAGACTAATATCCACCCTAGCCCATTTTCTATGTGCTCTCCACCAGCTCCTTTTCTTTTCACCCCCCCACCAGTAGCTTTTCTCTGCGCCCACCCCACCAGTCCATTTTCTTTGTGCGACTCAGCTAAACACCTTTTCTTTGTGGCTTCCAGTCAGCCCCCTTTCTTTGCACCCCCCCAGCCAGTTCCTTTTTTCTGCAACCCCCAGCTGGCCACTTATCAGTGGCCCCTAGCCAGCACCTTATATATTCCCCCTCCAGCCAGACACGTACCTTTGGGCCTGACTGCCAGCTCCTTATCTTTGAGCCCCCCAAGAGCCATTTTCACAGTCTTCCACCACCTCTGAAACCCATGTCAACCTCCACTGATCCGCAAAATGAAGAGATTACATATCTCGATTCAAATTCAACCTAAACTTGCCTAGCCTTTAAATGGATTATCTAGTTTTTAATCAAATATAAACATTACACATCTCTGCTACCTGTTTCCCGAGTGGGTGCTATACTGAGACATTTTCACTTTGTTTTTCAAATCATATATTCATTTTGAAAGACAATAAAGGAACATTATGTTTAAACTAAGTGTCTATCGATATAAATGAAAAAAGTTTATGAAATTCATCAGTGTTTGGTCACCCTCTGCTGTCCAAATGGCACAGTGCAACTCTATGTGCCCGTCCACATCAACAATAGCTATAATTTTAACAAATAGAATGAGCATGGTTCTACGCAGTTACTTTCACCTTCTCCTATTACAAACATTCAGAATAATTTCAAGTTTCTTCTTTAAAACCCCACTTCTCTTCACACAGGGCATGGCAGTTCCAGTATCAATGAACAGTTAATTACTGGCTTAATGTTGAAGATGCTAAAGAGCAATACGCTGTAGGATGAATGCCTCCTCACGAGCTAAAACTGAAAGTAGGTGCTGCAGTTATGCTAATACGCAATCTTATGCCATCATCGGAATTCTGCAATGGAACAAGGTTGACAGTTTCACGTCTACAAACACACATCATTCACAGAGGCCAGTGTAATCAGTGGAACTTAAATAGTGTTCTTATACTGTCTATACCTCTCATTCCATCTGATACAAATATGTCTTTCAAATTCAAAAGAAGACACTTTCCTATACATTTAGCCTTTTCAATGTCCATTAACAAGTGACAGAGACCTACGTCCCCTTCCTGGAAGTGATCAGTGTTAATTACGATATTTAAGAAGGGGGACTGAAGTGACGCTATGAATTACCGACCAATATTGACCTTTACAATTTGCAAAAATGGCATACGTTACCCCCGGAATGGCAAGTTTATTCAATAAAATTATAACCTAATAGTTCAACCTGACCATTTATTTTCTATATGAATGTGTCCATAGTACATGCCCTTGGAAAGACATTGCATGACTAGGCAGCACAGAAAACAAAAAGGCATGTAACAAGCATCAAAACTCACTTAGCATTTCAGCTCATGCCAACACATCAGACGAAGGGCCTCATCACGAGTTCTGCGGTATCCCTTAAATCCGGCGGTCATGCTATTACCGCCGGATTTAAGGGTCCACCAAATAAGAGCACAAAAATTCCCCATTGAGCCCAATGGGGAATGGGGCATTCCCGAATGGGCTCAGTGGGGAATGGGGAATTTCATTAGCGGCAAAACCGTGATCTGGCGCTAATAGCGCCGGGGGGTTTGGCGGTAGGGCTAATACCGCCTGCAGTAATACTGCCGGTGTTACCGCCCAACTTGTGATGAGGCCCTAAATTCAAGTAATCATAGAAAGAATGAACTGAGAAGCAACCAGTGAGTATATGCTTTCTACTCTGGTTCGGATGGGGGTTTGGTTGGCGTCCCTGGATCTCCAGGATACCTGTTTCTGTGTGGCGCTTCCCCCTTTCCAGAGACTTCCAATTTACTGCGGGGGGCCAGTGTTTCAGTTCCTGGGTCCCCTAGTGCGCACATTCACCTGCAAGGGCTTCAGTGTTTTCCCTATCTGGTCGACTGGCTGGTCTCAGTGGATCTATGTGGGGAAGGTCCTGTCACATCTTTGGGGCCACTCTGGGATTATGGTTGGCTCAAGAGTTGTGGGCCCCGGATGGACATCTCTGTTCTTCCTTCTAGAAGGAGTTATCTGCCAATCCTCAGGCACTGTTTGCTTTACGGGTCCTTGGTGGGCCTGTCTGTGGTGGTCTGGATGAACGACTCACCTGCCTGGGTGTCTGTGACCTGTCAGGGGGATTTTGGGGGTCTCAGCCCCTCATTGCTTTGGCCTCTCGATTAGCTACCTGGGGATAGGGGTGTCTTATCTCTCTGGAAGCCACACATATTAGGGGGGTGGAAAATGTCTGGCCAGGGCACTTCAGCAGGTGGTGTCTCTCCTCGCAGGAACTTGTCCTGTCAGACTGGGTCTTTTAAGACATTTGTCACAGGTTCGGTGTCCAAGTCTGGATCTCTTTGCCTTCCCATCTTCGGCAATGGTCCCCCTCTTCTGCTTCAGGTTCCCAGCGTTATAGGCCTGGGGGTGGATGCCCTGAGCCTGGAATGGCCGCAGGGTCTCTTGTATACCTTTTAGCTCCAGAGTCAGGACCAAAGGTTCATTCAGCAGTGGCCTTGCCCTTGCCTTGCGGGGCTGGGTGAGTTGTCTGGATGATTCGATAGAAAGCCTGTAAATTGTGAGGTCTCAGTTGACTGCTGTGGGCTTTTAGGGTCCAGTGATTGACTCTGTACTCTGTGCCAGGCGGCCGTATCCCTTATGGCCCTATGAGTGGCTCTGTTTTATTTTCTTCTGGTTTGGTGTGGGTGATCCAGCACCTCCCCTCTTCCGTGTGGGCTTCCTTCTGTGCTGCAGTCTCTCTAGCGGGTAGGGGGAGATTCACCAGGGGCTTACAGTGTCCCTCTTTGCTTCCTGTCGGCTTCTGTTACTGCCTTCAGGGAGATTTGGAGGGCAGGATGAAAGGGGTTGCCCTGGTAGGGAGGTTCCTTCTGAAGCTGGCTTCTTCTCACCCCAATTTCTCTATGGATCTTCCTCCTTGGTGCCTGACCCTCATGTTGTGGTTTCTCCAGGGTCCTCCCTTTGCTCCTTATGCGGATGTCCACATGCGGCACCTAATGCACAGGACTGCATTCCTGTTCGCTATCACCTTGGCTCGTATATTGGGGTAGGTGGGGGCTTTGTTGTGTCACCCTCTTTTTCTGTGGGTCCTTCCAGATGCCTTTGTCTTGCACTGTGTCCCCCACGTCTATGGACATGGTTCTCCTGGCGTTTTTCAGACTCCTCAGGGCCCTGAGGAGGTGGTTGGGCACTCCTTGGTGTCCGCAGGGCCGGTCCTGCACTACCCCCATAGAGCTGAGCGTTTCTGTTGGTCCAACTGTCTTCTTGTTACATTGGGCCAGCTGGGGATGGATTGAGACCCTCAGTGGTGCCCATCAGCCTTTGGATCAGGCGTGGTTTATGTGTCTACTGGGTTGCCCATCCCTGTGCATTTCAGAGTTGCCCCACTTGCGGGGTTGCCTGCTTTCTGGGTGGTCGCCCAGGGGGTGTCTATGTGGAAGTTTTGCAGGGCCGATTCTTGGGCTGATGACAGCAAAATTGACAGAATTAAGTACCGGGATGAGCAAGAGGGATGTGAAGGTAATGCTCTGATTACTTACTGGTAATTGTCATTACTCCTAGTCCTACTCGTCCTCATCACAGTACTGACAACCCTCCTCTCACTCCCTGCGGGGAGCATGCCATGTTCAAGCTTGGAAATAAAATAAATTGAAAAGGGGTTCCTGGAATGGAGGCAGGGCTTCCGAGATAAGTGCTGTGATGATGGAGAGTAGGACTAGGAGTAATGATAATACCGAGTAAGTAATCAGAACATTCCTGCCTCTCCCTGCCCATAACTCCTCCTCATGAGAAGTCTTTGAGCGCTGAGTTCGCTTTAAAGAAGGCTGTTCGTGCAGCATGCTGAGTTAATGTGCATGCTGTCTGGTTGTAGATTACCAACTGTCCCCACCCTTGCTCCAAAGAAATCTAAGCAGTGACGTGAACTTGTAAATAAGGCCTGAACGTAACATTATTGTTTATGTGAGCACGCTAGTCATTTTGGAAAGGTAAAGTTGTAAGGTGCTTACTATGGCAGCTACCAGTAAAGTATACTTTGGCCTTTTTTTTTTTTTTACAAAATAATATGCAGCCTAACAATTTCCGAAACAAATCTGTCTTACGTGGCTCAATTGGACATGTTATGATCAACAGTAACACTTCTATATACCTATGAATTTGCAACTGTGTTTACTAATGTTAATTCTGCATACAAACAAACTTTAATAAAAGATGTTTCTGTTTTAACTAAAGTTCCAGTCTACCTACTATATAAATGATAAATAGCTATTCCAACATGGTGTACCTAAATCACCCCTGTGTGTGTACATGTTGCCTTCGACATTTATATTTTGAATGTTGTCCTTCTTTTATGTTTATAAATCGCTTTTCTGAACCCGAAATTGGCATGTACAGAGTAGGGCGTTATTCCCTTGTGAGTTATGTTTCAGGGGCTCCTCACTCTCCAGAATATTCTGGAGCACAGGAAAATAGGTAGTTATTTTCCCCATTAACTTTGAGGGGGCAATAGTATTTTTTTTTAATCTTTTTTTTATCCCCCCGAGGGGGCAATAGTATTACCTTGTGAGGCCTCCAGCTGTTCTATAGTTGAAGCAGTCTTCCCTTTTGCTACGCAGACTGTATTGCGGACATGTTAGAGTCTTTGTTCACTTTGCTCATCGAAGTGCGGGAGGCACGTGTCCTACTTCTCATAACGTATTGTGCTCCTTTCTTCATCATTGAGGTAGATGAGAATATCTGAGTGAGTACTTAATTTATTAGCAGGGTGCCTTGCCCTCAGAAAAGGTTCCAACTCCAGCTCTACCAGACTGCCATCTGTACTTGCATTCACTTACTCGCACGTGCAAAGGGTGTTTAATATGTGAACTTATCGCAGCAGCCATGGTTCTGCAGACTGCTAGCCTTTCCCACCCTTAGCTCACTTGGTACCCTTGCCTAGTATCCGTAACTACCACTTGGCAGTAGCAGATTCAATGCACGAAGAGTCCTCCACCAGAACGGTCAAGCACTGGTGCCAGAGATAAGGAACTATAAGAAACAGAGTCAAGTTTGCTTTGAGCATAATACTAGTAACAACACTGTAGGAAAACATGCCCATGCTGGCTCGGCCTATATATGGCAGCATCTCCACCTATTAAAACACTCCTGTTGGCTTTGCTTTTAAAAAATGCCATATCACAGTGAGAATGTATTTATTTATTGGATATTTATAAGGCACTTATACATCAAGACAGTGTTTCAAAGTGCCACAAGGCACAAGGGGAGGGAACACGGGAGCAAATGACAATGAATAAATAGAACCGCACACTGGTCCTACTAGGCCTTGTGACATTTGGAGGTTGCAAGTGCAGTGAAAAGAAAAAGAAAAAAGGGGGTGGGGAGTAAGTGCTATTAGGGTCCCCTAGCGGAGGAAGTGTCAGAGGTGGCCGTTGGGGATGTTCATGTTAGGCTTAAACCTGTGCAGTTCCCTCCGGGATTTAGCACTACAGGTGTATGGCAGTAAACCCACTTGGTAGCAGTCTGTACCACACAGATTCACTTGGTAGCTGTGGCTGAGCAGTCAGACTTCCCTCAAGAAGAGTAAGGCAGTATATAGAGTATTCACAATAGGTCACAGTAGAACAAGTAAACACTGACCAGGGCTTGGTGTAAAAGAAATATAATTATTTATTTAAAACCACATCTAGAAAAACACACAGGCACTAATACTAAGCAATTCAAAAACACAGTCACTAAAAGATATACACTCCCTTAAAAGAATATTAGACAACTCTTAAGTAAAGCCCCACTTATTTTCAGACAGCGGTGAGCGCTTAACGTAGATGGCACTCTAATATTTTGTTTTAAAAAGGGAGAGAAGAGCAGAGAACAAGTTGAAACAGATCCCAACACTTTTATCAGAACATAACAAGAGGGAAAGGCAAAGTAAAACTGTGAAGTTAGAGTTCAAGCGGCCGGATCCACTTCCAGAGGATCCAAACGAAATGTGTCCAAGGTCACACGGTTGCAGTGCACAAGAGTCTTGTAAAGGTTCAAAAAGGAGTTGGACCAAAAAAAGGGACCAGTTAGAGGGTCAAAGCGGCCAGCCCAGTCCAGAAGGTTAAGGGGTTATTATTACCTTGTAGCAATCTTTAGAAAGGGAGGTCTGGCGGACACGGTACCTTAAAGTGGTGAGAACGCTCCAGCGGGGGCAGTTGTTCCTGGCAGCGGGTGCAAGTCGGTGCTTCGTCCAGGGGAAGAGGGGATCTCGGTGTGGAGGAAGACAGGAGTCTGTTGCACTTCCAGGGAAGAAACCAGCCGTGGCGTTTCTCAGGTACAAGGAGCGGTCCGGTGATTCGCGGTTCAGTGGTGAGTGGCTATCCGGCCGCCGGGGTGCTTGGCATGGGCAGTTCGACCACAAACTGGGCTGGGGTACGAAGAAAGGAAGGTAAACTGGTTGTGCCCACCAGTCAGGGGAAGAAGCCTCTCCAGCCGGGAGATCTTCTCTGTCATCGGGAAGTGGTGAGTCGGTTCTGCAGGGCTCCACCGGTGGTGTCGTCGTGGTTGGTCGGCTCAGCTTCTCCCTCGTCGGATTCTCAGGTCCTGTGCCAACTTCTGAAGTTCCAGTCCCCAAAGCCCTGCTTTTATGCAGAAAACCCCCATTCATTCAGCCTAGCTATCACTCAAACATGCTAAGTGGTGAGCCGGCCGGCTCACCACTTGGGCCAATCACACAAGAGTGCGACTTGAGTTACCAAGGTAACTCAGTCCAGGGTGCCTAAACCCCCTCCCACACCCCCTGTGGTACCCAGACAGAGTGGCACCACTTTTGGAGGCTTCTGTGGAGAAGCCCGCCAAAAAGTGGAACAAAAGGCTCGACTTGGCTTGGAGTCACAGAAGAGGACACAAACACCATTTTAGAATCGAGTCTTGGCAAAAAATACCAACCGGCGAATTAATATTAATTAAATAAACCGGCGGTATGTTCGCGGCTATGAGAATTAAATAATTAAAGTTGGTAGCCTCGAACAATGGGAAAATCCCATAGGAAAATATTTGTGGTCGAATATAAAAAGTAATTTCCACTGCCACCAGCCAAAACTTGATCAGGGGGGACGGAGACGTGCCCCCTCGACTAACAGACCCCGGGGCAATCGAATTGCCCCGACCAGTATGTCCACAATATGATGGTTTGTACTGGTTTCTGTTAATAATTTGGGACTGGTAAAGCCAATGGTGACTTTACATGCCCTGGGAGACAGTAGTCAGTCCCAGGGTATGGAGTCTATGGTGGGGTGTCACTATGACACCCCTGTGTTACTGCACAGAGGGTGCTGTGTAACACACATAGGAAAATCACATGAGACCCTATGGAGTAAAGGACCCCATAGCCCATAAAACACATTACCAGTCAAAGGAATACCATGAATCATGTCCAAGAGTGGGAGAAAAAGAGCCTCACGCTTGGCAGGAGGAAAAAACAACTCCAGAAATCCAGCAAAGCTGCTGGGAGACTCACTAGGTTAGGAAATTCATTCAGCCTAAAGAGAGAATTCTCCCTAACAGGGGAGGCAACAGGTAAGTGCATGGGCACAGACATCCCAGGCGAACAGAGAAGTATACCACCCAACAGGCAGGTGCATGGTAGAGGCAAACCACCCGACAGGCGGGTGTGGGCCCAGATGGCAGTGCAAAGGGAGGGATGTTGGGGCGATTAGGCAGAAGGCCAGGACCCTTTCAGACTCTTGAGCAGGCCGCCAATCTCAGCATCAGAGGGGATGGTTAGCACAGGAAGGGGAGAGGGAAGGAGGAGGAGAAGATAAACGTCTTGAGTTGTTTGCAGAAATTGAGGTGGTCTGGTTGAACACAGAGAGAGAGGGAGACTGTTCCATAGGAGGGAGCCGGCTGAGGAGAGAGATCTTCCCCCAGCTCTCTGCTTGGAGAAGTGTTTGATTAGCAGAGAGTTGGAGCAAGAAGATTGAAGGGATCTGGAAGGAGACTATTTAGTAAGTGAGAGTTGCAGGTAGAGTGGTCCCAGGCCCCATTCAGCTTTGTGGATGATGCAAAGGGTCTTGAATGTGATCCTTGCAACAACCAGGAGCCAGTGGAGAGATTTTAAAGCTGAAGAGATACGCTCCCAGAGCTTGCGGCCAAGGATAAGGCTCGCAACTCTATTCTAGATTAGTTGAAGAGGATGGAGCGAAGAAAGTGGAAGGTTGAGGAAGAGAAAATGTGTCCAAACTGGTTGCAAAATGTAGGCCAGTCTAGGCACGTGTTGATACTTATCAAGCCAGGCTGAAGATGCAGGGGGCACATTTCAACAAATTGGTTCGGGGTCCCCTTGCTTAGAGTGGAAAACAGTCTGTGGCACCCACGGGGTGTACACATTATAATGGAAACACGCAGGTTTGGCAGAACAAGTCAAAGTCCACAGCGCTTGTACACTGACGAAATTAGGGAAGCACGAAAGCTGCAGGTGGCTGAGGGGTGTGGGAGCACTGCCAGATGCTACCCACCATTAAGAACCTAAATGAACACAGACAGTTCTCAGTCTCACTGCGCTGAACAGTGCAATAATGACAGGTGTTCCAAGTAATTCAAAGAAGGAGGGATTTCTCATGAGTCCAATGAGTTTAATAACGAAGTAGCCTGACACGTGTTTCGAGTCATCACCGACTCTTCATCTGAGGCTGAAAGTTTCAAGAGCTAGCCTAACCAATTAAGTGTATCGTGGCCAGTGCCAGATGCATTCTCTCATTGCTTTGCAATTGTGGTACTCTGTGCAATGCTGCTGAACTGAAAGAAATGAAAGTAAGCAAGGCAAAGTTGTTTCTTACTTTTGAGACCTATCCACAGCGTTTTAAGTGTGTGCTTGTTTGATCTACTTATTTGGACAGGAGTCAGCTTGTTTAGGCCTTGTCTTGAAAGGGCATTCAACTTTTTTTTTCTTTCTGACCTGGTAAGCAGCAATGACGGATCAAGAAGATACGGTGGGTGTGCTGAGATAGGAGTGCTAAAAGAAAATGATGATTCCCTGCAGTGCAGAAACTGGGCCCTTGGAACAGGGCTTCGGTGAAAATGGCCTGCAGGGAATCATCATAGAACAAGTATGTTATCAGGATATACCTCTGGATTCCATATAACTTACTAAAGATACCATAATGCATCCAGGACACAGCTGCAAGACCCCTACCCAGGCCCGACATGAGAAAACACATCACAGCAGCTCTCAGAACCATCACTGGCTACCAGTCAAGAATAACATACATTTCAAAGTGATCTTATAACCTACCAAGCTCTTCAGGGCCATGGGGTTAAATGTATCCAAGAGAAGATCATCTCAAACAACCCAAGCAGACCTCTGAGATCGAGTAAATATGTACTCCTAACAACTGTATGATGCATCAGAATCACATCACATCACAATCACATCACAGCCCCACAACATGATACACCTGACATCCACATCCCATAACTATAACAACCACTCCCATAACCACATCGGTACTAAAACCCACATCCTGTCCACATCAAAACCACATAATCACTACAGCCACAGCAAAACCTCATCACAACCAAATTCACATCAGAGTTTAAAAAAACCCTATGGAATAACAAACAAAATTGCAAATGTTGCCAACACTGGGTTGATCACTTATTTTTTATACATAGGGAGCTATGCCACGAGTAAACCTTTTCTAAGTATTGAAGAGTGTGAACTGAATCTGTTCTAGGTACTTCTAATTGTGTTAGATAAAGCTCAGTGGGATAAATAGATGCACCTGAAATCTACACAAATCGTATAAATGACTGTGCCTTATAAAAAATATAAGCAAAAGGAATGATTGTAGTGTTATTTTTGCCGCTCTTGAATGGGAGACTGGAAGTGCAGAATGCAATTGAGTGTGAGGTTAACATCATGGCTTCTGTGTTTTGTAATTGTGCGTTCAAGACGTAGATGCACATCAAGATACTGTGTGATAGGTTAACATGGTTGTAGTCATTAATTGCGCGAGTGGGTGGGGAAGAGCGTGGGTGGGGCGCTCTGAGTGCTAGTGATAGGGCAAGGAGGTACTAGGGGGAGGTTAAGTGGTGGGGGACTGGGATGAGGTTGGGCTTTGGGGTACTGGAGTGAGTTGCTGGGTGTTGCAAGGGTGGGCAAATTATTTGGTTTGATTCAGAGGTGTGGTGAGGCTGTGTGTGGATGAGGGTTTGGATGGTATGGGCTTCAAAGTGAAGTGCTGGGGTGATAATGTTAGGGGATGTTGGTGTGGGGGCCATAGTGTGACTTGCTGAAGGAGGTTGGGTGGTTGGCTTGAGTTGTTGGCATGCTGATGTTAGGTTGGGTGGTGGGGGAGATGAGGTTGTTATAACCTTGATTAGCTCCAAGGATCACGCAGCACACCAAATGCTCCTAAACTCCTTTATTCCTTACAGCATACTAACTTCCCCTCTCATCCTGCCTTCCTCTCCTCCCACCCCTCCCTTTCCCATTTCTACTTTCGGTTTCCCCTTAAAGGGGTCGGCGTCCTTTTTCCCTTTGCAACAGAGGTTTGGTTGAGTGGTGGTTATTGGTGCTGGGGAGAAGAGGGATGGAGGTGGTGGTGTTTGGTGTTGTAGTGAAGTTGGATAGCGGGTGTGTTAGGTGAGACAATAAAGGTGTGGTAAAGGAAACCATCACCAATGGGTATGACGTATATTCCCCAAGATTTGTTTTTTAAATAATAGTGCATTTTACAGCACATTGTCCATAGATGCCAACATTCCGTGGCACCTGGGACGGTGATTTCGTTAGAGAAATCTTGAGACAGCAATGTTCCCATAGCAATGCATTGGGGAAAGAATTATTGTAGGCAGGAGAACGTGAAAAATAGCAACATACTTGCCAACCCTACAATTTTAGGCAGTAGGCTAGTGCTTTTTAAGCAATCCTACTGCCTACTGATTTGGGTGACCGATCCTACTGCTTTTTACAGTGGCAGGTAATTTATGTGACTCTAAGGCAGGCTGCAGAACAAAGTATGCAACACATTAATTAGTCTGTATGTGCAGTGCGCTAGTAGGTGATTACTTTGATTGGGCTCAGACCAATCCACTGACCTGACAGCTATGTGACTCTGCCCTGCACTCGCGCCTGGACAACCCTTAGGTGAACCACCAGTGAAGGCAAGTGGCGGAGCGTAATGCCATCACCCAGCATCTGCCTCTCAGACTGAGGGGGGTATCAGCCTCCACGGCATCCAGTGTTCAACTTGCACTGCAGGAATACTTATGCATTGCCCAGGCTGCTGCTACAGAGCAGTGGCAAACGTTGCCTGCCAGCTCTGTGTGATTACCTTCTGTGTAATTTAATTTGGTCTAAACTTACCATTCAGAATTATACATTTTTAACATTTGAACATCTTTCCATGTTGTGCTGTTTGCTGGGTTGTGTATTTTAGAATGCTTCATTGGTGCCAACAATGTATGTTTTTTATTTTCAATGATGTCATTGTTATGTGAATTATTATTTTTGAAACTTTAAAAATCCTACATCTTTTTGGTCACAGAATGTTGGCAAGTATGTAGCAATATTTTTCACAGAAAAATCGGGAGTTACCTGTCTAAATATGGAGGGTGGGCATGTATGCATTGTCAGAAAAAATAGTATAACGACCATAGGAATGACTGTCATTGCTGAGCATGTGATCTCAGCAACAGTGACTTAACCTGTTCAGCTATCTTTTCAGTCTTGTGCCACAATCAAGGGTTAATGTAAATTACATTTTAAAAAGTGAACACTGCAAAGACAAAATACTTTGTAAATGTGTTCCAATGTTTGCTTTTAATAAAGGAATCCCAATGACCTGCACAGTCTTCTTCACGGAGAAGGCTCACGTTGAACATTATTATTTACAAATGATTCTGCAAAACATGAGTCGTCTCGAGCTTTGAAAAGTTATGTGCTGTATGCATACTAATTAGATGTGTTCTGAGCAGACATAGCTTTTCAAAGATTTCGGGACGCTGAACAAATAGCTTGAAAAATAAAAACCTTATGATTCACTCGAGCTATACATTTGGCGCCAGCATTGCCTACAACTCCCAGTATGCCCGAGTGTGCGTGCGCATGCGCCTCCCGGCCCCTTCCCAGCGTACTTTGCACACTTCCGCTGGATGCCTTTTTGTAATGGTGCAGCGCCAATCAAGGGGAAATGAAATCTCAGTGTTCGTACAGTTTTTTGTCTTGTTTGCAGATGTTCAATTCAAGTAGGTGGATGCAAAATGGTATACGTGTTAATGAGAATCATCGCTGTTAACAGCGATCCCGAGACTCAGTGTGTGCACAACAACGAGTGAGGAGAGGGGGAGGGAGCCTGGAAATGAGTTTTGGCTAGTGGAGAAGTTTAAATGCATAACTCTCAACCATTTGTGTCACATAGGTGGGTGAAAACACCCGATTTTATTTTTGGCGGGTGAGAGGCCCATTGAAATGAATGGGCATGCAGGAGGCTTGGCGGGTGAGTCAGCTGTTTAGAAGGCGGGTGACACCCGCCAAAAGCGTGTGAGTTGAGAGCTATGTAAATGCAGTTACCTGCCCGTCATCCAAGATGGGGGCTGTTGTTGATAAGGGGTTGGCAGTTTGGGGAGAGGAGGGACAGTAGGCGAGAGAGCAGCTGGAGAGAAGCGGAATAGAGGAGTAATTGGGGAAAAGAGGAACGTTTCTAATGTTACACCAGAACATTTAGGGGGGTGTGTGGGTCGTTTGAGAGAGTGAAGAGCAGTTGGGGAACAAGTGGTGGGTTGTATGTTGGGGAGGTGTGGGGGTGGTTGGCTGGAGGCAGTAGGGGGAGAAGTGGTGGGTTAGGTTGGCAAGTGTGGGGGTAGCTGGGGATGGGGCAGTTGGGAGAGAAGATGGGCGCTGATGGAAGGGGAGGCTGTTGGGGAACAGTGCAGATGTGTGGGTGGGGGAAACTGAGGGAGAAGGGAGTGGGACAGTTGCAGGCAGAAGGCAAAGCGGAGTGGAGGGGTGTGGGCATTTGAGTAGATGGAGTATAAAGGGCAGTTGGGTAGCAGAGAGAAGGGGGCCGTTGGGTGAGAAGGGGCAGTTAGGGGATGAGTGGAGTGGGAGCAGTTGAAAAATTGGGGAGGGGAAGTTGGTGGCAGTTCAGTGGAGGGGACTGGTCAGATGGGGAAAAGGGTGGCAGTTGGGTGAACGGAAGAGGTGAGGGCAGTTGGGGGTAAAGCATAGGGGAGCAAGTGAGGTGGGCAGTTGAGGGGGAGGTGGGATGGGGCAGGTGCTGAGTCAGGGAGAATTGGATGGGGGCTGATTGTGTAGTGTGCATGTGAGGGGCTTGGGTGTGTGCATGTGTAGAGGCCCAGGGTGTTGCCTGTGTGTGAGGGGGCTGTGTGGGGGAGGTGATTTGTATTTGGTTATTTATTTTAATTGTAGTTGGTTATTTATAATGTGTTTAATACCCAGCAGTTTCTAACCACAGACCCAGAGTTAGAACCCTTGTTGCTCCATGTCGTCTTGCTTCCAAGGGGAACGCTATGTCCGGTGAGGAGGGTATGTGTGTGTGGTGGGAACTGTATGTTGAGATGCTTTTGTGCTCTGTCAGCGGTGTCGCTTAAGTGTGTATGTCAAGGATCGCTCTGTGTGTGTGGAGGGGGGCTGTGTGTGTGGAGGGGGGCTGTGTGTGTGGTGGCCTGTGTGTGTGTGTGGGGGTATGTGTGCCTGTGGGGGGCTGTGTGGCAGGATTTGTGGCAAAGCGTTGTTCCTTATACAATTCCACACTGTTTCACCAATCTGCACCACATTCTGCATAGTTACCTTTTAGGACCCTCTGGACATTACTGGCTACATGTCATTTGGCCACCACGCCTTTCCCCACATTTCAGCAAAAGTCAACATTTGTGGGTTTGTGGCTTGGTCCCAATACAATTCCACACTGTTTCACCAATCTACACCACAATTACCTGGTAGGACCCTCTGGACATTACAAGCTACATGACATTGGGCCACCCCACCCTGTTCCCTGGCTTTTAGCACAAGTCATAATTTGTGGGTTTGTGACTTGGCGAAGCGTTGTTCCAAATACAATTCCACACTGTTTCACCAATCTGCACCAAATTTTGCATAGTTAACTGTTGGGACCCTCTGGACATGACTAGCTACATGACAATTGGACACCCCACCCCATTCCCCGGATTTCAGCACAAGCCAATGTTTGTAAGTGGGATTGTAGTTTGGCAAATTGTTGTTCATTATACAAATACACACCATTTCACCAATCTGCCCCACATTTTGCATAGTTACCAGTTAGGACCCTCCGGACATTACGAGCTACATGGCATTTGGATACCCCACACCGGTCCCTGGATTTCAGCACAAGTCATAATTTGTTTGTGGTTTGGCGAAGCATTTCTCCTTGTATAATTCCATACCGTTTCAACAATGTGCACCAGAGTTTGCATAATTAACTGTTAGGACCCGCCGGACATTCTAAGCTATATGACATTTGGACACCCAACCCCTTTCCTGGGATTTTAGCACCTTCACGCATGAGCCGGTTGCCTGAAATCAGTGAAACATCAGTGTGTTTGTAGAAGGACCGGTCCTCACCCGAGGAACAAAACTCAAGGTCCAGGCCCTAGGATGCACAGTTTCCAAGAAATTTGCACCAAAATGCACTGCAACGAACTGCACCATGCAAGGGTGAGGTGACGGGTGGGGAAAGAGCACAGCACGTCCCAGCATGCAGCAGCACACCGACTCTTGCCTCCCCCCAATGTCTGCTCTGGGGTATGTCAGCCAGCCACACGTGCCCTTTCTCAGTGCAGTTTACTTCAGGGTGCAAAGCACATCAAGCGATAAGGGAAATGGAACAGCGACCAACAGGATCAGTGCTATCTTGTCTGTCTACAGAACCCATTCGGAGAACGAGTAATTTTTGCTGGTGTTAAATAAAGAACATGAATACATATGTTACATACACCTTCATGTTAGCTACAGATCACAAATTACATCCCCTGACGGATTTGAACATGTGCTTTAACGCACTGCAATTTGAGTGCACCCTTCATGTTACAGGTGTCAAACCCAGCAAGATACCTCAGGAGAATATTACATTTGCTGCTGAGATCAATGAAGGTCACAGGTTCACATTTTGATGGGTAAGTGAATGTACATGAATACACCTGTTGGATAGATGTTGGTAACCTGCAGGTAACTGGTGGCAGTAACAATAAGAAAGCTCACTCAGGTAATGTTCCTGTGACATAAATCTGTGTTTGACCTACTTGTTAATGGTTCCAATCTCAATACAAAAATACACAATGGCAATTCCCCTGTTGAAAGGTATGTTACCTTCAGGCCACAGGTACGTATCCAACAAGTGTTATAAAATACAGCCATCATTATAAAGGGGAGCCTAGACAGACAGGAATGTAAAGGCTAAGGGGACAGATTTTTTACCACCTAAATGAAGGAGAGTGAGGTAGATTCAACTGAGAGGAGAGGTGCTGGGCAAGGAATATTCATTCCAGTCCACTTGGCTGCCTCTTCCAAAATTTCCAAGGTAAGTTTGTCATTTATTTTAAAGTCTGTTTATTGGCATTTGTGGTTATCACATTACATCAGGATTTAAATGTGCCTCATTCTGCATAAACAAAACTAATACAAACTTTGATTTTGGAAAGATCCCCTTGCCCCAGACAGGACAATGGTAGAGAGGCCCAGTGAATCGTATCACCCGTGAAGTGTTCGATAATCGGTTTGAGATTTTCTCTGAGGGAATCCTCATGGGTTCTGTAGATTTCGATGGCTAAATATTTGAAAGAGTTTGGCTTGACCCAGTAGCCATCAGGCATCTTGCGTACCCCCCCCCGCCCTGTATCGGAAAGAGGACGGTTTTATTCCATTTTACCCATATGCCGCTACAGTCCTCGAACACCCCTAGAATTTCTATAGTCCATTGTATATAGGTTGCCAGCTCCCCAATAAATAAAAGTAAGTTGTCCGCATACAAGGCCTCCCGCTCTTCATTACCGTTGGGCCACGCCAAGCACAACAAACCTGGGTCTGAACGAAGCCACAGTGCCAGGGGTTCGATTGCTAATGTAAAGAGCAGGGGGGAGAGGGCACACCTGTCTCATTCTTCCAAATGGGAAAGCCAGAGAGGAGTCGCCGTTGACTCTGAACTGTGCCATTATCCCATGATGGAGTAAGTTTACCAACCCCATATATTCTTCATCGAATCTCATTCCCGACATTACCTCTCATAGGAACTGCCAGGAGATCGAGGCAAATGCTTTCTTGAAGTTGACTGATAGGATAGCCGTTGGGGACTCTATCAAATTGGCCCTGTCTATTGGAATGTGTACCTGACAAATGTTCTTTCTAGTGGAGCGCCTTGCCATTAAACTGCACTGCTCCATATGTGCAGGCATCGCCGTGAGCAGGCAATTTGCTAATGCCTTCACAAGGATCTTTGCTTCACTGTTAATCAGCGATATTGGCCTGTACAATTCCCTATATATGGGGGGGTCTATCATGCATTTTCCATTCTTAATGGGAGACTACAACTCAGGCTGACATAAATCCTCAGAGACAGGGCTAAAACACTCAACTTCCCACATCTTTCTCTCTCTTGGGTTAAACCCACACATCACCTGAGAAGTACCACATGGATCAGGCCCATCTCCACTTCATTTCCACATCAACTCCTCTACTAAAGCCCATCAGCAAGCATAGCCTCACATACAATTAGACAGATGATACACACATAGTGCCTCATTACAGGTTTGGTGGTATCTCCAGAAAATCCGCTGAGATACCACCTGTGATGCTGGAAATGCCTTATAGATGGACAGAGCCCCCTAGTCTTCGTCCTACCACTTCTCTGTGTGTGTTTGCTCTGTTTTCTACCACTGACGTCCAGCCTGGACCTCTGGCAGTGCAGCTTTTCATTTTATCTTTTGGTGAACAACACCCATGGGATACCCACAATACAATGTTGTATACCTTTTGTTTTATTGGTTCACAAAAATGTGTAAACCTTTCAAACCATAATTTTGGTTAGGTTTACAAAAGAGCAAACATTGGAAATGTAAGGTATGCATGCAGTTTACATTTCTGTAAAACATTGGGAAACAAGGTGCACACTCATTTAACCCTTTAAGTGCCACCGACGAGCCGGATCGTCAGTGGAAAGTGTTTCAGGTTGCCACCGACGAGCCGGCTCGTCGGTTTTGGCACTCTGTTTTGCTCGATCCCTGCAAACTGTAACCCAACCCCCGGGCTATGTGAGGGGGAGGTCCCCCCTCGCTGCCAGGGGGCTGGATTACCTTCAGTTTCACGTCGGCGTGCGTAAAGCACGTCGGCGTGAAACTGAAAGTAAAATTCATCGCAGCAGCCATTTTCGGCTGCTGCGGTGAAGAGAGAAGGTAAGAGACCTTGAGGTTCACGTACCTCAGTGGGAATCATCCAATGTTCTGGCTGTTGTGATGTTTCTTGAAATGTTTTGACAACAAAAAGTAGTTGTTATTTTGTCATTTTCCCAGCAATGAGGCCATCCGTCTGAACAGGAGTCCCCTACTTGAAGAAGCATCAGCAGGCAACCAAGTAGGTCAATATTGAGTCCTAATGTCAGGGCCTTTGTAACACTTTCTGGAAACGAATAAGACCCCAGCAACACCATAGCAAACAAACAAAACATGTATGCTTTGCACCCATCTGCTACATGAGCAGCATAACAACCGTGCTGCCTCTGACTCTTGCACCACACGTCCCCCTTGCCCCTGCAGATCACTCCACCCATATGTTTGTGCCTTGAGGTCCCTCTTCTCTGGCCTGGACTTTCCTCTCATGCACCTGATCTGTCTGCACCTGTCTTGCTGCTAGGTTGCCTGGTGAGTTCATTGTGCATTGTCTCCATCTCACTCTACCCCTCTTCCATCATCTCCATCCGTGGTACTCTCCATCTCCCCCATTTACTCTAACTGCTACTCCATCACCTTTCCTACTTCTTTTCTGAAGCCTGGAAGGATAAAGTTCAAGAAAGCTCTCCAATACCGGCCTGCCCATCGCTGACACCTACGTCAATGATTCTTCGAGGTAGACTATCACTGACATCCTCTTTGTTACTTCAACTCCAGACCTTCGGACTCTTCACCCATTAATGGTGGACCCAGATGGGAAATGTTCTTGGCACATTTTTCATCCTCTAGGTGCATCATTAATGTCTACCAGAATGGCACTGTCATGGCCCAGAACTCTTAGCCCAACCTCCTCCGTCTTGATGGGTGCCTTTCATCTCTCATCAACTTCCTCCTTTCTCCTGCCACTCCTCCTTCTGCTACCCCCCAACACTTTTGCCACCACCGAGGTGTGTACCGCATCCCTGCACTCTTCCTCAGAAGACCTTCCAAGGTGGCAACCAGCTTCACTTAGATACCCTCAACTTTTGCTCTGCTGTTGAACATTCCTCTACTATCTGTCACCTCCTTGAAGACTTTGACCTTGTCGTCCTCACTCTCAATGAGACATGGTTCACTGCCAGCTCTGTCACAAGATCCTCTCTAAGTCCAGGCTTTAACGGGCTGGAGGCAGAGTGGCCCTGATATTCCCTGAATGAGTCCCTGCTACTATCATACATACCCACTCAGTCCTACTCTTACTTCGAATGCCTCCTCTGCAGGCGTGGTCTCTTCTGTCCTCTCACTGACTCTTGCCACCATCTACAGGACCCCTGGTCCAGTCCCTCACTTTCTTTCTGAGTGGTCTGACCTCAATTCTTCTCTCCTGGCCTCTACCTCCAAACTTCTCCTACTCGGAGACTTCAATATTCAACTTGACTCTCCTGATGCAGCCACTGGACTCTTCCGCAGCCTCTGTGACTCATTCCCTCACAATTCTACCCTATGGTCTGACAGACTCAGTCGAACCCGACCTTAGATGAAGGATGAGGATCCGCCCTTCCCTAAATATCTCCCTGCTTGAGCCCTTCTGTTTTCTAGCTCCAATTCTCTCAGATGCTTTTCTAAGTAGAGAGTGGGGGTAGATCTCTCTCTTCGGCAGGATCCTCCCTGCGGAATGGCCTCTCTGACCCTCTCAGGCTTGAGCTGGATCTCCTACGTTCCAGAAGCTTCTCAAGACCTTCCTTTTCACACCTTCCTTTCCTCTCCCCCTCCCAATGCCCCCCTCTGCCCATGGACTGGCTGCCTGGTCCCTTCTGAGTCCTACAGGGCACCAGGCCCTCCTCACCCAGTCTTCCCCAGCACTCTGGTCTCCCTAAACTGCACTTGCCCTTCTGGGCCCCCTTCCCCTCACTAGTCTGACAAGTGTGCATCCCTGCCGAGCCTCGTCCACCCCGTCCTCACACTTAGAATGTGGTCCTCACTCCCTGCATCCCCTGGCACCTGCCCACCTGGTCTCCCCTTGGCATTTGCCTAGTTCAATGGGCACTTCTATTCCCTTTCTCCCCACTTGTACTTGTATGCCCCTACTCTACCCCGTATTTCCCTCCTACCCTAGAATGTTCCCTCCCCCCTAGCTGCACTCCTTCCCCCTGCAATCCTTGTTACTGCACTTGGTCAATCCAAATGTCACAAGGCCTAGTAGTACCGTTTGTTTTGTTTTCTTTGCTGTACCCCCCCGACCCCCTCACACACACACACACACACACACTTTTGTCTCGTGGCACCTTGAAACACCATTTGATTTATAGGCACTATTTAAATAAGCAATACATGATAACATAAAATATAAATTTTACATTGTGGAAAGTGCAAAGCTTTGAGCCATATAAACAATGTTGGCAGAATGTGCAAGACTGGCCATTTCGTTCTCTTTTGTCCTCCTCAAATGGAATGCAGCAAGTGAAATTGCTAAGAGCTGTTTATCTCATGCTTGTAGATTCAGAGAGCCCAGATAGCTTGACACTAAGCAATGCCAGGAGCTACAGTTGACTCCCTTGTCAAACCGGTACCATTGAACTATACCTATGTGAAAATAACCAGTTATGGAAATGTGTTTAAAGGAGCATTATGACACACATTTAAGTAAAATGCAGCATATTAAAAATAAAACCTAGTGTATAGCTTAAAATAAACGTTCCACAAAACAATCGCACCATAACATAAAGAAAGAAAAACAAACACAATTTCAATCGCATTTCAATGAGGAATATATAATGGACAATAGTTTGGATCTCAAATGAAAGATACATTTGTGGCATGCCATGTACTAGCTGCTAGTTCTCCAGATATGTTTCCTGTATACTAGGTGATGCCAAATACCTTGGAGCTGCTCCTGCCCTCAATTCTTTATTTTTATTAGTAGCAACATGTCCCCACTCAATCTCATAACCTCATTGCTGGTAATAGCAGGTAGAAGATGGTCAAATGACTTGAGTTACAAGGCAGATTGCCTTTAACCCAGTCCGTGTTCCAAGAGTTTCTTCTATGCCATTCCAGTTTCCTGGTAAGAGATCTAGACAACCACTAGTGTAAGGATGGGTACTTGGAAAAAAGATGCAATATAGTTGCATGCCAGGGTTTTGACCTGCTGTGTTTTACAAGCATGAGTTGCATTTCTGGAAATCTGATTAGGTCAGAGGGAACAGCAGCACCACACAGACATATGTTGGTGATGGATTTTAATGCTAACGAGGATTGGTAATCCTCTTTATTTTGGGATGGCTGTTCGAATTTGGGTATGAGTTTATTGATAGTTGATTAAAAGCACAATTTACACATCTTTCACTGAATGTTTAAGTTGAAATGAAGGGGCTAAAGGGAATGTGTTAGATGTTTTTCGACTTCACACGCATACAAAGCAGTAATAAACGGCTATTGTAATACAAGGCTGCTCAATGTCTGACAATGCATAGGCATTTAGGCTTAGTGATGTAAACTACACTACTGTCTCAAACAGTGAACATTTGTAGACCAGCATTTAAAGCTCGGGCTTGTTTGTGCAATTCTCGCTCACCTCCAGCTTGGGATTCTCTGTCCTCCCTCCACTCCCTTGGATCCCAAGTAAATATCTGTCTCTAAGAAGTCTCACACTATATTAATGGTCATCTTCCTCCTTTCTTTGAATCAGAGCCACTGTGGAGGCGCTCGCTCCAAGCGGTCTGCCACTCATTGCTAATGGTTAGCCTACTTTCTTACAATCTGCCATGGAGGAGGCGCTCGCTATAAGCGGTCTGCCACTCTGTGCTAATGGTTATCTTGCTCTCTCTCTGCCTTCTTCTCTTTCTTTCTCCCTTTTTTCTTTCTCCCTCTCTCTTTCTTCCTTACTTTTCCCGTTTTGCTTTCATAGAATTTGAGTTATGCATGTATATGTGGTCATTCACACCATGTTAATTTCATACCCACGTTCACAAGGGGGATACAGGGCCTCACACAGTGGCTAAGGGAACCATGGTTCCATGATGAGGGCACACAGAAGTAAGACCTTCACAATGGGGAGTCCAAACTTTACATATTGGGTATGGTTAACACATTGTTGTGGACACCTGGTTCTGAAGAGGTCATATGTCAATAAGTGACATACCTCAATAAACTGGAGCATTAGCAGACTTTATAAGTCGCCAACTTGTCAAAACTCTGATCTTGGTCAAATCAATATCGATAATGCCTTTTATGCTACTAGTTGCTTTCTAACAGGAAATATCTTCTGAAAAAACTATTGAATACTCTACAATTTAAGACTCAAGATGGAAGGTTTAGCTATTTCTGCTTTGTAAGTGGATAATATTACTATTTGATGAACTCTGTCAAGTAATCAGTGGCTGATGTAGAAGCTAAGATGATTATATTGTTGCTGCTGCAGGGAATTGGTACAGCAGATGTGTCTAACTTCCCATAGGTTTGTTTCTATATTTCTAATGACCGCATTCAACATGCCCCAATACCTGGAAGGCTTAATTTGTATAACTACTTGACCACAGTCACACACATTGTAATTGCCATTATTCTGTTTTGAACGCGTGTGCCTTGTAAGTTGCTTGTGTTTAAGTCAGATTTCCTTACTCCAAACAATGGATGTGAAATAATGTTGGATACTGTATGGGATTAGAATTGTGATTTTGATTAAACCTCTGTGAGGCGGGTGCTCTGCATCGAAGCAGGGTTGAGGTGCACAGCAGTACTTTAGCAGGCTAGGAGAAGCATATACTGGACTTGTCTAAATATAGGACCTTGCGTTTCAAAATGCTTTTATTGTGGGTTTCCAATATAGCCTACTTTAGCTTCACTTATAGTTCTCTTCTATGTGCTGTAGAACCTCATCTGGCTTCATCAGTGTTTTTTTAATTACATTTGCCAGTGGCCACTATATGCGTAATGGTCAGCATACAACAGTTTCTTTAACTTTTAAACCCACTAACCTATTGGTGCATATGGTGGTGACCATGATTTGTATCTGTTGCTTACATTAATTTGCCCTATGAAAGTTATTTTTGGTACTCTAGCACACTGAGGACTTTTATGACATTTGAGTGACTGGTGAATTTAGATTAAAAAAGACAAGTAAAGAGCCATAACTGGAGGATTAACCAACAATTCATAAGACATGTAGGTGTTGTGTAGCAAGAGTCTAGTGTCCTAGAGAAATTGCTGGTTACTATTGCAGGGGTTAAAATTAAGATTTCTTGACCAGGAACAAATTTCAGCCCCCTTTTTTCGGGCATCACCAATTAGGCAGTAGCTAGTGCATAGAGTACATCAAATGTAAACTTTGCGTAAGACACAAATTCTAAATGTTTGTCCATTTATACATTATCCAATGAGTTTGTCCATGATTTTCTTTTATACACATGCCCAAACCTACCCTGTTAATATTACAAAACCGTGTTTGCATTGCACCACTTGGTTTCAAGGTAACCAGGCTCTCCTTGGCTATAACCAGGAGCTAAATAGCTCCTAGCAATTTCGAACCCTGTTATTCTTTTTTATTTTATTTTTTTCAAATGGATTTACATCTTTGATGTCCCCAATGTCATATTAACATGCAGTCACATAGTTGAGAGGCTTTAAATATTTGTGTAGCCTTTTTTAAGGTGAGCTGCCAATGATGCACAATCAAGCTGTTTTCTTCAAATCATATGTGCCTTTTCTAAGTCACTGCAGATAGGGGAGAATAGCTACTTCAGCAGATTCCAGGTCTGTATTTATGAGGTTTTGTTAGTAAACTCCTAAAACACAACCTGGGAACATTGGTGGTCATTCTGACATTGGTGGTAGCCGTGCCTGTCGTACAGGCACGGCTGCTGCAGGTTTCATTTTGTTTCCAGCTCCCGCAAATGGGCAATTACCGGGTCATTACGGCCCTGCCGGACCCGTTAATTGCCCATTTGCGGTCACTGGAAAAAAGATGCTCCCCATTCCCAGTCGGCCCGATAGGGCGGAATGGGCAGCTCGGATGCACCGGCACTGTTAATGACGGTGCCGGTGTATCTGAAATGCTGTGCTCGCAGGTGCTGCTCTGCGGGTGCCTTGGCGGGTGGAAAGGCACCCGCGAGCACAACTCGTAGTTTGCTGGTTCGGGAACTACGGTACCGGCAAGCTTACTGGTACTGTAGTTACCGGACTGGTGAACTTATAATGAGGCCCATTGTGTTTTAAGGGGTTTACTATTTAATAAAGTAAGAGTGCACTAAAAAGACGTAACTGAAAACTATTTGCAAAGGTTTACACGCTTTTTAAATTTGGTAAACCAAATTTCAGGTGTACACTAGGTTTACAAATGTGTTTTCTTGGTAAATGAAATGTTCATTTGTGCATGAAACATTAAGTGTACATTGGGTTTACAAAGTATTCATGCTTTGTAAACCATGGCAAACTTAGGGTTTACAAATCGATGGAACATAAAGTCCAAATGGACTTGCATAACTACATTGGTTTACTTATGTGTAAACGCAATGTAAACCAAAGGTTTACAGAAAAGGTTTCAAACACTTGTAAACCTTTGTAAACTTATAATTTGCATAGGTTTGCATGCAGTTTACCAAATTTGTAAACCATGATTTTCATGCAGTGCTGGTTGCAATTTGGGCAGCGTTGTAGCTTACCTGGGGTGGTGTGGTGGGGTTCCGGATCGGCATCATCATGTGGTTGCTCAGAGGGTAGGCACTGTCCCCTGGAGAGGTGATAATGGTTGTGATTATTGGGGTTTGTGTATTTGTCTGTGTGTGACATGCATGCATGTGCACGGACATTTGTACTCACCTAGGAGCCATGTGTTGCCATGCTGCCCAGCTTCCAGGGCCTGGCTCAGGGCGGACATTCTGTATATGAAACTGTCATGGGTAGAGCCAGGGTAGTTTGCATAGACAGAGGAGATGATTCCCTTGTCATCACATACCACCTGCACATTGATGGAATGCCATTGCTTGCGGTTTTGGTAGATGTGCTCAGTGGCCCTAGGTGGACGTAGGGCCACATGGGTGCAATCTATGGCACCGAGCACTTTGGGGAAGTGTGCCACCCTGTAAAAGTCCTGGACAACGGCCTGCCTTTCTGCGGGTGTTCTGGGTATGTATATGTGCCTGCCGACTGAGGGGTGCGCATTCATGATTGCCAACACCTGGTGTAGGCAGCGTGACTGCGTGGCCTGTGAGACCACCCTCACTATGGCAGTAGTCAGCTGAAATGACCCAGTGGCCAAAAAATGCAGGACATAGAGCACCTTCTCCAAGTGGCTCAATGCTTGGGAGCAGAGGGTGGGTGATGTAAGGTCATCTTCCCACTCCCTGACCAAGTCTAGGATGATACGAGGTGGAAACATTTACCTGCCGTAGACCTGGTCGTCAGGCATCCCAAAAAGGCTTGTCCGGGGGTAGAAAATGCAGGCCCTGGCTATTCTCCTCCTCCTGCGGTGTTCTACGATCAATGCTGTGACAAATGGGGCATTCATCGTAGCAGTATGTACGTGTGTGTTGTGTGTGCGCGCTTGCGCTGGGACGCTTCCACCTCCCTTCCTGTGGCGGACGTGTTGACGCCTGTGCGCGTCTTTTAGCGTGCGCGGGTTTCCCGTATTCAAATCCATGAATCCGAGGTGTTCGCGTGTGTGGGCGTTCTGTGTATTTCCCTGCAGTACTTCCCCAGTTACGCGTTCTTTTTCATACGTTGTTCCCCATTCCGTGCGTTACGCCCCATGTCCCGCCCCCTTTTTGGTATGTGCGCGGATGTTGTGCACTTTCCCTGTGCGCGTTGCGCCCGGCATTCGGGATGTTGCAATGACGTGTGCGCCTGTGTGCGTCACGCACGGGTTTGGCGCACATCCCGAGAAATACACACCCAGAGACTTCCATGCTTGCTCCAGCTTGCGCCACTTTTTTCAGTGCACATTTGTTCCATGAATTGGCCCCCAAATCTGTCTAAAAAATCATTATTTCCAGGTGTGAGAGGCAAAGTTGTGTATTTACCTCTCAATTTGGAAGAAAATGTGAGCACTCTAGGGATATTGTAGATTCTTTATTTGTTTCAATAAATGGTGCTGCCACTAAAGATAAGAGCATTTGGCAACAGCTTACTGGAAAAGTGAAACATGCATTGGCATTTCTATTGGAGCACAATTAATTATAAAAAAAGGCAGTCTATCTGTACCAGACTTGTCTAAGCTTGATGTTGAGTTGACAAACAAAAGCAGTGAAGGTCAATTCCAACGTCTATCTGTTGCAGAAGGGAATAGTTTGTATGAACATTACACTATTCATCCACTACACTCACGTGAAGCTATGGGTGACTGTGATTTTTCCTACTTTTACAGGAGGACAATTGGATAATCCAAAGGTGCAAATCTCTGCTTTAGAATATCGTTGTACAAGAATGTATTCTGAAGATTCCAGATTTCGCACCAATGTTGAATATATTTTTCATTTATTGTATGAAAGAGAATTTTCAACATTAAGTTATGCTGTTGCTCATACACTTCAGACCGGAACTACATTTCAAAATCTATCTGCATGTGAGATGCTGCAACAGGTAAAAGAAAAACTCACCAATATTCTTTCTACAATGAGAGGATCCAAGGACTACTGGTATAGGAGGCACTCTGAGGTTAGATGCATGATCTGAAACTTAGGTACTCCATCTTGGTTTGTAACTTTAAGTTGTGCTGATTATGGTTGGGATGATCTTGCAGAGTGGATTTGTGAAAGTAATGCACAGAAAGAAAATATAGAACCTGTGACACCAGAGGAATTGTGTTCTATGGACCCTGCAATTGTATCACATTTTTTTTAATCAATGCTTGTTAGCCATTTTACAACTTTATATGTAATAAAGAAAATGGTCCACACTGTGGAAAAAAAAAAGATTGGGAGGAAAGAATGCCAGGCATGTGGGGCTCCACATATTCATATGCTGTTGTGGATTAGAGATGCTCCCCAGTTTGATAAGGACAGTGATGGCTGTGTGATGGAGTTTATTGCGAAATATGTTACTTGTTCCATTCCAGCTGAGCATGTGAATGCTGATCTACGGAAGAAAGTGGAAAGGTTTCAAAGGCACTCATGTGAACATTTCTGTCAGAGAAATTACAAAAGTAAAGACAAGTACTAGACTCAGTGTAGATTTGGATTTCCAAGGCCTGCGACACCAATTGGTCGAGGGAATAGTTTAATGTCATCTGTTTGAAACCATGTTACTGGTAAATTACAAAGAAATACCTACCTTTTAAAAAGAAGGAAGTAATGTCAATTCTCTAAAGGGAAAGTTTGCTCAAAAATGTTATTGTCCCGATCATTCGGCACGTATTTTTAAAAATATTGTAATTGATCTTAAAATGTTTTCTTATACATCGTACCCTAGTTTTCCTCACTTTTACACATGCAGAAACGTGTTGGGCACAACCATTATGCGCTAATCTTATCTGTTGATGCATCACCCTAAGTTCAAGTGCCCTCACGGCAAGATAACTGATCGCCCGCCACTTAAACTGACACCACTAGTCCAAACAACATGCTCCACCTATTTTCATGATGTTTGTGGCCAGCGTAGCTAAACGTGCCCTGTCATCACGCATGCCATAACGTTACTTAACACTGCACCAGGCAGATGAGCACACACATCCTTTCACAGTGTGTAACTTCTCTTTCTTGTCCCAAATCGGGGAGCATACAATTTATTTTTGAGAAAACATCAATAGCCTGCAATGTAATAAGTGTTTTTATTTTACAAAGAACAGTCACAAGAGAAGATTAAGTCCTCAAAATGAACAATATTTTTTGCAATACAAGTTATAGCTAGTGAACATTGCATGCTTTGAATGTTCTTTATAACTTCCTCATGATACGCCTATTGCGATCAGTGATCGATCAATCCCCTTACTCCAATACTTGTGTGTCCTTATGTTACACCAGCAAAACGTTCTAATGACACAGATGGTGTTTCGTTCATGAGAAGATATCGATTTTTGCACTTTCAAGCGCAACACTTTTGCTTCAGCACGTTTTGACATTATAAATGCAGACATGTTGCCCGTTATTTCTGGTACTCTTAAAGGGCAGATTGGTCCATGTTGGTCATCCCACATAACGGTGATCAAATAAGCACCATTAATGATTTTCCGCCAATATTTAATCAAGAATCCATCTGATGGTAGCTGGAAATTATGGCATGGGCAGAACTGTACAATATAGCTATGTAGATAACAGAATAAAAGAATACATTTTAGTAGCCGTTCTGGAACTGAATGTAACAAGTCACCATATAATTCAGAACCGGATGAAACCTAGTCATAAACACAAACCACACAGAATGAACACAGACATGACAACATGGGGAGTAGTTGAGACCACAACGTGCATGAAAGGTTAGCGCTGTGAAGTAGGTATAGCTCCCAATGGGATGGAGAACCAGATGCACCTGATTCACCTAGCAGGCCCGACAAGAAAATAAGGACAGAGATAGTAACATTGTCTGTTGAACCAGAGACAGGTGGCCTTATAATGCAAACGGTAAGACTAGTTATCGAAAAGAGAACCAAGTGCCCATGGAAAAGTATCTGCTCCCACACCCCCAACCCACAAGTTATGGTTCACAAGGGTGCAATGGTGACAGCACACCAGGATATCCCACGGGACAAAGCAGTGTAGATATCATTAGCCTGAATGCAGGTTGTGGTTGCAGGTCTTCGAGGAATAATCATCACAGTATGGTCGATCCAACAACCCATAACTCTGCACAGGATATATTGGTGTGCAAGACCAAAAAGCTATATGTCGTAAAAAGTCATACCTCTATTCACACCTCTTTAACGTATACACAAATAACAATCATTACTACACAGAGAAACAAACCGTGATTTACACACTTGTTTTTTTATTGTGTGTGGTATAAATATCATTCAAATTAACATAATGTACTGTGTCAATTCTTTTGGTCAAATCGCACATTTGCTCGTCACTCATTTAGTCATTATGCATACAGCACACATGTTGTTTTAATTGCACAAATGTTATGTATAGTTGAGCTTACATAATTCAGGAAGTTCCATTCTCTCGATGTCACGGTGAATAACCGCTCCGAACAACAGATCGCATTAATGGAAACAAAATTTTCGTATGTTAACTTTCAATGTAGTAAATGTTATTTTGTGTGGGTATTCGAACAGTAGCTGACTTTCACTCAAGGCCAAATAACAATAGCAGCCTGTTTTCAGTGATTGAAGCCAGAGACGGGTAGGTTTCGACTTTGAGAAAGAATGCTATAAAAAAAATAAAAAACTGGACAAGACGCTGCTTCAGGCAAGTGGTTCAGAAAACCAAGAATATTTACAAGCAGTCATGTAAAATATGTTTCTGGAAAGTAACGGAAGACCAATCCAGAACATCATGTGTTGCTGTTACCTCTGGGGATATATCATATCTGTAAAAAAGTGAATACATACCCCACCTCTCCCTTGTCCAGCACTGTTTCATGGCAAAAAGCATAGCCCTACACCTAGTGTGCTAGATACCATCCGCCCATCAATACTATGGGCCTCATTATGACCCTGGCGCTCCCGGATTGAAGGGGGAGGTACAGCACCGGCCCCCTTCAATCCGTGAGCGCCGATTACAAGCTTCCCATCGAGGGACCAGGATCGCACGCCTGGTAAAACCAGGTGTGCTTTCCGGGACTCGCGAGGGGAGGAGGGAGGCAATAACAGGCCAGATGTAATCTGCCCGTTATTACCTCCCTCCCCATTACCATTGAGCCCTATGGGGGCTCAAATGGGAATGAGGAAGGATTCCTGCATGGAGGACTTACCGGATCCTCCTATCTCGGAGTAACCCGGTAAGTCCCCATTGCAGGAACCCGGTAATGGAGCCCGGAACGGTGGCAGCCATGTAGCTAATAGCTCCATGGCTACCGCTGTTCTCGTAATGAAGCCCTGTGTCCTTGTTCCGCTCTTGAATCATTTGTCTGCTACTTACACTTCTGGCATATATTGCACGGCTCTTACTTTAATTCATGCATGTACGTTCATGCTCCCTCACGCACCTGAAGCAGCCCTCTCTACCATCATGCGAGACACGTTGACATTGCATGCTCATACTAAATATGTCTCCTGTGTGTTGATTATCATGTGAAGTTGCCACATGATGCACAAGGTGAACATTTGTACCAAGCATTCTAAAACAACATTTATTTTTGAGAAAACATCAATAGTCTGCAATGTAATAGGTGTTTTTATTTTACAAAGAACAGTCACAAGAGAAGATTAAGTCCTCAAAATGAACAATATTTTTTTGCAATACAAATTATAGCTAGTGAACATTGCATGCTTTGAAGGTTCTTTATAACTTCGTCATGATACGCCTTTTGTGATCCTGTGTGTTCATTATCATGTGAAGTTGCCACATGATGCACAAGGTGAACATTTGTACCAAGCATTCTAAAACAACATTCTATTTCAAAGCACCACAAGCTGAATTGGGAACGCAGGTTGGTGAAAAATAATTCCAAAACAGTATATTATATGTATGCTACGACTAGGCCTTGAGCCAATCAGCCGTGCTAGTGAATGGATGGATGAGATGGAATGAGGAGCCTATGGGTATAGAAGTGCTGGAGGGGGGTGTTAAGATGGATTTCTTAACTCTGAGCTGAAGGGCAGGAGTTTATGGAGGCCAACCTCGGTTTAGTGAAACAGGGGAACTTTCTGGACAAGCCAGATCAATCTAAGTAGCTTTTCGTGTGGTCAAGACTAAGGGCCTCATTATGAGTGTGCCGGTCTGGAAACAATGGTGCCGGTAAGCCTACCGGTACTGTTGTTTCAGGACTGGCACACTACGACTCGGCGGGCAGGAGCTGTCCCGCCCACTAGGGTCAGACCTGGCAGGCGGAAGGGCACTCATCCGTAGAGTTTCACGGAAGCACCATTATAAACGGTGTCGGTGCTTCTGTGGTTCCCATTCTCTTAATACCCTGGTGTTGCTGGGAAGTCAGGTGCCAGTAATCTTTTTTTAGTCTGGCGGCAAGCTGTCAGTATCACCGGCAGGATTACTGCCAGACTCGAAATGAGGCCCTAAGACTCAAGAGGGGTGGGTGTAATCGGAAGCCCACAATGACCACATACAGCAATGAATCACAAATTACTCTTAAAAAAGTGTATATGAAAGATATGTATACATTTATTTTTGACCGGACCAATAGACACAAGTGAACTTTAGTTATATAAAAACAATTACCACACACAATACTGTACTATACAGCATATGTACAATACGATTTCTAATGCAACAAATGAGGAACACACGACCACAGTCTGTAAAGAGAAGGGTTGGTTAACACACTAGGAGCATTAGACAAATCTTCAGAGTAATTCCCGAACTTTATAGTTCAGCCTAAGAAGTGTGAGCCTTGTGCAAGTTTAGTTGAGGTCGCTAGTAACTTCAAGCAGTATTGATTTGGAGGATGGCCGAGCAAATCTATGGGAATCATGAGGATCAGACCAGCGGTAACTGCGGCAGTTGGGTCATTCCCGGTGAAAGGAAAGTGATGTAGAAGGGTACCGTTTTTACCAGTTTACAGAACTGTAGAAGGTGCTCCAGAAGTCTGACAGGGACATGGATCCTGTTGGGAAGGCAGGAACCTGTGAGAGAGAGAGACCTGCAACCCACTCTCAGAATGGAGAAGTATTTGACTGTCATGAAGTTGGAACTGGAGGAGGAAGGAAAGTAGGAGATTGCATGGTCTCAAGACCAAGAAGAGTTTGTGATTGTTGCTGAAGGTCCAGAATTGATACATGTCACCAACTGGAGCCATAGGATAGATTTTATGTCTGAGATTACATCCTTTTTAACCCTTTACATTTCCCGTTCAGCAAACCTATAGGGTTGATGGGACACACCTCCACTTCGTTCATATAAAAAACATATCCCTTATTGGAACAATTTATTGTATCTGCTAAGGTGAGGCTGTAACCACAAGTGCCATGGATTGCATGTGTGCATGATGTTTGGGTCTAGCAGAGGGTTTGACAGACACCAAGCCTCAGTGTACCTTTCACAGATGGGAAATATCCATTTGCATATCATTCTTTCTCCGATCCACATGGGCAGTCCAGTACTGACATTGTAGGGCAATTCTCATCTGAACAAGAGTACCAACATCAGCCCCAATCACCTGTCTCATAGACAGAGGATAAGCAATATATATGAAACAAAGGTAAAAGAAATACATTAATGTGTCGTAAACCCGATTACATCAGCTTAAATACATACGTTTTAATACACTATCTAGCTTTGAAATTGCAAGTATAATACCATTAGATTGTTTCTGTACAATATCCACATATTAGGGAACATATTGAAAATGTATTATTTTTTAAGACATCTCCAAAACATTTAAATCTGGAAATCAACCTCTCAACAAGTTCCAATTTTTGAAGACAAGGCTTTTTTGCAATGTTATGTGGCATTGCATGTGTCCTAGGAACAAAACTAGGAGCCATTCAATGAGTATGCATGGCCAACACAGTCAATGTTAGATTTTTCACCAATTCAAAATCCATCATTTTCTGGTATATTGGCTTGGACACCCATTGTTTGCTCCGTTTTGAAAAGGCCATGAGGTAACGAAGCATCCCGAAAGTTCCTGCAGTTTTCGCTTGTTCCCTCTCAACGTTCTCATTGTGCACAAGTACAGCTAGTCTTGTTCTGGCCTCCATACTGTCTATGCCAAAATGCAACGTTTTCAGACTGTACTTTAGGCACATATTAGGGAAAACCTCCAAATCTCCAGTATGGCAGAATTTGATGAGTTGCTTCAGGTCTCTTGAAAATGTTGTATCATACACAATCTTCTCAAGTGCTGTGTGTGGTGGGGAACATGGCGCCAACCACTTCTTCTTGTGTTCCTGCTCCCTCAATAAAGGTCCATGTGCAAATTTGTGCAAATGTTGGTTTTCTCTCCATGAGTGTATGTTGGAACTATGGTGCATAAATGAACGTCATTTTTCAAGTAGAATTGATGGAGCTCCACCAAAGATGGTTGCTGATAGACTGAGACCACTTTAAAAGGTTTTCCAAACCATTTTTTTCCAGCAGTTGCAATTCTTTTTTGATTGATTTGGCAATGTTCCAGAAATCAAATTAATGCTGAATGTGTAGAAACTGCTCTTGCATGGACTTTGCAATTCCAACATGCCTGTCAGTGGCTATCAGGTCTATTTGCATTCCCCTGGATTCCAGATGTTGGATGGATTTAATGAAACCATGTTTCTCCATGGCCACAGATGATGTACATTCAGACACCTGCACGATGACCGAACTCACTTTTATTTATACTTTCCATGTCTTGAAAGTGGTAAGTGCAGTACTTAGCAGAAAATCCTAGACTGACACACTGTCCGTCGCCATCTAGCCTGACACTTTTGTCGGAGAATGCACTGTCCACCGACATATGTTTGAGTTTCCAGGCATGACTAATAGCAATGAATAAGATTCCCTCTGATATGTGTTGTACTGGTTTTTAGCAAGGAGTTCAAGTCCCACAAATTGACAGACACTGTAAATCTTACTGAAAGTCGATCTACTAAACAGTAAAGCTGCTGAACAAAGTACTTTTCCAGCAGGCACTTTACAGAGCATCGGTTGAGCATGAACACATGTTATGGAGGATGACACAGCTGGCCTGGATTTTCAGGTTGGTGCTTTGTAATACATGAAAGAATTTCTCCAATGGCTCCCTGTATATGTTCCCTCTTAATTTATGATCACATTTAATCATTTGTACAATCTCTAGCAGGCAGCAGTTGAATACAATCTATTTTTGCTCCTTTAATAGCCAATCTTCCTGCAGTACTGTGTTTTGCGACTCGATGTTGGTGGACAATTCCCCCATACGAGGCATACTGATAGTCGAGATTTTGACATCTTTGGTTTCAGTTATTGTCTGAGTCTTTATACTCATCTGCCTTCTGAGCCTCTAATAGATTTATAGAAAAACATGCTCAATGTATAGCACACATACAGAAGATACAATTTTCCAACTAAAAGCACAGTATGATTAAATCATCTGCTTAAAGACTTCTCCAATACAAACTGATTTGTTCTTTGGCCTTATTTTCTTAATTCGCTTATAAACAGCAGATTTCGCTTTGCCAACCACAAAATCAAGCTGAAAAAAGAGCATTTTAAAGGGTTTAAATCAAGCACATTTCTTTTTGACTCAAACAAACATATGTACATATCAACAAACAGAACCAACTTGACAGACTTCAAAACATAACTACATTATTATGTCTTATCAATATTGTTTTTTGTTTTGACTATTGTAGTGTTCAAGCATTTCTACAATTGTCATATAAATCATAATTATTTAATTTTCTGATCAACATAACATTTGTAATTTTGCTGTATTTCATGCCTTAGCAGGATATTTTGTATTCCTCTTGATTATTATTTCTGATCAATATCATTGTATTTTGGTTTCTGTTTATTAAATAATTACTTCTTTTTAATCCTCATTCATAATTCTGATGATTTTATTTTCTATTGTTTATTTCTTGAGTGACTGTAGTGTATTTGATTGTGATTAGTATCCTTTATGAACAATAGTAATTGTATTTTTGTTACTAATGAATGTTTGATTAATTACTACCATGTGTTATTAACGCTCACTGCTATAATTGGTGACTAATATACATTTTGTTTTCTAACTTATAGTATTGTTAATACATTACTGTATTGTATAAATGTTGATTTTAATGATTCCTTATCACTTTTATTGTATTTATATTATCATACGATTCATGAATTTCTACAAAGTCTTTATACGTCTGTTTATTATGTCTGTGCAGTGCTAATTTTACTTGATAGTCATGTATTTTTTAAAAATTACTACAATTCTTGTTCAATGTATTATTATTATTATTATTATTATTATTATTATTATTATTATTATTATTATTATTATTATTATTTCTTATCAATGTTGTTTCTGTTGCTATTGTATGTTTTCATTTGTTGTGAATGGTTTGTTTTACATAAATGAGCATATTTTAGCACTGGAGTGGCTAAAGTTCATTTAATCCCAAGGGAGGATGCCAGGGAAAAATGTCAGGCGATTATACAATGGTTTCTACATCACAAGTGAGAAAGAAGAAAAAAATACATAAACTGTGCCAGTTTTGCAAAATGTTCATGTGCACACTTTTTGCAAATTGGTTGCATTCAGTATGTTGTCCATTTCAGATTTCATGCAACCACTGCTACAGCCCGGGACAGTAGTTCAGTCAGATTCACAGGTAAATATACTACATTAACAATGTAGTATAGGAATTTATGGTCCTGAATGCTTCTATTTGTCATTTAGAAATAAAAACTTGATGACTGCAAATGCAAACACGTGCCTGCATACTGCCTAGTGCATATGTTTCTCCTGCATACTGGTAGGCACCATATTATCAGTTTCCTGAGAATCCAACAGCAAAATCATTTCAAAGAAGCAAGATGGATCAAGAAAGTGCCCATCTCCAAGAAAATAAGCATTGCGGCTAAGTTTGAGATTAAACCATCCCAACCCTTCGGAAGAAGATAAACGCAGCAATCATTGTCTAGGGTATCTCATGCAACCAGTAAGTACTACGGGTCACGGTAGTGAGCAAGAAAGCAATGCTGAGCCCAAGCAATCATCTAATTAGAACTTTAGAGGAACGATGGTGGCTTGCTCTGTGGAGCTTAAGATATTCTTCAATGGTGAGATACAATTGCAGCAGGCAGAGCAATCACTAGAACAAAAGCAAGAAGGTCCATGTGTGGTTGCAGACAAGGACAGGCATTCAAAGATATTGTGAATAGTAGTGAAGGTGAAGATAAGGCCAGAGGACAGAGGCAGCCTTACCCCACCATTGCCCCGCACAGGGGATGATGATGACAGCAATCCTGAATGTACACTCTCTGGGGATATCAATGGTAACCGTGCCGCTGTTTGTCTCTGGCATGCATGTGCATCAGAGGAGAAACAGAAGCCCAGTACAAATCAAAGAGTGTCTGTGGTACGTATTACAGCCATAACAATACATTAAGCCAGATTACAGAAGGCAGTGCATGTACAGCTGGAAGCACAAAGCCTGGAACAGGCAGTGTTTAACAACAGTTTGGGACTGAGCTTCTTTTGTGTCCACTATTGAATCTCCCAGCTCTATAACTCCACCACCAAAATATACAGGTGTGTCATTGACTTTGCAAGTGTGAAAACAGTGAAAACAAACACATCATGGTGCTGGGATTTTTTTTCTCCACCAATATGAAAAAGGACTACATTGCATTTCCAATTCGGACATTGTGGAAAGCCAGCCACACATTATGGCACTCACGGACTATATAGTCACTTGTGAAACGGTCATCAAGTGGAATTGCATGCTCAGCAGAAAAAACTAAAACTCAAAAGTGGATTGGGTGCTGGAAAGTCTTCTGAAGGAAGAATACTTATGGTTGAGGAAGAAATAATGATGGAGAAAGACCTGTCAGCACACTCACTCAACATGAGGGGATCATGACATCAAGCCCCATAACCCACGTAGCCCCATCCAGGTGGCACAGAAAACTCACTCTTGCTTATTTTTGGTCATCATTTAGTGATCCAGGAACCCCTGCTCACAAATTTGACTGCACACCTTTGTCGCCTCCTATTAACAGTCCTGCATAAGGATTTCTTTTACCAAATCACCAAAGTACCACGTTAACCATCCATTTGGTGAGATCTTTACAATGGCAAGCTGGCCAAAAGGTTGGTAGTACAACCATGTCTCATTCCTTTGTAAACAAGCAAGGAGTCTCGAATTATGTTGAAGCTGTTTGTCTACAAGATCAGGTACCAGCAGCACATGTTTTTCCACAGTTGTTGTTCCTGATCTTCAAGTCATTATTTTTATCAGTTAGAAAAGCACTACTGGTGTCCACCGTGCACTTGATTCATGTGACAATTAATATGTGTACCAGTGCACATGCACATGCTTATATGTGCATCACCAAATTTGACTTCTTTTATGGAACTTCACACCAGCTGCTCAACCGCCATTATCACGACTGCCATACAACAGCTTAGCCAGAATGTAACTTTTTCAATGTTTGCCAGTGGAGAAGAGGTGCATCGAAGCAAACATCCTTGCAAAGGTCAATGCCAAGGTTTTGGGATGGCTTGGACCAAAAGCATTGCATGTTGTTTTTTCTGGCACAGTCGATGGTAGCAACATCGTGTGTGCAACAGCAGATTCCAATAACTCCAGTATATTCTGTTTTGAACCCTACTGGAAAATTATAGTACAGGACTTCCTGAAAAAAAACCTCAGAGAATGTCAATGTAATGATCATATGTGACAACATGTGTGGCCATTTTTGTCATTCTTTTAAAGCTCAGAGATTCTGAGAAGATTGCAAACCATGTATGACCTTTCCCTATTCAGCCACATGCAGGAGGTGTCCAACCAATGGAATGAAACCCCATATATGATTCAACACCTCATTAAACACCACAGAGCTATCAATAAGTAAGTGATGCGAGACGACTCACATGCGATTGGCACTTAAAACAGATCATCCAGCTTCTAACAGCTTTTGAATATGATACACAAGCTGTCAGCAATGAGATTGAAATATTAAATCACAGTTGTGCTTATGACAAATTTAAAATATCAGTGAGGACATATATTTTGGTGATGGCAATCTATTTGGAATATTCGTTTGGACTGTTTTTATGGATTAAATAATGTTAACTACATGAATCAAATAGTTTGAAATTAGTGAGATTTTAAATTGTAATGGTTGGGCATTGGATGTCCCTCTATAGGAAGTCTTAGGGCCTTTGTGGTACATCAATGATAACACTACCAACCACGGAATGATCCCTCTTGTTCGTGTGCTCAAAGGCCAGGTCATGAACATGGGGCAGGACATTTGGGAAGGAGAGGATTTTGAAGATGTGTGTCTGGGAAATGGCTTACATTAGTGCTGCAAAACAAAGTCTAGGGCCAACACTGGCACTTTTGGCTCTAAAGGTGGTTCATCTGCACCACAATGTTAAACCCATGCTACATATGCCAATAGTCTGCTTTATTTTAGAGGGTTATATCACAAAATACAAGGCCAAGTTCCTGGACTAAATTGCTGCAGGTGAGATTGAGAGGTCTCACTTGCAACTACACAGGAAAGGAACTATAGAAATGCCCTGTTCTCCCAAATTCACGTAAAGCAGCCACAGTGTCACCACCACCAACCCCACTGATGCCATGGCACCCCCAGGGTATTGGCAATCACCAGCATCTCCACTGTCTGCATCTGTTACCAGTGAGTACAGCAGCAGACTTTCAAGGCTGCCTTCTTCTACATGTGCTTTCCAGGTTTAGTCGAAAGCATAGAACCCAATTTGGAAAGGCTCAGACAAATTTGAACTAATTACACAGCAAGAGAGCAATTGTCCATATCAAGATGGGCAGCAGAGGACATGGATGTGAAGTATCTCAGAAATAACGAGCTGATGATCATAAATTAAGATGCTTTGCTTTATTGGCTCAGCAAAATGCAGAAGTGGACAATGGCCCTCATTACGACCCTGGCGGAAAGTGACTGACCGGACCGCCACAGCGTAAATAGCGTTTCCGCCATTGCACGAAGGAGCAAAGTGCGGCCCATTCCGACCCATCGGGCACGAGCACCACGGCATGGCGGAAGTGCAAAGTCCGCGATGGCGGAAATGACCCCAAAACGGCCCACACCGCCGCCGTACGGCGCCCTAGGTGCAATACCGCCACCCATCACAGCGGACACCGCAGTGTGCGTCTACCGGAAAGTACGGTGACCGTAAATATACGGAAACGGAAGTAAAAACATGGGCCCGGAACGGGAAACATCCCGCCGTACACCTATAAAACCACTAAAACCACACAACCACTAAAAACACTACCCTGAGACACACCCCAACCCGTCATCCACCCTAGCGAAACCAAGAAAAATGGGAAAAGTAGCGAAGAAAGCGTGCGACCACAAGCGGCAGGTCCACTTCTCCCGTGAGGAACTCACCGTGCTAACAGAGACCCTCCAGGAGAATGCTGCCGTCGTCTTCTCCACGCAAATGACCAGGACGGCACTTGCAAACAAGAAGGCCATATGGGCTCTGGTGGCACAGCGGGTAAGTGCGGTGGGGACCGCACCCCGCACCCCACAGCAATGCCGAAAGCGATGGGACGACCTGCGGATACGCGTCCGCAGCATACTCTCTGCCAACCGCAACATTGCCACAGCCACCGGGGGAGGTCCTGAATCACCCATCAAGTTGACCCCCTGGGAAGAAATCTGTGCCTCCACCATCGGAATGGAGAGCATAGAGGGAGTCGGAGGGATGGAGAAAGGAGTGCAGACATCCGAAGATTCAGGTAGGTGGGCCAAATAAAACAATGCTAAATCCACAATGTCCAATCATGTGAAGTACCATATGTCCACATAGTGCAACAGAAACACATGTCCAGGAGAACGTCCACACACATCGGCCTGATAGCGCACTTTAAAACTCACAATAAATACATAAATAATTATAAACCCCTAAAACACCCACTACACGTGCTGCAGGCACACCCTAACTGCAGGCTGCCAAACAACTGCACCCTCACTCCACACACAAATGAAAGCACCTCCAAGGCCCCGACCCAAATCACCCTCAGGTACCACCCCAATGCATGTGATACAATGCCATTCCAATACCCACAGACCCATTAATAACCCTCGCCCTCCTTTACTCCACCACAGGGTCCGATCCAAACGACGAGCATCAGGACACCCCTACCAGCACACCTGCAAAGAGGGCCAAGACCAACGGCCAAAGACCCTCCACCTCAGCTGCACGCATCAAGACACGGCAGCAGCACAAATCAGGTGGCAGCACAGAGGAGGGAACATCAACAGGCACCCCAGCAGCCAGCATGCCCACAACACCACCACCACAGGTCCCCCCAACGGATGCCACAGAAGGCACTGCCTCTGGTGGCAGCAGCACCATAGGTGACACCCCATTGATGGCAGCATGCTCCGACACAGAAGACGGGGATGTCGAAGTCAGATCCATCCATGACCTGTCCCAATCCCCCTGTCTGTCCCATCCCGTACACCATGAGGATACCACGCAGGGGCACTCACAAGACGACGACTGGCCATCCCCCACAAGCCCTGTGGCAAGGCAACATCAGGTCAACAGCCCCTCTGTGACACCCCCGCAAATGGCCATGGCCCAGCAGAGGCAACAGTCCCTCGACCAGTTAATCGTGCAACAGCAGCAACTGGCCACGCTCCTCAAGGACCATGCCGATGAATGTGGGGGCACTAAGGCAGACATAGAAACATCAACTGAGACACTTAGGGCAGAAATGGTGAGAAGTACAGAGACACTAAGGGCACAAATGGAGAGTAGCACCGAGAGCCTGAGAGTCCAAATGGAGACTAGCACCGAGAGCCTGAGAGTCCAAATGGAGAGTGGCACCGAGAGCCTGAGAGTCCAAATGGAGAGAAGCACCGAGAGCCTGAGGGGGGAACTGCATGCGACGTCCACAGACGTATGTGCCGAACTTGCCGCAGTGCGCCGTGTGCTCACTGAGCTCTCACAAACCCTTAGGGACATGCATGGACGTGAGCAGGCAGAGACATCATCCGTTGCAAGTTCCGTCCAGGGCAGCCCCCAACGTAGATCTGGGAGGAACCTGCGCTCCACAGGCAGGGGTGCCCCTGATACCCGCAGAGGGGGCTTGCAATAGCGACAGCCCACTGACAATGAGCATCTTTGGACACTGGTGTTCGGGGGGGAGGTAGGAGGGTGGAGGGGGTGTGTTGGGCTCACTTGGGTGGCGGGTCGATAGGGTGTTCAATATGATATCACATATGCCATAAACAGTGCACGATCAACCAATGTGATGTGTGGACAATGATCATTGTGTACTAGGCCATCATAGGCGTACAGTCCATATTGTGCATGTACCAGACACACACAGTGCCACGAGTACCGTGTCCATGTATCAGCCACCAGGCGTGAGTGCTAGAAGCATGCATCAATGAGATGCTGACGAATGTCACGGCCCTCCGGTGCCTCGCAGACTCCTTGAGGTGCTGCCACATCCCCACCCTCATCATGACCATCATCAGGTGCTTGCAGTTCTGCGTCAGGGGGCATGGGCACATTTCTACGTACGCACATGTTGTGGAGCATGACACATGCCATCACCATCTTTGCAACCTTCTCATGGCGGTACAGGAGTGCCCCGCCAGACCTGCTGAGGCAGCGGAAACGAGTCTTCAGTAGGCCGAACGCCTGTTCAATGACTACACGGGTACGTGAGTGGGCATGGTTGTAGTCCTCCTCATGCTGGTCCCGTGGGTTCTGGACTGGTGTGAGGAGCCATCTCTTCAGTAGATATCCAGCATCACCTGTATGTGGACAATAAACGGATTATGTGGAATGCCATTGCTACGTACGCACACCACCCCCCCCCCTTCCTGCCAGGTCATTGCCGAATCACATACCCCACATTATCATGCATGTAATGAGACTCACCGAGTAGCCAGGATCTGTTCCCTGCGTGTCGCTCCATGTAGCGTGGTATTGTAGAGTTCCTCAAGACCATAGAATCATGGGTTGATCCAGGGAATCGGGCACAACAATGTGTGATGATCCTGTTGGAGTCACACACCATTTGTACATTCAGGGAATGAAATTGTTTTCGGTTGCGGTACTGGGCCTCCATGGCATGTGGGACGACCAATTCAACATGGGTGCAGTCGATGGCACCCATGCAACCCGGTATGCCGCCAAGTGCATGGAATCCCACTTTCGTGTTAGTAATTTCCTGCTCCGAGCGTGGTAGGGAGATGTAGTCGTCTGCGTGCTGCAGGAGGGCATCGAGCACTTGCAATAGTGTCCGTGAGAACAGTGGCTGAGAAATGCCATGCAACTGTCCGACTGTGTGCTGGTAGGTGCCTGTGGCCAGGAAGTGGAGTACAGACACCACCTTCAGTAGGGGTGGGATGGCGGTTGGGCTATCTATCATGCTGACAAGGTCAGCCTGTGTCATGTCCACAATGGCGGCTATGGTGTCCCGGTCCAAACGGTAGAGGGTGTGGATCTGCTCATCAGTGAGGTTGAACGGATGTGCTCGGAGGCGTGGGATTGCGGCCTGCCTGCGTGGTGGTAGTGGCTGTGCTGGCGGCCCTTGCTGGCCCTGCCTTGCCCTCCTCCTCCTCCTGCGTCTCCTCCGTGCGGCCGGTTGTAGTTGGTGTTCGTCTTCTTCTTGGAGTTGGAGTACTTGCAGTGCTATCAGGTCCCCCAGGGCCAACATCGCGAGTCCTGCCGGTAGCATTTCGGAGTGTGTGTGGTTGTGGGAGGAGACTGGGTGTGCAATTTATGTGTTTTCAGGCTGTATGGCCTCCACCTGTGGTGATTCATTCCACCTGTGCAAGCTGCTCTCCCCTTTGGCCGAGCACGTCCCGCACACAACGCTGCAATTCGGTAATGGCATCTTGCTATTGCAATCATGTATTTGTACCCGATGGCCGTGTAACATTTGTTGATATGTACATTCGGCTATGGTCCCATTGTTTCACATACAATCTTTGCCGTCGCGAACAGACTTGTGAAGGGTCAGTGGAACGTAGTACTCGAGTAACGGTGGGCCCTCATGCATCACTGTACCGAGTTGCACCGACGGGCGGGGCGTCCCATTAGTGGGTGAAGGCAGTTGCCATTTTCACACACAGCCGCACTAGATGGATTAATTTGTGATTTCAAACGGCGACAGATGCCTTTTCGACGTGATGTTGCAAATGAGGAATTCGAAGGCCGGCGCTTTCGGTTTTCAGCTCGCGGCGAGGAGATGCCCACAGGTCTGACTGCAAATATAACGTTCTATTGTTCAATGTCCTTGAGACAGGGGCCATGGCGAGGAAGCAATGATTGATATGAATAGTTTGGGATGTGCAATAGCGACGTGGGCGATGAGGCCGGACGTTCCCAAATACATGTTACTTCACAACACTGGAATAACGGGCTGGGGCACTGTGGATTTTGCAGGCTGCATAACGCACAGACTCAATGGATATTTCTAATGTCATGTGAGTAAATGTTCTGGCGTTTTTATACCGGGATGAGGGAATGATGAATGGATGCATGGGCAGATGATTTGATACAGAGTTTGCCATGTTCAGGGCTTCTTGGAATCTATCCGCCTCCCCTGTGCTATGTGATGCAGGGCTGCCATAGTGGGACCATCGTCTATCTGGCCTTGTTGAGCCCTCCCTTTCTCGACGCGCCTTCAGACACTTGTGTCCATGCACGTTAACAATCCCATCAGATGGATTCTGTTTTGACAGACGCATGCACAGGTACACTCGTTTGTGATGGTGTTTACACCTCGATATAGATGGTTATGAGTCGCAGATGGTTTTGGGGTGGTGATGATCCTTTGGAGTGGGTTAGCATGCATATGGCTGTGGATTCTGTGTGATCATTGAAGTGAGTTCTTCGGATGTAGTTCTGATGGCCATTCTGTTCTTTTTCTTTTCTTTTGGTTGACAGGTATCTCCTCCCCTTTTGCCACTGCCATCTGTATGCCACTCCTGCAGATGGCTTTTACTCCCGACACCTGCTGCTTCGTGTTAATCAGTGGAGCAGCATTACGATCTTATGGGACGATCGCCAATGGGCCACATGCCCTTACGCAGTACTAGTGGCTCGGAGCAACATTTCGGCCTTTCAGCTGGACTAGTACCTCCCCATTGGGACGGCCCTGCGGTTCTGTGCGCTTCCATGTTGCCTTTTCGTACGTGAATGTGGCTCTGTGTACCATGATGGAACAGGGCGTCACACAAGTAGTGGCTGGTCATTTCTTGCGGATGCAGCCCACAATGGTGAAATGTGTTTTGGAGTTCATGGCCTGATGGCTGTATGGCCTTGGTGATTTTGTTGTGCATTAAATTTCTATTCTGATTTGGCCCGTGTAGCGTTCTTCTTTGCTAGTGATGTGGCATATTCCTATTTGGGGAGCGATGTATTGTGAGGAGATCTGCATTGGGTTCCAGCTTCGGAGTTTAGTTGCATGGTACTGTGCTGGGCGCGTTTGCCTACGAAGCCCGTGAGGTCAGGGATGGGGGCTGCCAATATGACTGTTTGAATGTTGTCATGCTCAGGGGCGGGGGATTGGGTTTTGTGTAACAGATGCCGGTCAGCCAGGTGGACTGGTGGAATGATGTGAATTTCGGAATATTGCTGGTCACAGGTGCCTGTGTTTGCGTGCGTTTCTTGGTGGGGGACTGTGGTCATGTCCATTGGGATGGCTTCTGTATTCGTGCCATCTGTGCCCTGCAGCTCCCATTGGCCCCTCTTGTGTTTCATTTGTTCGTTGGCATGCATGGGTGACTTGTACATTTCAATGGTTGCATTGTGACTTCATTGCACCTACGGGGAGTTGTACTTTGTGGGCAGGGAGCGGTGTACAGGCACTCAGTGGGGCCGTTTACGGTTGATTCGCGATGCCGTACTTCTCACCATGGCGGAATGGTACATTCCGCCATGCTTGATGGCGTTAGGTACATGTCCGCTAGGGTCGGAATTAGCGTACCCTTACGCCATGGTGGTGTTTACGGTTTGGCATGGCGCGCGCGCGCGTGCTTGGTGCAGTTAGCGTTGGCGTTCACTACGGTGTCGCTAATGGCTTCGTACTTTGCGGTGACGGGTCATAGTCGCACCGAGCGCTATTCGATGGCGGTATTGCATTTCCGCCATCGTTTTCCGAATTCCGCCAGGGTCGTAATGAGGCCCAATGTCAACTATAAACATGTTTTAGTGATGTGGCGGCAGTCAGAGACAGAAGGACAACGTTTGCTCCAGTGCAAAATAAATTAGCGCCACTTTAGACATTTTTTTTCACCTTTTCACCATGGCAAGTGCAATTTTGCATGGTATTAGCACCAGGGTAAAAACTGATGTAGTTGAAAAAACATATAGCGCCTCACTACAACCTGCGGGGAATGCGTTTAACGGCGCCGGTAATGGTGCCAGTGCCATTAAATGCATTCCGCATTATTACGAGGTTCCCTCGCGGGACCCGATGTGGACGTCTGGTTTTACCAGACGTCCAGAGCGGGTCCCGTGAGGGGACCAGGGAGCTAACAACGGGCCGGTCGTAATCTCCCTGTTCTTAGCTGCTGCAAGCATTCCCATTGAGCCCTATGGGGGTTCAAATGGGAATGGGGAAGGTCTGGGCCCGGATTTCCTGAAGGAGGAATTACCGGCCCCTCCAAACTTGGAATGGCCCGGTAATTCCCCATTCAGGGAACCGGGACCCGATTTTGGAGGCAGCCATGCCGCCAATGGCGCCATTGGCTACCTCCAAAGTCGTAATGAGGCCCATAGTGTTCTCCCAAGTGTACGGAAGTCTGTAGCAGTGAAGCATACAAACAGCAAATTGGTCTTGTTTTCTCTTTGTCAATTTGGAGTGCCCCTTTAGCATTTGCTGTGTATTGGACTTAAAAGCGAGCCGGGGTGCAAAGTGTAAGGCCAAGTGAATGGCAGGCTGTGGCAGTGAAGCATACAAGCATCATGTCGGTTTTGTTTTCTCTTCATCATTGGGGAGTGCCCCTTTAACATTTGGAGGTGTGTCGGACTTAACATCCAATCAGGGCGCAAATTGCCAGTGCAAAGTGCATGGCCAAGTGTACAGCTGTCTGTGTCAGTGAAGCAAATATCCAGCACGTTAGTCTTGTTTTCTCTTTGTCATTGTGGAGTGCCCCTTTCAAATTTGGACTTGTGCTAGTCGAGCCGGGCGCAAAGCACTGGCACAAAGTGTACCGGCAAATGTTTGTCAGTCTGTGGCGGTCATCTGGTGCACCGGGTAAAACGTATGTTTTGAGACCCTTTTATATTGGTGACCCTATTTTCCCTTGATCTACTGCCTCACCTGCTTTTTTGGATTACAAAGTAAAATGTTGTATTCATATTCTCTGCACAGTAAAGTTTCTGTAACGATGGGGCCTGATGTTGCTATAACACCCTTTGGTTAATTTCCTATGTGTTATCCTGCTCCGGTTCATGTGATTAATTCCCCGCTAGTGGGGATTGTGCCTGCAGTAATTTCTCAACCGGCTGGACTTCAAAAAACATTTACAATGGATGTGTCTCTTCATTTAGCTTCTCCCTCTGTTAGCAGGTCTGGACTTGCGGGCCGTCAACCCCTATGATTACATCTTTTTTTTAATAGACAACATAACATCTTGGAATCTGCAACTATAGTGAACGAGTTACTGCGACCAGAGATAACCGATACGGCTCTTGTTAGAGAAGCCGAGGAGTTGGAGATCAATGCAAATGAGTGAGCAATTAATTTGGTCTTTCTACCAACATTATTAATTCCCAGCCAATGTGACTTAGGCCCTACTCTTTTTGACAAAACTCTGAAGACTATGGTGCAAAAAGTATATAATGAATGCTCACAAAATACTGAGGCTGCAAGAGAGGCACACTGTGTAGCGCCAGTTATGAATAATTTGCATCAGCAGCTAGCAAATGATCAGGTTACCAATGAGCAACCAGAGGTTCCCCTCTCTGCCTCGCAGAATTATATCCTAAGTTGCCATCAAGTTTTGATGACTCTTTTTCAGCCTATTCTGGCTAGCCCTTTCACACTTCTCAAAGGTACTGCCCCTTCAGCTAGAATAACTCCCTGACAATGATTCCAACTCTAAACATTGCTCTCATTTCTTTGGTCAACTTGTATGCATCTATCAGTACCAAAGTGAAGCTGCTATAATCACTCACTCTAACTCTAGGTTCTCCTTCATAGAGGGATATATATCAATTGATCAACATGGAGTTTGTAAAGGGCACTTCCCCTTGAGCGTGCATCAATTCCCAAAGGAGACTCTGTTGAATTTGAGTGATAAGGCATGTGATGTGATGAATCCAGTAGAGTCTTTACTGTTTCCCCAGGGATAACCTCCTCCCATGTGGCCAGCAGCAGCCGCTACCTGATCCTGACCCTGGGGGCAGTTATATGAGAGAGGATCACATGGGAGGAGACAACTGCCAGGGAGATATGGTGACTTCACTGGAGAATATGCAGAATTCCCACCGTTTCCATGAGGAAGAATCCCTAATACCAAAGTTCTTAATGGCCTGTTGTCATGTTCATCAGATTCCCTCCTTTTACTCAAATACTCACAACACATACATAACACCTTTTGTTTCCAATAGGCCATTATATAGAAGCCTTAAGAAAAAAACACATAAGAGTTAAATGTCCAATCATTACTATGGACTCCAACTCCTATAATTACTCGGGTACTGAGATGAGGAGGAGGATGAAGGAGTGTGTTCAAAGTGACAGGACCCCGAACTACAACACACAGACTAGTTGTTGCTGCTTTATACCTTGTTTGCTCTGTGTGAGCTGTCGGCCATGTCAGCAAGGATATATTTTGAAGCAATTTTGTACATTCTGTGAGAGACGTATGAAATTCTCCACCTAGAATGCTAGAAGAGGCTAAGCAACAGAGATTGTTCGTGATCGAGGTATACACACATGCATTCTCTGCCCTGTATCAATCTCATGTGGAGTGAGATGGTGGTCTCCTACAGGCTTATTGCGCTAAGCAAAGAGTGCAAGAGGCAAGCAGTGCAACCAAGATTTTTGAGGTGTTTGCATAAGCATAGCAGGGTGTGTTTTAAGCAGTCTGTTCATTTTTTCAACCAAACCGCTGGCTTGTGGGTGATACACCATGCACAATTTGCTATTTATCCCCAAAAGGGCTGCAATTTCTTTAATCAAATCATTTGCGAAATGCCGACCATTGTCAGCACACATTTTATCTAGGATCCCCCAACTCAGGAATGCCTCCCTCACCAATAATTCTGCAAATGAATGGGCATCATTATGGGCACAGGGAACAGATTCAAGCCAACGTGAAAAAGGACATGCAACGGTAAGCTTGTAAATGTAGGAAGTACATCTATCTTTCATACCGACATAGTTTACATGAAAGTGCCGGAAGGACCCCTCCAATCGCAGCAATGTTCCCTACACAACGCTCAAAGTGTGGCTTGGAAGGAATTTTTGACAAATCACACAATTGTTTATGAATTCAGAAACAATCTCAAATAGGTTTGGCACAAACCATTCTTCACTTATTCCAGCAGTCACATGCTCTTTCGATATATGGGCAGGGTAGTGGAGCTGTGCCAGTGCCACTTTCAAGAACTTCATTGACATTATTATCTTGTCTGTACTCTTATGCCACCATATTAAATCTGGTGGGGACAAGGACATCCTCATATCTTCAAAAATTATTTTTCATCATCTGGTGCTTCTCCCTGAAATTCTTTTATTTGTACAATTGGGTTTGCATGAAAACTGTCAGGCAATGCATCGTTTTCCTTATTCGTTTTTATCAGTACCATGCAGGGTATTCTTTCTTCTTTGCTAGGGAACAACACATGTGTCCCTTCTGACCGAAAGGCTGCTTCTTTTGCTGCTTTGTCTGCTTTTCTGTTACCCAATGAAATACAATCTTGTCTGCCAAAACTCTGAAGAGACTGAATCAATAAAGCATCTAGTAATGTGCTGCCCTGCCTTGCACCAACCCAGAATCGCCTACTTTAGCTCTCTGACAGCCACCTCTTTCGCAGGAAACGAAGATATTTGGTGGAATCGAATCATCAATGGCGAAAAGACCCGATGGCACACGGCAGCCGCCAAACTTCTAAAACTTGCAATCAAAAAGACAAGAATCATCACTGTTGCTGATCCACCAACGAGAGAAACTTGAATCCGTGGCTTATACTGCTGACAAACCTCTTCAAACTGCAAACGAGATTTGCTTCACCTGAAATCAGTCCTTGTAAAAATCTGTTTCTGGATTATATACAAGTAAATAAAAAAATAAAAAAAGAAATACAATCTTGTGTGGGTGTTGCACTTTATTAAGGCCAGTTCTACTGTGAATGGTAATACTTATAATAACGTAATCAATAATGCAGCATGCTGCACTGGTGTGCCATCACTTCTTTTGAAGCATCTCTTTTCCCATCTTGCCAGCCCAGTATACACAGTGGTTGTTATGTAAACCGAGTTGGAAAATATATGAATCACCTAACACTCTGACGTGTTTTGTGCCTCAATTAATGCCACTAATTCTGCTGCTTGTGCATAGTTTTGTGCCGCCAACCATGTTTGTGAGTACTGTAAGGAAGGCATGGTATCAAACATCAATACAGACATAAGTGATCACAGTTCAAGTGTTTTTATAGAACTTCAAATGGGTTTGAAAAACACCTGTCTAATCCTAAATGTAAAGATGGGAGCAAGCTACGATCATCAATTAATAATAAAGCAGTCCTAGTGGTGTCTTGTCAAAATAAAGGGTCCTATACTAATAACACTATTGCGAATCTTTCATTCTAAATACAAATAGTGTGGGAAACAATGTTATGAAAAATAAAACCTGTTCAAGAAATGATATGAAAGGATATTCAAGCCATTGTCTTCCCTTCCCCACGTTGTCAGCATGGGACAAGGCTGACCATTCGAGCTTAGCACACTCTCTGGCTTCTCTAGCACGAGGATGCAGTTTAGCAATTCAACATCAGAGCCTTCTATGCCAAAGGCCTTTGCCATTCAAAGTATTTTATTTCAGAGGGCCTGATGCAACACGACCAACCATTAAAGTTCCTTTCTTCTTAGGATTTCACATACGACTTCTCAGGTGATTTACTGTTCACCCCCCCACTCCCCGGGCTCAGTCCAACTTTAAAACAAAGCTTCCAATTGATCACCCCTCTGCCGGGCTCAAACCAACATTATCCACTTTGCCACAAACTTTCTTTACTGTATCAATAACAAAGACTTTCGGCTGTGCGCAGGATTTAGCTTGACCTGTTGCAGGACCACTTCAATTCACAATTCCCTACAAATCTTTCACTTTTCATCTGGCTACCTTACAGAGTACTTTGATTGAGCACACATGCGGTCCTGGCCCACTCTGTCAAAGGTATCATATCTTGGTTTCAAAGTTCACTCACTCATCAGCAGTTTAACTTTACTTGTGTCTTTTATCACACATATTTTTACAATGTTCGTTCCAGCAACGTTAGCTTCAACCAACACAGACCGGTCTGGTATCAGTCTCCCCAACTCACCGGCTTTGATAATTTCACAGATGCTGCTTTGTTCATGGAACCAAGGACAGTACCACCGTGGCTAGTGATTCTCCTCTCCTTGATTATTTATGCGGGAGGGCCCTGGGTATCTCTGACACACCATGCAGGATTCTTCAGCCTGCTTTCCTGGTCTTGTGTTTTCCAATCTCGAGTGTTCATGAAAGGAATGGTTCCTTGTCGAAAAGGTCAAGAGACCTTCCCTCCTTGCGAACACCTTGTGTTTAGCCATCTTTCTTCTCTTGTTAAACTACCATCTTGCATCTTGTGCTTCCTCTTGTGTTTCCTCTTGTGGTTTGCCTCGCTCAAAGCGTGCTCTCGTGCTCCACCTTTTTATCCATGTGGGGAAGCTTAATGAAAGTCAGGTGTGTGTGATGGTTAGTCATTACCTGACCTTGCCTGACCATTGTATTGGAACACGTCAGGTATACGGCTCGGGTGTTAATCTGCTTTCTCTCATATTGGGCTGTCCATTAGAAAGTGTTCATGTTGTAAAGGGGAGGGGCAGTGTATCCTACTTGTTAGAATGGGGTAAAGGTGTTATAGGAAAGGGATTACCATGTCTCACCATCCAGCGTCCCACTCCCACTCCCCAAAGACCCCTCACCCAGGTGATCCTGCCGCATTGGTCCACCCCATGGTACTGGATCCAAAAGCGATGGTCGTGTCCTGGCCACCTGAATGACAGATCCCTAGGGACTAGTGGGTGAGACACCTTCTGGTGAGACACCTTCTGGTTTCTCACAGTACACTATTAACTATTAACTCCTCTTCCATGTGTATTCCATGTTTGTGTCTCACTAATGCTCAACAGTATGCCTTTGCCCCATACTTTGGTCAATACTGAGCATCCACCTACAAAGATCATGTCCCACTTCAATCAATTCCTCTTTTACCAGGGGGATACCTTCATGTCTGTATATGTATGCTATGCAATCATGTATGTAATCTACCTCCTCGATTTTGTCTGCAATTAATTCTGCTGGGTTTATTGTTCTGCACCTTACCACCTCTATTGTAGCATTGTCAGTATTATTTCATAACTTAAGGATTTCTGAGTTTTCAAAGTTGATTTGGTTGTTTCTAGTGTTGCAAACAAAGCATGCTCCGCATGCAAAATTACTTGGCACCCCATTGTAATTGTGGAGGCTCAAATCCATTTGTATCACTCTGTTATATTTCTATAAGGATATAGATATTTTTCTGAGTGCTTTATTATGATTTGTGTACTTTTCAAGTCATCTTTATAAAGCAGAGTGTTATTGCTGCCAACAATGGGGTTTGGGGAGAAAGTGAGAGGAGGACAGGTGAGTCATGCTGATTTGCCAGGGATGTGGGGCGAGAAAGGAGGTTGTCATACTGTTGAAGCATTTTCCCTCATCCTGGCCATGTGCTGATTTTGTTAACATTTGAAGACCTAAGAAATTGCTTAATCTCACTGCCTCATGACCTTCCTAGTAAATAGTCTCTGATTCAATTGCACACTAAGGCAATTCTATAGTAGAGGCACTTTGCCTTGTTTGCCCAGTGCCCAATCCCTGCTTTAAAGTCACTTTCACAGCAGTACACATTCTCTAGTTCCCTACCTCACCACATGCATTGCTTGCAAGCTCATTTCTTTTCATAGTCAAAATAATGCTCATCTGCAGCTTCTGAATTAAAAGCATATTTCTGTTTTTGACAATATGGGCAAATGTATACACCATAACAATATAAGCAATCGTGAAACTGCTCCAGAAACAACATGTTTCTTAATTTTGCCATGCATTATTATAATTGTTGTGCACTGCATTCCACAGTCAGATAGTGTTTTCAAACCAAAGTTGCTAAATTTTCAGCCTCAAGTAATGGTTCTACCTTCTACATCTGGGAAGATATGAGTTGAAGGGCCTGGGCGGCAGACTGGCTTCTTCCCGGCTTCACCACTTAAGTAAAATGTGTGCTCCCGAGCAAAATGTTCTAAGGGTAATCTGCCAAAATTAGAAGTCCCTAGAAGTGATTCAGTGTACAATGTCCACTACTCCAGAACTAGCCTCACAAAAGATATTGCCACATATCTATTGATAAGAGTGACCAATCATATACTGGACAACAAGGTTTGTCTCTCGATTTACTCCTTTCAACTTTTTTTAATGAAACCTACATGATCTCCTTGAGTTTTAAAGACTAGAATGTCTTTTTCTGTTATGTCACCAAATCTGAAAATTAGGGGATCCTCAGGCATGTTTGGTCACCCACTGAAAATCATAGGGCTGGCAATGCTTAATTACGTGGCTCACTTGTGACTTTTCAAAAAATGCTGAATTCCATTTCCATAAAAAGAGGAGCCACACTATAGCAAATCAATTATCTTGCCAACACATTTCCTGTAACCAGCCTGCCAGGGCCGGTCTTACACCAGATTGTACCGCAGGCAGGAAGCATCGTTGGTGCCCCCCCTCTCCTGAACGCTTAGTAAATGAACTGGCTAGTACCCCATAATTTCCCTCACCAGGTGGGCATTAGTGGACCATCTTTAGATTTCTAATTTTGGGCCATGGTAAGTCAGGCAAAGACTTAAAAGATGGCGTCCAGTCTACATGCCTAGAATTTGCACCACTTGAGCTTTAAACATCTTTGGCTTCTGTGTCACCCAATAGCGTTATCATTAACTCCGGTGGGAGCTCATGGCAGTGATGTCCTCACTTACACCGGGTCACTGATTCCTTACCAAAATGCTGGGGCTCAGGGCATGGCCAGCACACGCACACCTGCTACATGCCAAACAATCCCCACACCCAATCTCCTTTATTTTATAAATAATTAGGGATTTTGCCTTTTACTCCTTTCAAGGGGTGCAGCTGCTCGTTGAATATTTCTTTAGGTAGACTTGCTTACCTTTCTCAATGTTTTTGAGAAAGCCCCCTTGATCCAATACCTACTGGCCCCCAACCTCCCTGACTGCCCACATCTTTTGCCTATTTCAGCTCGTTTTACTTTCATCCCGCACCACCTTTACATGGTTGCAGCCCACAATCGCCCACCCTTCTGCTAAAGTGAGACTGATAGGCAGAGATTTCCGCCAGGAATTGAGGGAAAACTCGGTATGGAGGCAGGGCTGGAATCATGCACCAGGCTCTCTGTGCTGGGTACACAGGAGTGGACTAAGAACCAAAAGAAGCCCTGGATTCCTTTTTTTGAAAGCAAAATTTCTCCTTGATTTGTGCTGCACACAGCAATGCAGCACATTCTGCATGCCCTCAGAAAAACGGCCCATGGTTCACAGACCATCCCCACCCACTGTCTGTGGGAAATTGCCAGACTTACCTGCCCTTCTTAGAGTACAGTGTGCAAGAACCCTGCCCTTGGGGACAGGACGAATGAGAGAGCACCCTGCACCCAAGTCAGGAGTCACAGAACACCTTGCACCCAAGAAAGAAGACACAAGGGGGGGCACCCTGCACCCAAGACAGAACTCAGGCTGGGACCTCAAAGGCCAGCTGAGCTGGTGCAGAGTCAGTCACACCTCTGGAACCTGAAATGCTAGTGTGAAGCCAGGTGCACGTCAGGCGGGTGCCTGTGACTGCAGGTTGCAAGCTATTTACTGAGCTGAGCTATCGATCCTACCACATGCGCCATGACTTTTCTGGTCGGGTGTCATTCAGTGCCTCTGCAAATTCGACAGGTCCGGGGCAGACTGAGACGTGAGGGAACAGCACCCTGCACCAGTGGCAGTTTTAAGGCAAATGGCCCTATGGGCAACAATGACAGATGGCCCCAAGTGGGCAGGGCATGGAGGCAGAGCCTAGTGGCCAGAGCTGCAGAATGTTTAACTTTGGGGATAGATGATTGCTTATTTTTTTTAAAGTTATATTTTTTTTTTTATCGTTGTCTGGGTTTGGGGGTCTGGCTCTAGCTAGAGACAGCTGGGCATCCCTGCCAGGTTTTGCTTTCAATGGTAGTAATATTGTATGATCAAGCCTGAAGCTAAATTTGGAAAGGATAAGGTTCAAGGCAATGGGCAATGGAGAGGAAATTACAGGAGGTGATATCATGGGATAATTCCTATAGCATGCAGATCCATTTTGTGCATGTCGCCGGTGTACTTAACCCACACACTTGAAATATCATTAAACATCACAGATGCAATTAAAGGAGTATGCCAAACTATTGAGGTGTTATAATTGGTTATTTATAATGTGCTTAATACCGAGAGGTTTCTAAGTGCAGACCCAGGGTCGAACTTGTGTTGCTCCGCGTCGTCTTGCTTTCAAGCTGAGCACGTTGCCCCTTAGCTCTCCTCCTGAGACTACAATTATTAGATTTTAATAATAGTGTTTATTCACATATTGCACATCACAAAATGATCTTGGTTTGCACAGATAAACCTGACGTCCAGGATGGGGAAAATAAATGTTTGTTCACATTCTTTTGCTTGACTCGTTTCTATAAAGTGTATATATGTCAGGTTCATTTATCATGTGATTTTTGTACTTGTCACAGCATTGCTAGACAAATAATAATATACCCTTTCAATTACCAAACCTTTAAAATACTGATATGAAGTTGCATACCTGGGAAAATCGTGGCTTTAATTTTCACTTCCTAAATGGTAAACTATAAGTCCCATAATGCAAGTTAATGTCAACCTGAAAAATCTAGTTAACCCACTGTACTTTCAGTGATTTAAGACCTGTATTAAAAGAACTTGTATAATAAACTCAGATATTGTTTATAATACATATTCTATTGGTTCCGAAACTGAATCTGCGATTTGTTGATGTTTAGTACACCGCACCGGATTCCCAGGAAACGCCACTGGACATTTCCACATGGCTACACAACCAGTCCGATCCCCTGCATTTTCTGGGTGAAGGTCTGCCCTGAAGGCCAGGATCAAAGCTCGAGTGAGCACCACTTGCAGTCAACGGCCTGTACTTAAGCAATATCTGGAAACGTTGAGCTGGTGGCATAACTCGTGCTTGTTATCTATGACTGACAGTTAACCGCCTCATTAGGTCTTAGCTCTGGGGTTTACTGTCAGTGGGAGGTCTATGCCCAAACCTCACCATAAGGCAAATGCACAGAGTGTGGTGAAAGCAAACTCGATGGGCTCATGCGCCCACTCCTCTACAGCACTCCCTACCTGGACAGTGTGGGAGAGGAAGTGTCTTGGCAAAGATGAGGGAGGGGGAAATAGAGTGGACTGCAACCCAATAAGCGTTTTGGCATTAAAATTAGATAATTCCAGCGGTTGCTGAGGGTACGGCTGAGATGGAGGGGTTGTGTGGGTGCTGCACAGGTTTTCAGGGAAAGAACAAGAAGTGCGGGACATTTGAAAGTAATTCAATTGTTATGCATGGGGCATGTGTGTTGTGGGAAGGCTTTGAATATTGTGCAAGGGACACAGAGGCTGTCGGAGGTATGTCACAGGTGTTGTTGGGGATATAACAAATGAGCCCCAGGCTGCCAACTAAATGAGCCCCAGGCTGACAGGGTAGCATGGAGCTGTCAAAGTCCAGCACAGTGGAGTGCCCCCTGCTGCAGCTAAAGGCGTGCTCCCCCTCTGAGAGCACACAGGACTTGGGGGCCCCTAGCAGTGCCTGTGGGGGCTGCAGGGCCCCCCATTATGCCAATGCTGATGGGCTGCCCTGCACCACCCAAGCAAGCATGCAAGATCCAATTCCAGGGCTGGCTGTCACAATCAAACAAAGGGAGGCTTTTTTGTTGGCTGTAGCAGAAAAGCATGTGCAATACTGCGTTGTTTCAGCCTACGATTTTAACGTAATGATGTACTCGACCTCTCAAATATAAGTGCACGGGTGCCCCACTGAGACTGGGAAGGGGCAGAGCAGGGCACAGGGGGCAGGAGACATGAGGGAACAGCACCCTGCACACAGGGCAGGAGACGTGAGGGAGCACCCTGCACCCAGGACAGGAGACGACACACTTACCTGCTGCAGCACACCCACTCGCTTTCCTTAATGTCGGGGCCGACACGACAACGCCAGCCCCCAATCATTCCTACTCAATGCGCCCACGCCACCAAGGGTCAGGGGGGAAAGTAATAGAGCAACAAATGTTGCTAATTGCCATTGCCCTGTCCTGCCTGAGAGCCGAGGCTGCAGCCTGCAGCAGTGTGCTAACGTGTATTCTAGCACTAGCACTGCTAGAATACACCTTTGTTTTGTTTCACAATTCATATCATAACATTATTAAAAATGAATGTTGCAGGCTGCTGGTGCGGCGCCCCTAAAGGCTGACTGACGTCAGGCAGCCGCCTGACACAAAGACCAGCCCTGCAGGCTGCTTTTAACATGCATCATTTTCATTAGTTGTTTACGGAAAATGATTCAGCTTCTATAACCTTAACAGAAGTCATTGCAAAAACAATGCCATATTTTCGGCTGTTTGAACTCCTCCCAGGGACTGACATAATAAGCGAATTATCCAGTGTGCTTTGTTCTGTCTTGACATTTCCTCTGCGCCCTGTCCCCTGGGATGCTAAAGTAATGTTTGATCCCTATGAACATCAGGAGGGATTGGCAATAAGTCGCTATGTCTCAGGAGGATATCTCAGGGGTAACATGTTTGCCTTGGAAGCAAGACCATGTGGAGCAACACAGATGCGATCCCCGGCTATTAAGTGCCTCATAAATAACCATTTGCAATTGTTAAAAAAGTTCAATTACAGGGTACGCAGTGTCTGTCTTTACTGTAGCATTACAATTTCTAATATTTCAATGTGTTAGTTATTCTATAATACTTTTTACTGCCATTTGCATACATCAGAAACAGTACATACAACGTGCATACATTACTCAGAATTCACCCCATGTACATTTCAAAACAGTTCCCTCTCTGAAACAAAGGACCGCAACCTTCCTCCATTGCATAAAGAGTACAGCATAAGACCACTGCTCACCCGTCCTCCCCCTACCCTGTACGGAAACAGGACTAGGTGGAGATATTGAGGAGCAAAATGATACAGAAGGTCAACTTTGCGCATCGTGAAATTTTCTTTAGAATTAGCAACAACTTTTCTGGGTGAACTACCTATCAGTTCCTGTGCATCTATATCCTCACCCAGTAGCTCTTCAAGCATGCCAGGAAGCAGACCTGTATATTAGACAAGAAACAAGAACCATCTAGATCCAAATTCAATATAAACGTAATTAACCAAACCGAGAGCTTTTTATTAAGTTATATTCCAAGGCCTTAAGAAGCCACTCTTTTTTCTGTGGAGATGTGGTCTCTTTCAATTCCATACCAAGAATAAGATAGATGTCAGTAACATAGTATAAGTCATGTGCTGAAAAGAATGTACATTAGGCCTCATTACAACATTGCCCGCCCGGAAATAAGGGTGGCAGTAAGCTTACCGGCATCCCTTGTTTCTGGAACGGCAAATTACAAGTTTGTCTAATGGGGCTGCTGCACCCGAAAGGTCTGACGCTGCTGGGTGCAGCGGCAATGGTGCTGGTGCTTCCGTCTCCCCACTACCATAGTCCTGTGGGACTCTATGGGACTGGAGAGTTATGAAATCTGGCACCTGACTCCCCGCGCCACTGAGACATGTAATGTCCGGGTGGCACTGGAAGTCAGGTGCTGGTAAAAAGTTAAGAGTCCGGCGGTAACCCACCGGTAGCCCTGGCAGGGTTACCATCAGACTCATAATTTGGCCCACTGTCTTCTTCTCGAGTGAGACGGAAGAGTACTAAAAAGGGTCCGACTTGCAAAAATACCCATCTCATTCCAATAGGCCTCATGGTTTTACAGTTCCACCACATATGCCATTGCACACCACCTTCAATCTTTTTACATCTTCTCCAACAAAGGCATCTGGTTTTAGGACAAATGTGTGAAATTTTTGCTGGGCGTAATGCCAACAGTTTCACAGTTAAATAGCATGCACGTTTTTATTTGGTAGAGATCGATGTTTTTAAAAAGCCTTTTCACAACTGAATTACCAAAGCATATTAGGTAAGGGGCAATCCATGTAGACCTTCAACTATGTCCTATCCCTAAAATGAGCCATTAGGTTATCTGGTATCATTCTCCTATATAGATGACAGGCTAGACCACTCAATGGCACATGTGCATTCAGGACATTATCAAAGACAAAGAGCTGGCTTGTCAATGTATCTTCCCACCTTGCAAACATCAGGAACCGCTTCAGCTGAAAGTATGGAAGGCACATATAAAAGTATATAAGCCAATTGCCAAATCTATCTCTAGATGTTGTAAACGTAGGAATTGTCCTCCCTTCTACATCTGGCATGCCCTCCCCAGTCCAGCCTCATACCAATCCAGGAGGTGGAGGGGATGTGCAATGATATTTCAGATAGGTGGAATATTTGTGCAGCTGAGTGAGGAGAGATGTTTGGTGTTGATTCTCTCTCTCATGTGTCCTAAATTGTTGGACCAACAATAAAATGAGCCTGAAATATTTTGGTGAGACATTGAGTCTGTACCCAGAGCCACTGCCCTGTTCATGTTTCAACCAATCAAATTGTTTATAAGGGTTGTTCCTGAGATGATCCATGAGAATCTTAAATTTGCTGCTCTGTGATATCCCAAACATTCGACAGACCCACCCCTCCGAATATTGAGAAATATAAGTGTATAATGAGAGACAAATGGTTGCTTCTCATCTCGTAGAAAACCCTATATTGGTTTTATATATTACAACATAACATCTTTCAATCGGGATTAACATCCCCTTCCATAAGAACCTGAGTGAAGTCCAACGACGTAGATCAGACTTAATCATCTCCCAGAAGGGGTGATTTGCTGGGTATAGATTCCTGATTTACTTGTGATGCATGATCCCAAATAATACCATTTTATACCTGTACAGAATTTAAAAAGAAGGGGTCATATGTGCATTTGCTAAACATGGTCATTGGCCCTCTCTTTCCTGTGCATTGTGGGATATTTCAACCCATGCCAATGTGCCCTATTACACCCATTTGCCAATGGGGCAAGAAATCTGCCAAAAATGGATGCACTAACCCCTGTGTGCACCAAATCTGTAAAACTGCACATGGTTCATAAACCACAAAGAAGGCTGCATCACCCTGCCAAATACAGGCAAAGTTGATGTCAAAATAGGAACTCCCTGCAGGAGGATGCCAGTGGGTGCTGTTACCTGTCACATGATGTCAAAGGCCACAAAAGTGGGCTAAAATCCGAAAATGCCTTTAAATACAGCTTCCCAATCAATGGCAAACTTCAAAGTGCTGTTTTGGCACTAAATTCAGTCATTTTCCCAGTGAATTATTTAAAGGAAAAGTGTGCTCCACACTAGATTCTCCAGTGCAGTCGGAGGAATCCAGGCCTCACTGACTGACAGCTGCATAAGAAAATTAGCTGTCAAACCCAGTTTAAAGATGTTTCTTTTTCCTGAAGAAATGGCAAAATGCACCTATTTAAAGCATGTTTGTGAAGGGCTTAATTATTTTAAATGTCCAAATCACTTATAAACTGCTTATTTTTATATGTGTTAAAGAAACAACTTGATTGTGAATTTTATAGGCAACCCAGTATTGGAGTTATATAGCTGCTTAATTTTGATTGGGCACTGACCAGCCGGGGAAAGTTTGACATTTCAGTTTGACAACCCCTTGCTACAGGAAGGCTAATGGCTGCTTAATGGTTTCCGCATATTGACAACAAGGAGTAAAATGAGACTTCATTAGACATTCGTCTTGTGGCTGAGCCAAGAACAAAGGACAGGTTCTGCTGGGGAGGGACAAGATGCTTCCCTCTACACCCCATCCTGATCAAAGGAATCTGGCAGCTGCTTGTTGAAAGGAGAGAGAACGTTTGAACGTTTTGGTGTTTAAATCTGTATTTGTGGTTAAGTTTAAAACTCTTTAACGGTGCAACCTAAAGAAGGATAAATCTGAAAATTGGTAGATGTTAACCTAATTTCAGGCTTTTGCTTTGAAGACATTGATGAAACATGTACCACTTAAGGACCAAAGTTACGAAAAAACCCTCATGGTAGCAGAACTATTAATGTTGCAAGCCTACGATTGTATGTACATGATACACTGATAAGCACCCAGAGATGTACCAAATTAGAAATTATTAATCTAAACTGTTATGATTAAAATTGGTACAATTCCATAGAATGAGAAAGACAGCTCTCACAGAGATGGGGATTGAAGGTGAATATAGCCCATCAAATATGAAATGTATGTGTATGATTTTATTAGAGTACATAATTTTAGAAATGTACATTTGGGCAAAAGTTAAGTTTTGTTCAACTTCATAAAGATTACAGCTCTGTTCTGACTGCCAACCAAAACAAGGCGAGTGCCTGTGGCCACTCACAGCCGTGGGTGTGTGTTTTTAAATTCTGCCCACACCATAAACTTGATGATGTCATTTGATAGTATAAATATAGGAAATTCACAACAAATAGACACTGCTTCCAGAACAAATCCAGATTTCCGTGCAGCACCTTGTTCCAGAACTATTCATCTTGTAGCTGATTTCAGACTTCTTTGAAGATCCAGATTTCTTTGCAGAATCCAGACTTTAACATTCCTAAACTCTTTCTAGCTAGACCCAATTTCAAACATCCCAAACTTGAAGGGATTTAATACTGATCTTGCTCCCATAAAGGCTTGCCTGCTGAAACTCACATCCTGCTAATCTGCCATGTCCAGTGACCAGAGGGGCCCATCCAAATCCAGTCTGTGCTGCAGTCCAAAATTGACCAGAACTGCACCGCTGATCCAATCCCTCCAGAAGTGCCCTGCTGCCGGTAGACCTGACCCGATCCGATGACCAGAACTTGACGGTCCATTTTAATCACAAGGGACTGTAAGTATTAATAGGAAGAACAGCGACCCATAGTATATTTGCATTGTCTCATTCCAATCTCAACCCATCCCATCTTTAACTTCAGAGCCCTATTATTGTCAAACCATTCTTGCGCTGATTTTTCTCATTTGTTTTACAAAACCATAAGTTATTAGTGATTTTGAGTAACTAAACTCAATCCCAGAAAGGAATCGAGTATCCACCAGGTGAAGGATTATGCTGGCCACGTAACTGTGAAGATTGCTGGGTTGCATCCTCTTTTTCATAGTCATTATTATAGTGTAATAAACCAATCTGTCATTTTTAAAACCGACTTTCTGTTTTCATTTTCGTGCCTATTCTTCAAAAACACCTCTCTCTAAAACCTCTATAACTTCTTCAAGTTTAAAGATAAAAACGAAATGTCAACTCTCACTGATATCTAAGACCCTTAGCTACATTCACAACCAAAAACTGCATTGCGGAACAGTGTATGTGACCCGTTCTTCTCAAGTAATGCATAGGGAAATTTTGCAGCGAATTTGCAATTTTCAAAAGCTTACACGTGTCTTTTTCCCATTTAAAGTGTTTCTTAAACTCCCATCCTGATCTAAAGTATATACTGTTGTTTATCTTGTAGCTCATGTGTATTAGGACCTGTTTAGTGTTGCTTTCCTCAATTTTTCTCCATTTAAGCAATTTCGCAACCTTTTGCACTGTTTTACAAAGCCATTTTTCACCTGTCATTTTAAAAGTATCTAATTTCAAAAATGACTTTCTCTCTTGTTTGGGGAGGGAAGATTGCATTTAAACTCTAGACATTGTCTTTCATTCCTGAATACCTTTGGACTACTGACATCTGTGTAGGATTGCTCATTGGTACCTTCAGTACTTTGCAGGGGGAACTATTAATCTAAACCTATACACTCTCTGTTTACAAACCAAAACTGTTCTTTTTCCTGTGTTTTCTATTCTGCATTAATATAAGTGAATTCAATTGCTTTACCTATTTTGTATTGTCACCACCTAGTGATTGCTGACCCATATATATATATATATATATATATATATATATATATATATATATATATATATATATATATTTCAAATAGGAACGGCATCAGAAGAAACTGTTCAGGCGAGCAGCACTCCACATATAAAGGTATTCCAAATGTCAACTAGTCATCAGGGACAGCCAACAGCAAACACTGCAACACTGGTTGTATGTTATAAAACAACCTTTATTTTTCAAATAACATCAGTTAAAAAATCCATTTGAATCTCCCAGTGAGTATTTTCTTGCCAGACGTCAGCCTGACACGTTTCGCCACTGCCCAGTGTTCTTGTTCAGTCACTCATCACCCACAGGCAGTTCATTTTTGTAAAAAACACACACCTCAGTGAAAAACATAGAAAAGATGACTTTCAGACTCAACATGATGGCTGTTATCCATTTTGGTTTGGGCTACTAGTTCTCATTACTAATAACGTGGAGTAACTCCTGATTTAACTGTTCAATGTGTATTACACAGATAAAACCTGGCGCTTAAACCGGAACAATGCAAACACAATTATTAGCCTTTAAATGTAAATGTTTTTTTTAAAACTGAGCAATTGCATGTTATACAATCCGTAATCGTGAAGGCAATGCCTAGTCGTGCGTGCTACAGTATTGTAAGTAAAGTGTTACGAACGTGATTTTGTTTAACAAAAAAGAGAAAAGGGAGGTTTGATATATTGCTCCCATTTAGTGGCCAAGAAAATATCCACCAAATCGCTTGTAATGAGTAAATTCATCATTGTTAGTAATTTTTTTTTCAAAAAGAGGATATTTGTCAAGTGCATAGGCATGGGACAAACTCTACCCTTACGCATAGCAAAGATAATATAATGCTTTCGAATCTGCCAAAAAATATTTGCAGACTGAGGTAATCAATATATATACGTATCGCCATATCAATGGAGATGTATGTGATGCAAATTAGCATCTCAGTAGGTAAGCAGTGTTGTAAAAATGTAAAGTGCATAGTGCATATCCAATGTATTCAGGGATATTTCAATATACATTGATGTTTGTTATGTGCAAAAAATGCATTCCTATAATAAAGATATTTTCACATTGAAATGAACAATTATAAAGTGCATAGTGCAAAATGCTGACGTTCTCTAAAAATGCTTTGATACAATAAAAATGAGCATAGTACAACACAGAGAACTACATTTCTTACAATATCACATACTTAGAATCTACCTCAATTAATTAATTAGCAATATTTGCTTCCTTAGGCATAGTAATATAAAAATGGGATTAAAGGAGAAATATGTTCTAAAGTGCCAAGTGCATATATGAGACAAAGAATAACAAAGTCCTAACACTAAACTAAATTTCTAATCGCACTATTGTAAAAACATCCGGTATCTTAAAAATGTAGAAAATATACCATTGCTCGAATACCATGCTCAAATTGTGTTGTCATTAATTAAAATACCTCCTTGTGTATACAGATTTGCCAAATCAATTCAATATTTCAGTCACATTGTAAGTCACCATAAAAAGTGAAAGATAAAAAGTGATAAGAAAAAAAGGAAAGAAAGAAAACTTTGCTCAGAAAGTCAAACATATAAGGTTACAATGTGGGGTCATTAAGATTGATGAGCTGTTTGGGGTACTATATCATATTAAGTATAGTCCTTATTTCCCCAAAAAGGTATAAAGCTCCTCATCAATGTTGTGTCCCACCGGGGTCTTACTCTCAAAGTCTAAAATGTATTTAGTCTCTTCTTGTCAGAGTGTTTTCTCATTATAACCTCCCCTGGGACCTGGAATGACCTTATGTATGCCAAAAAACGTAAGATAGGTTGGATGGGCATTGTGTATTTCCGAAAAATGTTTAGCCATGGGTAAGAGCAGTCCTTGTTAGTAATGTCTCTGACATGTTGCAAGATGTGTACTTAGAGCTTGCATTTGGTACTTCCAACGTACCATTTGAGACATGGGCACATCAAGACATACACCGCCAGTTCAGATTCACATGTAATTTTGCTGTTAATATGGACCAGATGTTTCAATATTGGATGCTGATAGCTTTTGCAATTCCTTGCATATTTGCAAATCTTACACCTGGTGCATTTAAAGAAACCAACTCCTGTTGAAGAAAGCCAATTGGTATTCATATCATTCCTTTCCAAGGCCATGTATCTTTTCACCAATAAGTCTTTTATGGAAGCGCTTTTACGAAAGGTAATATCAGGATAATTGTGTAACATACCACCTATGTCTTTATCCGCTTTAAGCACTTTCCAATACTTATTAACTATCCGTTTGATGATGCTTGAGTGGCTTCCAAATGTCAAAATTAGTCTGGTGGTGTTTTCCTCTTCTTCTTTTGCTAGGTTCTTCTTAGATGTTATCAACATTTTGTGTCTATCCAATTCTCGGACCTTTAGATATGCCCTTTCAATGATATTTTTGGGTACTGCTGTTGTTGGAAGTTTTGAGCCGTTACTTTGCTGGCTAAATCAAAATCCACAATTTTGCTACAGTTACGTCTGATGCAGATAAACTCTCCATATGGAATACTCCATAGAAGAGTCTTGGGATGGGCACTATTAGAGTGTCACGGGATGTTGGCACCTGTGATTTTTCTGTAAAGACAGGACTCGTTTTTTTGCTCCTCTATCTTGAATTCAACATCCATGAATACGATAGATTGGCGGCTGTGGTGTTCCGTGAACTTGAGATTCACATTGTTGGTGTTGAGTAGTTTAACAAATTCACACCACGACTCAGCGGAGCCGTCCCAAATTACAAATAAATCGTCAATATAGCAGAGCCACAACACGATTTTTTCATTATACTTTTCGTTAACTTCTGCCCATACTGTTGTTTTCTCCCAGTATCCCATCATTAAGTTTGCATATGGAGGTGCGAAAGTCGTACCCATCGCAATTCCTTGGGTTTGGCGGAAAATTTCATTATTAAATATGAAAACATTGTTATTCAAGCAAATATTGATCATCTCTAAGATCATCTGAGAATGTTGTAAATAATTCACTGATCTTGTATTGAGGAAGTTTTGCCTGGCGAAGATCCCATCATTATGTTTAATAGACGTGTAAAGGGACACAACGTCCATGGTTGCCAGTAAATAAGTGGGTTCCCAAGGAAGCTCATCAATTTTCAGTAAGAAATCCGTTGTGTCCCTGACATATGATGGTAGTGTAGTTACGAAAGTGCAAAGAACCTCATCTATAAACTGAGACATGTTTTCCAAAAGTGACCTACACAGAGTCACAATGGGTCTGACAGGTGGTTTAAGAGGATTCTTATGGACCTTTGGGAGGAATTAGATAGTGGGAGTTATTGAGTTCTTGGAAAATAAGAATTGCACCATTTCCTCCTCAAGAATGTCTGCCTTTTGCCATTTAGTTAGGAAAGTACATAATTAATTTTCCAATTACTTAATTGGATTGGTCTTTAGCCGTTCATAGCAGTTCACATCATTCAATTGTTTATAAGCTTCAGCTATATAGACACTTTTGTTCATGATGACTATATTGCAGCCCTTATCAGCTGGTTTTATTATGTATTTATCCAGCTTCGCAATCTCTGTTAACATTTTCTTTTGTTTTTACGACAGGATGCTCCGGGGTTGTCTGTGGGTTTTTCTTCTCTCTTCTTTCAAGTCATCAATGACCACATTGGCGAAGGCTTCAATGTGACTGTCCTGGGCACTTAACGGATTGAATTTTGATTTGCATCTTAGCTTGCTAGTCGACGGCCAATCTGTGCAAATCCCCAATCTTTCCAAGTTGGTACCAAACGTATTACTTTCTGTGTGACTCTCCTGTTCTAGGTCATCAAGAGTTATCAAGGTGTCCATTTCTGCAATGGTGATTTCTGTCCTTCCCTCTAAAATGTCTTTTGGCTTCTTTTTATACGTAGAAGTGGCAAAAAACTTCTTGAGTCACAGTTTGCGAATGAATCTGTCCAAATCTATCCTAGTTTCCACATAGTTAAAACTGGCGAGTGGACAGAAATTGAGTCCCAGTTTTAAAATGTGTTTCTCTTCTGCAGTGAGAACATGATCGGATAGATTAATAATCTGCTGTTTGTTGGTGGCATCTCTAAAATGATTGGTTAATTTCCAGAGCGCAGCAATCTTGATGGTAGAGAGCTGTCTGAATTTGTTGCCCCTCTGCCCCCCCTTTTTTTCTTCCACCTCGTCCTCGTCCTTTTGTGTTTGAGGCACTTCCTCTGGCTTTTTTGTTTTTGTCCGTCCATCCTGGCACAACAGTCTCATTGCCTCTAAAAAATGGAGGCGTGTAGCGGACTCCTCTTCTTCGCCTTCAGTCACATCTGACTCCGAAGTAGAGGCTGTTGATTCTTGAGGATTTGCATTTTGAGCCATGGGAGCCAATGGTGTTTCCTTTGCTTTTTGTCGTATTTGGTCAAATCTATGCACAAAGGTATAAACTCGGCCTTGTTCGTAGTCGCCCTTGTCTCTTAGAAACTTCCGTTGCTTCCTCAATTTAATTTCTTCCTCATACGACTGTAATCCTGTCTCAATACTTGCTTGAAGCTTTTTTCCTTCTTCTGTTTCTTTTATGGTTTTCAATTTTTCCTCCAAATCCACAATTTGTTGCAAAATTTTGGTACGGTCGTTGCCTGCATATTTCACCAGCAACTGTAAGAATTTTTTTGAGCAATGGTTAGTTGCGTCGCCCCATTCTTGCAGCATTAAGGGATCCTGTTCCTCAAGGATTCGTAGCCCACGTGGTATTCTGCCCACGTCTAAGTTATTCTGCAAGGAGTGCTCCTCACACCATTTGCTGATCTCTTTTTTCCACGCCTTTTCTAAGTCCTTTAGCAATGTTATTTCATTGTTGTCCTTAATTTTGTCTGTTCTAGGTAAATCCTTTTCTTTAATTGTTGGCAAAGTTTTATTAAACAGAGAAGTTGCCTGTTCATTCCTTGCTGCCTCTCTACTGCCCTGAGAAGCCATGGGGCCGATTCATGGAACCAACGTGCGCCGAAAATCTAGGCGCAAGCATGCGCAAGCATGCGCAAGCGGAAAAAAACAGGCGCACGCGCACGCGTGCGATTCATGGAAGTCCCTGCGCGTGTCCACCGCGGGATGTGCGCCAAACCCGTGCATGGCGCACAAGTCACTGCAACATCGCGAAAGGCGTGCGCGACGGTGCGCGACGCGCACAGTGAAAGCGCACAACCTCAGCGCACACAGCAGAAAGAGGGCGGGACATGGGGCGTAACGCGCGGAATGGGGAACAACACGCGAAAATAAGGGCGTAACTGGGGATGCACTGCACGGAAGGAGAGGTAACGCCCACACGCACACGAACCACACGTATTCATGGAATGGAATAGGGCAAACCCACGCACAGCCAAAGCCGCGCACAAGCTGAAACACGTCCGCCACACGAAGGCAGGCGGTAGAGTCCCAGCGCATCAAAAAAGTGGCGCCGCGGGAAGTAAAATACGCGACTTGGCCGGGTACGTGGATTCCAGGGGTGCGCAGGAAGTTCCACACGTGACTTGGCCGGGTACGTGGATTCCAGGGGTGCGCGGGAAGTTCCACACGCGATTTGGCCGGGTACGTGGATTCCAGGGGTGCGCGGGAAGTTCCACACGCGATTGAGCGGGGTACGTGTATTCCGGGTGTGTGCGGGAAGTGACACACGCGATTGAGCGGGGTACGTGTATTCTGGGGGTGCGCGGGAAGTTCCACACGCGACTTGGCCGGGTACGTGGATTCCAGGGGTGCGCGGGAAGTTCCACACGCGACTTGGCCGGGTACGTGGATTCCAGGGGTGCGCGGGAAGTTCCACACGCGATTTGGCCGGGTACGTGGATTCCAGGGGTGCGCGGGAAGTTCCACACGCGACTTGGCCGGGTAGGTGGATTCCAGGGGTGCGCGGGAAGTTCCACACGCGATTTGGTCGGGTACGTGGATTCCAGGGGTGCGCGGGAAGTTCCACACGCGATTGAGCGGGGTACGTGTATTCCGGGTGTGTGCGGGAAGTGACACACGCGATTGAGCGGGGTACGTGTATTCCGGGGGTGCGCGGGAAGTTCCACACGCGACTTGGCCGGGTACGTTGATTCCAGGGGTGCGCGGGAAGTTCCACACGCGACTTGGCCGGGTACGTGGATTCCAGGGGTGCGCGGGAAGTTCCACACGCGATTTGGCCGGGTACGTGGATTCCAGGGGTGCGCGGGAAGTTCCACACGCGAATGAGCGGGGTACGTGTATTACGGGGGTGCGCGGGAAGTTCCACACGCGATTGAGCGGGGTACGTGGATTCCGGGGGTGCGCGGGGAGTAGCACACGTGAATTGCACGTGTGGGTCGTCCCAGGTGTACCCTCTACACCCTCCACGGCCCCTGCAGGTGGCTCACACCACAGGGGCCTACCCAGCACATGTCCTGCAGGCACCCCATCCACCATGGCCATGCCCACCAGCCAACCCACATATCAACTAGCACTACTGCCCACCAACGCATGTCCCCCTGCACCCCCAGCCACCAGGGGCAGCCTCCAGCAGGCCCCCACCCATGTCTCCCCCCACCCCCACCCCCCACCAGTGCAGGGGCAGCCTCAAACAGGCCCCCACTCATGTCCCCCTGCACCCCCACCCCCTAGCATCCAGGGGCACCCTCCACCAGGCCCCCACTCATGTCTCCCACCACCCCCACCCCCCAGCATCCAGGGGCAGCCTCCAGCAGGCCCCCACCCATGTCTCCCCCCACCCCCACCCCCCACCAGTGCAGGGGCAGCCTCAAACAGGCCCCCACTCATGTCCCCCTGCACCCCCACCCCCTAGCATCCAGGGGCACCCTCCACCAGGCCCCCACTCATGTCTCCCACCACCCCCACCCCCCCAGCATCCAGGGGCACCCTCCACCAGACCCCCACTCATGTCACCCATCACCCCCACCCACCAGCAGTGCAGGGCACCCTCCACCAGGCCCCCACACATGTCTCCCACCACCCCCACCCCCCAGCAGTGCAGGGCACCCTCCACCAGGCCCCCACCCATGTCTCCCACCACCCCCAACCCCCAGCCACCAGGGGCAGCCTCCAGCAGGCCCCCACCCATGTCCAACTCATGTTCCCCACCCAACATGTCATCACAGTCCAGATCCCTGGTCTCTATGGTCAGCCCCCAAATGCAAAACACCCACCCGAGTATTGCATCCACCCACTCATATTCTGCAATTACATCATAGAACACCAATTGCAAGTTCCAAAACAAACGCATGTCCCTCACATACACCCAATGGGTGTCAGTGATTCTCTAAACACATAACATGAAATGCATGAAAACAATGAGACACCACACATTGAAGTGCAACAAATAAATAATGTATTAAAGGAAAGATGAATAGAAACAAAAATGAAGAAACAGAAATGTGAATGGAAAAAAATGAAAAGAAGCATGTCCGTTCAAAAAAATAAAAAAATTAAAGAATATAGAAATCCAAAGTAATGTAGTACAAAGTCAATGTCCACCAAACAAAATCCAATGTGAAAAAAAAATTATAAGCCATTGATCCATGGATAATGTCAAAAAAGAAAGTATGTACAAGTCCACAACTATGTACAATGCAAGAAGCCAGGGTCCATCATCCCAACAAAATAAAGGAAACCTAACTAACTACACTAACTAATAAAAAAAACTATATACAAAAATGTGGCCAATGTCCAAAAGGTCCAAATGAAATAAAAACAAAAATGAAACTTAACACTACCTACATAACTATGTACAAGGGCAGCAGGCTAGTTCCACGGCTCACTTCTGGATGTGCCGGGCCAGGGCATCATCGAACTCCTCCTCAATGTCCCGGAGGCGGTCCTCCTCCATGGCCCCGAGGGTCCGCAGGGCCGTCGACGTGTCCACCTCCAAAGCCCTGCGGATTGCCTCGAGGCACTCGACCCGCCTCAGGGCCCTCTGCATGGAGTTCTCCGCCCTGACCATTGAGAGCCGTGCCTCTTCCGCCCGCTGCCGCTCCGCATCTATGGCGTGGCCCAACCGCTGCCACACGGAAGACACTTTTTGTCCTGGGTCCTCCTGCCCTCCGGCCGATGCCTGCCCCTCCGATGTCGAAGGCCCCGAGCCTTCATGGCTCCCACCATGGTGCTGCTGCTGCTGTGCCTCTGCCCCTGCACTGCCTCCTGCTGCCTGCACATCCTCCGCCGGCTGGGGTGCAGTCGTTGACGTGGCCACCCCTGCTGGACGTCCGACTCCCGACTGTGGCAGGGATGCCTCCTCCACCAGCCTGGCCGCACCGTCAGAGGCAGCTCCACAGGGCACCCAGGTGACTGATGGGTGGGAAGATGGCACAGAGGACGACTGGCGCGTAGGGGGTCCAGCTGAGGAGGGGGTCGTGGCAAGCCCCATCAGACGGAGGAATCCGGCCTGGGTGACCTGTCCCAGCAGGCTGACGTGGTCAACGAGCCATTCGAGATGACCTGCAGTCTCTTCATGAAAAGACTGCAGGTCACCTCGCATGGCCCGTTGACGCAACGCCACTCCAGCCAGGACAGGCTCAACCCGGGCCTGGATAGCCACGTCCGCAGGCAGAGGAAGGCCAGTTGACGTCAGCTCATCCCCTGCCTGAAAACTGGTCTGGACATGGGCATCCCTGCTGGTGCAAGATGATGCAGGGACAGGATCAGGGACAGGATTGCACACAGGCACCTCCGCGGCGGCCTGTGCTGCCTCCTGTCCCTGGTCCTGCACTGCACCACTAGCACCAGTGGGATCCCCACCCCCAGACCCCGTCTCCGGTGCTTGCACGGCCTCCTCCTCCACCAAACCCCCCACCAACCTGGATGACTCTGTGCCATCTTCCCCCGTTGGGCCCTGTGGGGTCCCAGCTGCCCCTTCTGCTGCCGAGGAGTCCAACTGCAACCTCCGCCTCTTGGACCTCCCCCCGGCAGCTGCGGCCTGGGACGCGGCACCGGACTCCTCACTCCCCGACGAGATGACAACCTGGGAGGGGAGCCGGGCCTTGCGTCTCCGGCTGGCGGTGGGATCCCCGCCGCTGTGCTCCACAGCACCTTCTCCGCCCTCTTCATCAGTTGACGCTGCAGACAGGGAGAAACAAAACACAGGCATCAGGGCACTGTACAATGTACACATACACACATGACAGTTGTACATGAGTGGCATTGGCAAACCTCTGACATGTCATCACAATCCCCAACACACATGTCATTACAACTTGCACACACGAGCCATACCACAGCCATGTTGCAACTGCCAACACCATCCATACACATACAACAGCATCAGCAGCCAAAGGTGAGCCAGACATCACATGCAACACAGGAAGTGCACCACACATGTACACACACCACCACACTTGCATGCATGTGTACACCTCTGCTAAGTGTCGCAGTGTTCAGACGGGCATCCATGTCACATCTGCCCATCAGGCTTCCACATACCGCTGTCACATGCATCCATGTTGCATCACTGTTGCACCCTTGTCAAATACACACACATGCACATGTACACAGCGCTGATACAATCAGCTGAAAACAACATACATGCGTGACATCACGGACATGTCTACTCACATACACATTCATACAAACTTGTGTGCCCACACAACTGCATTTGGCATGCAAGCCCACACACACAGGCACCATCCATGTCTCACACATTACAGCCCTCGCATGTGTCAGCCCCACGGCCCTGTACACCCGCACCCATACTCGACCCCATACAAACAGATGTGCAACCTGCACACTACTGAACAATCACCACACGCACTGCTCACAATCAGGATGCATGTACACTCACCGCTCGACTCCAGACGGGTCTGCCTCTCAAGGACCTGGACGTGGAGCGCTGGGGATATGTGTTCCAGGACCCTCATCTGTTCTTCCGACAAGTGGCCCCGGCGCCCCTTGGCATCCGCTGCCTTCAAGAGGCGCCGGGCCTTGGTCAGGGTCCTGGACCTGAAGTCCTCCCAGCGCTTCTTGACATGTTGGAAGTCGCGGACTGCCACCCCCTCCGCGTTGATGGCAGTCACGATGTCAGTCCAGATCCGAGTCCGTCCTTCCTTGTCGGCGCGGCAACTTCCGAAGAGGGCATCATACTGCCCCAGGACTTGCTCCACCAGGACACCAACTTCGGTGGCACTGAAGCTGGTGCCCCTCTGCCTCTCTGGCCGGGGGTTGTCAGTGGTCACAGATGGAGTTTGCCCCGACATGACAACCCCAGAGGCAGGAGTGGGTGGGCAACTGGGTCCTGGGGCTGGGCTGTGGAGCGATGGAATCCCAGTCGGGAGTCTTTGGTTCCAGCAGGGGTGGTCACACCAACAGCACCCCTGGCTGATGTGCAGGCAGCAAATGGCAGGGCACGTGGGCAGCAGGCAGTCAGGCAGCAGCAGATGGCAGGTGGGAGCGTGCTCGGGGCTCTGGGGGGCCGTAGTTCGGCCTTCTGGGCAGGAGCGTGGTCTTCCGTGTGCTTACGCGTGGCCAGCTTGATACGGAGTGATTTGGCACGTGAAAATTCTGCACGTCAGCGTGTAATTCGAGGAAAGGCCCTTAGCGCGTAAGCGCGTCTGCACGCATACGCATTTTCATTGGACCAAAGGCCCTCAGCGCGTGAGCGCGTCTGTGACGTGACGTGCGAGGGAGTATCCCTCATTGCACGTGATGACAGTACACATGTGGATCCCAACCAATCGCGTGTGAAAGTTCACGGGACCCCGGAACACACGTACCCCGGCCAATCGCGTGTGGAACTACCCGCGCACCCCGAAACACACGTACCCAGGCCAATCGCGTGTGGAACTACCCGCGCACCCCTGAAATACACGCGCCCAGGCTATTCGCGTGTGGAACTTCCCGCGCAACCCTGAAATACACGCGCCCAGGCTATTCGCGTGTGGAACTTCCCGCGCACCCCTGAAATACACGTACCCTGCTGAAATCGCGTGTGAAACTTCCCGCGAACCCCTGAAATACACGCGCCCAGGCTATTCGCGTGTGGAACTTCCCGCGCACCCCTGAAATACACGTACCCTGCTGAAATCGCGTGTGAAACTTCCCGCGAACCCCTGAAATACACGCGCCCAGGCTATTCGCGTGTGGAACTTCGCGCGCACCCCTGCAATACACGCGCGCAGGCTATTCGCGTGTGGAACTTCCCGCGCACCCCTGAAATACACGCGCTCAGGCTATTCGCGTGTGGAACTTCCCGCGCACCCCTGAAATACACGCGCCCAGGCTATTCGCGTGTGGAACTTCCCGCGTAGCCCTGCAATACACGCGCGCAGGCTATTCGCGTGTGGAACTTCCCGCGCACCCCTGCAATACACGCGCGCAGGCTATTCACGTGTGGAACTTCCCGCGCACCCCTGAAATACACGCGCCCAGGCTATTCGCGTGTGGAACTTCCCGCGCACCCCTGAAATACACGCGCCCAGGCTATTCGCGTGTGGAACTTCCCGCGCACCCCTGCAATACACGCGCGCAGGCTATTCGCGTGTGGAACTTCCCGCGCACCCCTGAAATACACGCGCCCAGGCTATTCGCGTGTGGAACTTCCCGCGCACCCCTGAAATACACGTACCCTGCTGAAATCGCGTGTGAAACTTCCCGCGAACCCCTGAAATACACGCGCCCAGGCTATTCGCGTGTGGAACTTCCCGCGCACCCCTGAAATACACGTACCCTGCTGAAATCGCGTGTGAAACTTCCCGCGAACCCCTGGAATACACGTAGCCCGCTTGCCGTGCTGGTACAGGGTTAGCGCAGCCCTTTGCGCTGGATTGGGGATTTTGATGGCTTTTCCCTGCGCGGAAGGCGTTCTTGGGGGCGTAACTGGCGCTGCTGCAAGGTCGCTGCGCCACTGTGCGCCATGGCTGATTTTGGTGGCTGGAATCCATGAATACGCTGTGCGCGGAAATGTGTTTCGGCGCACGCGGCTGGCGCAGACTACCGCACGCGCACACTGTGCGCCAGCCGCGTGCGCCACTTGTGCGCCGAATTCTATGAATTGGCCCCAAAAGGTAGAGTTGGAAATCCACTCTATTTTGCCATAGGCGTCCATGAAAAAAAGGTTTAAGTATTTATTTATAAATGTTAGTTTTCGGAACACAATAAATATTCAAATTGGACAGTGGTCGCTGGTTAGTACTTTAAAGTCACTGTACTGCGACACGCTTCATTTTTGTGGGGGAACTCGCAATTTAAACATTCACCAGTGTTGTAAAAATATAAAGTGCATAGTGTATATCCAATGTATTCAGGAATATTTCAATATACATTGGTGTTTGTTATGTGCAAAAAAATGCATTCTTAAAATAAAGATAGTTTCACATTGAAACAAACAATTATATATATATATATTAAACGTATGTGTGATTTGAATATTAAATAAATAAATACATATTTACCTTTACAAACTAGCCTGATTCCTGATCCAGTGTTACATGGGGGGTATTTTGAGAAGGGTGTGATATGAGTGGGATATCATTCAGAATATTGAACTTACAGACACAAATAAAATAAGTATTTCATTGTGCACTACATGCTAGGCGAGACCTGGGTGTGTGCCTGATTGGCATGTAAGGAGTAGGTAATTTTGCAATACATTCCATTGTGCACCACAGGGAGTTCTACTGTGTAAACATACCCTCTGTTGTGCATGAGGGGGCTGGTATGTTTGCAACATTGTGAGTCTGTGTGCAATACTCACGTTTGTGCACCGGTGGAGTGGTTACTGGTGCTCCATCGACCATATGTACCATATGAGGGGCTGGCACTATTTCACTGCACTGCCTGTTCTACATGTAGGCAGTGGATAAACTCTCACCATACTCTTGTAGTGCAAGAGGAGAATGGCCCTATTGCACAACATCCCCTGTTTTGCATATGTGGAGTGGGAAATCCTTAAACACGACCACACAACACTATTGCACCTCACCCCCTGATGTGCATGTATGGAGTGGATCCTCTTGCACAAGTGTGTGCCGGAGGCATGGGTACTGGTTCACTATAAAACATATGGCCAAGTCTCATGTGGGCCTCCTCATTGATGTATTCTTCTGAACATCATAATTACTCAGACCATGATTTTCTTGTTTTTAAGAAATATTGATTGTATATTTTAGCAAGAAAGCAAAGGATACATCATTTTTTGTAACAGAAAAAAAACATCAGTTCACCATATTATACTGTCAGTTTTAACTGGAATCAATTTAAGTCAGTCAATAAACAATCCATATATATATTCAGTAAAAGAAAAACTTTGTTAAAGGGAAGTTATGGTTACGCTGTGCTACTAAAAACCTATGATATTCAGTAAAATAACTTTGTTAAAGGGACATTATGGTTCCAAGTAAAACTGAAAAACCCCTGAAATTCCCCAGTTATGGTAAGCTAAGCAACCATAATTCGCCCCACCACTATGCATTGCTAAGACCCAGGACATCAAAGATGACATCAGAAAAGTACTGGAAGACTAGCGAGGGTGCAGGGAAACTGTGAGACTCTGAGGCATGCCTGGTGGCTAATCGTCATGCTGTGTGGAAAAAGGAGTGAGAGAGGGATAGGGCAGAGAGACAGGTTAGCAGGATCGAGGAAGAGAGAAGGAAGGGGAGAAGAGGAATCTCTTAAGGAGTTTCGGGAACTTAAGGAGATCAGGCTCAAGACAGGGGGTGGCAGGGAGCCTATGCCAGAGGGAGGCACCTGCTAAGGATAAATATCTCCCTCCAAATCTCTGCTTAGAGAATTGGCTCACTCACAGAAGGTTGGTGGTAGATAAGCGCAGGGCTCGAAGGGACAGTTTTTAGGAAGGCATCAGTGCAGATAAGTGGGTCCCAGACCCCAGAAAGCCTTGTGGAGAATGCAGAGGGTCTTGAACGTTATTCTTGCAGCCATGGGGAGCCAGTGGAGGGGTTTCAGCGCTGGAGAGATGCTGCCCCTGGGCTTGAGGCCAAGGATAAGTCTCACGTTTCTGCTCTGGATGCAAAGCAGAGGCACAGAAGTTGAGGAAGAGGTTGTTGCAGTAGTCCAGCCTTGAGAGAACCAAGGTTCTGGACACAGTGAACCTCTGAGGGAAGGTGAGAAAAAGAAGATTACCTCTGAGGAGGTGCAGCTGGTAGTTGGACTTTTTAAAGATGTCTGAAATGTGAGTGGAGAAGGAGAGAGTGGAGATGAAGATGTCACCAAGATTTTTGGAATTGCACCAGGGTGTGGACACCGGGCCAAGGGATGCAGGCCAGAGTGATAGTGGGAAAGTGGGAGCAGGAGTCCCAATGAGAACAAGCTCTGTTGTGGACATACAGTTCGATATGAGCGAGGTGGAGGAGGTGGCTGAGTGTAGCCTGAAGGAGTGTTGCATGTCATCGGCATAACGAAGGAAGTTAGAGGTGAAACTGCCAATCACAGTTGCCAGGACAGCCATGTAGACATTGAAGAACCGGGGGGATTGGTTAGATCCCTGGGGGATGCTGCAGGTTGAAAGACTGATAGAGAGAAAGGGCCCAAGTTTCACCTGGGATGGGTGGTCGGAAACGAAGGAGGTTAACCATGCCAGAGCCTGACCTGTGATTCCCAGGGTGTCACGGAGACATGCAATCAGGATGCTGTAGTTTACGATGTCAAAGGCAGAGGAGAGGTCAAGAAGAATGAGGACAGGGGGAGTGTTAACTGCAAGATTGTATGGTCTTGGCAGCAGTTTCAGTATGGGGGATGAGCTGGGAGATAGCCAGCTTCTCCAGGAGTTTGCACAGGAAAGGGGTGATAGCGATGGGGTGATAGCTTGGCAAAATGGAGGGGAAGGCAGAAGGTTTCTTAAGTAGTGGGTGTACAGGAGAGTCCTTAAGGGAATTTGGGAAAACTCTAGTGGCAAAAGAGAGATTGCAGAGATCCGCCAAGGCTGGAGCGAGAGAGTCAATGTTGTCCTTAATGGTTTTGGAGGGGCAGGGGTCCACCTGAAAAAAAGGAAGAAAGAAAGAAAGAAAGAAAGAAAGAAAGAAAGAAAGAAAGAAAGAAAGAAAGAAAGAAAGAAAGAAAGAAAGAAAGAAAGAAAGAAAGAAAGAAAGAAAGAAAGAAAGAAAGAAAGGAATTTGCGTTAGTGTATTTATCAAGTCAGGGCAAACCTAACAAAAACACACCTGAGAGTCCCACTGGCCCAATCAATGGATCCAGGTGTATCCTTGGAAGCCTGCAGGTGAAACAGTACCTGCATAAGGATTTATATGGGATCATAAACATCACACAGGTTTTGGTTGGGTTCTCATGTGAGGATTCCGTTGAGGTCTTACATGGAAAGTGAGTTCGGACCTCTGTTTAAGGAACCTTCATCTTCCTGCTTCACTTGTGGATTATGTTTCAAGGAAGGTGAGGCAACACTGATCCACATCACAAAGTTGGAGCAACTGGAAAGTGTCTACCATGAGATTAGGAAAATTTATTCTTATTGCTAAAGTTATGGATTTTATGTTGTGTGTTGTGTGCAATCAAATATTTGCTATTTTAGTGAGACTCCATTATTTGATTTTCTTAGTTTTGAAAAACCCTGTGTTTTGTTAATTCACTTTGTTTTGTGACGCTATGTGTGTTATTATTGTGTTAGAGAAACGTTGTGTTGTGAATATATTTATTTTATTTGATCACCATGACATGTTGGAAGAATGAACATGCTGTGGGGTCTAAAAGAGTGTGCATCTTGACGCGGCTCTAGGGAAACAAGGAACTGTTCTCTTCTGACTTGAAATCTGAACCACAGAAGGCCCAGTTGCACAGAATATTTAGTGCTCTTGAACGCAAGGCCAATCTGCCTTCTTCAATTATTGTGGCTCGGGTTGATAGTGGGACAGGTGGTGGTACTGGTGTTGATGGAGCTGGGGAGGATGGTGATAACTAAAAAAGTGGGAGGAGAGGGCAGGGATGGAGGAAGAGAGACATGACAGTTTCCTCTGGTGGTAGAGAGGATTGAGTGGAAGTGGAAAGAGGGAGGAGCAGCATTCAGGGCTGGTGGTGGTGGAGAAAAGAGAAAAGGAGTAGACAGGAGTGGTGGAAGATTACATCGAAAAAAAGCATGCACATGAAGGAGGTTGGGGGACAGGATGGTGTAGATGGTGTCAGGAGGAGGCAGCACTATGTTCAATAAGGATGCACGTCATGATGTATAAGGAGAGAAGGAGGAATGCCTCCAATTACCATTTACCACTAGGGCCTGAGATTACTTTAAGGTGCCTGGGGGTGTTTTACAAGCAGAAACTGAAATCATCAAGTGCCCCTGATGCTAGGCATCCCTCAGGGGTGGGATAACATCTTTGCAACACATAGATATTTGCTACTGTGATATTTTGCAACTGAGATATGTTGCCACTTTTATCATTTGAAACTGTGATATGTTGCCACTGTCCTCTTTTGCAATTTCCATACTCTGTCACTGTCATACTTTCCAACACAGATGTGTTGTCTTGTTGATCCTTGCTCTGAAACTGTAATATTTTGCCACTTCAATATCTTTGAACTGAGCTATTTTGCAACTTTTAAGTATTACAGTTGAGATATTCTGCCACTTTAATATTTTTCAATGATATAGTTTGCCACTTTGATTATTTGCCCATTTGACAGTCTGAAATTGAAATATGTTGTCACGTCTATATTTTTCAGCTGAGATATCTTGCCATTTCGATATTTGTCAACTGAAATATGTTGCCAGTTTGATAATCTAAAATTGAGCTATTTTTCCACTTTGATATTTGTCATCTGAGAAAGTTTGTCTTTTTTATTTGTTGCAACTGAGACATATTGCCACTTTCATATTTTTCAAATGAGATTTTACAACCATGCTACTTGGTGACTTTGAGATTTTGCAACCCAGATATGTTGCCACTTTGATATTTTGCCATGCTGACAATAGGACACTTAGATATTGTGCACTTAGACAGTGCCTACCCTCTGATCATTTACAATTCGATAATTTGCCATTTTGAAATTTAAAAAAATATATTTTGCCCATTTATATTATGCAGCTGAGAATTGTTGACATTTTGATATTTGGAACCATTTAATTTGCCACTGGTATAGTTGTCTCTGCAATACTTTCCACTTTTATCATTTGACCATATGATAATTTGATATTTTAATAATGTGTAATGTGTCACTTTGACATTTTGCCATTAGGGTGCTTTTATGATCATTTCCCACAGTAATATTTACCACTTTGATTATTTGCAACATTGATATTGTGAACCTTTGATAACTTACCACTTTATTGATTTAACATTGGGAAATGTATCACAAGGCTAGTTATTACTGGGATACTTTACCACAATGATATTTTATCAATTTGATAATTTGCTCCTTTTATAATTTTCCACTCTAATAACTTGCCACTGGGACATTTTGCAACTGAGATATTTTGCCACCATGATATTTTGTGATTTTGATATTTTGCAACCAAGATATTTAGCCTCTTTGGTACTTTGCCATGCTGACAATCTGAAACTGAGATATTTCACACTTTGTTAATTTATCTTTCGATACATGGCCATGCTATTGATATTTTGGAAAAGAGATATGTTGTCCTTTCCTTTGTTATTTTGTCACTTTTATATTATGCTATTGAGAAATGTTGCCACTTCGATATTTTGTCACTTTGATACTTTTCCAGCCACATACTTTGCAACCGTGATAATTTGCCACTGGTATAGTTATCTCTGCAATATTTTCCACTTTGATCATGAGACCCTGTGATAAGTCGATATTTTAATCATGTGTCACTTTGATAATTTGCCATTAGGATACTGTTATGATGTTAACTGTGTTCCACTGCGACATGTATCTCTTTCATAATTTCCATTTTCATAATTTGATACTTTGATCATTTATCACATTGATTATTCGGCATTTGGAAAAGTTTCACTTTCATAATTTGCCAAAGTGCTATTTACCACTGGGATAATTTGACACATTGACATTTTACCACTTTGATAGTTTCCCACTCTAATGTACATCTTTGGTAACTAGCCAATGGGACATTTTGCCACTGACATAGTTTGCCATTGGGATATTTGGCACTAGGATATCTTACCTCTGGGATATTTTAAAACTGAATATTTTGCCACTAAGAAAATTGCACGACAGTAATATTTAATCCAGGTCCTCCAAATTCTGACAGAACTAAACTATGACATTTGCTTCATGGTTGTCTCATTGTGATAAGATCTGTGGCCGATACTTGCTTGGTTGTTGCCCCCCATTGAGATTAACAGGCCGATTCATAGAATAATTGTGCACCGAAATCGGTGGCATAAGCGAGAAAAATCCAGCGCATGAGTGTAAATTGCACGCAAGCGATTCATGGAAGTCGGTGCATGTGTTTTTCCAGGGAGCTTTGCCGAAACCAGGTGTGGCACACACGGGTGCACACGTCACTGCGACATCCCGAACGCTGTGCGCAAAAGTGTACAATGTGTAGTGCACACACCAAAAAGGGGGCGAAACACGCAGAATGGGGAACAACGTGTGAAAATGAGTGCGTAACTGGGGAAGTACTGCTGGGAAATACATGGAATGCCCACACGCGCGCGAACAACATGTATTCCTGGAATCAAATAGGGGAAACCCACGCACACCAAAAGACATGCACAGGTGTAAACATGTCCGCCACACGAAGGCAGGCGGAAGCATCCCAGCGCAGTATAAAAGTGCATGCAAACAACAAACACGTATACACAGCTACGATGAATGTCCCCTTTCTCGGAGAAATGATCGTGGGACACCGCAGGAGGAAGAGAATAGCCAGGCCCGCATTCTTTTGCCCAGGACCAGACTTTTTGGGATGCCTGATGACCAGGTTTATGGCAGGTATAGGTTTCCACCTCATATCATCCTAGACCTGGTCACTGAGTGGGAGGACGAGCTCACATCACCCACCTTGTCCTCCCAAGCACTGAAACCCTTGGAAAAGGTTCTCAATGTCCTGCATTTTTTGGCCACTGGGCCATTTCAGTGGACAACTGCCATAGTTGGGGGTGTGTTACAGCCCGAGCAGTCACGCTGCCTACACTAGGTGTTGGCAATCATGACTGCACGCCCCTCAGTCTGCAGGCATATATACATGCACAGAAAACCTGCAGAAAGGCAGGCCGTGCTCCAGGACTTTTACAGAGTGGCACAGTTCTCCAAAGTGCTTGGTGCCATAGATTGCACCCATGTGGCCCTATGTCCACCTAGGGCCACTGAGAACATCTACCGGAACTGCAAGCCCTGGCATTCCATCAATGTAAAGGTTGTATCCAATGCCCATGGAATCATCACCTCTGTCTATGCAAACAATCCTGGGCCTATCCATGACAGTTTCATATACAGAATGTCCACCCTGAGCCGGGATGCTGGGAAGCATGGCAACACATGGCTCATTGGTGAGTACACATGTCTGTGCACATGCATGCATGTCACACACAGAAAAATACACAAACCCAACTAACGACAACCATCATCACCTCCCAAGGGGACAGTGCCTACCCTCTGAGCACCCACCTGATGACGCCAATATGGAACCCCACCACACCACCCCAGGTAAGATACAATGCAGCCAATATTGCAACCAGGGGCATAGTGGAGCACACATTCGGAGTGCTCAGTCACGCTTCCGCTCCCTTGACCGCTCTGGCAGGCAGCTACTATGTGCACGATCATTGTGGCAGCATGTGGCTGGCACAATGTTGCAACACGGCGGTGCGTACCGTTGGACATGGTGGTGCCCCCACATCCTCAACCACAGGCACAGGTGCTGCTCAATGGAGGGGAAAGGGCACGTGGCAAGGCAGCCCGGACCCAGCTTGTGGACACATTTTTCACCTAAACTCCCACCCCTGCCGAGTGCACACAGGCCTGGCACATACAAGGTGAAAATTGATGACAAAGAGACAGTCAACTGTCACAACCTTACCACCCTGATAATGTTTCTACGGAAGTCGAAGTGCTACATTGTGTGCATCCCTAGCTGCTTAAACATAACCAATCCTGTGTGACCAAAATGAACACATTCAAGGTGCATATCACACCACCCCCCCTGCAAAACGGGTCATTAAAATCACTGGTATGTTACCCAAACCCTCCCAAACCCCATCAGCCTCGTCAGCCACACCATGATATGGCATGCAACAGAAAAAGAGCAAACCAAATGCCCAACGCATGACAAATTAGTTACTAAGTGCCATGTGATGAATAGAAATAGGCCTTCGACAATCAACCTGCAATGGAATCAGATGAAATGACTGACCAACAACCTCCCACACATACAAAGTCACACACAAATGCTTGCCACCAGCCGTACCATCAACAAAAGACAGAATGCAAGTTGGCATGCACATTGGCAATCCAAATCGCCAAATCCCAAAATCCCAAAACCTTGTGCTGTGTGTGTCCCCTGCAAGACACCGCTCAGCGCACAGCACAGTGAGCGGCCATTGTGTTGGGGATACACCTTGAGCATCATATAAAAAGGACAAGCAACAAAAATCACCCAGTGACGCATGTACACGATCCCAAAATGGTAAGTGATCATGTGCTGCAGGGACACAGCATGGCAGAGAAGGTAATATGTGTGCATGTGTGGGCATGGATGGGTGGTTTTATGTGTGGTGGTGCATTGTGTAAGTGTGTGTGTCAGTAGGGACATGCATTCAATACATGCATTGCATGTGAAATGAAGTGACCCTCAGTGGACACCCCAGTGTGTCAAACCACACCAATCCCCTGACACCTGAGAAGTAAACCCAACACAGGAGCAGCCATTGACCAGCAGAACACATCATGTACATAGTACCCCACATTGAAAATGTCAGACAGTGACCATTCACTGTAGCCCAAGTGCACTGTCCGACAACAAAAGCACCTCCCTCATTTCCTCATCACCTTGACCTTCAGAAGAACTGCCTCTGTTGTCCGTTGGCTTCTTCCTTCTAGTCTACCAGGCTCCAGCATCCCCCTTCCCCTTGGTTTCCTTGTTCTTCCTTCTGTGTAAATAGGGTCTAGCCCCCTCAGAGGCCACCTTGACCGGTAGAAATACCAAATTGCAGAGAACTCCAAGGAGCCAAACCCCCAAACCAGGGAAAAAGCCTCGAGGCACCAAAAAACCATGGAAGAGTCCAGTAGATGACTTGAAGTTGTAGAATATGGCCAAGTGCATGTCCAAGCTGAATGATAGAAAAACTCCCAAGGTTGCACGGTTGTACATTGGTTCAACAGGATGGGTAGGAAAACTGTGCCATCACTCAGCAGCAAAGTCCAAGAGGGAAGACAGATACAACGTGCCGTCCAAATGGAACGGGCGGGGAAGTCGTCGAGCCGTACATCTCAGGTGAGGACTGACCGTGAGTTGTGGTTCTTGGGTCACATTCCGAATGCTTCCACCTTTGCCACAATTCCCAGGGGCTGAACCTAACACGTACCAACTTGACATTGTCACCACCCGGCCCACTCCCACCATCAGCGTGGCGTTGACAGCTAAAGGGTGCAGGCTACCATCTACAGCATGAGGTGCTCAAGCACGTATACAGGCAAGAAATGAAACAACATCACAAACAACTTCAATAAATGCACAGTTAAAAAATGTATTCACCAAAATTGATTGCAGACATGTCGTGGAGAAAACATCCATAATCCCCTATAGGGGTGTTAACACAAGTAGTACAGCAGCAGACTGGCAAGAGATTTGCCGAAAGTCCAATGTCATTGTGTAAATTGCTGTCACACCGAGCCATCCTTGCAAGCCCATGGAAAGGGGAAGCAGGAGTGGCATATGTGTCTGGACCCCAAGCCACAAACACACACACGAGGCAAGCTTGTGTGGGCCCAGCTGGAACAGACAGTCGATGCTTTCAAAAGTCACAAATAACCACATTGTTACATGAATGTACATTAGACAACAATATTATTTTTTAAAAAAGGCCACATACGACCCGGGGTGGGGGGGTGGACACAGGAGGGGGGAGGTACAGGGTGTACCTCAACACCCACATGCAACGATGTTGAGATTTAAAAAAACCTCCATGGGCTCAACGCCTGCACAGGAGATAAGTCGTCGTCCTGCTCACCCTCTGGATGGAAATCAGAAGGTGGACGTGGCACAGTTCCCTGACCATGCCTATGCACAGCTTGCCCCTCAACGGCAGAAAGCCTTTGGGTCTGGTAATCCCGGTCCTGTGTGGCGATGGCACATAGGTCAGCATGCAGCACCTCACGTGATATGCGTGCTTCCTCTTGCAAGGTAGCATGTGTAACACAGAGTTCTGCTTGAATGGCCTCACATGACATCTAGAGCACCTCCCGGCATGAACATAGCTCAGCCGAGATGGTGTTCTCAAGCTGCTCCAACCTTTCCTCTGACCGCTACCTCTGGGGCATGTTGAGCACACCCAGAGTAGATCTGAGGGATTGATGGTCATCCCTCAGGGCCTCCATGTGTGCCTCTGCATGAGCAATAAGTGCTTGATGCAGAGACATCATTTCAGCCCGGCGTGCCCTGTCTGAGGCCGCCATGCCCAGCCTGACTGAGCGGCCCATGGACTGGGCTGCCTGCTGCTGGAGCTCAACTTGCCTAGCAGGGGGCAGCACGGATTGGGCCACACGTTCCATGCTCTGAGCGATCTTATCAATAGCTGCCCCCTGTTGCTCTGAACTGGCATACATGGATTGCTCCCACTCAGTATACCCCGGTGACGCATGGCCACCGCGTTGCCAGACATGACCCCCGCCTTGGTCCTCTCTGGATTGACACCGTCCACGGCTGTAGAACTACATCCCTCTGTTGACATGATGCCCCAGGCACATCAGCAACTGGTGTGGAGTGTGACCATGTGTCCAGAACCACCACAGGCAGAGGTTCCAACATTGTCTGGCCCCTCAGTGCAGGTGTCGCGGACAGAAGATCATCCACATCAGGATCACTCACCGGCGATGAATGGACATGATGTGCATCCAACTCAACATTGTGCTCAGAGTGATCATCAGAGCTTGTCTGATTGCCAGCCCTGGACACGATGGTCTGGAGCACAAGTGGGTTCTCGTGGTCTACCACCCCATGACCCCCACTTGTGCCGGATTGCTGATGTAATAGCACCCCCATGTCTGGAATGACATCACCATCCTCTGGCTCCATTGTGTCATCACCTGTAACGTGAAATAAACAAACATGAGTACACATGTCAGAAGCACATAACCCATACACACATAGACATCACATTGACAGCTAACACATGAAGCAGACATGTCACACACAACTGAAATTCCAGCATGCATCCGGTGGCATTGATATGCAATGGCATCCCTAAAGCACAAATGGATGCGTGTACATTGCGAAGCCTACACATGTACTGAATCTAGTATATCACGTCCATCACACACCAACTCTGTCAGGCACATATCACAGGCAGAAATGACAGATGGCAACAAAGAGATGGCACGTACCATTAGCATGTCTGAATAGCCAAATGTCCACAGATGCAAGTGAATTAAAACACACCATGACACACGTAATATGCATGTGCACATGCATCACTAAATCATCATCACCAATATAGCTTCATCCATCTGCAGCTCGGCCTGTACCGGGCGTCATGGGCCATGTAGACATAGTGAATGTCCCGAGCAAAGCGAGGGCCTGCAATGAGGCATGAGGGACCATAACGCACAGTATGATCTGAGCTGCTGGTATATGAAGCCTCCAGAACACCCACCAGGGCCTGATTAAGCACATTGTACATTGAATGTGCCAACAAAAATTATTCAGTGTGTAAAATCATCAGGCCAAGGCTCCACCAGATTTGCTAAGTGGGCCTGGGCGTAGATGTACTGCACGGCAGTACACCTTCAGGATTGTGCCAGTTGAACATAACGGGCGCAATGCTGAAATCTCAGCAGCATTTACGTTAAATAACAACATATTAGTCATTCAACAAAAAAGCTGCAGAAAACACATGTATAAATAAACACTTTCACACACACATAAATAAGTAGCTGCAATGTTGCACTACACAACATTGAAGCTGTTTGCATATGTACATGTGAAAGTGTTCAAATACACCCGTGTTCATAAACACCTGTATGATATGAACAGCATCCTATACAGCAAAGCAAGCAGCTACAATGCTGCTTGCTTTGATGTATGTGAAAGTGCACACATACACACGTGCAGGCAGCTCCACAGTCATTACAACCCGATTGGCAGGCTATAATCAATCTGTGGCCATACCAGTTAGTATAGGCCACATATTGACCAATCAACTTTGCTAAACACCCGCTAGGGTGTTCCAATACAGAGTACATGTGTCACAGGATGCACCTGTGCCCGTGCGTTTCATAACAGTGAAGGGATGACAATCTGAACATACATGCCAGTTCACTTTGACATTGCAGCAGTGAGCAGGCATGTAGAACAGTGTAACATGGCTCAGAAGTGGGTGGGTGCAGTGCAGAACATGTGTATGTTACCAACTATCTACATCAACTAGTACATTATGATGTCTATCAATAAACATGAAGGCAGTGTAAGGGCAAGTTCAGCCATCATGTGCAATGTGCATGCAATGGTTTGCATGGCTACAGGGAACCCCCCCAACCCCTTTAGTGAAAATTCAGGGAGGCATTGCATGGCAATGAAAGGGTGACCAGAGAACTGCATCTCTCCCACTCCTTCGACCAATTGTGCCCGGATGAACTCTGCAGCGATCACCTCATGCAGAGTGAGTACTTCCTCCTCAGGTGCTGGCCCACTGCCTGTCACCCGAGTCATGGCATAATTGGAGGCACGCTTTAGCTTAGCACAGCATCAGAGGTCATCCCAATGCTTTTTGCAGTCCTGAGCTGTGCGCACCTCATGTCCGAATGCATTAACACCATCCGCAACATGCTTCCTGTGGTCCCAACACTGGGCAGGCGTAGGGTGGAAATTTGGGCCCACTAGCATGTCATGTTCGTGTTTCGACACATAGCCCACAAGGAAGTCCAGTTCCTGCTTGCCTAAAGGTTTCTTCCTCGACGTGCAGGAAACCGGAGCCGTGTCTGGGGTCCCAGCCTCTTGTGCAGGAGCAACCTTCTTCCTCTTGGGCAGTGGTCCAGACCCTGACTGGCAAATGCCACCCTGATCAGTAGGGCCAGTGGCGCTGGTGGACTGGACCAAGGGAGTGGCAGATGGAACTAAGACGGAAGCCCTGACTTGCGTCAGTGGCTGCTGGGTGCTCTTGACTTGACCCAGCGCAGCAACAGCTGCTGTGCCAAGGTCTGTGACTGAGACTGTCCTGGCTAGCAGACTCACAGCCGGGGTGGTGTTGGCTACATCTGCCCATGCAGTTGCCAACACCCAGTTGCTCAGGGCAGCAGATGACAACACTGCCACAGGGACATGTGCCTCAGTCAGAGCAGCCCTGCGCGCACTTTACTTATGCTTTCTGACCACCTGGAATTCTGCCTGGGAGTCCTCAGGTGCCAACTCATCATACGCTGGCTGACCCTGAGCCTGGGTAGTGGTTGCCACAGCTGCACCTGCAGCTACCACTACTGTTGGGCCCGTGGCAGTAGATGAAACTGACTGTCGGGTCACATGGACGCCAGTGTCAGATGCAAGAGCTGCATCTCCCGGAGCCAGAGGGGGTGGTGGAATGACTGCACCAACACGTGGCTGAACATCCTGCCAAAGTGGTGCACCCCAGCCTCTTGCCCCTCTGCAGCCACCCTGGGCACCCTGGACTCCCCCTACTCCCTGGTCACCCTGGCCACATCCCTGACCACGCCCACCACGTGGAGGACACCCAACTGTGACACCCTCACCTTTCGTGGCCTCCCAACCATGGCACGGATGCCCTAGTGCCAATGGGAGGTGTACTCGACAATTGTCCTCAGCAATTGGGGTGAAGGGGTGGGGTACTAGATGTAAACAGCACCCCTGTGTGCCTGCAAGGCTGTATGTGACCCCGGTGAGAACATGACGGGTCATGCAATGCTCAGGCTCCGCAAATCTGCAATAAAACCATGCACACATCCCCCTCGTGTGTGTTTAATGAGCCTCCCGCAGTAAGTGGTGGCACCCAGGGACACAAAAAACGCATACAAACAAGGCCCAAAGGAATAAAGCCATTGCCTGTTTGCAGCCTGTTTCTGCCTGAGATGTCGTTTGCCAGTCCCCCTGGCTGAACGCCTCCTCAAGGTAACATATTTGCGCCTGCAACTTGTGCATGTACTGCTGCGGTGCTCTGCACCTGCTGTCCCACCGACCTGCTTTGCTTGACTCCCTTACTCTAAAGCATCTGACCGCCACCCGCGATGCCGGATATACGGCCGCGAATCAATCCTGCTAAGCAAGTACCGGCAAAGCCGCCCCTTGACTATCTGCCAGCCAGCACAAACTATTCCTGTGATTCTACCGTGGCACTAGCAACATAGACCCCTATGTCACCGGCATATGCGTCCACGACCTGCCCTGCCCATCCTACTACACACAGCTTTATTAACTCTCTATATTGTGTTTCAAGCATCCTCAGTACAATCTGCCTTTAAACTGTGCCTAGATTCTGCCTGCAAGGTTCCATTTCGAACCTAGATGTGCTTACTTTTGGCTCTGCCCCCTGTAAACTGACTTAAATGTGATTAGTGTTACCTTAGCTCTAGACTTCATATTTTTGCATTTAGCACAAAACTCCATATAGATTGTCTGTGTTACCTTTAAATTGCCTATTTCTCCACGCCCATGACTGACTGTGCTTGCCATATGCCTCACAGTACCAATGTGCACTTTATGCCTCATATCTCGTGTGCCTTATCACCGAAATTGAGATTGGTTGCCCTCACTTGCTACTAGCGCATCAGCATCTGCGTATCTGCACTGCCTACATTTGTTATGCCTTAATTGATTTTGAGTCTGTTTGCCTACACCTGTTGCCAATGCATCTGCATGGCCTAACTTTGGTTTGCCTTATAATTGATACTGATACCGCCTTGCCCACACTTGTTGCTAGCCTAGTGCTCCTGCCTGGGCATCTACACTGCCTCCACATTGTGTCAGATCACTTTAAAGTTCTCTGTATACATCCTAGCCACATATGCAGCATCTTATGATTGCCAACCACCAACTAGGCCACCCACCACCAACAAAATGTTCCTACCAGGTATCTACTCAATACTGTTGAGAACTATCCTCCACCTTATCAACTCCTCATGCCTGCCTAGCTCCACCCTTAGCTTGGCCACCATTGGCACCACTCCACCACCCGCCATAGAGCCCTACACCACAACCGTGCTGCCCCAACTCTCCCTACCATGTAGCTTCTCCGAATGGAATACCAGATTACGGTCCAGATTACCTAAACTGTATTAGCCTCGAGCTAGGGACTCGATCCAGCCCAAACTGACTAACCGTCCCATGACCATTAGCACCTGCCCCAACCTCACGTTGGAAAGACCCAAGTCCAGCCCTCCTAACACTACGCCCAAACACAATACTTACAATACAGCCACCATCCCCACCCCCATCAAGACCACTGCCGCACCTATAAAAGGCGCCCTGATTAACGCACACTCTATAATAGCCCATGCTACAGATATAGCAGACCTCATCCTAGCAGAAGATCTAGATTTCTTAGCTATAACCGAGTCCTGGCTCCACGCAGCCACAGGACCAGCCCTCTCGCTAGCCATCCCCGATGACTACACTGTCTTCCGAGCGGATAGAACAGAATCTAGAGGCGGTGGCCTGGCTGTAATTGCCAAAACACAGCTCAACATTAGACTTGACTCCTCAACCCACCTCCCATCCTGCGAATCACTCACAGCTAAGCTGCCCACTACTAACTCCCAAACGATATCCATCCACCTACTCTACAGACCTCCCAGACCTTTAGGATCCTTCGAGGAAGACCTTAGCACCATCCGCACAAATAACCTAAAAGATTCCTCCCAGAGCCTCCTCCTAGGGGACTTCAACCTAGGCTTTAAAGACCCCAAAGATCACCAGGCTACCCTCATCAACAATACTATTTCTGAATTAGGCTTTACCCAAAAAGTATCTGGCCCCACCCATAACAAAGGGAAAACCCTCGACTGGGTAGCAGACTACAACTGAGGGGCCTCCATCACCGATAACTCTCTGCAACCTTGGTCAGACCACCATCTCCTCTCCTTTACCCTTGAAGCCTTGAGCCCCATCACCAACAATGTGCTAGCCTCAGCCATCCCCACGAGAAGTAAGAAAAATATCACAGTGGAAAAACTGATCCCTCTTGTCCTCCCCACACTTAACCAACTCTCTGCCACCTCTAACCCCTACGACCTTGTAAATGGCTATAACAAAACCATTTGCACAGCCTTACACTCCATTGCACCATAAAAACTAAGAAAACTAAACCGAAAAAGCATCTCAACCACTGGTTCTCTAATCACCTCAAAACCCTTAGACTAGAAAAACGCAAAAAGGAACAAGCCTGGAGACAATCTCCCACAGACCATAACAAAATACTGCTCAATAAAATAACGTCCGAATACAAAAAACAAATGATAGCTGCCAAACAAGAGTCCTACAACCAGAGAATTGCTCAATCCAACTCCAGCACCAAAGAGCTGTTCACGAACATTAAAGAACTGGAAACAATTGTGCTAATTCCAGACACTTGTGTCAAGGACAACAATGGTGCACCAGTGTCCAAAATGCCCTAAATAATAAAATCACTGGCCTCCAAACTAAAATTAAAAATAAGAAAGTTGCCATAGCCAAACCAACCAACCCCACTAATATGACCCCGCGCCACACGCCCCAACACCCTCTGCCCAACCCCTCTCACTTTAGCTTCTCCAAAGTCTCCATTCATAAAGTGGAAAAAATAATTCTCAGCCTAAAACCATCTAACTGTAAAGGCGACCTTTGCCCCACACAAATTATTAAAGATGCAGCAAGAGACCTCTCGCCATTCATCACAAGACTCATCAACACCTCCTTCTCCTCAGGTACCATCCCCAGTAACCTCAAAGAGTCCTGGGTCCTCCCCCTTCTCAAAAAACCCTCTCTTGACCCCTCCAATCCCACCAACTACAGACCCATCACCACCGTCCCCTTCCTGCTCAAGATATTAGACAAGACAGCTTACCAACAAATCCAAAAATTCCTCTAAATAAACAATCTCCTCGGTATTCGGCAATCAGGCTTCAGACCCCAACATGGGACAGAAACAGCCCATATCGACCTAAATGCTCAAATTGACACACTTAGAGACAATGGGAAAACTGCATTATTGCTTCTCCTTGACCTCTCAGCAGCTTTTGATCTAGTTGATCATAAAATCTTATGCAATCACCTGGACTCAGCTGGCCACTTTTCCCAAGAAGCTATCGGCTGGATGAAGTCATTCCTCAGCAACAGATCCATGCATGTCTTCTCCACCACACTGCCGCCGACCCCATCCCCATTGCATCCAGAGTCCCCCAGGGTTCATGCGTCTCCCCCACACTGTACAATGTGTTCAGAAAGCCCTTGTTTGATAATCTACATGGTCTGGGTATCACCTACACTAATTATGCCGATGATACCCAGATCCTCATCCCGTTGACGGGAGATTACAACCATGATTTGTCCTTGGTGAACAAGGTGTACCTCATCATCCAGGCATGGATGGCATCCCACAGTCTATGCCTGAATAATGACAAGACTGAATTCATCATACTTGCCTCCACTGCTAACCTAACCAAATTGGACAACAACTACGCCAGTTTCATTATAGACGGGAACCGAATCAAAGTAGCTAAGGATGTGAAATCCTTAGGAATTTATATTGACTCCTCTCTCTCCTTCCACAAACAGGTTAGCTCCATGGCATCATCCAGGGCCTAAACATGTAAGCTTATAAGGGCAGCCAAACCCTTCTTATTCACACACAGCTGCATTACATTAGCCAGAGCCCTGGTACTATCTAAACTGGACTATTGCAACGCCCTCTACATAGAAGTTAGCAAACAGGTTACTAACAAAATACAGATGCTACAAAACAACACTCTCAGAGCAGCACTCAGCATCCCCAAGAGAGAACACATCTTTAACTTTAGGAGAGCACATAACTGGCTTAACACCACAGAAAAAATCCTGCTCAAAGTAGCCTCACTAACACACAAATGCCTCAACAACGCTGCCCCCCACTACTTAGTCGATTGAATAAGTAAACACATTTCCATTAGACCCACCAGAACCTCCATAGCCAAACTACGCACAGTCCCCAGGTTCAAATGCACCAAAATGGGTGGCAACAGCTTCCAGGTGAAAGCAACCCAACATTGGAACTCCCTACCAACCTCTCTAAGGACACCCCAAACCTACACACACTTTAGACGCAACTACATACATTGGATAAAGAGCAATAAATGCTAAAACCATCCAACCCACGACCGCTAGCCAATATGCAAATATGTATATGTGTAAATTTGCAAACTCTTGCCTTCATCATGACTACTGTAACATTAACCTTCTTTGATCTCATTGTAATTACTGTAAAGCATTGTAATGTGTAACCAAGCTGTGAATAACCTTGTTGCTCCTGCGCCCTCATACCCTCGGGTCTGGTGCGCAATACAAATGAATAAACTAAACTAAACTAAACTACGTGTGGGACACACAGGCTCCTATGACCTCGAAAACGGGTAAGCGATTCAGCAGTGGGAAAAATAGCATGCACGACTCACCGCCTGACTAGCGCGGGAAAGAAAAACACACGTAGGCAAGACCACTGCCAAAGAAGAGGTACGTCTGCAACTTCACTGCAGGAGAAGTTGGCATCCTGGTGGAGCAAGTCCTGGTGCATTATGATGCCCTCTTTGGATGACCACGCGCCGACAAGGAAGGACGGAGGAGGATCTGGTTGGACATCATTGGTGCCATCAACGTGGAGGGGGTGGCAACCCGTGACCTGAAACACCTCCATAAGCACTGGGAGGACTTCAGATCCAGGACCCTCGGGAAGGCCTGGTGCCTCTTGGACGCAGTGGAAGTAGTGGGGGTGCCGGGTCTGCCTTACAAACAACCAGATGAGGGTCCCGGAACGCATTCACCCAGCTTTTCACCTTTAGGTCCTCGAGAGGTAGACCCGTCTGGAGTCGAGCGGTAAGTGTCCATGCATACTCATTGGATGCAGTGCATGTTGAGGTGTGCCAGGAGTGTGCAGCTTGGACATATGTCTGACATGGCCCATGTATGGATGTGTATGTGCAGGGACATGACCGTGCTGCATGTGAGTCCAGTCATGTGTGATGCACATCAATGGTGTATGTGTTCCAAAGCATGACACACAACTGCATGTGAAGATGCACACAAGTTTGCATGCCTGTGTATGTACTCAGCCATGTTTGGGGTGTGACACATGGATGCTCGTCACGCCTTCATGTACGTGCATGGTGTACATGTGTGTGTGTGTCTGTTTGGGGGGTGACTGTGAGACGCCATGGATGCATGTGACACAGACATGTAGGTACCCGATTGGCAGATGTGACATAGTTGCCGATGACTGCACTGTGACAGGTGATGGAGATTTACAGATGCATGTCTGTCTGGTGGCGTGTGTGCATGTGTTCGGCACTCCCCATGTTGCTTGTGACGTCATGCCAACCTTCGGATGTTCATGCTGTTGTGTGTGTATGGATGCTGCTGCCTGCTGCATGATTCCTGTTAATTTGTGCATATGTGTGGGTTAAAAAAAGTGTTGGGGAGTGTGATGCCATCTGTGAAGTTTGACACTGCCACTCATGTGCAACTGTCATGTGTGTATCAGACCATTGTACAGTGCCATGATGCCTGTGTTCTATCACTCCCTGTCTGCAGTGTCAACTGATGACAAGGGCGGAGACGGTATTGTGGAGCTCAGCGGCAGGGATCCCACTGCCAGCCGGAGATGCAAGGGCCAGCTCCCCTCCCAAGTTCTGATATCTCCCAGGAGTGAGGAGTCTGGTGCCGCGTCCATGGCCGCAGCTGCTGAGGGAAGGTCCAAGAGGCAGAGGTTGGAGGTGGACTCCTCAGCAGCAGTAGGGGCAGCTGAGGCCCCACAGGGGCCTATGGAGGAAGATGGCATGGAGTCATCCAGGTTGGTGGGGGGTTTGGTTGAGGAGGAGGCTGTGGAAGCCCCACACACTGGACCTGGAAGAGGGGATTCTACTGGTGCTAGTGGTGTAGTCCAGGGGCAGGGACAGGAGGCAGCACAGGTTGCCGCGGAGGTGCCTGTGTGTAATCCTGTCCCAGATCCTGTGACTGCGTCATCCGGCAGCAGCAGGGATGCCTACGTCCAGACCCGTTTTCAGGGAGGGGATGCGCAAACAACTGGCCTTCCTCTCCCTGCAGACATGGCAATCCGTAACCGGATTGAGCCTGTCCTAGTTTGTGTGACGTTGCGCCAACGTGGTATTCCGGATGCAGGGTTCTGGTGAGGACAATGCATGTCATTTTGAATACCAGTTTGGCCATGTCGCACTACTAGGACAGGTATTTGGCACTGTACAAATATCCGTGTGATGGATCTTCTTGCGACCCCCTCCTCAACTGAACCCCCTATGCGCCAGTCATCCTCTGTACCATCTTCCCACCCAAATATCACCTAGGCCCCCTGTGGAGCTGCCCCTGAGCCAGTAGCCAGGCTGGTAGAGGACACATCCTTGCCATAGTCAGGAGTCAGAGGTCCAGCAGGGGTGGCCACCCCACCTACTGGACCCCAGCAAATGGAGGACGTGCACACATCAACAAGCAGGACATGTGCATGGCGGCACCAGAGGATTCCATCAGCCTTAATGCTTTTGTGGTGCCAGAGGCAGTTGCATTGGAGGCAGCAGCAGGCTCAGCGTGTGGGCCATCATGGCTCGGGACCATCAACATCCGCAGGGGCAGGCATCAGCCGGCGGGCAGGAGGACCCAGGATTGGGAGTGTCTTCCGTGTGGCAGCGGTTGGGCCAGCAAATAGATGCAGAGCGGCGACGAGCGAGGATGGCACAGCTTACAATGGTCAAGGCGGAGAACTCCATGCACCAGGCTTTAAGGTGGGTCGAATGCCTTGAAGCAGCTCGCAGGGAGTTGGAGGATGCCATGGCTGTATCCCTGCGAGACCTCGAGGCCAGGGAACAGGCCCGCCTACGGAACATTGACATGGAGTTCGAGGATGTCCTGACCCAGGACATCAAAAAGTGAGCCGTTGGACTAGCTCGCCGCCTTTGTATATAGTTATTTAGGTTTAGGTTTCATTTTGTTTATTTATGATTTGGAGTACACAGACTTTGCTCCACTTTTTGTATATAGTTGTGTTTTATATAGGGTTTTTTGTAGGTTTCATTTTGTTTTGGGATCATGGACCCTTCAGACTTTCATTGTAAATAGTTCTGCACGTGTAAATATTTTCTTTTTTACGTCATTCCCTGGAGTAATGGTGTTTTTTCTTCTTCATTTGCATGTGTGGTTTTCATTTTGTCATTTTGTTTTATGTTTAATACATTTCCTAAATCTTCATTATTGGTGTGATCTACTCTCATTGGTTTCGTGCATGTCACTATGAGCATTGGCTCAGTCATGTGTTGCTAATGTGTGGCTCTGCAGGACATTTATTCATGGGCATGCTGGTTCTTTTCAGACTCTCATGGCATGGGTAATTTACTAGGGAGTGGGTGCAGTGGATGGTTGCGTGTTTGTACAGGGGGGTCGGGGGGTGGGATTTGGGTTGCCATTAAGGCCATGGGTCTGTATTGTTATGACAGGGTGTTTGAGAGAACATGTGTCGGGGCCTGCTGGCAGGTTGCCGTCACTGGTGGGGGAGACATGAGTCAGGGCCTGCTGGCAGGTGCCCGTCACTGGTGGGGGGGACATGAGTCGGGGTCTGCTGGCAGGTTGCCGTCACTGGTGGGGGTGACATGAGTCGGGGCCTGATGGCAGGTGTCCGTCACTGGTGGGGGGACATGAGTCGGGCCTGCTGGCAGGTTCACGTCAATGGCCCCCCAAACCATCCCCCCTGGATATGCCCTGCATGCAGCCCATCCACCCTCCCCATGCCCCGTAGGCAGACCATCCACCCTCCCATGCCCCGCAGGCAGACCGTCCCCCCTGGACATGCCCAGCAGCAGCCCATCCACCTTCCCCATGCCCCGCATGCAGCCCATCCACCCTCCACATGACCCGCACGAAGCCCAACCACCTTCCTGACGCCCCGCAGGCATACCATCCCCCTGGACATGCCCCACAGGCAGCCCATCCACCCTCCTGTGCCCCACATGCAGCCTATCCACCCTCCCCATGCCCTGCAGGCAGCCCATCCATCCTCCCCAGGCCCTGCAGGCAGACCATTCCCCCTGGACATGCCCGGCAGGCAGCCCATCCACCCTTCCCATGCGCCGCATGCAGCCCATCCACCCTCCGCATGCCCCGCATGCAGCCCATCCACCCTCCCCATGCCCACAGGCAGACCATCCCCCCTGGACATGCCCCGCAGACAGCTCATCCACCCTCCCCAAGCCCGCATGCAGTCCATCCACCCTCCCCATGCCTCGCAGGCAGACCATCCCCCCTGGACATGCTTCGCAGGCAGCCCATCCACCCTCCCCATGCCCCACATGCAGCCCATCCACCCTCCCATACCCCATATTAAGCCCATCCACCCACCCCATGCCCCGCAGGAAGCTCATCCACCCTACCCATGCCCCGCAGGCAGACCATCCCCCAAGGACATATTCCGCAGGCAGCCCATCCACCCTCCCCATGCCCTGCATGCAGCACATCCACCCTCTCCATGCCCCGCATGGAGCCCATCCACCCTCCCCATGCCCTGCAAGCAGACCATCCGACCTGGACATGCTCCGCAGGCAGACCATCCCCCATGGACATGCCCCGTAGGTAGCCCATCCACCCTCCCCATGCCCCACATGCAGCCCATCCACCCTCCCCATACCCCATATGCAGCCAATCCACCCCGCCCATACCCCACATGTAGCCCATTCACCTTCCCCATACCCCATATGCAGCCCATCCACCCTCCCCATGCCCTGCAAGCAGCATTTCCACCCTACCCATGCCCCGCAGGCAGACCATCCCCCCTGGACATCTCCCACAGGCAACCCATCCACCCTCACCATGACCCGCATGCAGCCCATCTACCCTCCCCATGCCCTGCAGGCAGCCATTCCACCTGGACATGCCCTGCAGGCAGCCCATCCACGCAGCCCATCCACCCTCCTTTGCCCCGCAGGCAGCCCAAGTCCCTCCCCATGCCCCGCAGGCAGTCCATCCACCCTCCCCATGTCCCGCAGGCAGACCAACCCCTGGACCTGCCCCACAGGCAGCCCATCCACCTCCCTATGCCCCGCATGCAGCCCATCCACCCTCCTCATGCCCCACAGGCAGTCCATCCACCCTCCCCATGCGGCGCAAGCAGACCAACCCCCTGGACATGCCCTGCAGGCAGCCCATCCACCCTCCCCATGCCCCGCAGGCAGACCATCGCCCCTGGACATGCCCGCAACCAGCACACACCACAGGGGGGACTTTTTCCACACTAATTGCCTGGCGCGAGCGGGTATGCATATTCCGAGGGCCAGGGAGTTTTACACGCGATTGGGCTGGCACAAGCGGGGTACGCATATTCCGAGAGGTGCGCAGGGAGTTTTACACACAATAGGCCTAGCGCTAGTGGGGTATGCGTATTCCGAGGAGTATGCAGGGAGTTTCATACGCGATTGGGCTGGTGCGAGCGGGGTCCACGTATTCCAAGGGGTACGCAGGGAGTTTTACACGCAATAGACCTGACGTGAGCGGGGTACACGTATTCCTAGGGGTGTGTGGGGAGTTTTACACGCGATTGGGCTGGCGCGAGCGGGGTACACGTATTCTGAGGGGTGCGCGGGGAGTTTTACATGCGATAGGCCTGGCGCGAATGAGGTACGCATATTCCGAAGGGTGTGCGGGGGGTATTACACATGATTGGCGTGGAGTGGGCGGGGTACACGTATTCCCAGAGGTGCGTGGGGAGTTTTACACGCAATTGGGCTGGTGCGAGCCAGGTACGCACTTTCCGAGGGGTGCACAGGAAGTTTTATACGTGATTGGGTTGTCGCATTAGGGCTGAGTGGCATTTTTAGCGCAATTTCATTGTTGGGGGGCTGTATGCTGGTCCACTGACCTTAGCGCCATGTAGGGGATTTGTGCGGATGTTTTTGACGCATGGGGTGGGGTTGGGGGCGTAACAGGTGCTGCTGCAGGGTCACTGCGCCACGCTGCATCACGGCTGGTCAGGGATGTTTGAATCCATGAATACACAGTGCGTCAAAATGGGTTTTGGTGCACACGGTTGGTGCTTGAATTACCCCCTTAACATCAACGCCCTGCAAAATATTGCAGGTATTAACTTGCTCTCTGGACTACATTTTTCTGAGAGCACACCCCTGGAATACTGGCATCCTGGTTGCCCTACTGAGTCAACCTTGCGTCTAACATTGAATGACCTTATTGTCCAAGGGCAACTCTCCAATACCTGCTTCCAGGCATTTCCAATGTAATGAACTGTTGACAAGCCAAAACGCCACATAGATTTCTATACGTGGTGAATTAAATCACACTGCACTCCCTGATGTAGAATAATCAGTTCCCAGAAACCATCTTAAAAACAAGTCAATCAGAAGAAAATTGACAGGCAACAAATGCCCAGCACATTTCCCCATAAGCTAATCTCTAAACCCACACAAAACTGCCTCCCTGACCGAAATACATCCAGACAAGAACTTTAAGCGAAGATTCAGTTAGCAACAAAGAAATCCAAACAACACAACCAACTACTTCATGGAACCTCAATATTCTGGGACACCACATCCAAAACCAACTTAAAGAAGAAAAGCATTTTGTAAAATCTTGACAAAAATCTCTTTATGTCTTGCATTACCTCCCCTCCTATAAACTCTCAAAAACCGCCAACCGATGTAGTCACAACAAAACAAGGAGACAAGAAGCAACCACATCCAATGGACTAACAAATTGTCAAAAATAAAGTAGAAAAGTAACCCACTAGAACACAACTTGTATCACTAAGGACTGGTGATACAACAGAATACTCACTCACAAATCTATAAGCACCAAAAACGCGACATGGACGCCACATGCAACCTCCTAAAATTCCTCAGTGAGGAACTGGAAACAACACAGGTTTCCCATTCAACCGTCAAATCAAAGTCAACCAGTGGATCAAAGGAAAAGAGGAACGATGGGTATTCACTCTACCGTCACAACCGTAAATGGATAAACAAACCCAGAAAACAAAAAGATTCAATGCGATTTGGACATCAACCAATCAATATCAAAACATAGCAAAGAGATACACAAACCTGCCAGTAAAGGAAGAACAAGCATGCTTTTCCTCACAGAAACTGGTGTAATTGATGACTTAGTTGAACACAAATCCCTCCCTGGTAACTTCAAGCTTAAGCGGGCCAACCCTAAAGGAAAAGAGGGAAAGACCTAACCATAGCCTAAAAGAGCGCCTAAGAATCACAGCTGCATCATTGTTTAAACATCTTGGACTGTGAACCACTCTTACTCCACCTTGCACTGCACTATCAAATCAATGGGCCTCATTATAACAATTGCGGAATGGGTTAACGGGTGCCGCTAATGGTGGCGGACCCGTTAAACCCATTCTGCAATATTACGAGGTTCCCTTGCGGGACCCGATGTGGACGTCTGGTTTTACCAGACGTCCTTACCAGGTCCCGCGAGGGGACCAGGGAGCTAACAACGGGCCAGTCATAATCAGCCCGTTGTTAGCTCCCACTCCCATTCCCATTGAGCCCTATGGGGGCTCAAATGGGAATGGGGAAGGTCCGGGCTCGGGTTCCCTGAGGGAGGAATTACCGGGCCCTCCAAACTCGGAATGGCCCGGTAATTCCCCATTTAGGGAACCTGGACCCGGAAACGGTTTTGGAGGCAGCTTCCAAAGTCGTAATGAGGCCCAATGTGTCAGTCCTACCAAATACCTTCCTTTCCACATAGCCAGCATGCACACCTTCTCCCACATTTTGCTGTTAACCTTGAAGACATAGGGCCTCCTTACAAGTATGGCATTGCAGTAAAAAAAATTGGTAAAAAGGATGTAACTCTGTGCAGAGACGATACCCCCTACCCCTAAAACTGAATGTATAAAAGATAGGCCCCACCACCCTCAAACCGAATGCAGATAACTTGTCGGGTTGATCAATCACTCTAATACTGCGAAAATCTGAAATCTAGTGCCTTCCAGAAAAGCGCTTTAATGGTGATATATTTTGTGGGGTTACAATGTTGTGCATAGTAGAGAATATGGCAAGTAGCACATGTTTGTCATAAATTATTAAACAATCCAGATTCGAAGTTGAGCACGGAAAAGGGACCCGTGAACAGAACTCGTAATTTGCCAGTTGTTAGGCAGAAACCTGTGCAGTTCCCTCTGGGACCACTGCAAAAAGTATAAGACAACAGGAGATAGCAGTAAACCCAATTGGTAGCAGTCTGTACCACCCAGATTTACCTGGTAGCTGTGGCTGAGCAGTCAGACTTCTCTCAAGACGAGGTAGGCAGTATTTAGAGTATCCAAGATAGGGCAATTTACACAGTAGAACAAGCAGACACTGATCAGAGCTTGGGTGTAAAGATATATAATTATTTATTTAAAACACATCTATGAAAAACACACTGGCACTAATATGGCAAACAACTTCAATCACAGTTACTATAAGTATATATCAATCCCATAACAATATTTCGACAAGTCTAGGTTCAACGGCACCACTTATTTGCAGACAGAGGTGAATGCTTTAACCTAGATGGCACTCTAGTATTCGTTAGAAAGGGAGAGAAAAAGGCAGGGTATGAAATCTACTCAGTACCAACACTTTTATGAAGCAAATGCAAGGCAAGCAAGCCAAGGCGGGGTCTACTGTAGATCACACAGTTCAGAGGCCAGGCCCACTTGGAGAGAGGCAAGGCGGTATGTCCCAAAAGTATCACAGTGGAAATGCACTTCAAGTCTTTATAGCAAAATGTCACAGAAAGGTTGGACCTGTTTTAGAACAAAAGTTAAGAAGGCCTGGAGGTGACCCAATGGAAAGGTAAGGATTTCAGACACCTCATGCTAACGGTTTCAAGGGAAGCCAGGCGGACACAGTACCTTGAAAGTGAAGAGACAGCTCCGGCGGGGGCAGTTGTTCCTGGTGGTGGATGCAAGTCGGGGCTTTGCCAAAAGATGACAGGATCTCGTCGTCGAGGAAACTTTGAAGATCGTTGCACCACCAGGGAAGAGACCAGCCACGGAGTGCTCCGTCACAAGGCACCACCTTTTGGTCGCGGTACAGTGGTTAGTGGCTATCCGGTTGCCGGGGTGCTCAGCACGGGCAATTCGACCACTAGACGTCCTGGAAGCGAAGAAAAAGCAAGGGACCGGTTGTTCCCACCAGTCAAGGGAAGAAGACTCTCCAGCAGGGAGATCTCCTCTGTCGTTGGGAAGTGGTGAGTCGGTTCAGCAGGGATCCACCGGAGGTGTCGTCGTTGCAGGTCGGCTCAGCTTTACCCTCTTCAGATTCTTAGGTCCTGTGGCGACTTCTGAAGTTCCAGTCCCAAAAGCCCTGCTTTTATGCAGAAAACCCCCATTCACTCAGCCTAGCTGTCACTCAAACATGCTAAGTGGTGAGCGGGGCGTCTCACCACTTAGGCCAATCACACAAGAGTGCGACCTGAGTTGGCAAGGCAACTCAGTCCAGGGTGCCTAAACCCCCTCCGACACCCCCTGTGGTACCCAGACAGAGTGGCACCACTTTTGGAGGCTTCTGTGTAGAAGCCCGCCAAAAAGTGGAACAAAGGGCTCGACCTTTGGTTTGGAGTTACAGAGGCGAACACATATGCCATTTTAAAACCGAGTTCTGGCATAAAATACCAACTGGTGAATTTATATTAATTTAATAAAACCGGCGGTATGAGCAAGGCTACATAGAAAAAGTATTAGCCTCGAACAATGGCAAAATCCCATAGGAATATATTTGCGGTCGAATATAAAAAGTAGTATCCACTGCCACCAGCCAAAACTCGACGAGGGGGGACAGGACAGTGCCCCCTCGAACAACAGACCCAGGGGTAATCGAATTACCCCTACCAGTACGTCCACAATAGGATGGTTTGTACTGGTTCTGTTAGTAAATCTAGGTCTAGTAAAGCCAATGGTGACTTTACATGCCCCTGGAGACAGTAGTCAGTCCCAGGGTATGGAGTCTATGGTGGGGGGTCACCTAGGAAACCCCAGTGTTACGGCACGGAGGGTGCTGTGTAACACACATAGCAAAACACATGAGACCCTATGGAGTAAAAGACCTCATAGCCCATAGAACACATTAACATTCAAAGAAATACCACAAATCATGTCCAAGAGTGGGAGAAAAAGAGTCTCACTCTTGGCAGGATGAAAAAAACAAACTCCAGAAATCCAGCAATGCTGCCGGGGGTCTCACTAGGTTAGGAAATCCAGCCTAAACAGAGAATTCTCCCTAACACCGGTCCAGTAACTACGGTAGCAGCAAGCTTACCGGTACCTTATTTACCAGACCAGCAAACTTATAATGAGGCCTAGTATATCAGACATGAGTACAGCAGGTACAGCAGCTTAGGAAATGTGTAAAATGTATTCATTGCAGAGGGCAAGGGCAGTGAGCCCATATACCGGCTCAGCAATATGCAAACATGGAATAAATAGAGACACACAGGAGTGAAGGTGTCATTATGAAAGGAAGAAATGTTTTTGCAAGGACAAGGATATTCATCCACCCACAGTTGGAAATCTTCATGGGGTGACTTGGTGTGTTCAGAATTGTTAGTGGCACTAAGCCTGAAGGAGTGGCAAAAATGTATATGGCAAAGGGAGTATAATCTTTGTTCTAGTGGTAGACATTAGGACTGTATGTACAAACAGCAAAGATAGAAAAGTGTTGAATGATTGTTAGAACAATTGAGTTTTTTGTTGAAAACTATGAACACAGTCTGTGTGCCTAGTGATGAATTAGTAGTTTATGGAGGAGAGTGTGTTATGATGAAATTTTGTTACGTTTGTCATAGGCACCTGTCAATATTTTCAGAAAGGGATTGGCTGATACAAGCCTAAACATGATGATTTTGTTTAGGTGATCAAAAGAAAGTGTGTTTTTGTTTTCGGAATGCACCATTTAAGTATGGGTGAGTTCATAGTGGCATGTACAGGGCAAGAGGCCCTATCAGACATTTCTGGAAGAAACCAGAGGTTTTCATTGTTGTAATGAAAGTGCAGTATTGCAAATAGCTGCGTGATCTAGTGGAAAAGTGGTGAGAGTATTTGATGAATTTAGTCTCAGATCACAGATATTTACGAACAAAGAGGCTGGACAGATGACCCCCATAAAATTAGATACAGCCGTAGTATAAAGAAACATGGCAAATGATCAAGGAATTAATAATAACAATGTACCACAGAGGACAGTGATGGTTCCCAAGAGAAAATTCCAGGTTGATTAAACATCACTAATGACGGCATATTTAGATAGGGTTTACAGAAAGATGAAGTGGTGTTTCTTTTGGAACATCAGGGACTAAAAAGAAAGGAAAGGAAATATTTTATTATATATGGCAATAATATAGCAGCAGAAAAATGAATTAGGAGAAGATGAAAATAAATAATTTATTTTAAACAGTATAGGAATAAAGAGATTAGTTTAAAAAATTGATGTCATTTGAATGAAATAAATAAATAAAAAATGAATGAACAGAAAAATGAAAGAAGAAATGATTGGATGAATGAATGATTGAATGAATGAATGGCTAGTAGCGTAACAGGGAGCATAAAACAAGCAACACAATTAAACAAATTTGGAAAGTAAACAGCACCAATGAAGATTAAAAGCCAAAATTGAAAAAAGTATGCATTTCAATAAAAAAGAATGATGGGACTGATAAAGAACCAAAAGGTGTATGGTTGACCAAAATTGAGTTAACCATACAAAGACATTTTGGACAGAGCCAATTCAAGAAGAACATATAGTAAAATATCATTATTTAAGTGTGTGTAATGATATTGATTTATTTTTTATATGAAAACCATGGACCTTCAGTGAACATTGGAAGAATGTCTGCATGGCCTTAAATAAGGGAAGAGACAGTATATCATGACACAGGTAAGTGCTAAGTGAATAGGGAGAAATTAAAAAAGTGGTAAGTACTGGTTCACACCACAGGGTGTGAACACACCGATGATCATTATTAGGAATAAGAGGACCCAGATGAGTAACAGAAAAAGAGGCAGATAGAGACACAGGGCCTCATTATAAGCTTGCTGATCCGGTACCAACAGTACTTTAAGCTTGCCGGTACCATTGTTACGGGACCAGCAAACTACAAGGTATGCTTGTGGGTGCTTTTCAGCACCTACGAGCAGACCATGTCGGATGCACAAGCACCATTCATGAATGGTGCCGGTGCATCCGGCCTCCCCATTCCCACTGTGGCCAATGGGACTCATATGGGAATGGGTAGCAATATTTTCCGGTGCCGGGAATGGGCAATTACTGGGTCCGCTGGGGCTGTAATGCCCCGGTAATTGCCCATTCCGAGGCACTGGAAAAAAAATGATTCCAGCGGCAGCCATGCTGGCTACCGTCGGTCTCATAGTGAGGCCCACAGTGTTTCAATTATGTAGCCATTTTTTCCCAAGATAGGTGCCAATAGGTGTACACAAAGTACATATAGATGCAAGCAAAGCCACCTCAGACAGCGCAGGACATAGAAGACGTCAAATAAAAGGTGGGTAACCTTTTTTAATTTGTGATAGTTGGCAGGATTTCAACAGAGGTAGATTTGGCAAACATATAGGAAATGTTTAGAATAGGCAAACAATGTAGTTCCATGATAAAATGGGAAGGCACATAGTAAGAATTGGTGCCATAGTCTAGTAAATCCAGGGTAGGCTAGATTAGTGTAGTGAGGTAAGGAGGAGATAATGCGTAGCCAGATGTTTATTGTATCTTAAACAGGATAAAACTACAGCACTGAAGGAAAATGACCATGGCCCAATACGATCAAAAGCACGATGGCGAAGGATATGTGAAGCACATGCAGCAAAGCAGGTGAAGCACATGCAGTGAAGCAGAATGAAGCGTTTACAGCAAAGCAGACAAAGCCAGTTCAGCAAAGCATAGAAAAAGACTAAGGGCCTCATTACACGGTAGGCAGAGAACCATGGCGCTATTAGCGCCATGGTTCATGCCGGTAAAATACCGGCACCGCCTTGGTGGAAAGGGGAATTACCGCCCCATTCCAAGGTTGGCGGGGCGGTAATTCCCCCTTCCACCATTGCCCTTCCCCATTCCCATTTTTGCCCCATAGGGCACAATGGGAAAGGGGAAGGCGCTAATTACGGTACCGCAAATTGCGGTACCATAATTAGCTCCACTGGTCCCTTTTGCGGGTTGGTTTTTAACGCCTGCTACAAGCAGGCGTTAAATTCCCCAACCCGCAAAGGGACCTCATAGTAAGGCGGTAAGGATTTACCGGTACCGGTAAAATACCGGTACCGGTAAACCCTTACCACCTACCGTGTAATGAGGCCCTAAGTATCATCCCCAGCATCATACAGGGTTAATGAGAAGTGTGATTATTTTGTGCGCCAACAAATCAGTGAAAGCCTATGAGTTAAATAGGCTGAGAAAAGCCTGAAACAAGTCTAGTAAATATTTTTTTGTAAGGAGCATGGAGAAAGAATTTGGGTTAGGAAGAAACTTGACCCCCTTGCCAGTTCTCAGATGACTTTTGTCTCTATTTCAGTTTTCCACAGAGAAAAGGGATCCCTGTCAGCGATGTCCTCTTCTGCTACGGATCCGCCAAGGAGATGGAGAAGGCGACGACGTGTCGTTTTAAATGTTGTTTTTAAAATGTGTTTGTTTGTCATTTATTATTTTAAGCACCTCTACATCTGAGGATGTCGATGTAGAGGGAAAATGAAAAAGTCCCCTGAATGGACAAATCATTTTTGTAAAAAGAAGCCCATAAGTCATAAGGGTAGAAATAAGACATGCAAATGTATTTATTGCCTAAAAATAGACCTAGCTGAATGTGTTTATTGTAAACAAACCAGGTCCCACCATCAGACAGCATACAGTAAGAAGAAAAATTAATGTGTACAAAAAAGGGAGAGGATTATTAGCTTTGGTATATAAAGAAACAAAATAAATGTTGAAGTTTTTTTCTAGGAGGCAGGGATGTTCAAAAGGTGATATAATGGAGTTTGTTTAGAAGGCAGGAGTGTTTGAAAAACACATGAGTAGATTTTTTAAAGGGTTTGTTTGAAAGGGAAAATGATGATGATGGACATACTTATTTTTCAAAGGAAACTCATTCAACTTTCCATTACAGGTTGACAGGAGAGGAGGCGTATACATTGGAGATTGACGGCACTAAACCCTATGAGCAAAAGGCTCCCCCATCCTTGTTTCCCCCAGAAAAAAAAGAACAATTGCTGTTCCGATCGACTGTTCCTTGGTGACATAAACCAAACATAGTACTGCATTTAAAGACAATGGACTTCTGGCCCAGGAATTGAAAGGGCCTGGGAGACAAAATATCGGTGGACATGGAAGATGCCAAACTAAGATGAATCGGGTGGAAGACATGGCAGTGGAAACTGAACTGTTGAAAAGAAAAAAAATAAGAATGTATATGCGGTTGACAATGAAGAAACAAGGCACCAAATGTTGTTATGGGGTCGGACGTGTGCAGTGAAATTCACACGTGATCACAATTTTGAAAATGGGCTGTTGGGTTTCCTCAAATGAGATACCAACTTTTGATTCTCATAGTGGCTGTAAATGACCTAATGTATAATAAGTATACATTTAAACTGGGTAATGGAGGCAGGACTCAGATAAAAGTAAACAAAGGTATTCTTTAGGGACACATACATGTTTAGACTAGGATGTGTTAGTACTGACATTGTAGAAATGTTTTAGAGTACCTCTCAGATTGAAATACATTGTTGCATAGAAAAGGGTGAGTAGGACAGAGATGTGTAGGTATACTGAAAATTGAGGAGGGTGGACATGGGTGTAGCGGTATGTGTTGAGTAGATGACTAAATACAATCCAGATGGGGGAGTGTACAGAGACAAGCCCCTCTCCCCCTCAAACTCAATGTATAAAAGATAGGCCCTACCCCCTCAAACTGAATGCAGATAACTTGTCGGGTTTATCAATGACTCTAATCCTGCAAAAATCAGAAATGTAGTGCCTTTCAGAAAAAGCAATTTAAAGGAAATCTATTTTGTGGGGTCAGGATGTTGTGTATAGTAAAGAATATGTCAAGTAGTACATGTTTATCATAAATTATTAAGCAATCCAGATTCGAAATTGAGCCGGGACCATGTTTTGAGTAAAAATAAGTTGGTCAGGCATTTCGTAATTTGGTCGGCCATTGTTGATAAGTCAAGTCAGGCAACTCTAAAATGGATGCTTGAGCATACAAAATGGTTGATTTCTACTAGTCATGATAAGGTCAGTGGATAACTTTTTTTTATAGAAGTTCATGAATAGTCCACTGGTGTAGAATGAGTTAGATGAAACCTGTTCAGACTGGGTCTGAGTGGCAGATAGGCCAACTAATCACAGGCAGGAAAAGGGGTTGTACATTAATCGTTGCATTACCTCACCTTTCTAGATTACATATAAGGGGCTGAGAAGCCAGGGAAAGTTGGGAGTAGCAGATTTTTCTTCAGTATGTTGTATGCTGTGTCCTTCTCAGCTGCAAAGAATAAACAGATGACTTTTGAACTCCATTCTGAGTGTCTTGATGTGCTTCAGCCTCCCTTTCCTGATCCTCGGGTGCCAAGACCTTGAGAAGGTGTTGGGACCTTCTGTTTAACTCTGTTACTGCCAAAATACTGCAATCCCATATAATAAAATTGCAGTAGTAACGTCTAGGATCTATCTCTAGTAAAAAGCTAGATGTAAATTCGCTCTTTACTGCCAAAAATCATCACAATTGGTGGAATTACTGCAGGTGGTAATTCTGCCAAATCCCCCATGGAGTCCTATGAAGCCCAATAAAGGGGGAGAAACACCAGCTACCACCACTTCTAATCTGGCAGTAATACCGCCGGACCAAGTGATGGCAACAGTAAATCTGTTTGGTGGTATTTTGGCAGATTTACCACCAAAATACGACCAAACTTATAATGAGGTCGCTATTATTTGATGTTGCTTAGTGCATCACACTCCTCAGACACTGGAAGCCCTGGCAGTGCTGTGCTTTGTGAGCTTGCACCTGGCCTCAACTGCTGAAGCAAGCTACACTACTTCAATAATCAATCTGCCCCGGTGCAAATACATCCTTCAACCAGCATATGATGTTCTGCAGTACATCACAGACCCAATCACCCTGTTGCTAATACAACTGCCTGGGTCATCAGTAATCCCTGCTAACATATGTCTACCCCATAAAGTGCACTCATATTTTTTAAGAAATATAAGTGTTCATGTCAGCTATTGTGCTAAATCAAGTCTTCTGTGAGTGTGCATTCAATCAAGTTTCCCCAGTGAAAATTCCTCATCTGCCCAGGCAACTGGTCTGTTGTGTCACACATCCAATAACTGCCAATAATGCCCCTCACTCAGGGATCAGCATGACCCTGCACACATATTTTTCTTGCATGTCCCAAACGTCCTACCCCCAAAGTGGCTAGTATATTGAAAAGAAATCCAAGTGATTGTGTCAGCTGTTGCACTAAAACAAAGTTGTATATAAACATGCAATCAGTCAAGCTGACACTTCAAAAATGTCTCCTCAGTCTAAATCACACAACCACTCTAATGAACTTCCTGAGTAATCAGTAAGACCGAGCAAAACACAATTCTCAGCACAATATAAACATCTTTCCCTTACCATAAAATTACAAGGCATTGATTTTACTCTATCCCTGATTGCACTAAAAACATAATCACTTTTTCAATCAAGTTTCCCCAGCAAAAAATACATGAGAAGTTTGGTGGAAGGAATTTATTTGATATATTTATGTGTTTGTTTGTTTCTCGCCAGAGCCCACAGGCATCAGGGCAAACACAAACACACAAGACACAGCAAAGAAGACATAACACAAGCATGAACATGGCCATAGCAGCAGACATAAATCAGTTATTCAAATAAACTGGGTTTCAGGAGTTGCAGAAAGGGAATAGATTCCTTTCCTGATGTAACTGCATAGGCAAGGGTTTCCAGGCATAGGCTGCCTGTACTGGGAAAGACCGGCCCTTTCCATTCAGACATCACACTCTGGGACAAGAGAGAAGGTTAGTGTTGCTAGAACGCAGTGCTCTCCTTTACTCATATTTGACTAAGCTTTGCTTGAGATAAAAAGGAGCCATACCATAAGGTAATCATGTTAAACTGCACTCTGGCAGCCACAGGCAGCCAGTGCAGTTATTTTCTAAATTCAGAGATGTGGGCTCCGAGAGAGATGTTTTTCACAATACAAACTGCTTCATTCTGCAGAGTTTGGAGTTTGTGAATGCCACCTTTGCCTGCACTAACCAAAAGGGCCTTACAATAGTCAATCCTAGGCAGAAAAGTTGTTCGGGCCAAAGTTTCACCGTTTCTGTCAGAGGCAAAAGGTTTAATCTGTCTAAAGAGTGTCAGATGCTACTGTGAGTTTTTGATGATGTTATTGATAAGCTCTCCCACCCGGCTAATTACCCGCTTCCTGGGCAAACTCTTGGAGAAGCTGTTCATCTCCCAGCTGATCCACCACACTGTATCTGTTGGTAGTCTCCACGACCACCAGGCTGGCTTCAGAGCAGCCAGAGGCACGGAAACTGCACTCCTGAACACCTGTGATGATTTGCTCTCAAATCTCAATTCCAAGTCTCCTTCCATTTTCATTCTTCTTGACCTTTCCTCTACCTTTGATATGGTCAATCATGCCACACTTATAAAACCGGCTCCATGATACCCTTGGCATCAAGGACCTGGCGGCACTGGCTCTAGCACTCAACATGTTAACCTCCTTCCTCTATGACTGACCATCCCAGGTTTAACTGGGCCCTTTTCTCTCCTCCATCACACTCTCCACCTGCAGAACCTCTCAGGTCTCTATTCTCTTGCAGTGGATCTTCAAAATCTACCTTGCTTCTCTAGCCCATTCGATCTCCTCCTTCTGTCTTCACTTGCAGTGTTGCATGGATGACACGTAGCTCTCCTTCCAACCTCCGTCCATTGCCTCCTCAACTTCCACTCTCATTGACGACTGTCTGCCTGCTATTCAGGCATGATGTGCTGTTAATGATCTCTGCCTTAATGCCAGTAAGTGTAGAATCCTTCTAATTGGGGCCTCAGCTCCTTCCTATCCTCCTGTTCTCTGGTTACCCTCCATGGGCCGCCTCCCCTTATCCTCTTGGATGAAAAAAAACTTAGTTTCATCTTTGACTCCACTCTCTCTTCTTCTCTCCTCACATCATGGACCTTGCCAAGGATTCCCTCATCCAGCTGCACCTCCTCAGTGGCATTCTCCCTTTCTACACCTTCCCCCAGTAACTTAATGTCTCCAGAGTGCTGGTCCTCTCTAGGCTGGACTACTGCAACAGCCTCTTTGTCAATCTTCGTCAATCTGCCTAAATCCTCCCTTCGCTCCCTTCAACTAATCCATAATCGGACTACAGGATTTATCCTTGGCCTCAAGCCCAGAAACCGCATCTCTCCAGCCCAAAAATCTCTCAACTGGCCCCCGGCTGCTCCAAGGATAAAGTTAAAGATCCTCTGCATCATCCACAAGTATTTCTGGGGCCTGGCTCCCCACTACATCAAACACTCTCTCCCTAAATACATCCTTGTTAGAGCCCTTCGGTCTTCTAGCTTCAACTCTCTGCAGATCAGATGCTTTGCCAAGCAGAGAGTGAGGGGTAGATCTCTCTCTTCCGTAGGTGTCTCCCTCTGGAATGGCCTCCCTGCCCCTCTCAGACTTGAGCCAGTTCTGCTTAAGATCCGGAAGCTTCTCAAGACTCTCTTTTTCTCTCCCTGCTTCCCTCTGCCCAGCCCCTGTTAATGTCTCCCTCTGCCTCATTTTGACTGGCTGTCTGGTCTCTGAATCATACAGAGCACCATGCCCACCTAAACCAGTCTACGCCAGCACTTTGTCTCTCCTGACCCACCTAAACTGCACTGCACTACCGGGCTCTCTCCCCCTGCTCTAGGCTGGCTGGGCCTACACACCTATTGAGACCATCCAGCCCCATCCTTGCACTAAGCATGTGCACCTTTTTTTCCCATGCACTCTCTGTATTCCCCTGGCACTTGTCCACCTGGCCTCCCCTTAGCACTCCCTTCGCCCAGGCCAGTGGCCGTTACACCCTCCTTCCTCCTCCCCCACAGAATTTGTGCACACGCCACGCTGCCCTGCACTTCATTGCCTCATTAGCATTAGCGCATTCCACTCTGACAGGGACTTCTCCCGCCTCCTCATTCCTCTGCACTTCTTGTTACTGCACGTACACAATACGAATGACACAAGGCCTAGTAGCACCATTTTATTTTTATTTTCCTTCATCCCTGCCCCCCGCCCCTTTAGTTTCGATGTGCTCTGAAGCACCACTTGCTGTATAGGCACATTTTAAATACCCAATAAATAAATAAATAAATAAATAAATAAATAAATGTGCCTCCGCGGCAAGACAGGACTCTAGATAGATTCCAAGTTTCTTTACGCTATTAAGGACAGCAATATTACAGTCCTCAAGAATAAAAGAGGAACTTATTCGATCAAGTTGTGCTCTGGGATGGATTGAGCCACACATCATAAATTCCGTTTTGGAGCTGTTTACACACATCCGGTGTTTGGAGATACAGGGCCTCATTACGAGTTTGGAGGCAGCCATGGTGCTATTAGCACCATGGCTGCCTCCAAACCGGGGTCCATTACCGGGGTCCTTCAATGAGGAATAACCGGCTCATTCCAACATTGGAGGACCCAGTAATTCCTCTTTGAAGGAACCATTCCCCATTCCCATTTGAGCCCCCATAGGGCTCAATGGGAATGGGGAGGGAGGTAATAACGGGCACATTGCAAATGGCCTGTTATTACCTCCCTCTTCCCCTTGCGGGTCCCGGAATGGGCGTCTGGTTTTACCAGACGTCTGGTCCGGGTCTCGCAAAGGGAACCTCGTAATCGGCACTCATGTAATGAAGGGTGCCGGTCCCGTACCGGCACCCTTCATTACGTGAGCGCCAGGTTCGTAACGAGGCCCACAGTGTTTGATAAACATATATATGATGGTTGGACTATCTGAATCTATGGCATAATTATCATTAATACTGATGGCTTTTGCTGGGCTGGTCAGTTAGGCGATACTTATCCTGTTTAGCTTATCATTGTGTCTATTACGCTTGAAAATTGTCACTTTTGCTGTTGCGTCTTCATTGAGTAAGGTGGTTAAAAAGCCTGGTAAACCACCAAAAGTAATAGTTTGTGAACACACTCAGATATAAGACATGCAACAGTTGGTTTATATGAAACTTGAGTTTAATTGGTCATATCTTAGCCCTTGGTGATAACTGATTGATGGCATTTGACTATTTAGATCATAAACACCTCCTGATAATGGGTTCTAGGTTAAACTATCGAAAACAAAAGGATCGAATGCCTTTTTTTCGACAGTGAAAGGGTCAAAAAAAGGGTTGAATTTTTTTTTTTATGGGAGGCGTTCCCCTCCAACCCCCCGTTTTCTTTATTAAAAAAACTTGTTTACCAAACCAAACTAAAAAATGAATAAATAAATAAATAAATAAAAATAAATTCGACCCTTTTTTTCGACCCTTTGACTTTCGAATAAAAGGTCATTCGATCCTTTATTTTCGAAACTTTGACTGGACACCCTGATAACGCTATCAACAAATGAAAAATGCTCAGATAATGTTGTACAATGGATTCACTCCTTTTAAAAAAAACCAGGTCATCCCCTGGTGATCACCAAGGGCTAAGATATGACCAATTAAACTCAAGTTTCATATAAACCTACTAGTGCATGTCTTATGTCTGAGTGTGTTCACAAATAATGGTCATTAAGTTCCAACAACAACTAGGTGTCATCAGCATAATTCGTAAGCTGCTGCCCCATTTGTGTAAGCAGGTCACAAAGTGGTTTGATATACACATTGAAGAGTATAGATGACAAGCATGTGCCCTGAGTAACTCCACAGTATGTGAGGGCTGGGTACGAGCAGCATCACCCCAATCTAAAGGGTATTTCCTGTTGTTTAAAAAGGAGTGAATCGATTGGACAGCATTATCTGAGCATTCTTCTTTTGTTGATAGCGTTTTCAGGAGGGGCTTGTGATATAAATAGTCAAATGCCATCAATTGGTCTTGCAATACCAGTAGCCAGGTCTTACTTCCACCATGTTGGTCTGTAGATCTAGCAAGGCACTCTTGGTGCCAGGGTTTGGATGAAAGCCTGTTGGCCTCAGATGAAGAAGAGAAGGGAAGTTCAGGTATTCCTGGAACTGCATGGTGGCCATATTGTCAAAACATATTTAGAAGTAATTGGACATTCATAATTGGTCTTAGATTAGCATCCTTCATGGAATTTAGACCCACTTTTGTGTGCACATTTGGCATTCACAAACTGTGTAAGGAAGGGGGGCAAAAATGTTTGAATTCCCTAAGATGAGCTTAGATGGAATAATATCACCAGAACAGGTGGTGGGGTGCATCTTTCCAAACATCCTTTATTAGCTTAAAAGGAATATTTTGAATAAACAGCGGTTCCCTTAGCTTCCAGTGGTCTGTTCTTTGTTTCTATGAGGAGGACATTCATGATTTTTTCGTATGAGCTATACTCATTTTATCTGCAAATGCTTGATGGGTTCTAATACAGTATTCCTTAGTGGGAACTAAAGACTGTAGTTGAACCTTAGGTTTCTCTAGTTTTTTTTAGAACTTCAAAAAGCTTCTTGGTATTTTTTTCGTCATTAGCAATTTGCTCATCAAGAAAATGTTTCTTTGCTTCGTAAATTGCCAGCTTCTAAGCTGTTTCCTGTATTGTCCATGCTGCTTTACTTATATCTAGATCATCTAAAGTGGCTGTAAACCAGGTTATGGCATAACACGTTCCTTACAATTGTGCACTTCAGAGGGGCTACATGGTCCAGCAATTGGGTAATACACATTCTGTATGAGGCAGCAAGGACACAATGGATATCTGAGTCCGTAGGGGAGTCCATAGGAGTATTAATACAAACAATGAGATCATCGGCTTCAACTTTTTTTCAGTTTCTACTAGACACTCTTTTAGGTTTGTTGACTTTATGATTCGGCTTCTCAGGAACCTGTACCAAAAAATAAATGGTCCGATCAGATGCATGGTTTGGTGTTAGTGATATCTATATCGATTTTCTGAGAGACCATTCAATCCAAAATGTTTCCTTTAGTATGGGTAGTCCAATAAATCCAATGGAGTCATCACGGATTCCCCGGTGGTGACCTCTTCTCATGTGGCCTTGAGATGGCATCCGTTACCTGATCCTGACCCTGGTGTTGGGGTTTTATGAGGGAGTATCACATGGTAGGAGACAACTACAGGGGAGATATTTTGACTCCATTGATCAAGAGGTGGTACCCCCCTTCCCATTAGGAAGACCCTCTAATACCCAAGTTCTTAATGGCCTATTGTCATTCTATTCAGACCTTAACCTTTGGCCCAAACGCCCACCACCCACACATATCACCTTTTGGTTCTAATGTGCCTTTATGTGAAATACCTGGAGGAAAAAAAAACATTTCCCATAATCACATAATCACTCGGTTACTTAGACGAGGAGGAGGATGAAGGGGTTTGTGTAAAGTGACAGGTGCTTGAAGTACAACATGCATGCAAGTTGTTTTTAAAAACCTTCAGTACATGGGACATTTTAAAGAAGACGACCAAACGGTCAAGTCGCGCAGTGCAGAAGGAGACGTTGCTGTTCATGCTGAGGTTTGCAAATGTGAGGCACACCGACAAAGCCGGTAAAGCAGAGAGGAACACTGGAACTGGAAGTGAAGCACAGTGTGAGAGCAGGAACAGCCATGGAGATGCCGAGAGCTGCACAGGAGCTCCTGGAGGTTGGACAACTCTACGTTACAGTTCTATCCAGCCTGGGCTGAGAAGGAAAGCTGTCGGGTGACCGCAGAGCCATGTAGGATGCAGAGGAATGTCTGAACACTCCAAAACTGGTAAGCGAGTGAAGAGATCATAGTGCTTATTTGCATGCATCACTGGAGACGCTAGAAGAAACCAGCGAATCTGCCGAATCAGCTGTGGAACTCCCCCCGGGGCTTTCAGATAAATGCGCCAAAGAGTGTACGAATGATACAAGGTTGCTGATACAGAAAATTCTCCTAGTGTTTTTAATATCGTCAAGGCAAAGTACAAATTCAGCACCCAATTAGAACAATGTTTGAATGTAGACAAGGCAAAGTTCAAAGACCATGTTTGTTTGAATGCAGACAAGACAGCGTTTTAAGACAAACCACAATCATGTATAAATGCTTGAGATGCCAATGTGGGGAGAGGTTTGAGTATATGTTACCATAGATAGATATACCAAGCACCAGGGTATATGCCATTATGGTATAACCAAAGAACTGTAATGATTAAAGAATTGTGAAATACATCAAAAGGTCCTAGCAGGCAAGTACACCACGCAGATGAAATTGTATGAAGATTTTTGGAAAGCGAGTATACTAGATGATGCAAGAAACCATAAGAAAAGTCCTGGCAGGCTAGTTCACCAGGCAGCTGAAATTAAATTAAGATTCCTGGCAGGGTATTATACCAGGTGATCTACAAAGTTATCAGAAATACTATAGAAAGACTGTTATGGAACTGATTGTTTAAACAAGAACTTTATGAGTCCAGTGAAGGCACAACTGAACTGTAAGCTACAGAGACATTGTTGCCATCATATCTAAGAATCCAGGGAAGGAGGATCAACCTCTGGATCCAAAGGTCTTTTCCTTGGGGAACATTTTCATTGGCATTGTCCTTATACTTTTGGTTGTGAACATGTTTTACTAACATCAAGATCAAGACATTTCCTTGCACCTTTTGTTGTTTTTGTTTGTAGTGGGTCAGGATAGGGAACTTTGGAAACAAGGAGCCTCATCAGGGGTTTGGCAGGGTGGCAAAAATCTGACAGTAATGTTATTACCACCGCAATACCACTCAGCCCACTCCCCGAGGCTGAGCAGAAAGTGGGAGGTTTATCTCCAGCTTTTTGCTGGAGGTAAAAACTTCCCCTTTTCACTCATTTTCGGTGCTAATAGCACAGTGCTAATTGCACCTGTGCCAATAGTGCCATTACTGCCCTAGAGAGTCAAATGGACTCTCCAAAAAATGGGGAGTAACAGCCTGACCACAAATCAGAATCCGGCGCTAATAGCACCAGACCAATTGCGGTAACGCTATTTGCTTTGGTGGTATCCTGGTGCATTTACCGCCGATTTATGGCCAAGGTTGTGATGAGAACCCAATGACATCTTTCTTCAATAACTGACATCCTGATGCAGGCATATCCTTACCGTTAGTTTCTAGGTAGGGAAGTTTCTCTTTATAATAGGACTAGAAAGGCATGTTCACAACCATTTTTATTTTAATAAAGTGTCTAATCTTGAGAATATGACACTTTGTGTCTCGCTCTCATATCTGACCGTTCACAGAAGGCTCACTTTTATGAACCAGGAACTCAATATTGTTAAGATTTTGTTCTAAGGGTATTGGTTCCTTATCAGAGGCATCTCCACGCAATCGATTTAGGTCACCTGGCAACAAGGTCGAGCAATTTGGTTTGTTTAGCAGAGCAGCAAGTGAATTAAATCGTCATTAAAACCAGGTCTATCGTCTGGAGGACGATAAAGAAGAATAACGTGAACACAACTGTTAGCGCTGGGAGTTAGTTTGAGATGAACAACTTTGCAGACCTCGCAAATGGTGGGTCATTCAAAAAACAAGAGTTCTTGCTTGGCTATGATTGCATTGAAGTTAAATCTGTCTCAAACAAAATCCTGAAGCTATCAAGGCTTACCTCTGTTGTTTAAGAAATACAGATACACATATTTTCAAAAATAAAATTATATTTTGTTCAGCAATGCCTAAAATCACACTTGAAAGCAATGTCCCGAAGCCCTGTCTGAAGTCAAAGATTGCAGTTCTCAAACAGCAACAGACAGCATGTCTGTTTCTGTGAAAGATTGCAGTAACTGCTGAGTGGCTCATGAAGGATGCTACTTCTACAGAAGTGTACAGATGGATTTTAAACTCAGCAACCAGAAATCCTTAAAAAGTTTCAGAATTATGGAAAATCACAAACACATTTCAAATTTGGGTTATTTGGGGTTCCGTCAAACTGATTCACCCAGGCTTAAAATGTATATATCAAGAAAGCATGGCAAAGTCACCTAGAACAAAGATGTTCAATGTTTGCCACCTATGTGGTGGCACAATCTAACTGCACCTTACAGGATAGGGCAAGGAGGTCTGGCTCAGCTTTCTCGTGCGCTATGGCAGTCGAGTGCCCCAGCCCAATTCCAAAACCTGGCTTCTGAAGACGGAGCAATGCTGAGATAAGTGATGCAAGCACATTACCAGCACATGCGAACATAATGGCAGGCTTGCAAGACACTCTCACAGTCTATTGCATGTTGCCATGCATGGGACACTTTTTTTTTCTTCATTTCTAACAAATGGACGTGGTCCCTGCTTCGATTGTGTGTGAGTGCCCACTTCGTTATTCCGGACAAAGGAATGTGATTGAATGTGTATGTGCAGATCGAGGGAGATCTTTTGGCAAAGCTTGCCATCTCCTACAACCTCGAATTTGACCACATGTCACTTGCCCTCAGCACGGCTCCCAGAAAGACTTTTCAGTTATGGGAAGATAATGATGGACAGGTGTTTCTCTAACCCTATCAGTAGGTACAGATGATACAGAATTAAAAAGAAATCCCCCTGCAAGCCTCAGAATTTGATCAGAACATAAGGTGACCAGATGACTCCATGTCACAAGGACATAACTCATTAATATTAGCTGCAAGTTAAGCAAGACTGCAACTTCCAGAATGCACTGGTTTGTTCAAGGACTGTTCAAGATTGGGAATTGATGTCAGTGGAATGCACCGCATAGGCTCGACACTGAAGGCCAGCGTCCTTGGAAGGCATTTTCCAAGTAACCTGCAACACTGCCCTCTGCTCGCTCAGTAGACCATGCAAACGATGTGTTCTTTGTTTTCCACCACAAAAGCTCTCCTCACATGTCAGGATATCTGGAACGCTCAAGTCAGGCTCATGTCACACTAAATATACACGCTCACATCCCACCTGCATCCCATTTAAATGCATGGCAATCATTTACAAAGCAGACTTCCCGGGGACTGGGACGCACACAATCAAAATCACACCAATTAAGTGAGAGACAGTCTTCAAGAGTCAGAAGCATCTGCTGCCTGGAATCCCAAAAGGAGAGAAAAAAGAAAAAAAAAACAATCTCCACAGTCGGGTCCCGTCGTGGTGAAATTACTCATCAGAGCTCTCTGAATCTTGATACCTCGACTACTTCTCTAAAGTAAGATAACACATCCACTCTATTTGCAGTGGTCCCGTTCCCGAGGACAAATATCATTATTATTTTTTTACATAACGGGCCTAATACCTCATTTGTGTTTCCAAGAGTAATCTGGGATTCGAGCCATCTGTTGCTCTGGGTGCGTTTTGCTTCCAAGACCACTTCACTTTGCCCCTGTGCTGTCCTCCGAAACGTGCGATCCGTGGGCTCGTCAGATTACGTTGTAGATGTTGCTGTGCTCCCCCTCCCCACATGATGATGTGAGGGAGACTGCATTCAATGTCTCCTGTCTTTTAAACTATACTTGTGCCACCAATTATCTAGACCCAAAAAGGCACAAAAAGGCTGCATTCCAGGACGATCCATTTAATAGTGGAACAAAAAAGGGAGGCGGAAAGGAATATTTAACAATGTGGTCTTTGAATTCCCAGTTTGTCTGAGAGTTTACTTTAAAGAGCAACAGAATGCTGCCCCAGGCCTCACTCAGAACTGTGGCGTACTATTAGCGTGCACACATGCACACAAAACACATTCAGAAAGAGCCAAAGATTTGCCTTTAGCCCCTTTTCACTGATAGCCCTGAAGCCTCCATTGCCCACAAAAGGCACGTTCAAGGGTGGGGTAGCAAGTTGGTCCAAAATGAGTTCAGGGCAGGCTACAGCTGGGAGTCTCACAATATGCAATCCTAGAAGTCCTTGAGTTCTACCCATAGCCTTTTGGGTTACATGTTCATTTCTTGGAGAAGTGCCCCCTGTTGAATCTGAGCTAACCTCCTGTTCTCATGAAGCTTACATAAGCCTTACAGACCTAGCCTGAGGGCCATAACCAGACGTTATTGACACTGAAGACCGAGTTGGATGTCTGCACACAGTGAGGGCAATTAACAATGTTCATTGCCCCTAACTCCATGTGCAGCTTGAAGGCACGAGTCCTCATTACGAGCATGGTGGTAGCTGCGCCTGTATGGCAGGCACGGCTACCGCCATGCTCGCCTCCGAAACCGCCTCCCACGATTGGGCAATAACCGGCCAATTACGAGATGAGTGGGCCAGTAATTGCCCATTCGCGGGTGGCGGTAATGCCGGGCTCCCGACCACCATTCTGCCCCATGACAGCACCGTTATAGGTGATAACGGTGCTGGTGCAATCACGAGCTCTGCTCGCATGTGCCGCACAGCCCACCAGGTAAGACCTGGCGGGCTGTCACGGACCCGCGAGCAGAACTCATAATGTGGCGGCCCGTTATGAATGGTGCTGCTGCCTTACTGGCACCGTTCATACTGTGTCTGCCACCCTAGTAATGATGCCCATGGTCTATAAAATTGTTAAGTACCAGGTGTGGGGGGTGAAGCCTGTTAAAAAAAATAGGCCAAGCTGCCTGGAGAGGTTGCTTGGAGCCAGGTAGTTCCCAGCAACCATATACAAATGTGATGCGGATGGGCTTAGAAACTAGCCAAGGCACATCTGCCAGGTGTGACCCAGCCAGGTAAAGGGGTGGTTGTTTGAGGTTGTCACAAAAGAAAGGCCGGGGCGTGTCTGCCAGGTGCGGTCTGGAGAAAAATACCTACCAGCATGGGGCATATGGTTCCGCCCCGAATAGTAAGGTAAGTATCTGGGTAAGAGTGGGGAATATGGGTCCAGGTTGTGTCTGCCAGGTGCAGCTCGGATGAGGGGGCAAGCAGTGTTGGTGGCAGGGCTCTCAGCCGCACTACCAAGATGAGAGGGAGTGCAATGCCGAAAGCCCTGCAGAGTAAGGCCAGCAAGGAGGAGGAGCCATCAGATCTGCCTTCCATCCCAAAAAAGTAAGGAGTGGGGGGATTTTTGGATCCCCAGCCACATCTGTCCGATATGACAGGGTCAAGGTGGGGAACGGCACAAGCAGCAAGGCTCTCCGTGTGGTGCTCTCATGATGAGAGGGAGTGCTGCACTGAGAGCCGTGCTGTCGGTGCACCGACACCGGGGGAATGATGTGGCTTTCCTCTAATAGACGAATTTCCAGGCTATACAGGGTTTCCAAGCCGTACGGGTTCGTATGGCCTGGAAATTGGCCAGTGGGAGAGTGTCAAGTCACTCCTTTAGGATATAATAATGTTAAAAAAGTCAGTGGGGTTAACCAAAATGGACCAAATCAGTGTTGCTCGGATATCTGTTGAACACCTACACCCAGTGAAAACTCAAACACAGTCCACATTTACACTTCTCACGTGTTCGAAGACAAGGGTCACTGCCATCTGCTTGTATACCCAATCAAATTTCAACATTTTCTCTACCCCCACTTATTCACCCACAACACACTGTTACTTTTGCTTGCCGGCCTTAAATGGTCAAGTGGTAATGCAAAGGGCAGATGCTGTACCATAATAATACTCAATAAGTCACAAAACATAACATTTACATGGGTCTCCGCATGGCTTACATGGTTCGATGGCTGATATGAGAAATATACACATTCTATTAGCATTCTTATTCAGCCACAAGCAGAGACAAACAAGCACTGAAAAAACAAATAACTACATTTCTACCTCCTACAGTGGGTCTGCAATGCAAAGCTGGGAGCTGGATGTAACATAATAGTGCACAGAATAGCCAAGAGATATGGCCGTCATGTGTTGTATAATATTAATACTGAGTAGTGTTAACAGAGTGATGCGGTTGAAAGGCTGTTCTGGCTATAGACACGGTCAAATTTCCAGTAGGCATCAATCAGTCATTGATCTTCTTATGGTGGTACAATGAAAACAATTCAGGTAAGCAATTGTAACAGGGTGGCATGCGTGCAGTATATTCTCCCGAGTTTGCATGAAAGTGTGCTCTGCCAAATAAATCCATTTCCCTCATGTGATTTGTAATTCAAAGAAAACGGTGTCAGTGGTCAAAATCGATTGGTATTTGAGCTATGGTGTTAGGTACTAAACCATGGACATCACTTTGGTGGATACATGCAAACATCTGATGTAGAAAGTCCAAAGACAAACTAGCAGCTGGAAAGTGAAATGACATCCTTCTAGAAACGAAGATGCATGGTGCCTCGCACGTGCTCATGATAAACTATTTAGCAACTTTTCATGGCATCTTCCTTTAAGAGCCCATTTTGCATTACGAAGATTAGTGAATAATATCAAACAGATGTATATTGATAACTCTGACCTTGCCAGTGCCAGTGCCAAAAGTCAAAGGGCAGAGAAAGCATAATATTCAACAGAAAGACTTCTATACCCAGAAATGCACATGTCAAAACTCATTTGGCAATCCCAATGTGCTGTAATACCTCGGAACTATGAACAATCTACAATTGGAACCGAAAGTCCGTTTTAATATAAAGCAGATTACTGCCAACGGAATATGATGTGACATGCTCAGAATGGAAGTTATGGCCACATGTCCTAAACCAGCCATTCACTGATGGGTCCTGACACAGAGTCTAGCGGCTGAGAAAACAGCCCCTTGTCTCATAACCGAAACCAACTTGTGGGCCCAAACCAGGAGTGCACTTTTCTAGACCAAGTCACATATCATCACCACATCTAGGTGTAAAGAAGGGTCTTGCAAAGGTTAAGATTAGTCCATAACACACTCTCTGAGCCTTGCATCAGTAGTGATAAGGGTAAGCCACATTTTGATAATAAAGAGAGCACTCACTTTCTTGCTGGTGTTCAAGTCCAAAAAAACCCTGCAGTATACAAAGCAGATGAGTGAGCATTCATCACTATTAAAGAGTTTGGCCCTCATTACGAGTTCGGCGGTAACCATGCCGCTATTGGCAGCATGGCTGCCGCAGAAATCGCGTTGGGGTCCGGTTTCTCGGAATGGGGACTTACCGGGCCATTCCGAGTTCGGAAGGCCCGGTAATTCCTCCCTCCAAGGACCCGGACACGGTCCTTCCCCATTCCCAATTCAGCCCCCAGAGGGCTGAATGGGAATGGGAGAGGGAGCAAACAACGGGCAATTACGGGATAGCCCTTTGTTTGCTCCCTCTTCCCCTCGCGGGACCCAGTAAGCACGCCTGGTTTTCCCAGGCGTGCTTACCGTGTCCCGCGAGGGGAACTCGTAATGCAGCGGTACAGGTGAACGGCGCCGGCACCTTTTACGGCGCCGTCCCCTCCGTACCGCCGTGTCGTAATGAGGCCCTTTGTATGGAAAACATGGGAAGGGTGATCGTTGGTGATGGGGATTTGGAGAAAGTTGACCGCTTGAGATGTGCAGTGTTATAGAGAGTGTTGCCCATGAGGTCATGGAGAGTTGGGGATGAGCTGGGTTTGTAAAATTCACATTGTTATGTCTTAATAATAGCAAAGTGCAGATGGTGTGACCCCTTAGCCTTGTCCGGCCTAAAGGGGTACACATGGGTGGCATCCTGGTATTTGTACATCCTTTGCTGAGGATGTTTGGCAATGAGGATGCCTATGGGGAGGCTGCATTAACCACTTAACTGCTGAGGGTTTTCCCTCCAAGTGCTTTCAATCCCTCGAAACCTTTTTGTTAGAAGTCATTTCTCGGCCAAATTTTGATGCTTTTTCCTCACATGTAGGCGGTCATAACACCAGCAAGGATTAGTGGTTAGCTTTAGGGGTGTGTGAGAAAGTAACAAAAAAGTGACCACATTTTGTGTTTTTACAGAAAATGCCAATAACATGATGTACAAATCATGTTTTCCTTTTTTCTTGTAGGAGCTAGGAACAAATGTTTTGCAGTTCTGAATTTGCCATTGCAAGCTTTCAAGAACAGGTTGAGTTGAAAGGAAAAAAAAATAGTTTTCATAAGGTTACCATCAGTTTTGTGAGAGGTAGGTGATTTTTCACTTTTATATTAATTGAGCATGATTGGACGGAATGGAAGAGGAGGGTAGGAAATCTCAATGGAACACAGAAAGTCATACGTTTCTGAAAAGTAGACAAAATTCCAAATTCAGGAAGGGGTCATTTGTGCAGGTCAGGCAACAACTGTGTACCTAAAATTCCTAGAGTTATGGAAATAATTGAAAAGTGACACAACAAATTTGCTGGGCATGTCTGCACTGGTAAGGTAATGGCTTCTGGGAATAGTGAGAAAATAAATGCATCGCTATATTATCTGACGCTTCTAGTTAGGAAATCACACATGTTTCGTAATGTTTCACAAAACAAGCAATACCACAAGCCAAAAACAATGCCATGGTACACAGGATTTCTATGCTGAAGGTCTAAACAGACATACTTAGCATTTAAAAATAGGGAAAACAAATGTTGTGAAGAATGGCAAACATACATATTTTGAAAAAGCACAGGCAGAAGTTTTGATAAATAGGTGACGTGAGCATGTTACAAAAGTGTACAGTGACTAAAGCAGCGACTAAATGTAGGTCACATTTGGGAAATTAAAGATTTGTGCAACAAAGTGCAGTAGAAAATGCATGAAAATGTTTTCAAAACCAAGAGAACAAAATAAATGTCCTACCTTCCCACATTTCCACAGGTGTCCCAAAAAGAATGGGACCTCACATGTCTGGATGCACTGACCTAGGCACACAGGGAAAAGGCTAAACCACTGGTACATCAAAGGCCCTAAGGAAGACTGGATTTGGCCTTGTGGACAACCCACAGATTTTGGCCTGGGGTGTCGCAGCCACAAAGTAAAATAGCAAACTCATGCATTTCTGAAAAGTAGACACCTGTGGAAATCCCAAGAGGTCTCATCTGCATGACTCGCTCTAGAATGTATTACCCACAAGGCCGGCAAAGTCCAAAATGTAGGGAAAAAAACAATATTTTGAGACATTTGGAACCAGGAAAGTATTGAAACACCTGGGTACCAACACATGTCCTACCATCCCACGTTCCCACAGGTGTCCCGACAAAAACGGTAACTTACATGTGGGGCTGTACTGACCTGTGCGCAAACAGAAAAGGATACCCCAATGGTACACCAAAGGCCCTAGGTAGACCACATTTTTACTATATTTGGGATTGTAGATGTTAAGACGGATTTCTGAACTCTGACCTGGTGGGCAGAGGTTCAGAAGGCCAGCCTAGTTTCTTGGAACAGGGTAACCTTCTGGACAAGCCAGACCAATCAAGGTAGCTTGGTGGCAGTCAAGACTAGGGCTCAGAAGGGGTGACAGTGACTAAAATACCTCAATGAGCACACAGAGTAAAGAACACTTACAAATCACTCCCAGTCAGGTGTATATATCAAAAATACAAATGCATTTATTCCTAGGCCTTTGGATTCAGCACACAGTAAGAAAATCACAGCAATACTATTTAAACGAATACAATCCTATCTATATACATATATACAAGGTCAATGGGGTCTAAAGGATGAATACAACAAATGGGTCCACAACCTAAACAGGGAAGGAAGGAGGCAGTGTGAACAGTCTTCAGGCCCTTCTGCATCAAACACAATCCTAACTGAAAGGCAGTCCAATCCCTAAGATGAGGGTAGCCTAATGCTCAAATGTACTTGCGAAGTTGGCACACCCAGTAGTTCAATTGGACAAAACAGGGTCTTTTGTAGTGTCTGTAGCAGCTCAGGAAAGTAGGTGAGGTGATGCAGAATAGGTTCCCATTATTCGAGGAGGGCACCCACTTGAGTGCAGAGTTGATTCCAAGAGTTGGGAATTGTTTGCTAGTTTGTAATAGCAGTGAAAAGGAGGGTGGCCCTCAGGGGCCACTCGTGCGTAAAAATTGATGGATGCGCTAGGAGCCACCTGTTAGGGTTGCAATTACTCACCGACCTCCTGGCCCAAACTTCGGCAGTCAAGTCCACTTCGGTTGCAGTTTCAAATGCAGCGATCTTGCGGCTCTGTGGCTTTCAGCGACGAAGACACAGTGTTGATTTTCAAACAGGACAGTGGTGATTTCTCAGCTCCTGGTGGATGGATCAGCCAGTTCTGCTGTAGCAGTCTTCAGGGCCCAGAGGACCACCGCTGCAATGAACTGCATCACCAGGGATAGGCGACACAGTAATCGCGTATACTCTAGTTCGGGCTCACCCACTTTACTCCAGATCTGGGAACGCCAAGTATACGGAATTCGCTGCGAGAGTGCCGTGAACAAAGTGCTTGGGATGATCCAAGTTTAAAGGGTCTCCTTGAAACGGCGACGGTATCAGGGCAAAACTCCTGCACAAGCTGGTCAGGCCACTGGTTGGCCCAGGGACGCTTCCGAAAAGGCTTACTTGCAGGTTTTGATGAAGGTTCCGAGAATAGTTGGTCCCACTATTCCAATGGGTCGAAGCACCCTTGCAGAATTTATAGGACGAACAGATGCAGTGGGGTCCCATGGGGCTTAGGAGGCCAAGCTGTCCAGCGGGTCACCAGCGGTTCCTCGACTCAGCTTTTAAGTTTCAGGATACTTGGATCCTATCCTTTGGTCAGTGAGAACTCCAGAGATCGACATGGTATGAGTGTTTGGAGCCCTCTCTTATCCAAAATCTCCTTCACGCCAAAACAAAGAGGACCAAATGGGAGATCTGCTCATATACAGGCATACCCTAAGTGGTCCAATCATGAACCACGGTGGTTCCAGGCATTCACAGCACACCAGACTCTCTGGCACCCACGAAGTGGTTGGAACCACACAGTCCAGCCTACATCTCGGGGGTGCGCACACAAGGCATGCAGAAGCCCACGAAAGCTTAGTGCTTCGCGGGGAAATGCATGCCCAAATAAGGACTGACCCGGGTCGACTCGACCTGGGGAAGGTGAAGTGGCAAGATGGCCACAGGACAGGACAAAGAACCTCATGGCATGGCCATTTTGGAGCAAGGCCACCTAACCGTGCCAAACGCGGTAATTGCGGTGTATCTGGCAAGAAAGAGTTAAAAATACACAAGCGGAGCGTGAGCTGAGGGTGAGCAGTCGTCCGCAGTCTGCAGTCTTTCTACCCTGTTTTCTCTACTGGAGCTTAAAACCACCCATTCCACTGCGGAGCGGTGAGCGGAGCGTGAGCTGAGGGTGAGCAGTCGTCCGCAGTCTGCAGTCTTTCTACCCTGTTTTCTCTACTGGAGCTTAAAACCACCCATTCCACCGCGGAGCGGTGAGCGGAGCGTGAGCTGAGGGTGAGCAGTCGTCCGCAGTCTGCTGCAGGCGCCATGGAGCTCCCCGGCACAAGCGTAATCCTTCCTGCACAGTCCGAAACGGATTTCACCTCAGAGGCCTCTTTGCGAGTACTACGGAGTTCCTCAAAAACATCTGACGGTAAGAGTGCCAAATTAGCGCCATGTTCAAAAAAACTAAAGGAGCTCAGGCCCCCTTTGTTGGCAACTAACAACATCTCTTTGTGCACTCTGGCCACAGCGCCCACAGCGAACACGGCCAGCTCCGTGCCTCTTCCGAGCCGGCCTCTAAACCACACAGACCGAAAGGTCCAAAACTTTGTAGACCTCCCCGGCGCCACGATCCCAGTATCTAACGCCGTACTTCACTCATCAAACGATCCCCAAAACCCCACAAATACTTTGGATGGATCTACACCCATCCCAACAAACGAAGTGCCCAACCCCGGGCCGACAAAAACAACATTGACTGGTAACGCGGTTGAACCTTCACCCTCTTCCTTTCCCGTGTCCTCCCCCGCACTAAGGACTCACGGTCTGCTGTCATCCACTGCAGCGTTTCAACAAACGGAGGCCCGCCAGATCTCTTGCCCCACCGACACGGCGCCCCGCTCCAGTTCCTTCTGCAACCCATCCCCCGCCTGGCGGGCGTTGCCCCACCGTCTCGTAAACGAGACGAGGGACACCTTGGCTTTGGCTGTCGGAGGGCGGCCAGGCCAGGCTCCTGCGCCGCCCGCCAGGGGCGAGGGCTTCGGGATCTGCTTCTCTAGGAGCGAGTCGATTTCGGCTAAGGCAGGGCCTTCAAACGAGCGCGGCAGCTCTTCGACACAGGCGCTCGCCAAGCCGCACCTGAACATCACTACGGCATCAGCTCCCGGCGCTCAGTCAGACCAAACCTCCGCCTCAACCACGTGTGCTGTTTCGGAGGGTCCTACGAAGGTCCTTCCTACGGACGAAACCTCGGCTACGATCACAACGACAATTGCAGTGGAGGCACTAGTCCACGCCCCACCCCTAGTGCAAAGCAACAGTGCCTTTCTCTTGACCACTTGGGCCCCCTCACCAGCCGACTGGGATCCCATACCTACACAGTTCAATGTGGAAACAGTCGACGCAGCGTTGTACGTCACCAGCAAATCCCCCTCTTTGAAACCGGGGGTTACTTCCACTAGTCTCACCCCGGAAAGGCGGTCAGACAACCCCAACATCCTTCTAGAGACCGACTCTACGCCTGATCCTAAAACTCCCGATCTGAAAAAAGTTTGCAAACAAACCAATAAAAGAAATAAAAAGTCTAAAATAAGCACGAACAAAAAAACAAGCAAAGAAATGAAAACAGGGAAGCGGACTCTACCAGCCCCCCTTTTGTCCAGTGCACTGAAAGACTTCATAAATAAACAATTCAAAAGGAAACTGGACCAGTCGAAAGAACTCTCTGATGCTGAAATTTTGGAGGCCATTCAGGACCTCCAACCTATGAGCAAAGCAAGAAAATTAATGCCGGGGACTCCAACCCACGGCCAGCACAAACTACCATCTCAAAACCAACGAATGGATCAAAGTGACCCAACTAGTCCGCCCAGCTGTGAACCGACGCCGAAAAAGATTTCGACCAACCCAAACAACGAGGTCCCCCAGCGTAAAGAAGCGAATGCTGTTCTAGATCCACACAAAGTGACCCCCGATCCTCAAAGGCAAACATCAAACGGCTCTAACGAAGTGCCCTCAGGCGTCCCCGTGAATAAAGACTCCGAACCAAAGGGAGCGACCACCGATCCAACAAGCCCGAACCCAAGGGGCACCCACCCCCTCCTCAGCCCTTCCCCTAAACACCCGGGTCCTCAGGCTAACCAAACCTCCTCTACTCCCATACGAGCGCACAAATTGGGAAACAATACACCGCCGACGTCCTGTGCAACTCGACCTCTGGCTGATCACCTCTTCATTCCAGACGAGGTTTCTCCTCAAACAGATGACCTCCAACAACCACCAGACCCATCGCCCCACTTTACCCCACGATCCAGATCCCCGCCAAAAAATAGAAGATTGAGTGAAATTACAATTTCGGAAGCAAAGTCTTCACCCTTGAAAAAACCCGACCTCCCAGTCATCATGTCTGCAATCACAATAGCTTTAGCCCCATTTGGAAAGCTTTACGAAGCCATCAACGACTCACTGAAGGACAGCAATGTTCTTACTGCAATGATGCACAGCAAAATGATATTTATCGAAGGCTTCATAACAGCCCTTGAACAACGAAACAGAGAACAGAGCGCGATGTTGGACTCAAAGTTGAGTAGATTATAAGAGCTCTCAAAACGTCTCAAAGCAACCTCGCCAGCAGCATTGGATAAAGAGTCCCAAACAGAAATCGTGGCACTTTTTCCACAACCAGCCCCGATTTTCAAAAGTCAAACGGAAAAGCATACACAATCAAACCGAGCAGTGCCCAAACATCAGAGACCAGAGGAAAACCAACAAAAGACAACACAGAGTATCAACAGTAAACCATTGCTAAAAATCTCTGCGACAAACGCAACGTTCTCCCTCGCGGCTCCAACAGTGTCGGCCCTTGACCCTCTGATGGCAGTAAGAACAAAACAAAAAGAATCATCAAAAGACATACCAACCACACCACAGCAAAAACCAAGCTCAAACAATTCAGTCATCTGTATTTCCTCCTCCCCAAAATCTACAGACGAATTCTTGGCCCAGAGTTCACTGATGAATATAAGCCAACATCTGGACCTAACTGATGGTCCCTCACCGAACCAAGTCACCAGAACCGAAAAGATCTCATCCACCACGTCAATCCCAATCGTCCACAAAATTAACAAGCCTCCTTTGGCCACTACGATCTCGAACCACCCAATAGCACCATCTCCTGAATCAAACCGTACCAACCTGAATCCGAGCATATTGAGACGCGGATTGGAGAACCGTGTTACTTCGAGTAGGAAGACCTCTCCTCCAACCCGTCTGTTCAAAATCGAACAAAAAACTTCCAACGACCGGTACATGATTTTAAACCGCAACACGGTCTTGAGAACACTAAAAAAGGTGAAAACTCTTCAGCACTTACAATCGGCCGACTTTACACTAATCGAACCATACCACAGAAAGAACCAAGCGAAGGCCTACTTACATATCAAAAAATCGGCACTGGACGATCTACAACATGACATATTTGCCGAACTAGCCCTACTGGGCTTCAACCTCTACGAGATCCCCTCCTTGATCCTCAAAGATCCACTAAAAGATAGCTACAGAATGTCTCCGAAAAAAAACTATAGATTCAAGTCACGCACTGAAGATCTCTACCGATCAGCGAGAAGGGGCAGAAGCCCAATATCACCATCCAAAAAGCGCTCGTCAAACAACAGATCACCTTCAGATGGTCGCCTTACAACAACACGCCGAAGATTAACTTCAAGGAGAGCGGAGAGAGTAGAGCATAGTGAAGACCGCAGACAAAAACACAATTCCGAACGGCATCATGGTCACTCCGCAACCACACGTCTGAGATACCATGCCAGCAAAGAGGTTCCTTCGATCGACAGAACCTCGAGTAATACCACAAAGCAGACCCCAAACGAGCCTGAAAAGTTGGAAACAAATGGAAACAAATGGAACTGGTTCCGCAACGTCCTGACTCCAGGGGTGAAGAAATAGCAACCATCGGGCGACGTTGTAGAGACGTCACCCACATTCAAATCTTTGCAGCAACTATCTTCGAGAACAAACATAAGCATTGCCTCATGGAACACTAGAGGCCACGTCCACCTTACCAAGTCTGACAGCCAAGATCTGAGTCCGTACGACATCATATGCCTTCAAGAAACGTGGCTATGTGAAAAACCGGCCCTTGACGGTTACCGCATTGAAATATCTCCAGCCTCTAAAGGACCATTGGGTCGCCCTTCTTCGGGACTGCTAATAGCAACCCGCATTGGATCTGGTATAACCATCACAAAAGTCCTTGCCCGCAGTTATGAAATTCTGGCCATTTTGACTACTTGGAACACCGAAAATTCATCAATTAATCCCATAACCCAGGACTCGGTAGCAATTATTAACGTCTACTGGAACCCCCAAAAGACCTCTTCAGCGACCATGTGTGAAAAAGTGTCCAACATAATCGACGAAATCACCATCAAATATAAATCTTCGAACATTGTGATCTGCGGTGACCTTAATGCGAACTGCTTTACAGCTAACGTCCCAACCAGACGAGATCTTACCAATGGCTCCGCTTCAGATAGAGGTTCCGCTTGGAACGCCATTATGAAATCTAGAAACCTCCTTAACTCAGCCATCAAATCAGACCCCGACGCCCTGATACCAACCTGGGAACGTGGCTCGTCATCAGCCACCCTGGACTATATCTTCGTCTCTGATCCTGTGTATTCCAACCTAGTGTCATTCAACGTCATTAAAACAAAGCACAGTGATCACAATCTACTAAACCTGATTTGCAGAAATAAAGAGACCTTTGCGCAACTCTACGAAACTCAAATCGAGACCAATTCGCAACGAACCCGTCTTCGATTGATCGCTCCAGACATCCGCAAACTAACAGACCAATTTGCCAGCCTGACCTCAGAACCCGCATCTCAAAATGGAGTGGCCAGATCAAGCTACATCCCCCTTCTGTTGGCTTTCAAAAAACCAGGGAAGATCTCTAAAATTCAAAATAAACAACACACCCATAAATACAATCCGACCCTGGTAGTTAAACGGAAATTCCTCAGAAAATTGAAAAGAGTGGCAGTATCATCAAACCTACCAAAAGATTGGGAAGCCCTCAACGTAGAAACGAGGAACTTCAGGCAATGGCTAAGAAACGAAAGAAGCGGGCTATATCAACGGGACGCCGAAGACATGCTGAAGGCTCTCACTAACAAAAAATCTCGCGATTTTTGGTCACTCATCAACAAATCTAGCAAGTTCCCAAACTCGCACATGATAAATACAATCCCAGAAGAAAAATGGGCATCCCACTTCATGAACCTATTTCATCCAACAGAAGGCAATGTTGAAGAAACAAAGTGTACAGAGCTCTCAACCTGGGTGGACCAGACTGACATTAGTGACATCAAGTCCATAATTCTAAAATTGAAGTCATCAAGAGCGCCCGGGCCCGATGGCCTAGCGAACTTTGATCTAAAACAACATCCGGAGGAATGGTCAATCCTCATTAGCTCAATCTTCAAACTTTGTCAGGATAAAAGAACGATTCCGGACTCATGGACGACTGCTGTGGTCGTCCCGATCTTCAAGAAAGGAGCAAGAGAGGACCCCTTGAACTATCGGCCAATAGCCCTTCTCGACGTCATCGGGAAAGTGTTCGCCTCACTCCTCCTCCTACACTTCCAGAAATGGACCTCTACCTCGACGTGCTTTGATTTCCTGCAAACAGGATTTCAAAAAAATGCAAGCACGAGCGTCAACATAATGTGTTTGAATATACTAAAGGAAAGAGTTTTAGCAGGAGCCCCTCAAATCTTTCTAGCATTCGTCGACCTGTCCCAAGCGTTTGACAGAGTGGACAGGCCCAAATTGTGGTCGAAACTGAGGTCTTGGCATTGCCCGGAAAACATTTTGGAACCTATAATCAGTCTCCACACGAACACTAGCATAAAGGTTCGGCTAAACAATCAAGGTCTCACCTCGAAGCCTATACCAACATCTCGCGGAGTGAAGCAAGGTTGCCCCCTGGCCCCCGCCCTGTTTATATCCTTCCTTGGTGATTTTAAAGACAGCCAGGAACAGATACGGTCGTTTCCGCCCAAAATAGGCTCTACAGGGGTTCCCAGACTCCTGTACGTGGACGACCTTTTCTTACTCGACCAAACTCAGGTCGGTCTGCAACGCCAACTAAATAATCTCACAACTTACATCATCAACAACAACCTCGAGATCAACAAATCCAAAACAAAAATAATGATCTTGCAAAAACCAGGGAGCAAAAAGACAAATCGATTTCGCTGGCATCTAAGCGAGCCAAAAATCAAAGTGGTCGACTCATTTAAATACCTAGGAGTCCAACTCGATACTACAAAGAACGCCCTGAATATGCAAGCAATCCTTTGGGCTAAGGCAAAGAACTTAGCCGCCCAACTAAAAGCAGTCGATCGAAAATATGGCAAATTTTCACTTCAGCCAGCAATCAATTTTTACAAAGCAAAAATCATCCCTTCTCTGACGTACGGCATGGACGCCACACCATCAATTCCCTCCCATCTTTGGCTTAGACTCGAAGGTCTAATTTGGAGAGCAGTCCTAGGACTTCCCAATTCTACACCAGTAGCGCCGATAAGACGAGAACTTGGCCTCACATCCCTCAAAGCAATGGTAGACCACAGTACTTTACAGATCTACAGGAAAGTCATCCATCCAGACAGCCTAGAAATCTACCACATGATAGCCGAAGAAATTGAAATAGGCAAAAACCACTTCATGAACAAGTGGGCCATGGAACAAAAACAAAAACTCCACTTAATTGCCTGTACGGAAGAGGATCTGAAGAACAACCCTACCAGGGTCAAAACCAAACTAGACTGTTGGGACTGGATCACCACCATCGATAAAGCGACCTCATATAAACTTCTAGTCAACCTGCCATCGAACACAAATAAGCTGAAAGAGCCAATGGCTTACTGCAAAAGATATCCCAGCAAATCCCTCATGAGAATCTTTTTGAAAGCCCGCTTGAACGTGCTACCGACACAAGAAATTCTAGCCATTAGAACGAGATCTAAAGAAAAATTTTGCAGACTCTGCCAAAATTCTGAACAGACTGAATCAATAAGGCATCTAGTAATGTGCTGCCCTGCCTTGCACCAACCCAGAATCGCCTACTTTAGCTCTCTGACAGCCACCTCCTCCGCAGGAAACGAAGATATCTGGTGGAATCGAATCATCAATGGCGAAAAGACCCGATGGCACATGGCAGCCGCCAAACTTTTAAAACGTGCAATCGAAAAGACAAGAATCATCACTCTCGCTGATCCATCATCTACAGAAACTTGAAACTGTGGCTTATACTGCCGACTAACCTTTCCACACTGCAAACGAGATTCGCTCCACCTGGAATCAGTCCTTGTAAAAATCTGTTTCTTGATTATATACAAGTAATAATAATAAAAAAAATAAAATAAAAAAAAAATACACAAAAAGATAGGCTGCCACCAGCCCTGTCCAAGGCACATCTGCACTAACAAATCCTTCCAGAGTAACTAGGACCTTTTGAAATGACAGGAAGACCCAAGTGCACTGTACTGTAAGGTATTGTGTGCACTTGCACCATGTTGCAGAAAAGTTGCACCATTGACAAGGACTAAGGGAAACAAAGTCTCCCAGTACTGACTGTCTTTAAGGACATGTCAGTTTCCCCATAAAAAGTGAGAGAAAACCGCCAGAGGAGTGCAGCACAAGGCTCTGCTCCTCTGGCAAAGTCAGACTATGGTGTTTAAACAAAGCAAAAGGTTGTGGGGTACACAACTGGAGGGAAAATTACACATGGAATGAAAATCTTTCCTAACACTCGACCCTCCCAGACAAAGGACAGGGGAATTAATCCACCCCTGGATGAGTCTCATGTTCAGGTCGGTTAAACATACTGGACAACCCATCAGCATTGCTATGTTGGATACCTGGCCTATACTCAATAGTGAAGTCAAAGCCGTGAAGGCTTATTGACCACCTGGAGCAACTTTGGATTCTCTCCCTTCATGTTCATTAGCCACTTTAAGGGATATTGGTCAGTTTGCACAGTGAAGTGGGTCCAATAGAGGTAGGGCCTCAGCTTCCTTAGGGCCCGCTCAACAGAGAAACATTTCTCCACCGTGGACCATCTGAGCTTGCGGTCCTTAAACTGGTGACTAATGAAGCCAATAGGACGTTCCTTACTCTTCTCATCTACTTGTGATAGTACAGCTCCTATCCCAGTGTCAGAGGCATCTGTCTTCACAATAAAAGGTCTTTGGTAATCAGGGGCCCTGAAAACAAGGGCCTGGCACAAGGAGGCTTTTAAGCCTTTGAAGGCCTTCCCACACTCCTCAGACTAAGTTACCTTATTGGGGTTCTTAGGATTGGTGAGAGCAGTCAGAGGGGCAGCTATGGTGCTATAGTCTGCCATGAAGTTCCTGTAGTACCCAGTGAGTTCTAAAAAGGCTCTCACTTAGGTTTGAGTAGTGGGGGTAGGCCAGTCTTGTACTGCTTGTACTTTACTGGGTAGAGGCTGTATCATGTCCAAGGTAGACCACTGAGCCTTGTCCAATCTGGTACTTACTGGCCTTTATGGTCACTGAGCCTTTGAAGAGCCTCCAACACGACCTTAAGGTGTTTCACACTATACTCCCATATGCCACTGAAAACTGCTATATCATCCAGATATGCAAGACAGAATTCATCCAGCCCATTAAGGACATGATTCACAAGCCTCTGGAAAGTGGCAGGTGCATTCTTCAACACAAAATGCATTTCCCTGAACTGGTAAAGACCCTCTGGTGTTGGGAAAGCTGTCTTCCTCTTGGCATGTTCTGCAAGGGCTATTTGCCCATAGCCTGCAGTGAGGTCAAATGTGCTGAGGTATTTGGAGGCACCCAAAGTATCCACCAACGCATCTGTTCTAGGCAAGGGGTGTGCATCTGCATTGGTGACAGCATTCAGAGCCCTGTAACCCACACAGAACCTCAACTCAGAGGTGCCTGCCTTTGGAACCAAAACCAAAGGGCTGGACCAAGACTACTGCAGGGTTCAATCACCCCAAGCTCCAACATCTTGTTGACCTCTGTCTTAATGTAACACCTTACTTTGTCCAACATCCAGTATCCCCTACCTTTGGTAGGTACAATGTCTCCTGTGTCAATGTCACGTTTGCACCAAGGTGTCAAACAAGGAGACTGTGAGAACAAGGGGGAAAATTGCCTCAGCAAACTTGTCACCTCTGCTTGTTGATTAGCAGTCAGGTGAGGGGCCACTTGGACACCATCAATGCAGCTATCTGAAGGACTTCTCTGGAACAGGTCAGGGAGAGGTTCTGACTCCTCCTCCTCAACATCTGAAGCCAGCAGCAGTGCAGCGATTTCAACTCTTGGGATGAAAGCCTTCAGTCTATTTACATGGAACACATTTGGAGCCTGGCCAGCCCTTCCAAGGTCCACTAAATAGTTGACCTCCCCAGTGACTCCACCACTGTGCAAGGGCATGACCATTTGTCCTGTAAAGCTCTAGGCCTTATGGGATTCATGATCAGGACTTGCTGACCAGGTGTGAAATTGATGAGAGCAGCCTTCTGGTCATACCAATGTTTCACAACTGATTGCCCTGCCTTCAGTTTCTCTCTAGCAAGACCCATCAGGAGTACTATCCTTTTTCTGAGCCTTTTTCTGAGCCCTAGCACATAGTCTACTAAGTTGGTAGTTATGGGGGGAGTGCGCCATCACTGTATTCTGATGGGGCCAGAAACATCAAAATGGCCGCAAAACCATTGTGCGTGCCAAAACCTTTGAAAATCGTGCTTTGCGGCGAAGCACAAAAAGATGGCTGCCCAATCTGCCATGCATGTTGTCAGTGGTGGAACAGAGATCTCACTCCTGAAACATGTCACTGGGCTCCACAACATGTGACGATGGAGTACAGAAAGAAAAGCAGTGCTTTGCTAAAGGAAACCCCAAAATCTTGCTTCAAATCCTTTTTTTTTTGTTGCTGAAACTGCAGAATGTTGGTACAAAAGACCCTCAAACATCTAAAATTCTTGCTGGGTGCTACAATTCACTTAGTATAAGAAACCATTGCGAACTTACAATGGCCCTCATTACGATACCGGCGCTAAACCATGGCGCTATTAGCACCATAGTTGGTGCCGGTATCGTAACGTGTCCGCCATGGTGAAATGGGGAAATACCGCCCCATTCCAAGGTTGGTAGGCGGTATTTCCCCATTTCACCATGGCCCTTCCCCATTCCCATTTTTGCCCCATAGGGCATAATGGGAATGGCGAAGGCGCTTAGAACTGTACAGCAATTTGCGGTACCATACTTACCGCGAAGGTTCCTTTGCGGGTCCCTACTTTAACGGCTGGTCTAGACCAGCCGTTAAGGTCGGGTCCCGCAAAGGGACCTCGTAATTAGGTGCTAATGGGTTAACGGCACTGCAGCCTTTTACGACACCGTTAACCCATTAGCGCCACGGTCGTAATGAGGCCCAATGTCCTGAAAAGCTGAAAGCATCAAGGCATTTCCACAGCAAAAGTGGCCTGTCTGTGGATCTGTCAAAATCTGGGCGCAGTACCCTCGGCCGCCTGAATGACAGTTGTCAGAAGCCAGTAGGATTAAACCTTAAACATGTATAAACTAAAATCAAATGTTTGCAATTTAAGAGGCCTGTTATTGAGAGTAGCCCATCTTGTAATTGTTTTGATTCCATGGTTTAAAATGTTGAATAAGTATTTAACTGTGATGTGATCCCACAAGTTTGTTGTATGCTAAGGGAAAATTCAACAGAATTAACAGTTAAAATAAGCTGGCTAAAATCTACCAAACTGGAATAACAGCTTTCCTCACAGAGGAAAGGCCTCTCCCTCCAGCTCCCTCCACCAGGAAATCACACCAAAGCGATAATTATAGGGTGGGTGAAGAACCTGGTCTGCAGTGGGGAAGGAAACAATGAACAGCTGCAAAGCAGGAAATACGAGGTGTGAGGACTGTCGTAAATGGACTCTGCCAAGAGCCAACAGGGAGGAGATGCTTCTGGACTGAAGGAAGAGAAAAAGAGGCGGACCCAAACAGCCATCTGTGGCTGAACATTCACAAAGAACATTTTGTTTAAATACATATAACTTGCCACTTAAAATTGTCAAAAACACAAAAATAACAGAATTGTAAATCTAAATGTTGGCTGCACATTTCAAGAGGTGGCAAAATCGTGTGACATATTTTGGAAAGAAACGACATAAAATGTGATTTTACACCAAATGTATTTCTACTAGAAGCATGAAACTGTATACTCTTATGCCCAGGTTATATGCGCACACTTGTAGAAATTTGCTGATGAATTGGACATTGTGTTCCAGATGAAAAGGGTAAAATTATGTGAAAAGCAGACACACAATCCCACAGCTACGGGGTTTGGAGGAGTAGCTGTTGCACAAAACATGTGATCTGTATATGTAGTTCTTATAGAGTTTGCAGATGTGTAAATATGTATTCTGTCAAAAGCAGATTTGGTTTTCAAGAGGCTAGGGGTGGACTCTAAGCCTCATAAACCCACACCATAAAGGTGGAATGCTGTTTTTCTCCTCCTATCAAGGCAGAGAGGAGACCCTGACCAATCCCTGTCAAAGGGTCGAGCTTAGGCTAAACCAGAAAACGCACCCTCTTTATCATAGCATAAATAGAGACAGCAGAGGGCAGATAAAGACAGACAGATTCACCCAATATCTGAATGCTGGCAGAGCACCCTGCTGCAGAACTTTCCATCTTCCTTGCTCCACACTCCAGAAACTTGGCAAAGCAGAACCCATTGCATAGCTGAACCACTTTCAGCTAGGCCTCATTTCCAGAACCTGAAACAACCCCATAAACCTTAGGGGAAGCATCATACTACAGCCAGGCTGCGCTGTACTGCTTGCCTGTTGAAATAATTATCATCAGAACCAAAAAGGGCAGATCCAATCCAGTCCCGTGCCGTGCTGTGACCAGAGCGCATTGCTGACTGTAGATCCAGTCCAATGTGCCCAACTGTCTGTCCCAGAACCAGATTTCCTTCCCTGACCAGCATCTTGATGGACCAGAATCCTGACGGTTCCATTTAAAAACTTATCTAGTGAGTATCGATAGATAGAACTGTGTCACTAGCATATGTACTGTCCATAGTCAATCCCCATCTTAAACCCATCCTATCTTGTCTTCAGAACCTACATTGTTAGGAGTACTTTTTAATTGTCTAAACTCTCTATCCTATCCCTCCTATCTTCCTCCTGTGCTAGCATTGCTAAAACTATCTTTGTGCTGATCTTTTCTCATCTGAAGAAGGTGAGTCCCGGGCAGGCATTCATTCTGATCAAGTGGCTATGTTCTTGTGGGGGTTTGTTTTGTTCATAGTCATCCTCTAGTCTTAGAAATCCCGTTTGTCATTTTAAAAGCGCATTCCTGTTTTCCATTCTTGCACCTATCTCGAAAAAACAACCTCCACTAAAACATGCATAACTTCCTCAGTTTATGGGCTAGAAACGGAATTACAACTTCTGCTTGTAGCTAACAGCCACAGCTTTAAATTGCATCTACAACCATATCCCAAATCAATAGAGTTTTCCCGTTATCACGATTATCGCACAGTGAAAAGTTTGCAGTGAATTTCATTTTTGGGAAATTTTGACACGTGTAAAACAGCTTTTGATTGCTCCCAACTTGAATTTTAGGATTTCAAATTGTTTCTTGGTATTGAATCATTGCTTGTGTTTGTGTGTGACCATCCAAAGTGGCTCCCATAAGAATTGATAGCAATTTCAGCAATTTTGACCATATTAGTGTTTTTGCCCAATCCATTCTCAAGTTAACTTTAAAAGCCATTCAGACAGCGTGACAGTCAATTCGGTTTTCTATTGTGTTTGATAGGGGAAAGTGGGATTATTATTTTGTTTGAATTCTGCCATTCCTAAATACCTGCTCTCTCCTCCTATCTCTTTACATTGCCTATTGGGGGGTTGAGGGGTGTGCAGGGGGGACCTTTAACCACAGTGATATCTGATCTGCACACAAAACATTATTACTCCTTGTGTATTAAAGAGATTATTCAATGCTCCATCACCCCATTGGTGATTATTGCGTACCCATAAAAACATAGTGTGATTAAATTGTAAATACATTAATACATATTTTAACTTTGCAAACCAGCCTGATTCCTGGTTCAGTGTGACAGGGAGTCTCCAGGAGAAGGGCGTGAAATGAGTGGTACATCGCTCAGAATAAAATAACTTTTAGACAAAAATAAATAAGGATTTCAGTTGTGCATTACATGCTAGGCGTTGACCTGGCTGAGTGCCGGATTGAAATCTCTTACATCTTGGTGGCTCGTCGCAGGATCCTGAATTAGACTTACCACTTGTGACAGTCTAACACAGCGTGCTAACTGACAGGGTACATACACCTTATTGGGCTACTATACTGTGCTACACTGTAAAAACACCCTTCAAAAGAAATACTCAAAGGAGTTGGGGCCTGTTATGCAAAGGTAAAAGTAACCCTGAGATAAGTCAGAAGGAAATTAATATTTCCGGAATGGCGACCCCAGTGGAAATTAATATGGCAAAAGAACACTCACTGCACAAATTGTTTGTCAGGGGTGAATAGATTGAGCAGGATGTTAATGTTAGTGAACTGTATATGGCCCTAAGGGTAAAAGAAGAGTAATGTAAAATTGCCAAAATAGCAGCGTAGCTGTACCTCCACATTGGAGTAATACAGGAAAAATATGTCGAAAACCTAGACCTGGCAAAAGGGAAGTACAATCCCTAGAGAAGACCCAAACTGATCTAGACTCTGCAGTGCAAAGGCTACAAAAGAGCCAAGATTCAGAGAGTGAAACCAGACAGTACCTGACAAAAGTAAAGGAAGATCTGATCTCCTGCAGCAAGAGAGGGAAGAGCAAAACACCAAATTACTGACACTGTAAAAAGAGTGTCAAGAAAGTTTGGACTCTTTAAAACAGAGCCAACAAAATCTGGCGCAACAATTCACTTTTAATAGCGTTTGAACAGAACAGATGGTTGTTTTACAAGGCCAGATAGACCAATTAAAAGAAGAAAATAATACATTAATTCTTAAAGACCTTGAATCCCAAACAGAGTTTGATAAAGAGCGCCAGCAAGCTGGTGCATTCAAAAAACAGAGGGACAACCTGGCTGCACAGAGGGGCACTCTAATTCAGGAAAGGGACGCCTTAGGCCAGGAAGTCAGCCATTTAAAAACCAAGGTGGAAGAAAATCACCTGGCCCCTCAGGGGCTGGGTCAACTCAAAATGGACTACAAAAAACTGTTAGAGCACACAAGGAGGGTGGAAGATGTTCTGGCAAAGAATGATCAGGCCAGTAAGGACAGAACTGAGGAGGTGATTCTCCAGCAGCAAATGTTGGCCCAATACTCCCAAATCAGACAGGAAGCAAAGAGAGACAATGAGGCTCCATAAACAGATAGCCATGCAGGAACAACTAATAGAGACCAGTAAGGCCTTCAAAGAAGAACAAAAGAGTCAAATTCTTTCCTGCCATCAGGGAGTATGGGCTGAGAGAGATGAGGTCAGATGGGAGAGGGAAATCCCTGAGCATAACCTCAGGAACCCTGGCACCAGAAACTTTAATCTATTCAATTCCATGAACTCTGCCACCCCATGTCCACTGGCACACATGAACCAAGGGCCATGGGGATGGTAGACTTCAACCCAATGGGGAATATGGGCCTAATAAGTCAGCGCCTCCCAGAAACGGATGGGCGGGCATCTATGTACAGGTTCCCAAGTGCTAGGGCCATCTTCTCTGATCAGGGAGACTCCAGTGAGGGGAGGATCAGTGAAATGGATCCTCAGAAATATAACTCATCAAGAGATCAGGCAGTGAAATTTGGTGGGGAATTCCATGAGACTAGGCCCACTAAGAGCATACTAAAAACCTCTTCCCAGCTAGTACAATGGGGGGCTACTGAACCAATCCTGGGAGCAAGGAAGAGTCAGAAGACTCTTCTGAGCACCACAGGTTGGTAAGAACTAGGCCCCCACATTCTGCCAGCCATTCCCAAGATCGCAGAATCCGGGAGAGTCTAGAAGACCAGACAGCCACCTCTGGTAGCAGTGCCTCTGAGTCAGAGGATGAGTGGACCAGCGAGACAAGAACTAAAAAGGCTAACAAAGTTAAGAGGGCTTTACTCAAGGATCCCCTGAAACAAATAAAAGCTATTAGGAGCGTCATCATGCCCTACCACAAAAATGCCAAATATTCAATTTGGGAGCATCTTGAATTATTTGAGCAGATGATGGAGACTTTCCATCTGAAGGACAGCCAAAGTTTTATTTAATATGTAAAGTGGACATTTTCTCCTGAGTACTCCAGCTTCTTTGTGGGGCTGGAGGATCAGAGCCATTCCAGATTATCCACTTATAGAGCGGCCATCCTGAAACATTTTTACATTCATCGGAACCCTTAAGAGGCTCGCAAGGCAGCCTATAACTTACAATGTCGGGAAGATCAGGCTTCACAAGAATTTGTTCAGGAATTGAAACGCGCCTTTGCGCAGACCACTAGAAGGGTGCGCACTGGCAGTAAGGAATTTGTGAACTCCTTCTTTCATGCTCTCCCTAAGTATATTATGACCCAGCTAATGAGGGACTTTCACGAGAAAAGATCACTAGACTGGGTCATTCAACAAGCAACGCGCATCTATGAAGTACAGAAGCCGTTGGAAAGTAAAAATATTGGCAAAAGCCCCAAACCGACCTACACCCCTGCTGCTGCTAAGGTGGCACAGGTGAAGGTTGCCCCCATTTTAGATCTGGAGATGGGGGGCCTAAAAACCTTCCCGCGCAGAATCCGACCAACCCCAAACCCAGAAGGCATTCTGGCCAATCCCAAACAGGGAGCCAGGGAGGAAACCCCACAAATGGGACCCCTAACTCTCCTGACTACATCATCGAATGCTACAAGGGAAATAGACCCATCCTGGGCTATGTGTGGACTCCTCCACCCCAGGGGGGGGGGGATCCAACCAGGCATCTGCCAACCCAGGGAACTTCCCTCCTCACTTTACCCAGGAGGACAGTAATCCCCAAAATGCTGGACCAAATTTCTTTCCCCGGTTCCTGCCAAACGTCAACCCCCAAAACAACCCTTCTTTCTTTCCCCACTTTCCTGAGAGCAGACAGCCCAATCTGGGAGAGGGGAGGCCAAGGCTGGAGGGGTACCCAAACTTTCCTAACAAGGGGTATTTTGCGGGAAGGGATAGTTACCCTTCCCGGGATCAACCCAGGGTAGATCTGAGGACCCCATTTCAGCCAGAGGGGGTGTCCCAACTAGAGTACGGGTCCAGAACATGGCACAGGCTCTGGGTCACATGCGGAGGGCTTAACAGAACCCTCAGATGAGCATGGTGGCTCAGAACTCCTCCAATCCAGGGTCTGGTGATCTAGAACAATGATGGGGGGAAAAACCGTGACAGCCCACCAGTTTCCAGGGAGGAGGCACAAGAGGAAGGGGGGTGTAAAGCCTTAGAGGAAGCTTCCTTCCCCACTTGTGAAAAGCCCCTGGAAACCCAGGAACTGAAACAAAAATCTCCTGCCGTCGAATGTCTGAAACCCAAGGAGCAGAGGGGGGTAGGAGAAATAAAGAGCCTGAAAAAAGACCCATTTTGTGGAGGAGGTGCAAATCTTCCAGTTTGAAGGAGAGGGGTCCTCAGAGGATTCTGGGAAAAGGATATTCTCCTTCAGGGATAGGGGAACTCCTCCCAAAGAAAAATGGGTCCCAAAAGATCCAAATCCAGACTGGGTAGATGTGGGGACTGAGTTAGAACCGCCCATCATCAAACCCCAGAATGACCAGCACGAAAACCCCCTTGTTCAAACCCATTATGGTGACTGCCTCCAAAAGGCAGACCTTCCAGGATTTTGCGGCATGAAATGGCAAATTTTGCGGCATGAAATGGCAAATTTTGCGGCACAAACCTTTATTTATTGCGGCATTTTTGCAGGACATTTTGTATTAACTGGAGGGTGCAAGATTGACACATTGCAGGAAATAGGCAGAGTGCAAGGCTACAAGAGAGCCAGGGTATCATCATTATGTATCTTTTGTATTAATTTAATAGGAAGAGTCCCAGATGTCACTGACTTGGCAGAACAGTGTTTGATTTGGCTACATTTCTGGTTTAATGTTCATGCCTATTTAATAGTATTAACTAAATTGATCATTATCAATTGTAATGCTGAAAATATTCCCCTTCTATGTTCTCCAATCCCCCAAACACCCACACACGTCTTTCACCAACACACATCTCACCAACTCTCCATCACAACTTACATTCCTTAACCTCTCACTCTGTCATACAAATGCTCACGTGCTTTGTCACACTGTCAAGTCACAATTTGCACTGCCCAGCCCCTGCCACACTCCAAATCATACTCCCAACTGACACCTTTACACTCTACAATTCCTCCCGGAATATACAGTCCTTCATTCTTTTGTGCTGCTTCTGCATCTTGCATCCTTTCTCCCATTCTATCGCACTCTTCCCTCATCCTTTTTCCCAATCTGCAGCTCACTGCCTCTTTCTGGCCAACCGCTTCCTCATTGCTTTCTGGTTCACCGACCACACGCTCCCTCTACTTTCTGTACCTCTGCTCTCTCTCAAATTTCTGGCCCACCGCATCACTGCTTCCTCTGCTCTATTGTGCAGCGCTTCCTCCTCTGACCCACTGCTCTCCCTCTGCTTTATTGCCTATCACTTCACATCTCACCCATCACTCTCCCTCTCTCTCATAGTGTGACCATTTTTTTTTTTTTTTAAATGTAGATTTTGACCCAGTTCCTCAAATAATGGGGCATTTAAAAAAAGAACGGAGGATATGCTATTTTTAGACAACCCATTTTTGGAAATTAGCAGGTCACCTTATTCTCAAAGGTGACCGGCGCATTTCCACAGGCTTGAGCTGTAGCGCAATGTGTGCGCTGGCCAGCTGCCTTGAATGGTGTTCTGGGCTGTTTGACCGAAGTGTAATTATTTGCTGCGGAATTGACCGTAGTCAATTTTGCTGCAAATTGATTGGCACTTGAGCCAAACAACCCAAAATGTACCTTTCACCACCACCCCACCCCTTCCCCTACTTAACTGCTTGTTCACTGCCACTTCCCCTGCACTCCTGCGGTGCCAGATCCGTCCCTCTAACGCGGGTCAGATCCGACTCCACAGGGTCCCTTTTTTGTTATTTTCTTTTATTTTCTGTCCCCGCCTCCAATTTTGAGGAAAAAGGGGAAAACACTTCTGCAACCACCCTAGACCAAAAATACTGAACATGGGGAGCGGGTGACACCCTCGCAACACATGTTCAGTATTTATAAAAATGGATCAAATAGTACTGGATGAAATAGGCAAATTGTAACATTCGATACATTTTTGTCATCAAAATGGGCAGTACTTTGAATAGAATCGCTCTCCCGACAGTGTTATGCAAGCTCCCAGCGCCTTTCACAGGGACAGGCCCTCCAGGTGCCTGCCGCTGTAAAATGCGATCCAAAAAATGCATTTTTATCCTGTTTGAGGAACAGAAATGCAAGCGACACAGCAGCGGTTCATACCTTAAAGGAAATGCATGAGAGGGTCAGGAAAGACCCTGTCATGCAGTGGCAGCCCCATATCCCGTGCGCGTAAGGTTGCCTACAATTTCTCCACATTTAAAAGTGCATCTTGCTTGGAAATTAGGGATGCACTTTTAAATTGATAGAAACGCCACTTTATTTGATCAAGGAGGTGAAAAAGGCCATCTGGATGGCTGCGCTTATAAAATGTGCCCATTCATGTGTCCCTTGTGGATTGGGCTGCACTTTTTTGGGGCGCAAGTGATGAGATGTGTTAGCGCATTTCATGTCTGGTGTAAAAAAAAGTTGAGAACCTGGCACCCTGAGTATTATTTTTTTTTTAAACAGTAATTTTTGCAGATTACTTGAAAAAAAAAAGTGTAAAAAAATATATATATATTTTTTTTAAATGCTGTTTTTGCACAAAACGGCTGTTTTTGCGGCATTTTGCGCAAAACGGCCGTTTTCGCAGCATATTGCGGGATCGCAAAATCGCTATAAGCTGGAGGGTCTGAAAAGGTGGGCGGGGGTAGCCCAGAATCAGAACCAGGGGAACCCAAAACTTCCCCCATATCTAGCTGTCACCTTTTTCTTAGAGGTTCCCAAGATCCCAAACAGAATCCTGCCCAAATCACCTCTCTGTCAGTATCCAAAGCAAAGAAACTAACCTACCAGTTGGCCAAAAATGTGCATTATCTTTGCCCCCTTGAGGAAAAGGAGGGAAGATTTTGATGCGCCGGTCCAAATACAGGGGCAATGTACAATTATGGCACTAGTGGACACTGGATCCCAAGCTACCCTTCTGTCAAAAAGGGCATTTGATCAGCTGAATTCGGGAAGGGGGGACAAGTACCAAATTCCTCTCACCCCTCTTCCTGGACAACTTTAGAACTTTGACGAGAGGAAATTCCCGTCAAGGGGACTGCGGATTTAGACATTAAAATTGGGCAACACAAGGTGAAGCACCCGGTCATAGTTGTGACTCCAGAGGGCACACCTTGTTTACTAGGGAATGACATACTGCGTAGATTGTTTCCCCTCATAGATTGTGTAAACAAAGTCCTCTGGACCCAGACTAAACGACCAAAAAAATTGAAACAGAGTGTCAAGCATGTTAGTTTAAATGGCAGATGCCACATGGTTGAACAAAAACCTGACCAAATTGAATTTCACTTCCAGAATAATCAAATCCCAGACATGACAGTAATTGCAGTAGGTAGGGATGGATACATCTCTATCACTAAACTCACAATTGTGAGTAAGTACACTCTATCGTGCTAAAAAACACATAAGTAGCCGTTCCCGACTATATGTGTGTCTGCCATTTTCCGAATGAAATTCTAAAACCTTTAATGAGCGTTCTCCGTCAGGCAGGTGCAAGAATGTCTATTAAAAAGACTGGAGGGTGTGTATTATATTCTCCAGTGGGTTCCTCTTTTGCGTCTGAGCATTGAAGAATCTCATAGGGTCCTTGATATTTGTTTTTCAGGATCCTAGAAGGGAAGACCCTGCCTGTGCTATTTTACTTGAGCACTAGGTCAGGTCTCCCAATAGCCGACCGGTTTCTGTGGTATGAAAGTGGTTACAGCACATTCCTCAGGGCTTGGGGCGGCACGCAGTTAGGTTCCTCCTAGTTTGTAGTGACAGCATAGTCTGCAATATTCAAGGTCCTCTTCCTGTAGGGGTGACAGGAGGGAAGGGGAAGAAAAGAGGGGGGGGGCGGGTTAACTTAAGCAGTGCCTTACCACCTAATTGGTCTTGTTTATAGTTCAATTGTGACATACTGTACATATTCAGTATAAAGGGAAGGGGATTCTTACCCTTTCCATGTGGTAATTGATTCTATGCACGGATGGGTGAGGCAGCCTGAGACCTAGGGGCCAAAACAGTAATAAATTACAGGTTAGGGTACGTACGTACACATATGTAAGTCAAATCACAATGCATGCTGACATTGTGTACACTTGTTTAAACTTATTAAGTAACCAAAAATTGCGTACGTTTTCTTGTACGCTTGACCGCATAGAGGCGTGCCATGTCCCATTACAGATATCCCACATATTACCCGGGGCTGGGCATATGCCGTGTGTGTCCGCTAATCAGAGATGAGCGTCTGGTGCTCGTTGTGCGAGGTAAGGGCTTACCTGCTGCTTTCGTCTGTAGAGAGGTCTGGCGGGCTGCGCGCAGTGAATTCTCTACGCCGCCGCCCGCCAGACCTCTTTTGTTGACGAATGTCCTGACGCCGCCACATTGGGCACGCGCGTGTTCTACAACATGGCCATGTTGTAGTTAAAGGAGGGGAAGGACTCTGTTCTTGCCCGAGTGTGTGTGAACAACGGTAAGAGCTTCATCAGCGAGGCCATGTTCCGCAAATTCCCAAAAGATCCAGCCATTCCCACATTTAAACTGTTAGACAAGTGGGAAATGGACCTGGAAACACCCAATTCCAAACATCTCCTGCCTAACAGGTGTATTCTCAAAATTTCCATAGGCAACAAGAGCATAGTACATAATTGTTGGGTCATGCGAGATGTCCCTGCTGCATTGTATTTAGGCAGTGACATTCTCAATCACTTTGCCATTAGTTTGGACCTAATCAACTTCAAAGCTTGGTCCTGATTAGCGGGTAATCCCATGGACTTTGATGACCCAGAGAAAGCATTTCGGTCAGCTCAACTGCGGCCATATGCAGTTGAAATTCAGATTGGAGAGGAAGTCACCATCCCAGAATTGACCCGACAATTCTCACTGGAAGTAAAAATTAAAAGAGGACAGAAACTGAAAAACCCTGGTGTCTATGTCCATCTCAATGCTCATTTCCAACAGAAAGGGATGGGGGTAAACCAAACACCACTAGTCAACATAGAACACAACACCATTCCAATAGAGGTGGATAACAGCGACCTAAAGAGTATCACTCTGGGCGCAGGCACCATTATGGGAATGGTGGTTGATGACCGACATTTTTCCATAGATTTAGGTAACAAACTGTTAGGACCAATCCCCAAGGACTGTTTTGACAGTGATAGAGACGATGACACAACACCAGACAGGATCTTCACCCGGCATGGGGGGAATTCTCAGGTGTACTCTTCCTGCTCTTAAGGTAAGGAAGATGTGAGCTGTGACTTCGGGAGGGATGAGGGGATCTTTCAAGTCCACAAGGACTGCCTCCCCCACCTGAAGCCATCAGTCAAAATCAACACTCTGACCAGGGACTTCTCCACCCAGCTGGAGGAGGCCGCTTAGATAGGCAAACCAGAAGTCTTTCCAAGCTTCAGGCAGATGGTTTGAGAGAGAGTCAACCTAGCTGATGCCTGTGAGACTCTGGAGCAAAGGCAAAAATGTAAACAGGTTTCAAGATCTCTTTGCGGTGGACTCATATGACTGTGGTCGCACCAACATCCACACAACAACAATTCCCACGGACCCTGGCATGACTCCAGTGTTTGTGAAGCAATATTGCTTGCTTCTCACATCAATGGAGTCCCTTACTGAAATAATTAAGAACCTTGAGTCTGTGGGATAATTTGTCTAGTCCACATCACCTTCAATAATCCAGTGCTGGGGATTTTGAAACCAAACGGACAGTGGAGACTCTGTGCTGACCTAAGGGAGCTCAACAAACGGGCCCATACTTCCTGATGGCCTCTTCCCTACATTGACCAAGGGCTAGCCCAGATCCAGGGGTCAAAGGTATTCACTGCCATTGACCTGACCAATGAGTACTGGACTGTACCTCTCAGTAGGGAGGACCAATACAATCTGGCCTTTACCTTCGGGGGCAGCAGTACACTTGGACCCGGACTCCCTTTGGATACATCAACTCCGGCAATTAATTTAACATCTTTCTACATAAGGCCATGCCCGACCTGGGTGAAAGGGGTAACTTGGCCTATGTAGATGATGTTTTAGTCAAAAGCTCAACTGTGGAGTAACACAGAGCGGAGATCCGTTATGTCCTGACACAGTTGAGAGCGGCCGGAGCAAAACCCTCCTTTCAAATGGCACAGTGGTGCAGAACCCATGTCAATTTCTCGAGGCATGAGATAACTCCTCAGGGTCTCTGTCCCCAGGAAAAGAAAGTGGAAGCACTCCAGAAAATAAAAGACTCCACAACTCTGCGGTAACTAAGGAGCCTCCTTGGACTAACTCATTATAGCAGAAAGTTCATTGAAGATTACGCAGCAATCACAAGACCCCTGATCCATCTTTTGAAGGGGGGTCAAGTGGGAGTGGGGTCCAGAATAAGCCAAGGCAGTAAGACAACTCAAAAGAAGCCTATCACAAGCGCCTTGCCTAGCTTACCCGGTCAAAAACAAGGAGTTCTTCTTGGAGACAGGGTTTCAAATATATGCTTGACTGCAGAATTATATCAAATGCTTGACACGGTCAATAAAGTAATCTCCTATGTGAGTAAGACTTTATCCTCTGTGGAGGAAAAATTCAACGATTGTGAGACGGCACTTCTGGCAACGGTGTGGCCATTGAAGAATTACCGCCTGTTTATCCAGGGGGAACACATCATAGTGGAGACTCTGTGAAAACAAAAAAGAAGATATCGAGGCTGAGTACCCCAAAAGGAAATACACCAAATGCGGGTTACAAAGGAACATACAAAAGATCTTTACTTTATACTGAACAGTTTCAAAGGACAAAGCAACAGATAGCTATCAGCCCTCAGTACAACACAGCGAACTCCAGCGTGGTTTGGTGTGCTCAGTGAGTGGAACTGTACATTACAATAGTCACACTCTTTACACACTCAAAATCATGATGAGCAACCCATTTCCCCAGTTAATATAAGTTAATACATTACGGATCTAGGTTTCGTGCCGAGATCGTACACCTGTATATTTAGGGTTTACCTTTAATGTATTCACTAACAAGCCTCAATGGCAACAATATATCTTAGGATTTCATGTTAAGCCTTCTCAAACAGTCTTATACAATATAGTCAAGCAAGTGTTCACATTTCAGTATTTGAATACATTGTGTTTAACATATGCTCATGGATTAGCTTTGTTGGCACAAGTAATCCTCTACACACAGGTCCGCGAAGGACAAGATCTCAGTTCATGACCCTAACATGTAGCCTGCAGGCAAGTTATACATTAGATTATACACAGAGGTCAAAACGGCCATGTTGCATTCAGAATGACATTGTCCACCATTTTAGAACACAGGGTGACTTTAGAGGGAGAATCTAAAATGGCGGATAGATCTAAACTGGCGGCTTACACTGATCTAAGGTCAAGACCTTGCAACGTGATATTCCCGTAAGCGACTTATAAGAGCTTGGCATAGGCCAATATACATATACTCACACAATAGGAGGCATGATATAATTTTCCGTTCGACAACTCCACACCAACCTTTGCAATATCTTCAAAGTGACAGAACCCGGGCCTGAAATGTGAGTAATCCCCGAATGACTTCCTGGATTCTGTCAATTCAAGGCTTTCCTGTGGAGGTCAGATATGGCTAAAATAATAAGAGTCCTTCGCGCCAGGTCTGGCTGACTTGCATGATTGTGCCAGAGAAAACTGCCTCGAGGACAAAAGTCTTCAAATCAAGGACAAAATGGAGGCCTACCTTAATTCCCCACACAAAGTCTATGAAGAAGACCTGTGTGAGGGAATGCCCACTGTCTATGTGGATGGGTGCTCCTACCATGTTGACAACAACAGGGAAAAGGAACTTTTGGCCGGCGTAGGGAATGCATGGGTGAATGATGCCCCAGAGCCCTCCACTGGGTACAAAATCGGTCCCCGAAGTAGTCAAGTGGCAGAGTTGATGGCTGTTGTTACGTCTCCCACTACCCCACACACTTACCTGGGTCCACGTAACCCATTGACCCTCAACCATCCTGTTAGAACACTGTATGGCAGACCCGGCGTTTATCGCCCCTCCCGTTCTTGGCAACTGAACTGGAGATTGACATCTCGCTACAACGCAAAGCGTTGCCCACGGAGACCCGCGCGGCACGGATCACGTGATTGCCCTTCACGCAGCAACGCTCCCGTGTCACGTATCACGTGACCCCTGAAAGGATATAAAAGACTTCCGGAAACAAGGAGCGTTGCTTCACAGCTGTTTTCCTCCTGGATCACGTGACGCTTTTGAACTTACGGATTGTTCTTTCCTCGACCACGCTTTGTTTCACGGACTGCCTCGCATTGCCCTTCTACTTTGGATCTTCAGTTACCGAACCACGCTTTGCTCCATGGACTGCTTCTGCCTCGCCCTCCTGTTCGAACTTTGGTCCTCTTGTTTACTTGACCTCGGCTTCGTCTCTGGATACTCTACGGATCACGTCTGTCTGCTTGGTAACCTGGCCTCCGGCCTCCACTCTAGGTGTTTACCTATCCGCCTTCCTAGCCTCCAGCAACTCCTGCTCCGGGGTTCAGCCCTTTCTCACATCTCTGGGCCACCTAGGTAAGCAGCACCAACTTACCTGTGTCTTTAGTTGTCCTTCCTGTTCTGTGCATAACTGCCTAACCTTTTGCTTTACAGCGTTCAAGGGGTTCTTCCGGCTGTTCCCAAATCGGCTCGACGGACTTCCACCTGTGGCCTCAAAGACCGCACAGGCAGTATTTCTGGTGTTGTCTGTGGGGTACTTGGGGACGGAGGTATTTATACTCTGCACGACCATCAAGTCCATAACAGACTGTGAAGCCTCTGGTCGTTCAGAGTATGAATCCCTCCGCCGGGGACCCAGTGACCGCTCTAATGCAGGCCGTAGCGGCCCTTAGGACCGACATGGCGGCAGCTACGACCGCCATTCACCATCGCTTAGACGCCTTGCAAAGCACACGTTATCCTTTGCCTGCAGACGCCGAGTTTGGAGACCCTGCCCCTCCAGTACTGCGTGTCCCGGCCCTGGCCTCCGCACCCACACCTGTTTTGCTTCCAACCTCTTTCCCGCTTGCCGCCCCAGAACGCTATCAGGGTGACCCGCGGAAATACCGCACCTTCATAAACCAATGCAAACTCCACTTCTTGTGCAGACCCCAAGCCTTCCCCGATTCTATCACAAAAGCTGCATTCCTTTTGTCCCATCTTTCTGGTGTAGCGGCTACCTGGGCAAACCCAATGTTAGAAAACGACCATCCTGCTTTATATGACTTTGAGCTCCTCATAACGGAAATGGCTAAAGTGTTTGACACCCGCTACAAGGCCCAGTCAAGGGACCTGGAATTACTAGATCTCTCACAGGGAAAGCAATCACTTATCGAGTACATCACCCGTTATAATCAACTCGCCGCTGAGACCTCTTGGCCAGAGGAGAAAAAGGCGATCGTGTTCTACCGTGGGTTATGCAACTCCTTGAAGGACGCTCTATCAGTGGTTCCTGCTCTTCCCTCTGTGTTTACGGATCTTGTAGACCTTGCACTACAGGTGGACGCCCGGAGGTCCGAACGGAAGGCAGAAACCACGTTTGCTGGCCAGTCAACCCCTGTTCCTTCCCCCGCCAGTACTGAACCCATGCAAATAGGTGGGATCCGAAGCCCAATAACGCAGTCTGAACGGGAACGTCGGAGAACCGACAACGCCTGTTTTTACTGCGGGTTAAATGGACACTACGTAAGGGAATGCCCCCGACGACCAAAGAACAAGGCACCGGGTTTTCAGAAGGCTCGCCCATGATACAGGGGGCACCGGCGAGCCTATCCACGACCCCCGCTGAACCCACCTTCGGTCCTATCAGACCGGTTGTGGTCCAGGCCCTGTTGAAACCTACCCAGGAGATCGTCCATGCCGTTCAGATCGTGATCGACTCCGGGGCCACGGGTTGTTTTATAGACATCACATTAGCCCATCGTCTCAATCTGCCTTTGATCAAAAAAGAACACCCGGAACCAGTGCAAGCGGTCGATGGCACGTCCTTGGCCTCTGGTCCGATTAAGCACCAAACTGCTCCTTTGGAAGTGGTGATACAGAGCACTCATAAGGAGAGCCTGTCATTTGACCTCATCACCACGCCACAATTCGGGGTTATTTTGGGTATCCCCTGGTTAAGGCACCACAACCCTTTGATTAATTGGGGAACGGGACAGGTAACGTTCGAGTCAGAAGAATGCCAGCACTTCTGCCTAACAGAACCAGAATCACTCTCCTCTCCCGCCAGAATCCTCGGCGCCTTGGCTTCCTCCAGTATCAGGGTAATAGCCACTGACGCCACGTCAACACACACGGTGGGAGCCGTTATGGCAGGTATTCCCGTGGACTACCATGATTATCATATGGTCTTTGACAAAGTCACAGCGGAAGGTCTACCTCCACACAGACCTTATGACTGTCCTATTGATCTTCTCCCGGATGCTCCTATACCAAGGGGTAGGATCTACTCGTTATCACAGTCGGAAGAACGGGCTTTGAAAGAATACATTCAGCAAGCCTTGCGTTTGGGTCATATCCGTCCTTCCTGTTCTCCAGCTGCCAGCCCTATTTTTTTTGTCCCGAAAAAGGAAGGTGATCTGCGCCCATGCGTAGACTATAGACGGTTAAACGCTATCACCGTGAAGAACAGGTACCCCATTCCGCTCATCTCCACGCTACTGGACAGGTTGACAAAGGCGTCCCTGTTTACCAAATTAGACCTGAGAGGGGCATACAACCTAATCCGCATGCGGCGTGGGGACGAATGGAAAACGGCATTTTGCTCCAGACAGGGTTTATTTGAATATACAGTGATGCCTTTCGGACTCTGTAATGCACCTGCAACGTTCCAGCGTTTCGTCAACGATGTATTCTCGGACATCTTGGATACGTACGTGGTGGTCTATCTGGACGACATTTTGATCTATTCATCCTCCTTGAAAGAACATATTGCTCATGTTAGAGAGGTACTCTCCCGTCTCAAGAAGAACGCCCTGTTTGCCAAACCCGAGAAATGTCTGTTTCATACAAGGGAGGTGGAGTTTCTGGGGTTTCACATCACCCCTGGAGGGTTGTCTATGAATGAGTCAAAAGTCCGTGCTGTCACGGAATGGCCAGTCCCGGTCAGCCTCAAACAGCTCCAGTCTTTTCTCGGCTTTGCTAATTTTTATCGGCGTTTCATTGCCGGTTTTTCTTCCATTGTATCTCCCCTGACTGCGCTGACCAGCCCTCTCGTCCCTTTCGTCTGGTCCTCCGTACACCAGGAGGCTTTTGAGGCACTTAAATCCAGATTTGTTTCTGCCCCCGTTTTGCAGCACCCTGACCCGGACCTTGCGTTTGTAATAGAGGCTGATGCTTCCTCGTTTGCTCTGGGTGCCATACTGTCACAACCATGTCCAACCACGGGTAGTTTGCATCCGGTAGCTTATCACTCACGGAAGTTCACTGTAGCCGAGTCACACTATACAGTGACCGAGAAAGAGCTGTTGGCCATCAAGGACGCCCTCCAATCATGGCGTCACCACCTCATGGGGGCGAAACACCAAACCATAGTATACACAGATCACAAGAATCTACAGGATCTGGCCTCTCTTAAATGCGTGAACAGCAGACAAGTGCGTTGGCATTTGTTCTTCGCTGCTTTTGATTTCGTGGTTAAGCACAGGCCAGGTCTTGTTCATGGTAAGGCTGATGCCCTATCCCGTTCACCTGGGGGGGAACCACTGTCTTCATTTCCAGACACATTGTTGGGGAAGGGTCATGTTGTTTGTTTGTGTACCCCATCCCAGCCACTGCTCACCTCTATTAGACAATGGGTCTCCCAACATCCGCATACACTCACAGAATGGGATATTGTACTACGAGAGGGGTTGCCGTTTGTTCAGGGCAAGTTGTTCCTTCCCACATGCGATGTGCGCAACCAAGCGCTGGCCTGGTCTCACGATGCTGCCATAAACGGTCACCCCGGGCAGCAACGCACCCTGGATCTGTTACACCGGTGGTGCTGGTGGCCGTCCATGAGAAGGGATGTAGAGAACTACGTGAACACCTGTTCAATATGTGCCCAATGCAAATCACGTAGAGGACGCCCCCTAGGCCTACTCCATCCATTGCCCATACCCCTCCGACCGTGGCATACTATCTCCATGGACCTTGTCACGGATCTGCCACGCCGACAAGGTTATGATGCCATCTGGGTTATCGTGGACTCCTACACTAAGATGGCACGCTTCATTCCCTGCACCGGCATACCTTCGGCCCCAACGCTAGCCCGCTTGTTCTTCAGGACAGTCTTTTGTCTCTTTGGTCTTCCACAGGTCATCATATCGGACCGCGGGTCGCAGTTTACTTCCTGTTTCTGGCGTGCCCTTACCAAGCTACTGGGAATTGATGCTCGTTTCTCCTCTGCCTATCACCCAGAAAGCGATGGGCAGACTGAGAGGGTAAATCAAGCCATGGAACAATATTTGCGGTGCCTGACCCTTCAATACCAAGACTCCTGGTACGATCTGCTCCACCTCGCTGAATTCGCCTATAACAACTCACGACACTCAGCTACTGGTTTCTCTCCTTTCTATTCTATGTATGGTCAACATCCGCGCACCCTTCCGCTTCCGGATCTCTCCTCCGACACCCCTGCTGCCAACGCCTGTGTTCGCGACCTTGCGGACGTCCATGCACAGACACTTGTCCATCTCCGTGAGGCCAAAACCTTGATGAAATCGAAGGCTGACCGGAGACGGTCGGTGGCCCCTGCTTATCGCGTAGGGGATCGGGTGTGGTTGTCAACCCGACACTTGCGTATACCTGGGTGTTGCAAACTGTTGCCCCGTTTTGTGGGTCCCTATAAAATCACTGGGATCTTGAACCCTGTGGCCTTCCGCCTTGCTGTCCCTCCTTCTTGGCGAGTCCACCCGGTTTTTCATACCTCTCTCCTCAAGCCTTGTCTGGCCCCTACTCGTGTCACTGCTCTGCCACCCTCTGTCTCGGTGTCCTCTGCGGATGTTTTCGAGGTCAGTGCTATCTTGGGTTCCCGTTTTCACAGGGGTCGCCTTCAATATCTCGTCGACTGGGTGGGTTACGGTCCCGAGGACCGCTCTTGGGTTTCCTCCAATGATGTCCATGCCCCGCTTCTTGTTGTTCTTTTCATAGGGACTGCCCTGCCTGCCCACGGGGTCGTGGGCCTTTGAGGGGGGACTCTGTTACGTCTCCCACTACCCCACACACTTACCTGGGTCCACGTAACCCATTGACCCTCAACCATCCTGTTAGAACACTGTATGGCAGACCTGGCGTTTATCGCCCCTCCCGTTCTTGGCAACTGAACTGGAGATTGACATCTCGCTACAACGCAAAGCGTTGCCCACGGAGACCCGCGCAGCACGGATCACGTGATTGCCCTTCACGCAGCAACGCTCCCGTGTCACGTATCACGTGACCCCGGAAAGGATATAAAAGACTTCCGGAAACAAGGAGCGTTGCTTCACAGCTGTTTTCCTCCTGGATCACGTGACGCTTTTGAACTTACGGATTGTTCTTTCCTCGACCACACTTTGTTTCACGGACTGCCTCGCATTGCCCTTCTACTTTGGATCTTCAGTTACCGAACCACGCTTTGCTCCACGGACTGCTTCTGCCTCGCCCTCCTGTTCGAACTTTGGTCCTCTTGTTTACTTGACCTCGGCTTCGTCTCTGGATACTCTACGGATCACGTCTGTCTGCTTGGTAACCTGGCCTCCGGCCTCCACTCTAGGTGTTTACCTATCCGCCTTCCTAGCCTCCAGCAACTCCTGCTCCGGGGTTCAGCCCTTTCTCACATCTCTGGGCCACCTAGGTAAGCAGCACCAACTTACCTGTGTCTTTAGTTGTCCTTCCTGTTCTGTGCATAACTGCCTAACCTTTTGCTTTACAGCGTTCAAGGGGTTCTTCCGGCTGTTCCCAAATCGGCTCGACGGACTTCCACCTGTGGCCTCAAAGACCGCACAGGCAGTATTTCTGGTGTTGTCTGTGGGGTACTTGGGGACGGAGGTATTTATACTCTGCACGACCATCAAGTCCATAACAGCTGTGCATCAAGCCATCCTCACTGCTGTTTAACACCAACTCCACTAACTGGTCATAATCACTGACTCAGATTATGTACGGAACAGGTTTGTGGAGCACCTGGTTAACTGGAAAACCAGAGGCATGCTATGTGCTAATAATAAGCCATTGAAACATGAAAAATTAATACTAAATATTGATGATCTGGTCACCTCGAATGGGATGACCATCGACTGGAAAAAGATCAAGGGTCATTCTAAAGTAGAGTGATCAGACAAAACTGGAAATGACCTAGCTGATCAGCTGGCCAAAACCAGAGCCATCCAATGGGATCTACTTGAGATCAAGTCCCTGTTGGGCGAAATCCAGGTCACTGCTATCACTAGGTCACAGACAAATGCTCACAATGAACTCTCAACTGCACAATGGAGTAAGGAGACCCCAGATGCTGATTTGATTACGGCTCAAAAAGGGGATCCAATAATTGGTAAGTTTTATCAACACATTGAGGACCCTGAGAACTTTCCCCTGTTGGATACCGATTACATTGGGAAAGAGGACCTCAGAGTGTGATGAAATGTCCAAAAATGTTCCGAATCCAAGACGGTTTGTTGGTGAGGTAATCCATATCTGGCCATTACCAGTGGGTGGTCCCTACCTCATTCTGAAGCCTGATGCTAAGTCACGCCCATGATGCGGCCACAGCCAGTCATAGGGGGTTTTCATACAACACTGGAAATCTTGCGAGAGGTTGCATACTGGTCACAAATGGGGCAGGAGCTCGACCAATATTTGAAGGGGTGTCTTGTGTGTGCACAATTTCAGCCAGCACCACTCACACACCGTGCTCCCCTCCAAAAGAGGGGGATGACACTGCTTTGGTCAGATTTACAAGTCGATTTTATCGAGCCTGTGATTCTCTCCTCTAGGGGGAACAAGTACATGTTGACCGTAACATGCTTGTTCACTAAATGGGTGGAATGTCTCCAGGCCCCAAATTGCAAGGCAGAAACAGCAACTGCCCTGATGATCAACCACATCTTCTTGCATTTTGGACTACCCCAAAGGATTGAGTCAGACCGAGGTAGCCACTTCATAATTTATGTGATGACAAAGATGTGGGAGATACTTGGGGTCAAAAAGAAACTACACTTTGCCTACCGGCTAGCCTCTAGTGGTGGAGTTCAGAGATACAACAAGACTATTGTGAGCATATTAAAACAGTTTGTGGCAGATTCTGGGTCAAGTTGGGAAATTCGATTACCTCTTGTCTTGATAGCCATCAGATCTACCCCTTCTTTTGCAACAAAAATGTCTCAGTTTCAGCTAATGACTGGACGAAGGATGGTGCTACCCCAGCATCTGCTCTACAGAACCCAAGAGCAGACCTTGATAAATGCCTCCACAACTCATGAGTATGTTGAGAATCTGAGAAAACACCTTCAACATGCTTTTGTCTATGCTCAGCGAAATCTAGAAAGATCGACAAACATTTTGAAGACCCACTATGACCTTAAGATAATTAAAAAAGAATACCAAGAAGGAACCAAGCCAAACAGCGCAAATTCCTCCCTATTTGGCGGGGTCCTTTTGAAATTGTAGACAGAATCTCACCAGTAGCCTACAGAATCTGCATCCCCAAGGGCAGTTTGGCAGAAGGGGAAGACAAGTGGGTCCATATCAACTAGCTGAAGAGTTGCCATTCCAGCATACTTTGCGGCAAATGGAGGAGCCAAACGGAAACCCAGAGGGGGACATTCCGGACACCTAGAAGAATCTAACTGTTAAAACCATTCCACCTGTTAAGACCATTAGTAAATATAGGTGGGGAATATTGTAAATTATATTCAATGTATGCATCTTCCCCACTACATGAATAGTAGCGGGGAAATTTCCATTACCATGCTCTGTTCTGTCTCATAGCACTGGAACCAAGAATTTATAAGTACCAAGGAAGACCACTCAGGGACCGGGAGGAAAGACCCAAGAAGCCCGGAGTATTGCTCCATAATCCCATCTAGAACCGGCGAGAAGCGCATGTCGATCCAGCATTGATGGGAGAGGCAGATGACTTTCTCCATCTGGACCAAAGAAAGAAATAACATCCCAATCTCCCGACTTCCCCTTGACGAGCTGTCAAACTCAAGTCATGAGGGGGGCTCTGTGGGATGTCTTAACCCACTTCTGTTCTGCCACGTGGCATCACTGTTTCTGATTGTACCAGAAACATCAAAATGGCTGCAAAACCCTTGTGCATCCCATACCTTCTGAAAATCACACTTTGCGAAGCACAAAAAGATGGCTGCCCAATCTGCCATGCATGTTGTCAGTGGTGGATCAGAGATCTCACTCCTGAAACATGTCACTGGGCTCCACAACACGTGAAGATGAATTACAGAAGGAAAAGCAGTGTTTTGGTAAAGGAAACCCCACAATCTTGCTTCAAATCCTTTTTTCTTTATTGCTGAAAATGCAGAATGTCAGTACAAAACACCCTGAAACATCCACAATTTTTGCTGAGTGCTACAAATCACTTAGTATAAGAAATCATTGTGAACTTACAACGAACTGAAAAGCTGAAAACGTCAAGAGATTTCCACAGCAAAAGTGGCCGTCTGTGGATCTGTCAAAATCTGGGCATAGTACCCTCGGCCGCCTGAATGACAGCTGTCAGAAGCCTGCAGGATTAATCTTTAAACATGTATAAACTAAAATCAAACATTTGCAATCTAAGAGGCCTGTTATTGAGAGTAACCCATCTTGTAATTGTTTTGATTCCATGGTTTAAAATCTTGAATAACTATTTAGCTGTGATGTGATCCCACAAGTTTGTTGTATGCTAAGGGAAAATTCAACAGAATTAAAAGTTCAAATAAGCTGGCTAAAAGCTACCAAACTGGAATAACAGCTTTCCTCACAGAGGCAAGGCCTCTCCCTCCAGCTCCCTCCACCAGGAAATCACACCAAAGCGATAATTATAGGGTGGGGGAAGAACCTGGTCTGCAGTGGGGAAGGAAACAATGAACAGCTGCAAAGCAGGAAATTCGAGGTGTAAGGACCGTCGTAAATGGATTCTGCCAAGAGCCAACAGGGAGGAGATGCTTCTGGACTGAAGGGAGAGAAAAAGAGGCGGACCCAAACAGCCATCTGTGGCTGAACATTCACAAAAAACATTTTGTTTAAATACAAATAACTTGCCATTTAAAATTGTCAAAAATACAAAAAGAACAGAATTGTAAATCTAAATTTTGGCTGCACATTTCAAGAGCCGGCAAAATCGTGTGACATATTTTGGAAGGAAACGGCACAAAATGTGATTTTACACCAAAAGTATTCCAGCTAGAAGTATGAAACTTTATACACGTATGCCCATGTTATATGCGCACACTTGTAGAAATGTGCTGATAAATTGGACATTGTGTTCTTGATGAAAAGGGCAACATTCTTTGAAAAGCAGACACAAGATCCCACAGCTACGCGCTTTGGAGGAGTAGCTGCTGTACAACATATGCAATCTGTATATGTGTTTGTTATAGAGGTTGCACATGTGTAAATATGTATTGTGTTTAAAGTAGATTTTGTGTTCAAGAGGCTAGGGGTGGATGCTGGGCCTCATAAACCCACACCATAAAGGTGACACACTCTTGTTCTCCTCCTATCAAGGCAGAGAGGAGACCCTGACCAATCCCTGTCAAAGGCAGAAAGGAGACCCTGACCAATCCCTATCATAGCATAAATAGAGACAGCAGAGGGCAGATAAGGACAGAGAGATTCGCCCACTATCCGAATGCTAGTGGAGCACCCTGCTACAGAACTTTCCATCTTCCTTGCTCCAGACTCCAGAATCTTGGCAAAGCAGAACCCATTGCATAGCTGAACCACTTTCAGCTAGGCCTCAATTTCCAGAACCAGAACCAACCCCATAAACCTAAGGGGAAGCATCATACTACAGCCAGGCTACGCTGTGCTGCTTGCCTGTTGAAATAATTATCATCAGAACCAAAAAGGGCAGATCCAATACAGTCCCGTGCCGTGCTGTGACCAGAGCACCTTGCTCATTGTAGATCCAATCTGATGTGCCCAGCTGTCTGTCTCAGAACCGGATTTCCTTCCCTGACCAGAATCTTGATGGATCAGAAACCTGATGATTCCGTTTAAAAACATATCTTGTGAGTATCTTTAGATAGAACTGTGTCACTAACATATGTACTGTCCATAGTCAATCCCTATCTTAAACCCATCCTATCTTCTCTTCAGAACCTGCATTGTTAGGAGTACTTTTGAATTGTCTAAACACTCTATCCTATCCCTCCTATCTTCCTCCTGTGCTAGTATTGCTAAAACTATTTTTGCACTGATCTTTTCTCAACTGAAGAAGGCGAGTCCCGGGCAGGCAGTGATTCTGACCAAGTGGCTGTGTTCTTGTGGGGGTTTGTTTTGTTCATAGTCATCCACTAGTGTTAGAAATCCCATTTGTCATTTTAAAAGCGCATTCCCGTTTTCCATTCTTGCCCCTATCTTGAAAAAACAACCTCTACTAAAACATCCATAACTTCCTCAGTTTTTGTGCTAGAAAAGTAATTTCAACTTCTGCTTGTAGCTAACATCCTCATCTTTAGATTGCATCTGAACCCGCATCCCAAATCCATAGAGTTTTCCCGTTATCATGATTATTGCACAGTGAAAAGTTTGCCGCAAATTTAGTTTTTGGGAAATTCTGACACCTGTAAAACAGCTTTTGATTGCTCCTGACTTGAATTTTAGGATTTCAAATTGTTTCTTGATATTGAATCATTGCTTGTGTTTGTGTGTGACCATCCAAAGTGGCTCCCATAAGAATTGATAGCAATTTCAGCAAATTTGACCATATTAGTGTTTTTGCCCAATCCATTCATAAGATAACTTTAAAAGCCATTCAGACAGTGTGACAGTCAATTTTGTTTTCTCTTGTGTTTGCTGGGAGAAAGTGGGATTGTTATTTTGTTTGAATTCTGCCATTCCTGAATACTTGCTCTCTCCTCTCATCTCTTTACATTGCCTATTGGGAGGTTGAGGGGTATGCAGGGGGAAACTTTAAGCACAGTGCTTTCTGATCTGCACACAAACACAAAAGTATAATTTCTGTGCTGAATTGTTTTGCTCATTATTACTCCTTGTGTATTAAAGAGATTATTCACTGTTCCATCACCCCATTGGTCATTATTGCGTACCCATAAAAACATAGGGCCTGAGCACGACTTTGGCGGTAACCCTTAAATCCGAAGGTAGCGCTATTACCGCCGGATTTAAGGGTCCGCCAAATCAGGACTTTGGCAGATTTCGCCCCAGCTCTGAGCTGGGGGGAAATCCACCAAAAATGTTCGCTGTTACCGCCGGCGGGAAATCCGCCGGTGGTAAGAGCGCGAAAATTCCCCATTGAGCCCAATGGGGAATGGGGCATTCCCGAATGGGCTCAATGGGGAATGGGGATTAACATTACCGCCAAACTCGTGATCCGGCGCTATTAGCGCCGGGGAGTTTGGCGGTAGGGCTAATAACGGCGGTGGTAATACCGCCGGCGTTACCGCCAAAGTCATGATCAGGCCCATAGTGTGATTACATTGTAAATACATAAATAAATATTTTAACTTTGCAAACCAGCCTGATTCCTGGTTCAGTGTGACCAGGGGGTTCCAGGAGAAGAGCGTGATATGAGTGGTACATCGTTCAGAATTTAAGAACTTTTAGACAAAAATAAATAAGGATTTCAGTTGTGCATTACATGCTAGTGGTTGACTTGGGTGTGTGCCGGATTGAAATCACTTACATTCCTTCAACATGGCCTGCATGTACTTTGACATAGAGTTGCTGCCCCTATCACACACCACTTCTTTAGTTAAGCCAAAACTAGTAAACATGCCAAGTAAAGCTTTTGCAACTGACTTGGCAGTCACAGTCTTCAATGGGATTGCCTCAGGATACCTGGTGCCATGGTCTACTAGCACCAGGATAAACATATTGCATGAGGATGGTTCGGGGTCAAGGGGACCAGCAATGTTGATCTATACCCTCTCAAACGGTACCCCCACATCTGGGAGTGGTACTAATGGAGCTTGGATTGTTGTGCCACTTTTTCCAGATATCTGGCAGGTGGCACAACTCCTGCAGTGACTTTCTACTTGCACCCCTATCTTGGGCCAGTAGAAGTGCATGGTTAAACTTTGCTTGGTTCTCTTGATGAAAAGGTGACCAGCAAGGGGCACTTCATGTACCAGCTGCAGGAGGAAGGGTCTTACAGCAAGGGGAACCACCAACCTCCTATGGTCTCCTTCTGTAGACTCTGTAGACTCATTGGGCCTCACCACGAATAGGGCGGTAACCCTTAAAATCGGCTGAAATGCTCTTAGCGCCGATTTTAAGGGTCTGTCGGATCAAGACTCCAAATACCGCCGGCGCAATAACAGCTGGCGCAAGGACAGCCAGCTGTACAAGCGCCGGCCATAACAGCGCCAGGAACCATTCGCGCTAAAACATCATCAATCACGAGTCCGGCGTAAGCGATATTAGCTCCAGAAAAGCGGCGGATAATCCGCCGAAAATACCTCCCGCAAAAAGATGGAGGAAACAGAACACAGGCCACAGCAATAAGGGCCCAGGTGGAAGCAATGCAAATCAGAGGCCTACAAAGGACTCACCCATGCACAACACACCCTCCCCAACCCCATTACACCAGCAGGAGCAGGGAGGAGACAGCAATGAGGGCTCAGGTGGAAGCAATGCAAATCAGAGGCCTACAAAGGACCCACCCATGCACGACACACCCTCCCCAACCCCATTACACCAGCAGGAGCAGGGAGGAGACAACAATGAGGGCCCAGGTTGAAGCAATGCAAATCAGAGGCCTACAAAGGACCCACCTATGCACAACACACCCTCCCCAACCCCATTACACCAGCAGGAGCAGGGAGGAGACAGCAATGAGTGCCCAGGTGGAAGCAATGCAAATCAGAGGCTTACAAAGGACCCACCCATGCACAACACACCCTCCCCAACACCATGCTGCCATTTGGAGCCGGGAGCCTTGATGTCGACTTCTACCAGCTGCGTTTGGAGCTACAGAGGCCAGTCCACCAGGCCAGGTCCCTGGAAGTGCAGGGGGCAGTGGGGATGAGCAGAAGGAGGAGGAGAGCAGCACCAGCAAGGCGGCCAGCCATCCCCAGGGTCAGGCCAACATCCTGGGCCCTAACTGATGGTCAGTTGGTGACAGAAGATCGGCTGGACAGGGCAACCATCACCCAGTTGCTGGACACAATCCAGGGTGAATATGCAGCCTCATAGCCACCAGCACGGCAGTACCTCCCCTAGTGAAGCTCGTGTCTGTGCTTCAATTACTTGGGACTGGCAGCTACCAGCATACCGTTGCCATGATGCATGGAATGGCCCAGTCCACATTCAGTGCCATGCTGGGACAGGTGCCTGATGCACTGTTGAATCATGTGAACGAACACATTGCATTGCCAGCCACACAGGCACAGGTGCACCAGCTTAAGGGTCAATTCTATGCCATTGCCCAAGGCCCAAATGTAATAGCAGGCCTGGACTGCACACATGTGGCACTTGTACCACCCCAGGCACATGAGGCTGCCTACAGAAACCGTAAACAGTACCATTCCCTCAACGTGCAGATGACATGTGGCCCTGACCTCACCTTCAGCCACTGGTGTGCCCGCTACCCAGGATCCACCCACGACTCCATGGTCCTACGCAACAGTACCCTGCCAGCGTACATGGAAAGGCACCGAGGCCAAACACATGGCCACTGGGTGAGTATAAATGTATCCCACAAAGCATGTCAATCCACAACTGATGGTGCCTGTCACAGAATCCATCATCCCCAATAGTCAGCAGCATCACAGCAGAATACACATTCAAGCACCTTGCACGATGAACCTTGGACATGTCCTACACAGCAGAACACACCCATGCAGGATGTAAGACATGTGGCAGCACAGTGACATATGGAATCCCCACCACAACAAAGCCTCCTGTGTGAGTAGCACCATGGCTCACAACATTGACACAGTCCATATATCCCACCCTGGCCATCCGACAGTAATGTAATTCCAAACCATGAGCTGGCACATCCACGAATGCTCCACACATAAGTAGGCCGAGTAATGACAATGCACATCCCACAGACACTATCCCCAAAATGGCCATGGAAATGCATGGAGAACAGTACAGAATAGTGAAGAGCAGCAGATGCAACTGCAGCCAAATGGATTTGCAATGACACATGAGGCAGCCACTTCTGTGAAGCAGAAGTAGATGGAAGGGCCCCCTCATCCTGCGACAAGTGAATGAGTACTGTTACATACAGAAACATAGGCGTACAAAGTGGAGAGTACCCCTTTGATTCAATCGTGCCCGTAGGACAGCACACTCCACAATGTTATAGGCCAGATGCCAATTATGGCAAAATCACACTGATGACAGGGCTCTGTACACCCACTGGACTTACCTTGTCCCCATACCGGCTTCCTCTCCCCTGCAGGTGATTCTGGATATCCCCAGTACACGTGGCTCATGACCCCTGTGCGTCACCCACACACGGCGGCGGAGTGTGCATACAACCTTCGCCATGCCCGTACACGGATCTGCGTGGAGAGGGCATTTGGACTGCTGAAGGCACGCTTCCGGTGCCACGACCGCACGTGAGGGTTAATGATGTATGCACCAGAAAAAGCTGGAAAAATTGTACTGACATGTGCCATGCTGCACAACATCTGTTGTCGCCGAAATGTGCAACTGCCCCCTGATGCACATGTGCATCCACCTGATGATGGTAGTGAGGGCGATGAAGTGCCAGAAGGTGTGCACATGCACAAAGGGTTGGGCAGAGGGAAGGGAGGTTGGCCAGACAGGGATTGATTGATGGATTCCATTAGAAATGGGTAATAGGTAAATTGTGAACATGTCACTTCAACATCAAATTGCATTTGTTACAATCACTACTGTCCATGCATTGTGTTTTTTGTAAGGTGATTTATTTTCCCTCCAACAATCCCCCCTCCCCCCAGTGAACACCCAACAATCCCCCCTCCCCCCAGTGAACACCCAACAATCCCCCCTCCCCCAGTGAACATCCAACAATCCCCCCTGCCCCCAGTGAACACCCAACAATCCCCCCTCCCCCCAGTGAACACCCAACAATCCCCCCTCGCCCCAGTGTACAACCCCCAACTGTGCAGTTGCCTCATCAGGCCAACAACAATGTTGCCATGCACCACTAAGATGGGCGCGGGCGCTTCCGTCTCCCAGGACCCTCCGGTGTGCGTGCCCTCAGGTGGTGCATGGACCGGCGCCTCGGAGATGGGTCTAGTGAACCCTCTGTGGGTGTTGTGGAAGTAGAGGGTATGGAAGCGCTGGCCATCAAGTGCTGGCACATGAGGTTATTGGCCTCGCGTTGCTGTTCTGCCAGTGCTGACACTGCCTCTGTGAATTCGCGGACTCGTTGCCCAAAGCCTGTCAGGGCAGCGGTGCATTGTTGCACATCTTGCCGTGTGCGCGCATTGTCCCGCGCAATGTACTTGCACCCATGCCGGATGGATTTACTCACAGCCTTTATGTGCCGGCTCTGGACCCTTGACATTCCTTCCACCCGGGACTGTTTTGCCTCAATGATATCCAGTCGGCCCATGACTGCTGCCCCAGTGACAAAGGCCTCTCCTGGTGCGTCAGGTGGTGGACCGCAAATTGGGCGCTGTGGGGGGGCTGCATGGCGACATGCCACCAGACTGGACTGGGCTGCCTGGCTCAGATCGCTGGCCCTCTGAACTCACATAGGACAGAGGGTCCACATCGGGCTGCGGTGTGCTGCAGCGACGCACAGGCACATGGCGACTCCCTGCCTGGTGTCTGCCTGGGCTTGGGCTTCCATGGGGTGTTGACATCCCTTCTCCATCACTACTGCTTTGCGAGTGTTGTGCGCTGGCATGATGCCCACGTGGAGGTGTTGCTCCCACGTTGGGCTCCAGTTCAGGCCTCTCTCCCTCGGCAACGGGGCTGTGGATGGTGGCTTCTGGTGAGCTGTCGGTCACCTCCCTGCAGCCATGTGGCTGCCGCTGCTGTCTGGCGTGGCTGCGTTCTGGTGAGGTGGGTGTTCCCCTGTGTTGTCTCCCATGGGTGCGGCGTCTTTGGGGGGTGCTGGTGCTGGTGGAGACACGGTGTTGTGGGCACATTGTCGGTGTGGCCTCATCACCATCATCACCAGGCTGTTGGGATCGACGTGTGCCTGTGGGGTACATAGGGGGTGGTTTGAGTACAATGCTACATACATTTGTGTGATGCAGGTCATGCAAACAAGTGTGAATGAAGACAGTGACAATGACGCAGTCAACTTGCATTCCGTTCAGTCACCATGTAGTGCTTGTTGTGGATGTGCATGGAGGTACACTGCATGGGAACGCGTGGTTGGGGTGGACTACGCTCAGGCTTTTGTGGTTGTGTTGATGCACAGTACCACTCTACGTAGCTGTCCTATGGGTATGGGAGTCTATCCCCGGCCCCTGTCATTCATACACTGCACGTACAGGGTCGTCTAGGTAGCACTACCGTTCTAGGTATGTGGCCCTCACTTACGGGTGTATGCAGTGCCTCAGACATATGTTTTCACTCTCATTCATATGCATGTATTCGGGGATGGGACTCACCTGCCGTTGGATTTATGCCAGTCCCTGCCTCCGCTCCACCAATGCCTTCAATGGTTCCGACGTCGATTAGGCCTTTGTGCAACAGATCTCCATATTTGGCCTCTGTGCTGGGCGCTGGTTTTACACTGCTGCAGCTCATTATGGTACGTCAGTGCCTCCTCCACAAGTACCTCAAGCCCCTGGTCACTGACCTTGGGTTTTCTGACCCTGTCCAGTGCAGGCTTGCCCCTAGTGCGCTCTTGACTCAATTTCAGGGTTCAGATTGCGTGGATGGCTTCCAGTGGCTGTGATATCCGATGGATTGTGATTTCCAAGATGGCCACCACTTTATTTCCTGTTCTGGTAGTGACGCGTTTCCCGCGCTATAAGCGTGTGCTAAAAGCGCGCGAGGTGGCGGTAGAGCATGGTGCACCGGATTTAAGGGTTTGCGCTAATCGCACTAACGCCTTGGACTGGGGCGCATGCACGATAACTTGTGATCTGGAGTATTATCCGCCGGGTGCCTTGGCGTTAGCGCTATTTAGGTCCTGCGGATAATCCGCCACATTTACCGCCCAAGTCGTGATGAGGCCCATTGTAGAGGAGCCCACCTACCCAATAAATCCTATGCTTCCCAGGAGGCTCACCTCCAAACTGGGAGCAGGCCTGTCTCCTTAGGCCTTCCAGAGATCCTGTCAGGACCACCTTCGCCTAGCAAGTCTTTTAGTTCAGGATGGTAATTGAGATCAAACACTTCAGGTAACACCTCTACCTCATCAGATCCAGGTGTTTGACCAACTACCTTGACCTCAGTTGTAGGTGAGTTAGGGGGAATATTTTCTTTCCCTCTTCTGTCTTTCTTGACTCCTTTAGCCTTGGGTTTCCCCTTTGGCGTGGGCTTTGCAATGGTCTTGGCCAGGGCAGCTCTTGTTTGTGACCTTGTGCAGGGTCTCTCTTCTGTGTCTCCCACAAGCCCTAAAGCTCTGAGATCATACCCTAGCAAGACCCTTCCTGGGACATCTCTCTGAATGCTCACTGGAACCCTGACCACTGTACCATTTGTAGTAAGATTTACAGGCATAACTGGGAACTTGAGAGGTGGGCCATCACCCAATTTATTGGGTAACAGAGGAGATCTGGCAACTTGGTATATGGTATTTCCATCAAATTCCTATCCATCGATTGCTTATCCATCGAAATGTATTCATTGAATTGCTTTTCCATCAAAAAGCATATTCATTGAATTAATTTCGATGGATAAATTGGATGGATAATTAGGGTTAGGGTTAAATTTAGGGTTAGGGTTAGAGTTAGGGGTGGGGTAAGGGTTAGGCTTAGGGTTAGATTTAGATTTAGATTTAGGGTTATGGTTAGGGTTAGGGTTAGGGTTAGAGTTAGGGGTGGGTAATGTTTAGAGTTAGGTTTGGGTTGGGGTTAGGGTTATAGTTACGGTTAGGGTTGGAGTGAGGGTTAGGGTTAGGGTTGGGTTAGGGTTAAAGGAGGGTTTGCGTAGGGGTTGGGGGAACCCCCCCAATATACAATAAACAATAAAAAGTTACACGGAGCTGGCCAGTGCCGAAATGTCAGCACTGGATAGTACCATGTAACTAGTTAACATGAAAAATAAAATAAATGCATCAAATTGCTATCTTTTACATTTAAAAGCACATATCCATTGAAACTTGCCCATTCCTATATTGGATGGACAAGTTTTGATGCATATGTACTTTTAATGTAAAAGATAGACTTTCGATGCATTTATTTCCGTTGGATTTTATTCAATGGATTGTCTTGTTGATGCATTCATTTTGATGAAAAAACCATAAACTTGGCAACTTCCTCTGGGTCTACCAAGGTAGAATTCACTATTGTTCTGCTGCATCCACTATCCCTAAAGGCAGGAGTATCTACTCCATTAATCAGCACACTCTCCTTAAAGTAGTGCTTGGAATTATCAGGAATACTAGCATAAGTCTCTGAGACTTTAGGCTCACAGGAATCCAGGGAAACTAAAACTACCTCTGAATCTATCCCACTGGGGAAGGTGTCTGGGGAGAAGGATGCCCCTGTAATATCTTCTTACTCTTAGGAGGAAAAGGCCAGATTAGCAGAGTGAACCCCCAAGGTTTTGACCTTACATCTAGGGTCCCCCTTCCAATGGTCACTTGCTCCACAATCCACACAAGATCCACTGGGTATTGGTACATAGGGGGGCTTACTGTAACCATAGTTCTGTTTTGGAGGATAACCTCCACTAGCCTGTGTGTTCTCTTGTGACTTAACCTTAGATTCCTTTTTGTGGATCTTTTGGGTGGATGTGTTATCAGATTCCCTGCCCTCCTTATCTTTTGCCTTTTTCCCTTCCTCCTGCTTACCAGGATGAGCCTTGTCCTTATGGGACACTCTATATGACAACCACAAATTTGCTGCAATGGCCAGGTTCTTAGGATCTAACTCCTTTGAATCTGGCAAATACTGCTTAAGCTCAGGGGGACAAGATGCAAAAATATGTTTAAGCATGACAAGACATATCATACCCTCAAAGGTGGAGACCTAATAGCCTTCGACACAGCCAGTCAAGTTCTTCAAAGAATCAGTCACATATGACACCCAAGTACTTCCTTCATTCTTTTTGTACTCTCTAAACCTCTTCAGGTATTGGGCAGGAATCTTCCAAACTTTAAGATGAGAGTTTGCTTCAGCATTCCAAATCTACTTTTCCAGCTTTTCACATTTCCATAATAGCACTGCAGCCAGAATGGATTAGTCTGCTGAGCAACCATGCAATGTTGTCAGCATTTACAACCTCTTGAACTTCACATGCATACACACATACATTCAACCAGTCCATAATGTCATTGTTCTCATCAAACACACTGAGCAGATCTTTAGGAAATCTTGGATGAGAGGAGGTCCCAGACCAATGTCCAGATACCTTGGATCCATTTGAAACATGAAGCTTGGCCAGTTCCAACTCGTGATCCCTGTCTTTCTGTTTTTCTGTCTGGTCTATCTTCAGCTTAGCCATGTGGAAATCAAGCTCCTTCTGATTAAACTGCAGCTCCTGTTTCTTGAATTCCAGCATGACCTCAGCATAAGAGCTTGCAGAGGAAACATTGGACATTACATCATCCACATCCTCATGGGCACCATGGATGAGGGCAGCGACAGAACTGTCAGTTCTGTCAGTGGTATCAGCCCCACCTTCTTCTGCACTCTCATCAGATGCTATGGCACTAAGTTGCATCTCTTGCCATTCCATGATTTTATGGATAATTTCCATGTGTGTACCTTGAGCAGGTAAACCTCTCTCAGTACACACGTTTCTCAATGTTTCTGACCTAGAAGCATTTAAGGTTAACAAGGTACTTGTTGCCATTATATAAAATAGATCTATGGCATTTTACAGTTATCACTACAAAGTTCACTATGTGTCCAGGGTAGGGGTAATCCGAAATGCCTTCACTAGTGGATACCTCCAGTCCTATCTCACCGCTACATACCATTTGTTAAGACAGATTTCTGAACTCTGACCTGGTGGGGAGTGGTTCAGAAGGCCAGCCAAGTTTCTTGGAACAGGGTATCCTTCTGGCCAAGCCAGACCAATCAAGGTAGCTTGGCTGGGGTCAAGACTAGGTCTCAGGAGGAGTGAGGGTGACTGAAAGACCTCAATGAGCACACACAGAGTAAAGGACACTTACAAATCACTCCCAGTCAGGTGTATATATTAAAAATACAAATACATTTATTTCTTCGAGAGTAACTTGTAACTTTTAAAATGACAGAAAGTCCCAAGTGCACTGTACTGTAAGGTACTTTATGCACTTGCAACATGTTGCAGAAAAGTTGCAGCATTGGCAAGTACTAAGGGAAACATAGGGCCTCATTACACGGTAGGCGCTAAGGGATTACCGGCACCGGTAAGGTCACCAGTGCCGGTAATCCCTTAGCGCCCTACGACGAGGTCCCTCAGTGGGTCCCGTCCTTAACGCCTGGTCTGACCCGGCGTTAAGGACGGGACCCGCTGAGGGACCTCAGAGCTAATAACGGTACCGCAAATTGCGGTACCGTTATTAGCTCCTGCCCCATTCCCATTGAGCCCTATGGGAGCTCAAATGAGAATGGGGAATGATATTTGGCATGGGGACCTACCGGGTCCTCCAGGGTCGGAATGACCCGGTAAGTCCCCATACCACCTACCCGGACCAGGTATGCGGTAAGGGAGTAGCCATGCCGCTATTAGCAGCATGGTTACCTCCTACCGTGTAATGAGGCCCATAGTCTCCCAGTATTGACTGTTTATAAGGGCGTGTCAGTATCCCCATAGAAAGTGAGCGAAAAGCCGAGGCAAAGGCTGACTATGGTGTTTATCCAAAGCAAAAAGTTAAGGGGTACACAACTGCAGGGAAAATTACACATGGAATGTAAATCTTTCCTAACAGTAGACAACACACAGATTTAGGCCGGTGATATTGCAGCCACCAAGGAAAACAGGGAACCCCATGCATTTCTGAAAAGAAGAGACCCATGGGAATCCAACAAGGTCTCACTTGCGCAAATAACGCAACAATTTATTATCCGCAATGCAAAGCAAATTCCAAAATGTAGTCGGGAAAAACACATTTATTTGACATATTTGCAACCAGGAAACCACCAAGCCATGCCAGCAACAACACATGTACTAGCTTCCCACATTCCCAAAGTTATCCCGGCAAAAATAGTACCTCACTTGTGTGGGTGCACTGACCTTGATGCAAAGGGAAAAGGCTAAACCACTGGTACACCAAACGCCCTGGGAAAACCACATTTCTACTGTATTTGGACTTGTGGACAACCCACAGATTTGGGCTTGGGGTGTCGCAGCCACCAAGGAAAACAGGGAACTCTAGGCCAGGCTCACTCCAACTGACATACATAGAATCTCGAGGGGCATTAACAACACACCATTTCAGAGGGAAGGATTCCAGCAGGCGCACTGTCTCACAAGCATGCATGCAGGATGGAAGCAAGGGAGTCCCAAGACATAACATACTGCCCTTTCAACACCTATTTTGTGCTCCCAAAAATGTCCCATGGGACATACGCAGCAAACCTGTTCCTCCCCCGACCAGTCTATCACTACCACCAAGCCTTTTGATCCTCTGATTTGTCATGTTCTTTCTGACCTGCAATCACACCCCTGCTTCACCAACTGCCATGTCCATGTCACATGCCAGTAAGTCCTCAGTGCCCACCATTCGAGACACTCTGAAAGCCTCAGAAATGATCTCCAAATTTCAGACACTCTGAAAGCCTCAGAAATGGTCACTAAAACAATACCTGAAACAACCTACTCTCTCAGCTCTAAGGGTAAGTCACAACACATACTCCTGTTCTAAGAACTCCCGCAGGAATCCTGCTGAAATTAACCTGTGCTTGTCTCTTTAAGCCCTCACAACTTGTCCGAGAATCCAATCATCCTCTTCCCTATCTCTCCTGCAGAGGGCTCATAGCCCCAAAAACACTTTCTGTAAAACGCAATCCCTGCCAATTATGCAGCTATTTTCACTGGCAACAAATGATTCTCTATAAGCGCCAAAATGTACCTAACTTCATACTCCCCTCTCAATCACCATGCTTCCTGCCCCATCTCCATCCTCACACCACTTCCCTGTAATTCCACTCTCAAGGAATGACATCTTTGTGGAATCTTGCAACAAATCTTCTGTCAAATCAAGCACCTTCACACTCCCAGTTTATACATTTACGATGGTGTTTGCATGAACCACAAGTCTGCTGCTGGAGTGAGCTCACCGAATCTGGTCCTCTCTAAATGAGAAAAGGCAGTAATCCAAAACCGGAATATGCTTTTGCCGAAAAACAACAAACTCTTCCTCTAGTCCATCAAAATCCATTTGTCTCTACGGGATTGCATGTTATGGGGAATGATGAACACACACTTGCTATCTATGACAAATTCTACTTTCTTGTTTGCGCTTTCCATGCCCTACAGTTGAAGGGCCACCAACACTGAAAACATTTCCAAAAAGGCAACCATATTTTGCATCACTCACCATACCTAAGGGCATTGCCCAACACACCACATTTCATTCAAATAAATCTCTAGCCCAGCCAACTGAGCAGTATCATAAAAAGCTCTGGAATCCATTGGGATCTACATAACACACAATTGTTGCCCTTAATGAACGTGTACCAAACATCCAGGTCATGTGTATGTGTACTACACCCTAATCCAGTGATTTAGTTTCTTCTCAACAGGATTTCCAATGTCAGCCGCCTATCGACCACTGTTCCTGGGGCAACACTCTGCCTGCAAAGTTAAGGTACCCTACGCTTTTTTCACTCACCATGCCTATGGGCATTGGCCAACACACCACATTTCATCCAAATAAATCTCTAGCCCAGCCAACTGAGCAGTATCATAAAAAGCTTGGAATCCATTTGGATCTACATTAACACACTATTGTAGCTCTTAATGAACTTGTACCAACCATCCAGGTCAAGTTTAGGCATAATAGATGGCAATACTTATGCCACATGCTAATGGATATTACAAATATGTCACCTCCCGTGAGTCAGCTCTATTGTGGAAGGAAATGTGTATTCAGGTCAGACAGTCTGATACTGCCACATGGCAAGATAGAAACCTAGAGGACCCACCCTCTCTTTGAATCTCTTTGGGAGGGCTGTCAACCCCCTCCTCAGAGACAAATGGAGAGCAGGCAGCTGTCCTGAGCCGAGGTATGAAAGGAGCACAGCCATGTAGGAGTAACAGCCTCATACCAGTGTGCTGCATATCCAAAGGTTTTTATTGTCAGTAGGACTGAAGGGGCTGGGGTAGGACAGGCAGGAGTGCTGTGGACACTGGAAGAAGCCTTCCACCATCTTCTTTTTCACTGTTTCTCTTTCCCTTTCTTGTCTCCTCCACTTCCTCTGGAACACAGCACATTTTGTGCAAGATCACAGGGCAAAGTCCACTCCAGCCAGGAGCAGGGATTGGTCCTCTAAAGCAGGCTAGCTTTTGACCAATCACCTGAGGACCTCTTCTTTTAAAAGAAGGCGTCTCACACCCCTTCAGCAGAATTCCCTCAGTTCCTCAAGGATCATTTATTGCAGAAGAGACATTCTGAAGATTCTCATTTGGACTTCCTTTGGGACAGTTGCACTGTCCAAAGCACTCTGCCGTAGGTGAAGAGAGAACCGTCCAAGACAGAACAAAGATATGTCCCCTAACGACTACCAAGGAACATTGGGACTAACAAGTGCTCTGGACCAGGACCAACAGTTCTGCAATGAATCTTCTGTGCCAGAAGAACAGGACCTGTACTTGAGTATCCTGTCCTTGAGTCCTTTGCGAAGGCCTCATAGTAACCTGGATGGCCAGACCAGCTGAAGCTCCCTATTCTATCACACCAAACAATTCCCTTCATGTTTCCGGCATCCTGAACAATAGGGAAGGTGCTGGTGTCTGCGTTCCTCCAAACAGCTGAACTATTGTGCTGCATCTAAACCAGCTCGACACTTCATTGTTTCCTAGTGAAGCACATTACCTGCTAGGTCCGAAGCGTCTGCTCAATAATGGATCCCTAACCAAATCTTTGGAGGGTCACCCGCCAACTCTAACTGGGGGTAACAACCATGGCCTGGCCCAGCTAGCCCGAGAACCTCTGCCTCATTGATAGCACATCAAGGCACTGATCACCACGTCAATGTTCTTGGGACTGCCACGACCTGCATCATTGAGCCTCTGCTGTGTGATGACATAGAGCACCCGCATTCAACCCTCCTCGATGCCTGCTTGCTGCCAAAGCCTCCACAAACCTACATGGCCGAACTGAGCTTGATCAGCTTGCATTATCGTTCAAACCCAGGTCTGATGTGTCAGCCCACCAAGAACTGAATCTAGGTACAGTGACAATGAACTTTCTCCATGGTCCACTGGGACCCTAGAGACTAGTTAAGTGATGATCGCTCCTGCTTTCAACCCAATATCCTTTTCATGGTAGTACCTTACCTACCACCCCTGAAACTACACTAAGAGTGCTACTTTCTCCAGTATGTCACATTTTCTCTGTTCTTTCCTTTGGGGTTATTTATTTGTATAGTGATTTATTTTCATTCTACTTATAGATGGTATGTTTTATTAAAGTTTTTATATGATAATAGAAACTTTGATTAGTCCAGGCGTTAAGAAAGGGACCCGCTAAGGGAACTCGGAATAGGGCGCAAAGGGATTACCGGTACCAGTGTCCTTACCGGTGCCGGTAATCCCTTTGCGCCCAACTCGTAATGAGGCCCATTATCTTTATTTGTCACTGTGATACCCTGTTGTTTGGGACACTACTGATTCAACTTAACACTCTGCTTGACTTCACTTATCCCACATTACCACAAAAGGCTAAGGAGGTATACATCTTGATTGACCATATTTTACCCATATGATTATGTTGTCTTTTGGTTTGTAGAAGTGTGAGGGCTCAATGGGCCATTTACTTCTACTCTTCCTTGTACTCCTGTGAGGCAGAATCCAATTTGTCACACAGGCACTACATCCAACATGATTTGTATTTGCTTTCAACTTGTCTGGTTGCAGCTATGATTCCCCTGCTACAGAATACAGTTTTATCCCCAGGAAAGAAAACACTAATGCCAGGCCCTTCATCTTATAAAGTGCCAAGGGTGCACCCAAGTCACCTGTCTGCCCTTGAATAGTCTCCAGCAGTCCAGCATGTTCCCACTCCTCAGAACACTTGCCGATCATCAGTGATATATCCAAATAATGAATCATCTATGTTGAACCTGCCCATTTTTTTTAAATGCCCACTGAACAAAAATACCAAAACATTCAACATTTGAATACCCAAGGATCACCTCAAGGGCAACACTATTTCCATGTAGAAATGTCCATGAACTTATATACCCAACAACAGGAAGTTATCTATATGCACCAACAAGAGAGGAAATCCTGACTTGATGCCACACTTGGCCATCTTGCCCCCTTTCTGCAGATTCTCTCCTTTGCGCTTGCCTCCTCCAAACTAGGATATATCACCACACAAACATTGGGACATATGCAGTCCAGGACCAATTCCCCTTCCATCATTGTAAACTATCCTTTTTCTTTTATCAGGATGATTTCCATTGGTGATACAATCAAATTCATGATAAGAATCTCCATAAAAGACTTTGCCATCTTATGTTTCATCACTTTCCATTGGTGATACATCCATTACTTCTCACAAACCCTCATCAACACTCCTCTCACACTTCTCCTGCACCCCACCTTACCTGCTGTCCTGGGTCCACTGTCTTTAGGGGCTCTCAGGCTCACATCAAGAATATCTCCCCCACTGGTCCGCCCTATTTGGTATGCTCTGTTTCATACTAGTTCTTCTTACATCGGATGCTTGTTCCCAAGGGGCCCTCTCTTCAACCCTCCCACCATTCCTCAGGTGGAACCCTTTATGACCTCTCTTCTTCCACACCATTGGTGCCACATCTGGGACCATTCCAAACCAGGCCCTGTAAGACCCCATTCACTGCTCCACCAACCTTCCTTCGAAAAGGGTCCCACACTCTGTCATGCTTTTTGTTCCACTCTTGAGTCCTTGCATTCTTCGTCCATGGCCTGATTCTGCTTCAATTTCAGTTTCCTGTCCACCAGTGTAGTGTGGTTGGGTGGGAGTTGGCTGGGCTGCCTCCCACAGAATCCTGCAAATCTGCCAGACCTGGGCACACGGACCTGGCTCAAGAGCCAGCTGAGTACCTATGTGTGCTGGCTCTTGTCACCGGCCTAACTATTCACACAAATTCCCCATGAAATGCCACCCTCTTCTCTGTGGATCCCTGAACCATGGCTTCTCATACCCTTAACCATTGCAGGCCACTTGGGGATTTGCAGACCAATACTACCACCTGTAAACCAACTGACAGTGCACTTTTTTCAGAACTGCTCTCTCTTGGGAGCTGCACTGCACCCAGGACTGTGCTTCCCGCTCTCTTAGTAATGCGGTGATATGCAATATCTTCTGGCTGAGCAGCGCCATGTGTTGCCATCAATCTAGGTGTCCTCTAAGCAAATAGGCATTCTCTGCTCATGTGCTGAGCTTCAAAGGGGCGTGGTTTGTCGACCAATCAGCAAAACGGGCGCACTGTGTCATTGAATCTCCCGGGGCACCCCTTTCCAATAGATTCCGCAGGCGGAAGCTAATGCTTCTACTCCCTCTGGGCCTCGTTCATACCAACAAGATCTCTTTGAGGAGGGTGTCAAGGCTTGCCAAGAATACGGTCAGCAGGAGAGTTGTTCAGTCTACATTACACTACTGTGTCCCAAGGGATGTTGCTGGTCATAGTTGAGTGCCACTGAGAGAACTTGAGTGAGTGTCACTACTGCACTATCATGGGTGCTTCTTATCTATACTATGTGATACTGTTCTGTGTGATAATTGTTTCACCAGTAACTCTATATTATGTAGGAACCCTTCCTCCAAGGATGAGGGAATAATCTAGTGACATAAGTGGGGAAACTCAGCTATAATGCTAGGCAAACATTGGGGACATGGATGGTCACAAAATAATCATGCCTGCAGTGTCGGCTGGTGAATTATTTAATTGGAGAGATGTAAATGTAACCCACACATAGCCATGAGTGACTATAGTGGGTTAAAATATTGCATTTTAGAATAGACTTTATTTGAGAAACTGGGTAAGAAGCCGCACTGTTTGCAATCAGTTGTGTAGGGTAATTTATGAAATGGATCAAATAGATGGTCATCAACAGTGCAGAGGAACATTTTACAGCACATTATTAAGATGCCCTTTGCCAAAAAACATGTCAGTATAAAACACATGTCAATACTGGCTGCACCAATATATGGCAGAATTCTCATATCAGAATATACTTATGTTGGCTTTATGGAAAATACTAGTAATACGATTCTAAGGAAGTATGCTCTGCCAATATAAGCCAGAATCCCCACATAAAACATACTCCTGCAGACTTTGCAAGTAGCATTGCCATGCCACAATAAGAAAACATGCCCAGACTGGCTGCACCAATCTAGGCCATCATGGCAATGTAGGACCACACATTATACTGGCTTTACACTTAATGCCAGTAAAACAGATACATTGCCATAGTCCAAAAATATATCCGGACTAGCAGCAGCAAGGTAGGCCAGTCTAGCCACATAGTAACAATTTTCATCTTGTGCTTTACTTCTGATTCCCAGTTACAAAATGCCATGCCACCTGTAACAAAAATGAACCATACTGACATTATCAACATAGGCCAATCTTGCCACTTATCATGCTTGCTTTATTCTTGATACCCTGTAAAAAATAATAGCATGCTGCAGCAAGAAAATACATCCAGACTGGCTGCACCAACACAGTCAAGCCTTGCCACATGATAGCACTTATCATATTTGATGTACTATTGATGCCCAGAAAACATGCCAAACCCTGTAAGAATATATAGCCAGACTATGAACCCCACCATAGACTGGTCTAGCCATGTAGTAACACCATGTTTGATTTACTCTCAATTCCCAGTAACAAAAGCCATTCCACAGGAAAATATATCCAGACTGACACCACCAACATAGGCCAATCTTGGTTAAGTAACACTTACAATGTTTGCTTTGTCATGGCACAGTACGAATATATGGCCAGGCTGGTGCCACCAATGTAGGCAGATGTAGCTATGCAATTACACTTCTCATGTTTGCTTCACAATTGATTCCCAGTACAAAATGCCATGATAAAATACAGATATATGGGCAGACTGGTGCAAATAATGTAGGCCAATCTAGTCAAATAGTAACAATTGTTTATGTTTGCTTTAGCTTTGATTCCCAGAAATAAATGCCCTAATATAGCAAGACAAGCTTGCCCTTGCTGCTGTTGCACAAACTGAACCGTTCCCCACAATGAGTCTAACTCCCGCACACATTTATACATACATTAATTTCTCTCATTCACTCACACACTTACAACATTCACTCTCTCATTTATATGGGCACACAATCATTCACTCGCTCAATGGCATGCACACTTACATATACACTTAAACTCAAATATACAAACCTGTGCATGCAAACCTATGCATGCATGCATACATATGTACGTCCAGTACATAAATACATGTTTTTCTTACTTGCAGCCTTGGTCCAGATGCCAGATGCGACAATGGCCCTCCCACTCCCGTGCAGCATGCAACAAAAAAAAAAACAGGAAGCAGAGCGAGCTTCCAGATTCCTGAGGATATGCAGACTGGATGCAGAGACCTAAATGTGTGAGGAGGTGCTGGATTTCTGCTAAACACATTTAGGCCTGAAGTTCACCAGTCCGTGGTACCAATGTGCCGTACAAGTCTGGGGAAACAAAACACTCACAGCCTTGTATGGCCCATTGTGTCACAGACGATCCACCATGTCTTAACAGTTCATTAGACTTAAATATCTTTTTTTTAGCATACCCTGTTGGATGAGTCATCAGTTTATATGGCAGTTCCGGATTTCAACACACTTTACATTGTGGCCAGGTAGGCTTTCTTGTTTATTTCTCACTTTTTGAGAGTTTCCCTCAACTCGCAATGTGCATTAATTTTAAGTTTACTACTTCCTGTCAGATCTCTATTTGTGTCCACACAAACAGGACTACTCTGCCTGATTTCTTCAGGTTTTCTTTTTGGCACTGGGTTCCCAAGCTCTGGTTCTCTCTAGGCTGGACTACTGTAACAGCCTCTTGAGTTGATTCCGGAACTGGGGGTGGTTCTGCTGAAGTTTGAGAGAGGCAGTGAGGCTGTTTCAGAGGGAGGCCCCAGCCGAGTAGATATATCTGTCCCCAACTCTCTGGTTGAAGAAGCCTCTGACCCTCAGAGAGTTGGAGGTGGATGAGCGGAGAGCTCGAGAAGGAAGAAGTTTTAGAAGAGAACGTGGGAGGTAGAGCGGTCCCAGGCCCCAGAAAGTCTTGTGGACAATGCAGAGGGTCTTGAACTTGATCCTTGCAGTCACAGAGAGCCAGTGAAGATATTTCAGAGCTGGAGAGATATGATCCCTGGTCTTGAGGCCAAGAGCAAGTCTTGCAGTCCTGTTCTGGATAGGTTGTAAAGGTTGAACAGTAGAGGCCGGAAGATTTAGAAAAAGGCTATTGCAATAATCCAGCCTAGAGAGGACAAGAGCTCTGGAGGCAGTGAGCTTCTGGGGGAAAGTGAGAAATTCAGAGAAAGTGGACATTTCGGGCAGTCATGGCATGCCTGAGTTGCTGGGAGGAGAAGCAGAAGAAGACTGGAGAGGAGAGGAAAGAGCTGCATTTCCCCTCACAGGAGGACAAGGATTTCCGCATGATGGATGAGGGGGGAAGCTTGTGATCTTTATGGGTGCCGGTCTGCAGGCCCTGGCCACAGAGCACCACCAACACTCTGAGCCAGTGGGAGTGTCTTGGGCATTACGGGAAACCTCAGGAGTAGGAGAGGATGTAGGGCCATATTCGGAGTCCATGCTGGTGATATGCACAAAAGGGGGGGGGGCGTATGTGGATGGCCAAGGAGGCAGGGGTGGCAGGGCCTCATGTTGATTCCCAGAGTGGAGGCATGACCCTAATGGGGGAGTAATGTTGGATGTAGCATGAACGTGTTTGGGTAAGGTCCTGGCAGAGTGAGGGCATGCAGAAGGAAGTGGTCTCCACCCAGCAGAGTCAGGATTATGTTACTGACAAGCTCAGGCCCTTTTAGGCGGGATTCAGGGGGAAGACCATGTTAGGCACAATTATATGCAGAACTCTTTGGGAACACCACACACAATTAAGACTACAAGTGGCAGTACAAATTCACCTTTGGTACAAGCATGTACTGCACAGTAAAAGTGGTAGTGATGGCTGAGCAGCCAGACTTATCTCAAGAGCAAGTGAGCAGTATCATTAGTTACACAAAGGACGGCAATTACTATAATTCAAACAAACACTGACTCAAGGTTTCTGAGCAAAAGAATATACATTTGTTTACACATCAGTTATATAACATCTCATTAAAGTAAAGCAGTCTAAAAATCACACTCTTAATACACCACACCACTCCCAATAGGTTCAAGACAAGTTAAGCTCACAAAATGAAGTTGGAGCAAAATGGCACTCCAGAAATTTAAAAGGGAGGGAAAGACAAAGTTAGGCAGAAATTGAATAGCACCAACAGGTAAGTAGCAGGGCAATCTAGAAAGAGGAACTACAGTGATGGAATCAAATCAAAAAGGCTTAGGGCCAAAGTCAATAGGACAAAAGTCTTTTTCTCAAGATCACACAGTTCGGGGTAGTTTGCGGTTAAGTCTTTGCCAAGAGTTCCGGATGAAGTTGGTCGGCAGAAAAGTTAGTTTAAAGAGTAGAGAAGGAGAAGCCCTCGGATTGGAGAAAGATTTCACACACTTTCACCGCGGCTGAACGAAACGAACAACCAGATTTGAACAATACCTTTCAACGGAGAAGAAGCTGTAGCTGAGGCAGACATTCCTGGTAGTTCCTGCAGACTTACCGTTCCTGAAGCGACTGTCGGACTGACACGAAGGAGGAAGACTGGAGGGTCCTGCACTACCCAGGGAAGAAACCAGCAGCAGAGCAAAGCAACAAATAAAAGGTGCGCTCCTTAAAACAAGCAGGGTCTGAACTTCCCGGCTATCCGACAATCTGTAGCTCTGTAGAGTGAATTTGACCTGAGTAGGGAGTCCTGGCTTGCAGTTTGGGTGAACTGGTTGGTCCCACCAGCTCAGGGGAAGAGGATTCCTGGAGGATCTTCTCTGTCGTTGGAGTTTCAGGATTCGTACCTGCAGCAGGGCTTCACTGGGTGGTTCAGTCATGGTAGAGGTCCTCTTCCATCAGCTCCTCATCGGTTCTTTCATTCCAGTGGTGACTCTGCCTTTCCAGACCCAGAGACTTGCTTTTAATGCAGTTTTCCCCCATTCACACAACCTGGCTGTCAATCACACAGCAGGGTGGCTGTCCCGCTGGGACAGTCACTACCGCCAATCAGTTCAGAGTGCGACATGGGTCTCCAAGGAGACCCTGTGCAGGGAGTCCTAAACCCCTCCCTCACATCCTGTCCTCCTTGACCTACAGGCGCCTAATGAGGGCTTCTGCCTAGAAGCCTGCGAAAAGACAGTGAACAAAGGAATCAAACCTGGTTTGGCACGCAGAGTAAAACACGAGAAAGACTTTTACAAAAAGAAAAGGCGGATAAACCCAGCCGGAACCGTAATAAAACATGTATGGTCTAGCGGGTTTATGTTCGAGGCTACAAAGATAGCCTAAAACAATACCAAGGTTATTTAAGATAACCGCGGTAGGAAAAATAGGGTAGTTACCACTGCCACCAGCCAAGTCTTGATGCAAAGGGAGTGAAACAATGCTCCAAGAGAAACATACACAAAGGGATAAGTAGGTGAGGCTCCACAGTATATGAACACAACAATGTTAAACACACACAGAAAAACACATGTAAGAGTGGGAAAAGAATGCTCACACTCCTCACACTCCTACAAAGTGAACAAAAATAAATCCTAGAATCCAGCATAGCTGCTGAGGGACACATTAGGTAAGGGAAATTAGCCATTGTGGAGAATTCTCCCTAACAGACCAGCATTCTGAGTTGCAACAGAAATAGATGGAGCTATCTGACCGGCGGAAGAGGGGCAGGAGAATATGTTGGTGGGTGAGTCCTTCCCTACTACTCCTGTGGTAGAGGGGTAAAGGCTGGAAGAGATCCAGGGAGTGTTGTTCTCACCGCCCCTACATGAACCACAGGGTTGTGGGTGTCAGACTATTTTGCCCTGTCACCAGGGGTGATTATCAGGTAGGATGAGCCAGAGATTCTCTGCATGGACAGAAGGAAAGCCGAAAGGGGAGATATGCACTTTAGGAACAAGAGTGATGATGAAACACATGCACCTGTGGCACAGGAGAGTGTACCACATGTGCATGTTCTCAAAGTCTAGCAACCATGCAGCCAGCACTGCCGCCTCCAGCGGTTGTGAGGAGAGTTCTATGACATTTCAGGGCCTGGTGGTAGTATGTCAGCAACATCGGGCACTGCCTGGCCAAACCACTGCACCTGTCCAGCCTGACCAATTTGAAGCAGTAGCACCTGCAAATCTGGCCAGCATCGGCCCGCTTTTTCCATGTCTATCCCGACAACTGGTTGGGGGTGCTGCACCACTCACATCATGCATCTTTGGGAAGGGAGCACTGGATTAGTTCATGTGACATGGGGCAATATATTTCCTTGGTTGTAGGGAGTCGGTTAGCTATGGGGAGTAGACTGGGTAGTGTTGGTGGGTAAAATGAAATGACATTTGGAAATGTTTCTTTCCTGCAGTGTGTTCTATGGGGGAAACAATGAGGCAGTCATGCAGACGGACTGACCTCACAGGGGTCACCCCCACCCAAGAGAGTGTCAGCAGTCTGTGGGAGAGCTGGAGAACATTATGAAAATTCTCTTTCAGAGAGCTTGTGAAGTATTAGTGGGAACATTAACTCTGACAGAACATGTGAGCCTCAAGTAGTTGCCGCGTGCTTTAGGAGATCCTGAAAACCTTGGTGGGAATCTATGCCCTGTGTAAAACCCATTAATGCTCAGGAGTGGCTGTCACTGTGAAAGAGCCAGAGAACATTAGTGGGCGGATGCACCCAGTGCAGAAAACAAAGGGTCTGTAAGGAGTGCCTGTGCTCTGAGAACACAAAAAACTGAAAACCTTAAGGAACGGCTGTGCCCTGTGGAAGAACTTGAGAAACAATTGTTTGAATGCACAACGTGAACGAGCCCAATAACATTAGTGAGCAACTGAGCTCTGTGAAAAAATAACTGAGAGACTTAAGGGTGGCTGTGCCCTGTGAAAAAACCTGACAACATTAGTGAGAAGAGGTGGGGATTAAAACATTCCTGAAAACCTTAAAATGTGGTGTGAAAACTAGTGAGCCTTAGAGGCTGGCTGTGCCCTGTGAAAGACCTAACAATCATAGGGGGTGGTTGCACCCTGGGAGACAACTCATGAACCTTAGTGGATGGCTTTGCCATGCAGGAGAGCATTCATTTTGAAAAGCGTGTGATCAGAATACAAAAATATTGATTGCAGTATAGCCAACCCAATGGAATGTATGTGACAGCAATGGTCAGGGCCCTTTAAAACAGTCCCTATTATATCAATAAGCTTTCCAACAACACAACCAAGTTACACGTTTAACGGTCTGCTATATACTGGATAACAAACCATTGTCATCATCATCATACAATCTGGTGTGTTGGCTATGGGTAGATATCATTTGATAGTCTTTCACAGCGAAGGAACTGCTCATGACAATTGTTAAAAATGAGGCACTGGTGAACATCTATTGCAGTTATGGTAAATAGCGCTGCCACACACGGAGCTCTCAGGCTGCACTTCGGTGGTGCAGTTTAGCAATTCAACAGTAAAAGTGTCATTGGCCAAAATGAGTGCTCACTGTACCAATATTCTGATAACATTCCTTCCCACAGGTGATGTGCCCAGTAGGCATCAAGCATCTCTGTGGATGATGTCCCGCTCCCTGTTCCTGTCTATTCAAGATGGCCCACTGATTCACACCACCACAATGTGAGCACGCACTGCTACATAGCTGTTTACAGGTTTCAGTGATCTGCTGTTGGTTTATGGTGACATCGTCTATAAGTTTGCCATGGCTGTTCAAATTTGAAACATTTAGGCTGGTTGGCGTTGTTTGTGCTGCCTGCATTCTTACACCAGTTGATGTTATCACTGCAACAACGTATCCTTGCACATTTACAGCCTGATTCATGGAATTATCTGCACGTAAAACGCAGATTTGCATGCCATTCTTCCCGAAAATCACTGTTTGAGGTATTGGGCTTTTTGCACAGATTGGTGCGCAAATCTGCGCTTTGTTTTTCCCTGAATCAGGGGCTTAGAGTTTCTTTCCCTTGTGATTTGTGCGGCAACTGTGAGTCCTCCTCCACTGCAAAATATGGCTAAAAGGAGCCAATTCTAACTTTAAAATGTGGGTCAACATTGAAAACCAGCAGGTACTCAATGTCACCTTTAAATCCAACTACCCGTGGATCACAAGCAGTGGGACTGGAAAACACAGCTGAAGTATTTTCAGGGGTAATTCTGAAGGATGGTGCTAATAGTGTTCTGGGTGCCAAATGATGTTATGCACTTTGTGATCTGCAACGGGAGGTCTGCTTCTCAAAGACATAGTGTACAGGTGCGGTGGGGGCCATTCTTTTAATACAACAGCACCTGCACCTGTGGTCATTACCCGCTTCCACCTCAGCACCTCTACTTTCAAGCAGAAATGCTTGCTGCCATCTGTTGTACACATCATCATCCATCTCAGCATCACTACTGTCTGTCCTGGTGGTTGGGAAAGGTAAAGATAGAGATCAGATCTCATCTTTTAAGTCTCCTCTCTCTCTCTCCTTTTTTACATACCATTTGTCAGATAATATATGAACCCCCACCCCCTCCCTTTCGCCCCTAGAATGCTGCAAAGTGTTGAAAGTGCCACCCCTTCTGTCAGTCTCAGGTTACCAAATGATAAGATTGGCATTAAAAGAGTATGTACAGCACACTACAACTAGAGTAATGCGTCTACTTGTTATTCCTCTGCTAGATACCATACACTTCAGTAACCCAAAAACAGACAGCTGTATAAAGATATCTGTGATTTTACTGAGTCATAACATTTCAAATTCGAAATTGCCAAATATGGCATTTCCGAATTCGAAATCGGCTCCTCTGTTTAATCGTGATCCCCCATGCATCCACCACACAACCTACCTGTTGGTGGAACACCACGTTGTGTGCTGCCCATTCCCACATCAGTACACCCCTCTGTGATGCCGGTTCCCTTCACTTGTGGGGAAGGGAACCGACCCTGCAGGGTCCTTTCCTTTTTTTAAACTTTGTTTGTCCCCAACTTTCCTTGTTATGGAAGCAGTAGACACCCCTGCCACCCCCGAAGTCCTATTATGTCGATCAAGAGGAGCGGGGGAAACTCCCGCAACCCCTATTCCCCTTGATCATCATTATGGAACTTCAGTTGGTCCCTTAGCGGGTCCCGCTAAGGGACCAGGGAGCTAATAACGGGCCCGCTATCAGCGGGCCCGTTATTAGCTCCTTCCCAATTCCAATTGAGCCCTATGGGGGCTCAAATGGGAATAGGGAATGGTTCTCAGAATGGGGACTTACCGGGTCCTCTAAGGTTGGAATGACACGGTAAGTACCCATTCCGAGAACCCGGACCTGGTATGCAGTAGGGGGGTAGTCATGGTGCTAATAGCACCAGGGCTACCTCCTACTTTGTAATGAGACCCAATGTGACTACTATAAGTGTAATACCACGATACAGCACTTTCGGTAGAAATAGGACAGGACGATATAGTAGTTAACTTTAAAAAAAAGATCAGAAATAATGAATGTCTAAATGATTGGCATTGATAATAACAATGTAAATAATAATGGTGGTATAAACACGGCTGCTGGCATATGTATAGTATAGTACACGGCCACGGTAGTGCCCGTGTAGTTATGGTTACGTTGCTGTTTCCTTAGGAAGAGCACTTTTTGGGCGGCTTATAACTTCGCTCCCCCTGGACGAATCCTCCTCAAACTTTGCAAAAAAACCATATGGCCCACTCTGAATTCTATCGCAATGTTTGATGAGGTTTGGTCCAGCGTTACACTTCTGTGTTCGCTCCGCGGACAAGATACCGATTGGCTAAGGGGCTGGCGTCATGATTGGCTGCAGTGAGACGTGTTCTGCGTCAGATTGTTTGGATGCGCCTGACATCTTGGATCCGCTGAGAGCGCAGCGGCGACCAGCAGCAACATGCGATTTCAAAATCAATTTTGCTGAGTCAAAGTACTTGGGGAGGTTCACAAGGTAAGAGATGGGTGAAAAACTGTATTTGTTCAGGTGGCCATACTTCCAAGACTGTAGGCCCTGGCCACAACCACCGCAACACGTCACACCCATGGATACACCTGTAGTATTGATTATCGATTAGATGGTTGTGGGGAGTGTGTACAGTCGGACATTCACCCAAGAACAAAGTTGTAAGCACTGGAGGTATAAGCCACTGCACACCCATACATTGTAATATCTATGGACATACAGCTAGGAGTCTAGCCTCTGGCCAGAACCACTGAAGCATACCACACCTATCGATACACCCGTACTACCGCACATTACTCAGGTGGTTGTGGGGAGGGCCTGCAGTCACCCGAGAACAAACTTGTCAACTCTATAGTTATAAGCCAACATGGATTTTACATATTGCAGTGGTTGTGGGCAGGACGTAGAGTTTTGGGTGCATGGCTGCAGGCTGTATGCCTTACACCCAAGTATGTACACACTGCCCACAAACACTGCAGCATATCATATTCACACATCACACCCATACAATCGACTATGTACCTGGTAGATGTGGGCAGGGCCTAGAGTCTTGGCTACAAATTGAGTACATGCTACAGTTGCAATGTTTTGTTGTATGGGTGTGCTACTGATTTATAAGCAACCATGGGTTTAAAATGCTGTTGTGGTTGTGGCCAGGGCCTAGAGTCTTGGGTGCATGGCCGTAGGCCGTAGGCCATACTTACAAGACTCTAGGCCTTGGCCACAACCACCGCAGCATGTCACAGCAATGGGTACACCTGTAGTATTCGTTATCAATCAGATGGTTGTGGGGAGTGTGTAGAGTCTACAGGGTTGGTGAAATGCAGTTCTTGGATGGCTTATAACTTTGGCGCCACTTAATGGAACTGTGTGGAATTTTGCATGTATATTCCTGGGCTGAATTTGAGTGAGTATGTAAAGTTCGGGGGGATTCTGTCATGAGGGGGCAAAATTAGAGGGGGGTCCCAAAATAATGTAAAGGTTTATAAATGAGGTGCCATTTGGCGAATCCTCACTTAATTTGGGAAACTGGTAATACATTTAGATAGGAATATTTTTCCGAAGTTTGGTAGGATTTTGTGGAGAGGAAGCCAAATTAGAGGGGGGGTCCCAAAATAATGTAAAGGCTCATAAATGAGGTGCCATTTGACAAATCTATACTTCATATGGCAAACCGATAATAGATCAAGATGTATATGTTTTTGCGAAGTTTGGTGGGATTCTGTCTAGAGGGAGCAAAATTAGAGTGGGGGTCCCAAAATATTGTAAAGGCTTATAAATGTGGTGCCATTTGACAAATCTACACAAATGTTTGCAAAACGATTATAGATCTAGATTTAGATGTTTTCATAAAGCCTGAATGGATTTTGTCAAGTGGGGGCTAGGTTATATGACGATTGTATGTGCATACATTTGACACTTTTGAACAAAAATAAAACATGGGTGGATTTCCAGCAAACTTGTGTAAGGAGCATTGGCAAGGAACTACAAGCATGGTTTTGCAAATTTGCCAGTGTTTTATTATTTGACAAGTGTCACAATGGAGCTACAAAAAATAGCGGTATACCTTTAGTGACTGAGGGGTAGCTTGTGGCCATGGGCAGTGGCCAGATTGTCCGGGTCATGGAATAAGGTCATGATCCAGACAATCTGGCTACTGGACATGACCACAAGGGACAAAACATAGGATTAAAGTGGCCATGTCCACCTGGGTCTGGCTTTGTGGTAAAGTTATTTGAAATTAGGATAGATTTGAAAGGGAAGAAAAATGTGCTTGTGGTAATATGGTCAAAGGGTTCTCTTTTTGCTTTCTGCAGGCTGCTATGGAAAGCGAAGAGGGGCCCTGTATGGAACCCTCAACTTCCCTTTCCATGGTGGCCATCCTGGAAAAGGATTTTCCCTACTACACCTGGACGCCGCAGGCGTCCCAGTGTTGGAAGAAAAATCCTATTTTTTAGCACCCGGGTTCCGCTTTGGGAACCTAGGGTGCTAATGGCCTTCATCCGCCATTTCACGGGCTGGAATGAGGGGTTAATGGTCCAGAGAACTCGTTATCCACCCTCACTTCGCTTGGGCTGATAACTTTGGCTGCCGGCCCGGTATCCAATGTTCCAGTCCCTGGAACAGAGGGTGAACGCCACAATATTCCCATTAGCATAGCACAAAATGCAAATGGAAATGTTGGAAAATCTTATTTAGTCTATGTTCTTTGAGAAATATAAAGTAGATTGAGTCTATACATTTTTTTTTTAGTTCTATTTTTTAACTGTGAAAGGTGATTCCGAAAGGAATATGTCATTTGTTGTTTTTGGATGTATTTTTTTGGGCAGGAGAGCTGAGAACGAAAGGTGGGGAGGGAAATGAGGGAAGAGCAACCAAACACTAATATGGAGGGGCAGGTGGACAAGGGAAAATGTTGCGTGTGTGTTATTTCTAAGTTAGGGGGCACTGTTTCTCATGCTCCTTCATTACAGCAGTGGTGGTGGCTCTTGGGGATGAGGGATGGCATTAGCTGATGCCGTTTTAAGATGTATAGTAGTTTTGCTAAAAGTATGTACTGTGTACTAGCTTGTTAATGGATAATGAGTAGGAATAGGTGTTGGAGCTCTGAAAGGGACATTTTGAAGTTGGAGGTTCCTAGATCAGTAGAAAATGCAGTTCCAAAGTATCTGCCAAGCAGAGATCTTATTGTGAAGTGCGGACGGGTTCTCAGACACGTTATCATGCCACGCGCAAGCGTATGGTCATGTGGCACTGTCCGGAAGGTCCGCTATGAAGTCAGATGTTTTTTAGACGTCTACGGATGCAAAACTAGTTGAAATAGTTGCAAGAAGTGTGTAGAAGTGTTAAAAATTATTCCAGATGGTGTGAAATTGCAGAGTTTTAAGGTGAAACTTTGGAAATTGGACACAAATATTGCTATATTGGGTAAGTATGATAAAAATAGGTTGTAGGAAAATAGCATGCACTGGTAAAAACCTATGCAATTCAATGAAAAAAAATTTGTTAAAGGGACGTTATGGTTAAGTTGCACTAAAAAAACCTATGAAATTCACTAAAAAAACTTTGTTAAAGGGACGTTATGGTTAAGTTGGACTAATAAAAACCTATGATCAATGACATTTGTGATGTCATCTTTGATGTCCTGGGTGTTGGTCTTAGCAGTGCACAGTGATGGCGCGAATTATGGTTGCTTAGCTTACCATAACTTGCGAATTTCATGGTTTTTCTATTTTACTTGGAACCATAACGTCTGTTTAACAAAGTTTTTTCTTTGAATTTCATAGGTTTTTCATGAATTTCATGGCTATTCTTCAGAGCACAGCTATTTTTCCTGCAACTTGCAGATTACGCCATCATCAAGATGGCATCCATGGCTGCACTACTGCCACCTGGTGCTGCACCTGCTTCAGCACCACCCCCACCCCCTCCACCACCTCTCCAAAGGCCTGAAGAGGGGAACAGGAGTGAGGATGCAGAGGAGGAAGAAGAGGATGAAGAGAATGAGGTAGTGGAAATCCCTACTACCCGCACTTGGCGTGAGTCTTGGGTGTGGCAGTTATTTAACATTCATGGGAATGGTCCTAAGGCTTGTGTGAACCGAGTCACCTGCAATGAGTGCAAAATGGTACTCAGTCGCGGGAGGAATGGTTCGTACAGCTTTGGGACCACTACCATGAAGCGACACCTAAGGTAATTTCACTCTGGGGCCATTTGCAAGGTTGTACCTTGCGAGGAGCGTAGTAGGTTGATTTCCTCTACTTCATCCTCCGTTTCTGATCCTGTCACCACAAGGAACACCTCTGTGGACAGCGTCTTCCTCAAGCTGCCTCACAGGCCGTACATAATGCTGATGACCCTTACCATTCGAGGGTCACAGTTGTGTGTATGTACTGCGACACAGTACTCTGCAGGGGGAGCGACTTCGTAGTGCTTTTGAGACTATCGTCTCAGAGCATGAGAAGACCTGCTCATTACTCAAATAAAACCCACTCTACATCTTCCTCTCTCAGCTCGCCCTTTCTTATCCTTGTGGTTGGTGTCCCCCCTTTACCCTCCTTTCCCCTCCTCTCCTAGTACAAAAACTTTGCCTCCTCTATCAAAATGTAAACCAAACCAAAAAACAATTAGCAGAAAATCAGCTATCACTACAGATAAAACTGTTACTTTAAATCTTGATATAGTTCAAAGTAAGCATACCAAGAAAAGTATTTTAGCCAAAATGTTCCGTCACAAAGTCCTTCAAAATCTTATAAAAACAGGAGAGAAACCAGGTTCAACGCTTAAAACCTATCGTAAGAAATACATCTTAGAAGCGTTGATAGACAGTGCAATTCTTCTCAAAAGAAAGTTATTTATTTTAGTGTTAAACAAAATGAAACCACTAACAAAACTAATAACTAAATTACAAAAAAAGACTTCTCAATAAATGAAATGTCAACAGAACAAAACGTCTTAAGTATCTGCTGAGGTGAATGGAGTCACACTATGAGCACAGAACCATACTTTAATGAAGAAGCGTACAAACAAAAGCAAACAAATACAATTGCCATACATTGCAGTGGTCGAGGTTATGAAAAAGTGAATAATACCATAATGGAACAAGAAGTACTCCTTACAAAAATATGTCCTGAAAACTTAGAATTACCCCTCCATTCAACTGAATCAGAACGTCTAGTGTACAAATGGCCATGCACGTCAATGTGTAACATTCCCAAACAATTTTTCAAGTCTTTACGCAGATTCCTCAATCAATATGTGAAAAGCAAAGACAAAATCAAAATTAAACTACTGCAAAATATGGATACCTGTCCAGTACGCAAGTACACAGGACTACAAGGACATTCATAGGCCTGCATTACAGGACCTACTTGCAAAACCACCTTCCATGATATCAAAGGATATCAACACATCATTCAACTATAAGAAATCTAGTGTATAAACTGTACTATGCTAAAAGTCCTGCTTCAGCACTAGCCAATTTAAATAACATTCTTCTACATGGTACAGCAAAAGATCTGCTAGAAGAAATCGACTATATCCAGAAAAAATATTTTGGAAGTGAAACCCACTTACAGAATGAAATAGCTGTAAACCAAATTAGTAACAATTCTACACAAGGCAACCTTTTACTACACACATACAAAAAAGAAATACTAAAATTTAAAAGTACATTAGCTGAAGTACCAAACCATGTGTGTCTATGTTGCCGCAGAACTTTTTATAAAAGTAACACAAACTCTGTAGACGTATCATACAACATAGAAGACAATGAAGATTCTAAATGGTTTGAATTAGCTCTCTCCCTTATAGCAGAAAACAAATACGAAATAAATGACCCCGTAATACTTTGTAGTTACTGCACTGCAAAACTTGACAAAAACCAAACTCCTTCACGTGCTATCACAAATAATTTGGAATTATATCCACTACCAAAACCCCTTCAACAACTTAATTTATATGAGATCATCATAATTCAAACAGTGCACCCATTTCAAGAAATAATATGCCTTCAACCAAAAACTGCAAAATTACCTCCCTCTGAATTAGTGAAAGGTATTTGTGGAAAAGTAGTGTATTTACCATTAGATCTAAAAGAAAATGTGCACACTCTAGGAGTGCAACGTCCAATGCAACAAGCTTTAATTATCTTGGTAAATGGAGTACCTACAAAAGACAAAAACATTTGGCAATAGCTGGTAGATTTACATAAAGTTAAAGAAGCCTTGCAATATCTTAAAGAGAATAATGAATATTACAAAAAAAATAATGTTGAAGAAAACTTGAAGGATACAACTGATATAATTCAAGAGACACAAGAAGCTGGTCAATTTGAGTTCCTAGATCCTGCTGCAATATCAAACACTTTAGACCATTATACAATTCATCCATTGCACTCTAATGACACCATAGAAGATGCACTGGAAACATACCAAATGCGTCAAACAAAAGGATCACCAATCAGCATATGGGAAAAAAGTATAGAAGCATTTGCTTTTCCTCTACTCTTTCCTACTGGCAAAGGAGGAAGGTGCGATGATAGACCTATTCATATATCAGCATCAGAATACCGCTCATTACGGATGTATTCTGAAGATCCCAGATTTAGACAAAATGTGGAATACATATTCCACCTACTTTGAAAGTGAACTAGCAACTTTATGTTACAGAGTTGTACACATATTAAAATCAGGAACACACTTTCAAAATATGACAGCTACACAATTATTACAAAAAGTGCAACAAAAAATGAGTTTTTACAATCAAATATTACAATTCTATGAGCAAATATGCATGGTACTAAAGAGTACTGGTTTCAACGTCACAGAGATGTACGTTGTATGATCAGAAACCTTGGCCCACCCACTTGGTTTGTTACATTAAGTTGTGCAGAATATGCATGAGAAGATTTACATGATTGCCTATGCATATCAAACAAAAACAAAACAAATATAGATATACTAACACCTGGAGAACTTTGTTCTCTGGATCCTGTTAATGTTTCAAGATATTTTCACCATCGCCGCATTGCTATGCTACATTTTATTTGTAATAAAACTGTTCCTCCCCTTGGAGAAGTGCAACACTTCATTTGGAGAAAAGAAAACCAAGCCAGAGGAGCATCACATATCCACATGCTTTTATGGATTAAAGATGCTCCTAAATTGGGTCAAGACAGTGAGGCCACTGTTTTACAGTTTAATGAAAAATATATCACTTGTGAAATTCCATCGGAATCCAAAAATAATGATCTTCATGCACAAATTTTACAATTTCAAAGACACAAATGTGGCAAATATTGTCGTCGCAAATACAAAAACAAAGGGAAATACTACACCAAATGCTGATTGGTTTCCCTAGACCAGTTACAAATACAGGTCAAGTGAACAATCTCATGTCTTCAGTTAGACAAGGTGTTAAAGGTAAGTCACCTAAAAATACATATTACATAAAAAGAGAAGAAAAATATATCAATGATTACAGTGCAATCATTACCCACTTATGGAATGCAAACATAGATGTGCAGCACATTGCAGACAATTCTACTGCAGTTGCACGATAGGTTGCAGCATTTTTAACCAAAGCAGAAAAGACAGAACTGCAAGACCTCTGGAATGACCTGTCATCAGATAAAACAGTGTCTCAAAAATGATACAGCTTGGGCATAAAAATGCTGTCCCATAGAGAATGTGGATCCTATGAAGCAGCTGCTTGTTTAACTGGTACTGCACTGTATGGTAAATCTGAAAATATAGTATGGCTAAATCTTGGTCCAGCTAAATCTAGAAAAAGAGTTCTAAAGTCATACGAAGATATAGAAACAATAGCCAAACACGATCCCAACATCCAAGACATTTTAAAAAAACAATTTATTGGACACATACTACCCAAACAGGAGTACCACTTTGGAAACCATGTGTCTATACCACATAGCCCAAAACTACACATACAAAAATAATATAAAACCTGATGAAAAAAAACGGTAAATACAGAGTGACAAACTGTGAAGGCAGCTTAATAAAACTCACCAAACCAAATTTAATTAATCATATCAAATTGTCATTAAAGACTCCTCAACAAAAAGAAGTATATTACATGTGCCTGCTACAACTCTTTAAACCATGGAGAAAAGAAGAAGAAATACTAGATAACTATGACTCATATGAAGACGCTTTCAAATCAAATGAAACCACTATAACTGATGTAAACTTTACACAATACAAAACAATGTTGCACAATGAACAGCAACACGAAGAAGAACTCCAGGCCCAACTAGATAAGGACACTCCTGACAGTAATCAACCTTCTGTAGCAGGAACCACTGGGAGAGCCACTATTAACAAATGAGGCATAATTAGCTATGATAGAAGTAGAAAACACCATGTGTCTGTATGAAGATAAAGAAGACTTAACTATACTACAATCAAAACTAAATAATGAGCAACATAGCATTTTTCAAGAAGTAACAAAACAAATTGCACATGGTGTACAACATGAAAACAAAGAATGCACCTGCCAAAATTACAAACCTATACTATTGTACGTCAGTGGTGAAGCTGGTTCTGGCAAAACATTTCTAATCAAAATCATCAGCAAGTTCCTTGAACAAATGACAAACAACAAACTGTCAACTGTTGTCACTGCCCTCACAGGTTTAGCTGCCTACAACATAGGTGTTGTCACTTTACACCGATTACTACTCCTGCCAGTAGAACACCAAAACAAATTAGACAATTACAAACTTTCTACAGAAGCTGCAATGGAACTATGCAGAGTATTGAAACAAATGAAAATGCTTTCAATAGAAGAAGTGAGCATGGTGTCCAACCTAATGTTGGCTTTGATTCACCTCAGATTACGAGAAGTACTCAAAACAAACTATGAAGAGCTCTTTACAGGAAAACACTTTATTGTTTTCGGAGATCTTCTTCAATTGACACAACTAAAAGCTGAGCCTATTTTTATAACATTAGGACACAAACTCTGCCGTAAAACTGTTGGCAGCATTGGAAATGTCAACCTTTGGCAACATTTCCAATACAGAGAATTAACAGAAAACATGCGGCAATCTGCAGATCTCACTAATGCCAACATTTTAAAAAGTATCAGAGTTGGTATACTTTCTAAAGAAGCAGAAGCAATATTGAAACCCCAGCACATCCATGCACTTTATGGTGATAATGCATGTGCTACAGATGTTATGGAACAATTAGCCCACAAAAATGTCAATTGTATGGCCTTAATGCCAACTCTTGCAAGCTGTTTCAAATTCAATGAAATAATGTTAAGTAAAGAAATGCAACCAATAATGGAAATTAGCGCCACAGACAAACTAGATGTCTGTGTTATGACACTACCCATGTGTGACCAAGACACAGCAAGACAAATAGTTTAGAAAAATCAATCTCAAACACAGCAGGCTTGGAAAATATATTAAAATTATCCTTAAATTGCAGAGTAATGCTTAAACGTAATCTTGACGTGGACCAAGGACTAGTTAATGGAGCACTGGGTACAGTTGTTGGCTTTCAAACATACCCACATGACAACAAAATTCAGTTAGTCAATATTCTCTTTGAGAAACTTTTAGTAGTAAAAAGGATAGGACGCTGAACAGCTCGATTCCTTCTCTTCAAAGACATGTATGTAAGCAGAGAATAATTTTCTATAACTCTTGCATACGCAGTCACCTTTCATAAATCACAAGGTCTTACCCTAGACAAAGCAATGATAGACATTGGTAACACAGTCTTTAAAGAAGGCATGAGCTACGTAGCACTATCACGCTTACGTATGCTTGACGGTCTATTTCTAATCAACTTTGATGCAAGTAAAGTAAAAGCTGATATTCCTTGCATTTCACAATACAATAGACTTCGCTCACTATACACCCCCCATCTAAACACATATTCTGTACCACAAAAAGTAAAACGTTATAAAAGAAAACTAAATCAAACAGAAATGCAACAGGATGTCACTGCAAATCCTCCAAAGAGAGTAAAAGAAACTAAAACGTCATCAAGTACCACAAACATAAAATAACCCATTAGGGAAAGTAAACCAGGTACTTCATCAAAGAAGGAAGACAAACTAAAAAAAAATCAATCAGATACAGAACTACCTGGTCCATTTAAACTCTCAAATATAAGTTGGAGTAAGTTGCTACGCAAATGTAGCAATGAATATTCTATTTCAATTGACACCATTTATTGACAACATTTACTTACACATTACAGACCAATTGTGTTTGCAAATGTTAGTACTTTACAGAAATGCAACAAACAATCATGATAACACATATAGCATTTATGGAATAAGACAACAATTGGACTATTGTGCTGGAATGGTTAAATTCACTATAAACTCACAGGAAGATCCACAAAAATTTCTAATGTACTTACTACAAGTACTGGAAAATAAAAACATACCTATAAATGAAATCTTCCAGATTTCATACATATGGAAACATACATGCGCTCTCTGCAACAATGTGACACAAGAAGAAATCCCCAATGAACGCTTCATATATATATCAATACCTAATTGTGAATCCATTCCATTTCAGCAACTTGTACAAAATGCAAACCATGGTACATTATGTACTACCTGCAATTCGGATAATCGCTCCACGTTAGTAATACAAACACATAGTACATACGTAATACTAATGCTTCCTCGTTACAATGCAGATGGTATCAAAAACAACTGCAAGCTGACTGGATTCACACATGGTCAAATATTACTTGGTAAGCAAACCTTCACAACAATAGGTATAATCTACCACGCAGGAGCCACAACCAATTCAGGGCACTACACTGCATATATAAAAAAGAAATGTGGATGGTTTGAATGTAATGATAGTACCATTACTCTAAAGCAGAGATTACCAGCAAATCTTACAAATGCTTATTTAACGTTCTTAAAACCAAAATTTGATAACTAAACTGTACTTAAACCTTAAGTAAACGTATAGTAAAAAAATATAAACTGTTAGAATATTCCAAAAGCTATCTAACTGCCCAAAGATTCTACAACAACTAATCAGATAAATGAATACCACTAAGGGGGTAATTCATAGAATTCAGCGCACAAGTGGCGCACGCGGCTGGCGCACAGTGTGCGCGTGCGAATCCCTGCGCCAGCCGCGTGCGCTGAAATCCATTTCCGCGCACAGCGTATTCATGGATTCCAGCCACCAAAACCAGCCGTGGCGCACAGTGGCGCAGCGACCCTGCAGCAGCGCCAGTTACGCCCCCAAGAACGCCTCCCGTGCAGGGAAAAGCCATCAACATACCCAATCCAGCGCAAAGGGGTGCGCTAACCCTGTACCAGCACAGCAAGCGGGCTACGTGTATCACTGGGGTGCACGGGAATTACCTCACGCGATTGGCCCCGTGCGAGCAGGGTACGCGTATTTCAGGGGTGCGCGGGAAGTTCCAGACGCGATTCCATCAGGGTATGTGTATTTCGGGGTGCGTGTGAAGTTCCACACGTGAAATCAGCAGGGTACGTGTATTTCAGGGTGCGCGTGAAGTTCCACACGCGATATCAGCAGGGTACATGTATTTCAGGGGTGCGCGGGAAGTTCCACACGCGATTGGCCTGGGCGCGTGTATTTCAGGGGTGCGCGGGAAGTTCCACACGCGATTCCATCAGGGTACGTGTATTTCGGGGTGCGCGTGAAGTTCCACACGCGATTCCATCAGGGTACGTGTATTTCGGGGTGCGTGTGAAGTTCCACACGCGATTCCATCAGGGTACGTGTTTTTCGGGGTGCGCGTGAAGTTCCACACGCGATTTCAGCAGGGTACGTGTATTTCAGGGGTGCGCGTGAAGTTCCACACGCGATTGGCCTGTGCGCGTGTATTTCAGGGTTGCGCGGGAAGTTCCACACGCGATTGGCCTGGGCCCGTGTATTTCAGGGGCTCGCGGGTGGTCTCACACGCGATCGGCCCTGGGGGAGCTATGCGTGTATTTCAGGGGTGCGTGAGAAGTTCCACACGCGATTGGCCTGGGCGCGTGTATTTCAGGGGTGCGCGGGAAGTTCCACACGTGATTCCATCAGGGTACGTGTATTTCGGGGTGCGCGTGAAGTTCCACACGCGATTCCATCAGGGTACGTGTATTTCGGGGTGCGCGTGAAGTTCCACACGCGATTCCATCAGGGTACGTGTATTTCGAGGTGCGCGTGAAGTTCCACACGCGATTTCAGCAGGGTACGTGTATTTCAGGGGTGCGCGTGAAGTTCCACACGCGATTGGCCTGTGCGCGTGTATTTCAGGTGTGCGCGGGAAGTTCCACACGCCATTGGCCTGGGCGCGTGTATTTCAGGGGCTCGCGGGTGGTTTCACACGCGATCGGCCCTGGGGGAGCGTGTGCGTGTATTTCAGGGGTGCGTGAGAAGTTCCACACGCGATTAGCCTGGGCGAGTGTATTTCAGGGGTGCGCGGGAATTTCCACATGTGATTGGCCTGGGCGCGTGTATTCCAGGGGTGCGCGGGAAGTTCCACACGCGATTGGCTGCGTTTGGGTATTAGGGGTGCGCGCAAAGTTTCACACGCGATTGGGCTGCGTGCGGGTATTAGGGGTGCGCGCAAAGTTGTACACGCGATTGGGCTGCATGCGGGTATTAGGGGTGCGCGCGAAGTTTTACACGCGATTGGGCTGCGTGTGGGTATTACAGGGGTGCACGCACATTTTCACACGCGATTGGGCTGCGTGCGGGCATTAAAGGGGTGCGCGCGAAGTTTTATACGCGATTGGGCTGCGTGCGGGTATTACAGGGGTGCACGCACATTTTCACACGCGATTGGGCTGCGTGCGGGTATTAAAGGGGTGCGCACGAAGTTTTAAACGCGATTGGGCTGCGTGCGGGTATTACAGGGGTGCGCACGAAGTTTTACACGCGATTTCAGCAGGGTACGTGTATTTCAGGGGTGCCGGGGAGTCCTACATGTGATTTGCCAGTGTGGGTCCTCCCAGGTGTTCCCTGTACACCCTCCACGGCCCCTGCAGGCAGCCCACACCACAGGGGACTACCCTGCATCCCTGGTCATGTCCCGCAGGCAGCCCACCCAACATGGGCATGCCCCCCAGCAAAGGCACATGTCTCCTTGCACCAATGATCACCAACTCATGTCCCCTTGCACCCCCAGCATTGCGGGGCACCTGCCAGCAGGCCCCCACCCATGTCTCCCAGCACCCCCACCCCCCAGTCACCAGGGGCAGCCTCCACCAGGCCCCCACCCATGTCTCCCAGCACCCCCACCCCCCCAGTCACCAGGGGCAGCCTCCACCAGGCCCCCACCCATGTCTCCCAGCACCCCCACCCCCCCAGTCACCAGGGGCAGCCTCCACCAGGCCCCCACCCATGTCTCCCACCACCCCCACCCCCCAGCACTGTGGGGCACCTGCCAGCAGGCCCCCACCCATGTCCAACTCATGTTCCCCACCACCCCCACCCCCCAGCACTGTGGGGCACCTGCCAGCAGGCCCCCACCCATGTCCAACTCATGTTCCCCACCACCCCCACCCCTCAGCACTGTGGGGCACCTGCCAGCAGGCCCCCACTCATGTCCCACTCATGTCCCCTTGCACCCCCACCCCCCAGCACTGTGGGGCACCTGCCAGCAGGCCCCCAACCATGTCCCCCTGCCCCCAGGTCCTGACGATACACAATCATGGCAGTAATGGGCAGCATACCCAGCACAAACACCCAGCCAAGGATTGCATCCACCCACATAGCAAATGCAATTACATGATACAACCCCAATGGCAAGTATGTAAATGAACACATGTCCGTCACACACACATACACAATGGGTGCAAGTGAATGTCAAAACCCATATCATGACATGCATGAAACCAATGAGAAAATACCACAAAAGAAAGTTATAAAAACATGTATTCTCGAAGAAAATGAAGTAAACTAATCAAACATACAACAATGGGGATAACAAAATAAATTGTCCATGTCCGATAAGTAATGTAAAAATCCAAAAAACAAAGGAATCCAAAAACGAATGTTGTCCAAAGCAAAATCATGGTGAAAAAAAATAAGGAAAAACCATTGCCTCATGGTGAACACAAATATAAATCAAAAAAATGTATTTTAAAAAATCCAACTATACACAAGAATATTCCAGGGTCCATGAGCCCAACACTATAAATGAAACCTACTACTACCTAATAAAAAAAACATATACAAAAAAGTGGCCATTGTCCGAGCGGTCCAAAAAAATCTCAAAAAATAAAGGAAACCTAACACTAACTAACTAAAGAACTATATACAATGGCAGCGGGCAAGTCCTGCGGCTCACTCTGTGAAGTTGCCGGCCAGGGCATCATTGAACTCCATGTCGATGTCCCGGAGGCGGGACTCTGTCCTGACCCCGAGGTCTCGCAGGCATAACCCCATGTTCACCTCAAACTCCCTGCGAGCTTCCTCGAGGCACTCAGCCCGCCTCAACGCCCGACGCATGGAGAACTCCGCCCTGACCATGGTGAGCCGCTCCTCTTCCGCCCGCTGCCGCTCCGCACCTATCCGCTGGACCAACTGCTCCCACACGAAAGACACTACCATCCCAGGGTTCTCCTGCCCTCCGGCCGATGCCTGCCCCTCTGATCTTGATGGCCCCGAGCCATGATGCCTCCCACGTCGAGCCTGCTGCTGCCTCCGACGCCACTGCCTCTGCCAGCACGACGGCATCCAGGATGATGGAAACCACCGACGCCGTCGTGCACGTGCCCTGCCCGATGATGCCGTCACATCCTCCATCTGCTGGGGTCCAGTTGCTGTGTTGTCCACCCCTGCTGGACCTCTGACTCCCGACTGTGGCAGGGATGGGATCCCCACTGAGCTGGCTGCATTGGTCAGGGCAGGTCCACAGGGGGCCCTGGTGGCATCTGGGCCGGAAGACGGCAAGGAGAACGACTGGCGTATAGTCTCCACAGAGGAGGAGAGGGCCGCCAGATTGGCCGACACATGCAGGAAACCCCCGAACATGGCCGATCCCAATAGGGCCACGTCGGCACGGTGCTCTTCGTGATGACGTGCGTGCTCCTCCTGGGAAGCACGCACGGCATCACGAATCACAGCCGTGCGCATCGCGACCCCAATCAGGACCTTCTCCACACGGCCAGGGGTCCCCTCGTCCGCAGGTGGAGGGGAGTCAGATGACATGGACATCCCCTCTACCTGCGGACGGGCCTGGGATGGGTGATCCCTGCTGGTGCAAGGTGGTGCACCCACAGGTTCAGGGACAGCGACATGCACAGGCCCCTCCACGGTGACCTGTACTGCCTCCTGCCCCTGCCCCTGGACTGCACCACTTGCACCAGCAGGGATGCCCCCACCAGGCCCCATGTGCGCCTCAGTGGCGGCCTCCTCCTCCTCTGTGGAAACCACCAACCTGGATGGCTCCTCGCCGTCTACCGCCGTAGCAGGCCCCTGTGGGGGCTCACCCACCCCTTCCGCTGCAGCCGTGGGGGCATCCCCGCCGCCTTGCTCCACAGCGCCGTCTCCGCCCTCTCCTTCACTAGCCGAAGCGTAGAGGGAGACATAGAACACAAGCATCAGGGTACTGTACAATGGTCCCCTAGACAGGAAGCAATAGCAGATGAGTGCCACTGTCAAAGTACACTTCCATCATGTCACACCACAACACATGTGTCAGTCCAGGCAAAACACACACAGTGACAGTCATGGTGCGTGCCATGGACATTTCAATGCATGTCCAATGGACTCTCGAATCATACAATGTAATGGGACTCACATGCATCATGGGTCATGCCTATCACATGCACACACTTCACCTCAGTCACATCCATCTGGCCCCGTACACCCCAATCACAGTGCATACAAGGATGACTAGGCTGCATCAGTGAATCTGTACATTGTCACAGACATGTGTCAAGCATCCATGGCACTCACAAGTCACAGACACGCAGGTCAGGCACACAGACATGGATACCACATATGTATCTGGCATCAGCACCTATCCCTCGCCCCCACCCATGTCCAGGAACAGAGACTGCCATGCTCTCATGTGTGCAATCTGCACAGGGCTCCCCATGTCGCATTCAAACACATGCAACAACCATGCGGTTCACACATTACAGGTCGCACATGCATTCCCATGATGTCCCTGCACACATACATGCGTACATGGCCTATGTCACACATGCAGGCAAGTATCAGACAACCAGCACACTGCAACATGCCCTGTCTCACACAGCAATGCTTGGCCACTTACCGCTCAACTCCAGACGGGTCTCCCTCTCAAGGACCTGGGCGTGGAGCGCTGGGTGTGCGCGTTCCAGGACCCTCAACTGGATAGAACTCATGCGGCCCCGGCCCCCCTCCACGAGGCGCCGGGCCTTCATGAGGGTCCTGGACCTCAAGTCCTCCCAGCGCTTCTTGACCTTCTGGATGGTGCGAGTTGCCACCCCCTCCGTGTTGATGGCAACCACACAGTCGGCCCAGATCCTCTCCCGTCCTTCCCTGTTGGCGCGGGACGATCCGAAGAGGGCATCATACTGCCCCAGGACTTGCTCCACCAGGACACCAACTTTGGTGGCAGTGAAGCTGGTGCCCCTCTGCCCCTCTGGCCGGGGGTTGCCACTGGGGTCAGATGTGGATGTGCCCGACATGGCAACCCCAGGGGCAGGAGTGGGTGGGCAACTGGGTCCTGGGGCTGGGCTGTGGAGCGATGTTATGCGAGTCGGGAGTCTTCTGTTCCAGCAGGGGTGGACACAGCAACTGGACACCTGCAGATGGCTGATGTGCAGGCACCAAATGGCAGGGCACGGTGGCAGCAGGCAGGCAGGCAGGCAGGCAGGCAGGCAGCAGCAGATGGCACGTGGGAGGCTGCTCGGGGCACTGGGGGGCAGTAATTCGGCCTTCTGGGCAGGAGCGTGGTCTTCCGTGTGTTTTCGCGTGGCCGGCTTGATACGGAGTGATTTGGCACGTGAAAATCCTGCACGTCAGCGTGAAAATCGAGGAAAGGCCCTTAGCGCGTAAGCGCGTCAGCACGCGTACGCGATTTCATTGGACCAAAGGCCCGTAACAGCGTAAGCGCGTCTGTGACGTTTTGCGCACGGGCGTTGCCCTGGCAGGGCTCGGTGATACCGCGTGCCTTTATGTTCTGTACGTGCTTTTCGTGCGGTGCGTGTGTTTTCCATCCGTTGGGGTTCACACGCTATTACTTCACAGCGGGTGTTGGCTACGCGTTCTTCTACACGCAAGGCAGACGGTGAGTGGTACCCCGCTCCCCCAGGCCCGATCGCGTGAGAAACTTCACGGGAACCCCTGAAATACACGTAGCCCGCTCCCCCAGGCCCGATCGCGTGAGAAACTTCACGCGAACCCCTGAAATACACGTAGCCCGCAACCCCCAGGCCCGATCGCGTGAAAAAGTTCACGCGAACCCCTGAAATACACGTAGCCCGCTCCCCCAGGCCCGATCGCGAGAGAAAGTACACGCGAACACCTGAAATACACGTAGCCCGCTCCCCCAGGCCCGATCGCGTGAGAAAGTACACCCGAACCCCTGAAATACACGTAGCCCGCTCCCCCAGGCCCGATCGCGTGAGAAACTTCACGCGAACCCCTGAAATACACGTAGCCCGCTCCCCCAGGCCGGATCGCGTGAAAAACTTCACTCGAACCCCTGAAATACACGTAGCCCGCTCCCCCAGGCCCGATCGCGTGAAAAACATCACGCGAACCCCTGAAATACACATAGCCCGCTCCCCCAGGCCCGATCGCGTGAGACGCGAACCCCTGAAATACACGTAGCCCGCTCCCCCAGGCCCGATCGCGTGAAAAACTTCACGCGAACCCCTGAAATACACATAGCCCGCTCCCCCAGGCCCGATCGCGTGAGACGCGAACCCCTGAAATACACGTAGCCCACTCCCCCAGGCCCGATCGCGTGAAAAACATCACGCAAACCCCTGAAATACACGTAGCCCGCTCCCCCAGGCCCGATCGCGTGAGACGCGAACCCCTGAAATACACGTAGCCCGCTCCCCCAGGCCCGATTGCGTGAAAAACTTCACGTGAACCCCTGAAATACACGTAGCCCGCTCCCCCAGGCCCGATCGCGTGAGAAAGTACACGCGAACCCCTGAAATACACGTAGCCCGCTCCCCCAGGCCCGATCGCGTGAGAAACTTCACGCAAACCCCTGAAATACACGTAGCCCGCTCCCCCAGGCCCGATCGCGTGAAAAACGTACGCGAACCCCTGAAATACACGTAGCCCGCTCCCCCAGGCCCGATCGCGTAAGACGCGAACCCCTGAAATACATGTAGCCCGCTCCCCCAGGCCCGATCGCGTGAAAAACTTCACGTGAACCCCTGAAATACACGTAGCCCGCTCCCCCAGGCCCGATCGCGTGAGACGCGAACCTCTGAAATACACGTAGCCCGATCCCCCAGGCCAGATCGCGTGTGTGACTTCCCGCGAACCCTCGGAATACACGTACCCCGCTCAATCGCGTGTGTAACTTCCCGCGCAACCCCGAAATACTCGTGCCCCGCTCGCACAATTGCTGTATGTTGCCACTTTTGTAATGCGCAGGGACGCTACCGCCTGCCTTCGTGTGGCGGACGTGTATCGGCTTGTGCGTGTCTTTCGCTGTGCGTGGCTTTGCCCTATTCGATTCCATGAATACGTGTGGTTCGGGTGCGTGTGGGCGTTCCGTCTGCTTCCCTGCAGTACATCCCCAGTTACGCCCTTGTTTTCGCAAGTTGTTCCCCATTCCGCGCGTTACGCCCCGTGTTCCGCCCACTTTCTGGTGTATGCGCCGAGGTTGTGCGCTTTCACTGTGCACGTCGCGCACGTCTTTTGGGATGTTGCAGTGACGTGTGCGCCATGCACGGGTTTGGCGCACATCCCGAGGTAAACACGCGCAGGGACTTCCATGAATCGCACGCGTGCGCGTGCGCCTGTTTTTTTCCGCTTGCGCCTGCTTGCGCGTAGATTTTCGGCGCACGTTTGTTCCATGAATCGGCCCCTAAATTGGAGCAAAAAATAGACCGTTAGAATATGCCTATTGGTATCTAACTGTCCAAAATTTAACAATATCCAAACATATAAATCAATACCAATAAAATATATTAAAAAAAAATAGACAGTTAGAATATGCCTACTGGTATCTAACTGCTCCAAAATCTTACAATATCTAAACAAATAAATATGTTACTGCTCCAAAAAACTGCAACAAGCCAATGTATAAAGCATTAGCCAGAAACAACAAGTGAACACTGAAAACAAACAAACAAATAAACTGCAGCATAACAGAAAAAAGTTTTTTTTTAAATCCAACATGGATTTTTTATTTTCTCCCACAGACCCAATGATTTTAGCAACAAACACAGAAACAGAGCAAATTGCACAATGCTCTGGTTTGTAATCTACTAAATATGAGGGTCCAAAAATAAAATAAAAATGTTGATTATACAATTTAATAAGTCATTACAAAATACTAATACTAACATGCTATTTTCTTTTATCACAGAAATGAACAAGAAATACATGTACTCCAGTTACTAAACCAAACAGTAAGTATATTATAATAAGTACAATCATCGCAGCATATCACACCCATAGTGGCTTATAACTTTGTTCCTTATACATTTGTTTTTGACTCAAAGTTATAAGCAACTATGCGTGTGATATGCTGCAGTGGTTGTGGCCAGGGCATAGAGTCTTGGGTGCATGGCCAAATGGCCATGCACCCAAGACTCTATGCCCTGGCCACAACCACTGCAGTATATCACACCCATAGAGTTAAAAATTTCAACTATGGCCTATGGAAACTTTTAATGTCCACGGACATTATGGGCCTCATTACGACCCGGGCAGAGGACCATGGTGCTATTAGCACCATGGTCCATGCCGGTGTCCGCCATGGCGGAATGGGGAATTACCACCCCATTCCAAGGTTGGCGGGGTGGTAATTCCCCATGTTGCCATGGCCCTTCCCCATTCCCATTTTTGCCTCATAGGGCTCAATGGGAATGGGGAAGGCGCTAAGTACGGTGCTGCAAATTGTGATTTGTGATGTCATCTTTGATGTCCTGGGTGTTAGTGTTAGCAGTGCACGGTGGCGCGAGTTATGGTTTCAGGGGTTTTTCCATTTTACTTTGAACCATAACGTCCCTTTAACAAAGTTTTTTTACTGAATTTGATAGATTTTTAGTAGGGCAACTTAACCATAACGTCCCTTTTAACAAAGTTTTTTCACTGAATATATATATATATATATATAGATATATATACATACACGTTGGTTAAGTTTATTGAAGGGAAACATATTGTTTTACCATTTCAGACTATTGAATAATTAGCTTGTGTTTCAATACGACCACCGAGGGTAGAGGGCAGGAGCCCCCCTCCTCTGATGCTGCCACGGACACCAGGCTGCATCCCCGAGCAAGCACAGACCGGCATTACACGGCCTGCCTGACCGTGTCCCAATCTTGTGCCTGACCTGCCCATGCCGGGCGCGACCCGGCACCACAGCGAGGCTGAGCCTCGATCTGGCCCTTATTTTGCATTCAGCATCCGCCGGCAGGCGGATGAGCCGGCGGCCTGATTGAAGGCCGTATAAAGGCCCTGTTTGTGCCTAGGACCCCCCTCTTCACGACGACCACCGAGGGTAGAGGGCAGGAGCCCCCTCCTCTGATGCTGCCACGGACACAAGACTGCATCCCCGAGCAAGCACAGACCGGCATTACACGGCCTGCCTGACCGTGTCCCAATCCTGTGCCTGACCTGCCCATGGCGGGCGCGACGTGGCACCACAGCAAGGCTGAGCCTCGATCTGGCCCTTATTTTGCATTCAGCATCCGCCGGCAGGCGGATGAGCCGGCGGCCTGCATGAAGGCCGTATAAAGGCCCTGTTAGTGGCCTGGAGCGGTATTGAGCGTCCCCAGAAAACTCCTATAGGCAGAACTAGAATCGCATCAGGAGCTCAAACCGCCCGTTCTCCGCATGCCCTCGCCGCTTCTATCATCCAGTCTCGGAGCATGCATCTGCAAACATCTGCAAATAACGCTCACAGCATGAAGGTAAATCTATAGGCAAACGTTCAATATTATCCTTGCATGAGCTGCCTGATTGTCCCAGCATCCCCGCCCAAGACTGATTTCACAACTTCCATAGTACACCCCACCCATCGGCTGGCGTTCCGCATTTCTGCTATCGTGATATCTCTAAGTGATCTGCTCCTCCATAGTATCACATATTGTGCCCCATGGTCATGTCCAGTCTCCCTTTGACCTATGCTGAGCCCTGTGTTGTGCCCTATGGTCACCATTAGACCACATTTAACCTATGCTGAGCCTTGTGTTGTGCCCCATGGTCGCCATTAGACCACATTTAACCTATGCTGAGCCCTGTGTTGTGCCCTATGGTCGCCATTAGACCACATTTAACCTATGCTGAGCCCTGTGTTGTGCCCTATGGTCGCCATTAGACCACATTTAACCTATGTTGAGCCCTGTGTTGTGCCCTATGGTCACCATTAGACCACATTTAACCTATGCTGAGCCTTGTGTTGCACCCTGTTGCACCTTAGATGTGCTTTATTAGTGAATGCCTCACCTAGCCTATATGTGCCTTGTTAGTAAATGCCTCACCTAGCCTAGATGTGCCCCTCTACTGAATTGCCCATTTGTGCCTTGTTAGTGAATGCCTCACCTAGACCATTTGTGCCTTACTGCTGAATGCCTCACCTAGCCTAGATGCACCTTGCTACTGAATTGCCCATGTGTGCCTTGTTAGTGAACGCCCCACCTAGCCTATATGTGCCTCGCTACTGAATGCCCATATGCACATTGCCATTGAATCTCCACTTGTGCCCTGCCATTGAATGCCCATTTGTGCCTTGTTAGTGAACACCCTACCCAGCCTATATGTGCCTCGCTACTGAACGCCCATATGCACCTTGCCACTGAATATACATTTGTGCCTTGTTAGTGAACGCATATACATGCCTCGCTACTGAATGCCCATATGCACCTTGCCACTGAATACCCATTTGTGCCTTGTTAGTGAACGCCCCACCCTGCCTATAGTCCTAAGCACCCACGTGCACATATCTGGATTCACCAAAAAATGTTGCATCCATTATTGCACTACAGCATTATATCATCACCATGACCCAAGAACACCTTACGGCATCTCCTGCCTCGATATCAGACCCGACCTTACATACGTTGCCCAACATAGTGACTAATAACCCTACCAACTCTCCACCAAATAATATTAGTACCAGAGGTGAAACCTTCACCTCCCTCCCACGCACCTTACCAGACAGAAATCTTAAACTTCGCACAAGACTCACACAACTATATGAACCACCTAGAAGAACCTTACCATCAACCAACCTAAAAACAAATTACCCACATAAACCACACCAGACGGTAACAACAAATGTCACTACAATCAAAACACAAAAGTTCAAGACCTCAGATACCAACTTAACTACCCCTAGCCAAGCAAACATGCATAAAGAGACGCTAGTACTCAAAGGAGCACTCCTTAATGCGAGATCCCTTGTCGCCCATTCCCTTGACATAGCCGACCTCATTACAGAACACAATCTGGACTTCCTGGCAGTAACCGAGACCTGGCTACATAATGCAGCTGGACCATCGCTAATGCTAGCCATTCCAGAAGGCTACATCATAACAAGACAAGATAGGGATGGCACACAAGGTGGTGGAATTGCCATCATCTCCAAATTGAGCCTCTCTCTCAGAACATCCCCTCCTCAAATCCTACAATCCTGTGAAAATATCTTGGTTAAATTCCAGATAAATAACATACAAATCCTCACCATCCACTTAATTTATAAACCCCCAGGTCCTCTCAGTACCTTCGACGAGGACTTGCATAGCCTAATCACCAACAACCTTAAACCTACCTCCCAGCTTCTATTATTAGGAGATTTTAACCTTGGCTTTAATGACCCTATGGACAAACAAGCCCCAGACATAGCCAATACCATCAATGCATCAGGCCTGTCTCAGAAAGTCAACAGACCCACTCACTCCAAAGGGAGAACACTAGACTGGATAGCAGATTACAACTGCACAGCCTCTATCACTTCCATCTCTCCCCAATCATGGACAGATCACTCTCTCGTAACCTTTAACCTATCTACAGCCAGACCCTCTCCGACAGTCCCATTGTTAGCACCTCCTTGTCTAACCAGAAACAAAAAAAGTATTACAGCGGAAAAAGTCATCCCCGCCATCCTACCCCCGTTAAACGCTCTACCTGACAATCTAGACCGTAGTACTCTAGTTGAAGAATATAACAAGATTATGCTCAACACACTGGACAAAATCGCCCCGCTCAAACTTAGAAAAAGCAAACCTAAAGCGCACCTTAACAAATGGTTCACTCCCCAATTGAGAGATTTACGACTCCTAAAAAGTAAAAGTGAACATTCCTGGAGACTATGTCCCTCTATCGAAAATAAAGCAAAACTATCCTCTATCTCCTCTCACTTTAAAAAAGAAGTGAACCTTGGCAAAAAGAACTCCTATGATGAACGTATCACTAACTCTAATTCTAGCATGAGAGAACTCTTCGCCATACTGAAGGAATTAGAGTCACCAATAGCCACACCAGACTTAGTTACCAAGGATAAGACTTGGTGCACAGATATTCAAAATGCGCTAGCAAATAAAATCAATACACTTCAAACCAAAATACAACAAAAAAAAGATATGCTCAACCTTCAGCACTCCCCTAATACCTCTACACATAGGGCCTCATTACACGGAAGGCGGTGATCCAGGGTGCTATTAGCACCCTGGACCATGCCGGTAAATTACCGGCACCGCCTTGGCGGAAAGGGGATTTACCGCCCCATTCCAAGGTTGGTGGGGCGGTAAATCCCCCTTCCGCCATTGCCCTTCCCCATTCCCATTTCTGCCCCATAGGGCTCTATGGGAATGGGGAAGGCGCTAATTACGGCACCGCAATTTTGCGGTGCCGTAATTAGCTCCGAGGTCCCTTAGCGGGTTGGTTTTTAACGCCTGCAAAAAGCAGGCGTTAAAGCACCAACCCGCTAAGGGACCTCGTAGTAAGGCGGTAATGGTTAACGGTCAGCGTTACCATTAACGGTGGCCGTTAACCATTACCGCCTTCCGTGTAATGAGGCCCATAGTATCCCACCAGAGGCAAACAACAAATTTCACTTCTCTAAAACATCCCCATTAGAAGTAGAAAAAATCATTCTTTCACTCAAACCATCTAACTGCAAGGGCGATACTTGCCCAGCACAGTTAACAAAAAACGCTGCCAGAGACCTCTCACCATTTATTTCTAAATTAATCAATGCCTCCTTCACATCAGGCACTATCCCAGCCAATTTAAAACATTCCTGGGTGCTCCCACCTCTCAAAAAACAGACCTTAGACCCACTCATCCCAACAAACTACCGCCCCATTACCACTGTTCCATTCCTCCTCAAAATATTGGACAAAGCCGCCTATATTCAGATACAAAAACACCTTGACTTGTATAAGCTCCTAGGAGCAAGACAATCTGGTTTCCGTCCACTTCATGGAACGGAAACCGCCTTAATTGATTTAAAGACGCAGGTCGACGAGCTGAGGGATGGAGGAGGAACAGAACTCTTGCTCCTACTTGATCTCTCAGCAGCATTCGACTTGGTCGATCACAAGGTACTCTGCAAACACTTGGACTCTGCTGCCCATTTCTCTCCTGAGGCCATCAAGTGGCTAGAATCTTTCCTCAGCGAAAGAACAATGAGAGTTTTTCCCCTTCGGCTGCAGCTGACCCTACCCCTATATTATGTGGCATTCCCCAGGGTTCCTGTGTCTCGCCTACCCTATACAATATCTTCACCAAACCCTTGTTCGATGATCTGGACCTTCTGGGTATCACCTACACTAACTATGCAGATGATACACAGATTCTCCTCCCGCTTTCTGGGGATCATAGGAAGGACTCGGAATTGGTGAACAGGGTATATCTCGTTGTTCAAGCGTGGATGGCCACACATGGCCTGTGCTTGAATGACGACAAGACGGAGTTGATAATCCTGGGAACACATATGAACACCAAAAAATTAGGTCAGGAATTCTCCTCCTTCAACATTGATGGAAATCCTATCAGGGTCTCCAAGGAAGTAAAAACCCTCGGTTTCTACTTGGATTCCACACTATCATTCGACAAACAACTAAAATCCTTGGCCTCCACCACCGCCTACACCTGCAAACTGATAAGAGCAGGCAAGCCTTTCCTCTCTAATGACAGTTGCATGATCTTGGCTAGAGCACTTATCCTCTCCAGGATCGACTACTGTAATGCCCTTTACAGTGGCGCCAACAAATCTACCATCCAGAAACTTCAAAGGCTCAAAACAATGCTTTGCGAGCAGCGCTTGGCATAAATAAAAGAGCACACATTTCCACCATTAGACGTCAACACAAATGGCTATCTGCAAACCACAAAATTCAATTAAAAATGATCTCCTTGACACATGAAGCTCTTAACAACGCCGCCCCAAGCTACCTCACGAACAAAATACAAAAAAAACCTCCATCAGACCTATTAGAGCTACCAACACTAACTGTCTGGTAGTACCTAGATTTAAACTAACCACGGTCGGTGGGAATAGTTTCCCTGCGAAGGCGGCTAAAACCTGGAATCTATTACCCAACAATCTAAGAGCAGATCAGCCGTACCCACTATTCAGAAGGAATGCTATCCAATATCTTATCTCCAACAACCACTAGATATAGGTTTATAGTATTCCCAGACCTGACACTGGTCCCTCTCCTCTGTCTCACGATATGTTATGTGTACCAACTTCTATGTAACTCATCGACCTGCACGATGATTGTCCTGCACATTTGTATACTATTACTGTATCTTGTATAATATGTATAACTTGTATAATATGTATAACTTTTACTGTATCCTGTATAATCTGTAACGATGTAAGCTTCGCATTATCCTACCTGCTGCGCCCTTCTACCTATGGGTCTGGAGCGCATTAGAAATAAAATAAACAAACAAATAAACAAGCAATATATTAGCTTTTGAGATTAATTATAAATTGTATTTTTCAGTAAAAAAGTATTTGGTTGATTGACCTATATTCTCACTATGAGACTTACTTTTCCCACTGGTTTAAGAGAGGTACTTGTGTTCTAAACCCACTACAAATCTCTGAAAGTGTTACACAGGGCTCCATAATCTTAACAAACCATACATCTCATCCTTGAACTCGGATCCAGTCTCTCACTACTGCTCCATAGAGCTACTCTAAATATCCCTCAACTTCCCTAATCTTCCTGCTACTGAAAAGGACACAACCCGTGTATGCCCAAATAAGCCTTGTAAAAAAAAAAACTTGGCACACCTTTTAAAAATGTTTGAACAAGGCTCGTCCTTGACTAATCACCGATACATTCTGGTGATTCAGGTTTGATGCAGGAACGTTCCTCCAGGCCTGCTTTACTGAAAATCATTGCCAATGCAAAATGAATATGGACTGGCAAACTCATCCTTATAGTGAAAAGGGTATAACCAGAAGATCCAGCATGGAACGATTATTTTGTCGAAAAAGCCAGTCCTCAATGAAGGGGCCTCTGATAAAAGGGGCTACTTTGTCAGGTTTGTTTTTCTGACACGGTTCCATGTCATTTCATTGCTGGATGTTCTTTCGCAGGGTTTTCTACTGCAGATTTTTTTGCGAAAAAACTCATCCAATTTTTTATTCTTTTATTTTTAGGGGTTTACCCCCAAATCCTCCATCCCCTGTAATGTTTTTATATTCCCGTACACCCACACCCAATTTATATATTTGTCTAACCACCCACAAAGAAATTCGATTTGTTTTTTCGGCAAAAAAATAGCGCTAAAAAACCCCGCTAAAAAACATCCCGTGATGAAAGGACGTTGTACCGTCTGACGCGTCCTTCAGCTCCTATCTTGTAATGTGTTCACTATCCAAGCATGATGAGGTGATGAGAGAAGAACAGTTGTCGGATACTACAGATTTGCCTTTTTTAAGATTAACACCAGTGAACCATGCTCTTATGGAAACCAAAGAGTTGCTGATAAATGCAAAAGAGCATGATAGACGTTTCTTTATTCCGAACAAGCAGGCCTGCAGTATAACATTAACTACATTTGAAACATGGAACGTTGTATGCTAAAATTCATCTCGTAATATGGAATTCAGTATGCTGTGAATAATACTCTGAAAAACGGATTCTGAACGTAACAAAAGGTCATCCTGACATGGAATGTTTTAAGCTGCCAGAGAAATCCTTAACTTAGAATTGTGTATGCTGCGCGTGAAGCCTTTAACAGGTAGGTATAAAGGCCCGTCAAGGTATGGAGAAACACACAATGCACCATTCTGAATAGTGAAGGAGGTGTGTACCGGTTTCAGAACGGACTCATACATGAGTACACAAAATTGATACAAAGCCAATATTTAGGGGTTTCATATAGGAAACTCCTGCATATTTAAGCAAGCCTGGTATTAATCGTGTGGTATAGTGTGCAACCTGCTGTCGGTGCAACACGATTATGGCACAACACACAGGAATTTCATTTCACCAAAATGCCTGGGGTAGCGGAAGTGACATTGCCTGACCCATTACCTCTGATGATGACAGGAAGTGATGTCATTTGACCCCACCCCCAAGTGACAACCCAGGAAGTGATGGCACACAACCTTTCACCCCTTGAAAAAACAGGAAGTGGCCTCACATAGCATTGTCCCTCAATACACTAAGAAAAATATGGTTATGATAGAACTGTAATAGGATATACATTTCATCCAAGAATGGATCACCATATTTAGTGTGCATGAACCCATTTTACCGAATTACTGTAATGTAAGCAGATGGCCAAGGCCAAATGGTGCCATGCAATGGAAATAGAACAACGTGGCTGTTGCATGAAATGAAAGAAGGTGTTTCAACAAATTGAACCCTTAGAAACTGAGCCAGAACCAAGCAAATCTGCAGTCATACCATGTCGGTATATGCACACACAAAAAATAGATCGTAGCATTTACAGGTTTTGGAAGTTTTCAGAAGCATTTTAATTTGTTAGACAGTTCTCACATATTAGTGTGGCAAGGAACGCAGAGAGAGAGAGACCCTCATTCGTTCCCCCCAAGGCCTGCCACAAGTCCACATTCCTCACTAGCAGTTGTGTGTGGTCCATGGTGGCTAAATGAAGATATGCTTTGTTCCCATATAAAAACAAAGTCCTGCTGGCTTTAATGCCAGTAATGATACTATAAGAAAACCTGTTTTAGCTGGCTCATCCAGTAGCCAGTAGCCCCACCTAACATGCTCCTGTTGGCTTTGCCATTGAAATGCAATGCAATAAGGAAGAAGGCACTACAACCACAGATGAGAATGGGAACCACAGCCTGGAGACAAGCACTTCAAGCTCAGGGAGGACCACAGACATCAACCCACACAAGAAACACAGCCTGAAGAGTGGCACTTCAAGGCAGTGAAATCACAGCAGTAGGCGAACACTTCCAGAATAGGGGCCATCCACAGCCTCGCACGGGCACTTTGGGTCACACAAGAAGCACATAATGACACTTCAAACACACAAGGCAAGCACATTTCCTGTAAAACTACTGGTGGGGTTTGACTGGGTACGAGCTGTCAACACAGACCGAGCCCCTCTAGCATCGGGCCAGACTGAACCATCACCAGTTAATCAGCCATGACAGCTATGCAGCTATAACCGCAGCTGGGCAAACCAGGCACAATGTGATATGGCGCCTTGCCCAAGATCACACTGTCAGCGGTCAGCCTAAATACAAAAATACTCCAATCTCAGCTCCCATGTACTAGTGGGTGTGTGGCAATCTGGCCATTGCATTTCCCATTTCCCACCCTCTCTCGTGCAGCTGGTACATGCCATGTACTCTCCCTCATTTTCCAATGTCACCCTGGGCTGATTGGCACAGGACAGCCCAACCCAGCACAGCACTGCCATCAATGGGCCTGGAAACACCCCCATCATGACATGTGCGCTGCAGCTACATGGCAGCTAAGTGCCAAGATGTGTGTATGTTGCAGTCGATATCCCTCATATGCGGGTAATGTTGTGGGCCCAGGTTTTAAGAGCCGAGGGGTGCCACTCTGTGAGAGGCTGAAGCAATGTATTCAGGGGCTCTCTTATTACCAGATAAATACGGCTGTTTTTCATTCTTCATTTGAAATTAAGCTTCTCTGAGTCCTGGATCTCACGCTGCTGCTGTTAATGCATTTTCTTTGTGAAATCGGCGAGGTCATGCCACACAAATACACATTTTCAGTGGAAGTTGTTATCCCGGAACACATGCGTATGTGTGTTGGCGGAGGCCTCCGTGACACAGGTTAAAACCCCCTGAGGTGTGCGTGCTGTACTCTACCTATTACAAGACTAGTTAATCTGATAGAAAGTAGAACAGCACTGCGTTCTGTTTGATGCATGTGTCATGACTGATAATAGGGAGCAAAAGCCCTGACATGGGAAAACCATGCAGCAACTCACCTGCCAAAATGGCCTCTCACTGGTGTTAGAAGGTAGTAAGGCCAGTTTTCAAAAATTATTTGATTATACTTCACAGCACACGGGTTATGCTTAGATTTGCTATCTCTTTCCCAGCCACTACAGTTGCCCAATGGTTGGTGTTTTGTTTTCTGTGCTCTGAATGCCCAAAGCAGCATTTGGGCTTTAAATGATGTTTCTTTTTTTTGGTTGATTAAAATCATCTATCATGCCACTTACAATAACAGAGCGGTGAGGTGTTGGGGAGAGGAACTGCGACACCCAGGTACGAATACTGCATTCAGCACATTTGAACGCGCAATGTCGTTGTTTTCTAAAAAAGTGTCAACCGTTGCAATAGACGTCGTGTTTACTGTGAATGAATGAATCCGTGCAGCTCTGTATTCTTCCGTTGGCCGTTAGTGTTCCAACGGATTACATGAGGTAGGGAGGTTTTGAGCTACAGGTTTATTGAAAATTCAATACAAAAAACGCAGTTCTGGATGACAAAAGCAACACAGGGATTTAAGGACAGGTTTAAACGGTTGGTATCATGCCGGTTGCAATAGCAAATGGATAGGTGTTGGGAGGAGAACCTCGGACTCCCAGTTTGAATACTTCATTCAACACATGTAAGCGTTCAATTTCGTTGTTTTCTTCTGAAGGTTTGAGCGTGCTTGAGAAGAGTGGCGGCTAGTGACTTTCAAATGTGGTGGGGTGTAAATTTAGCAGGGCGGATTTGGAATCCAGCCAGATTAGTGAACAAGCCTGAATCGCAACGGACCACTCTTGATGTGGGTCAGGCCCTGACCCACATCAAGAGTGGTCCGTGGGGATTTCCTCCAGCAACAATGCTTGAAAAATGGCTTCCAAAATGTGCAATTTACTGTCGAAACCCACATAAACATGATGTAAAAAGCATAAGGTTTTAATTACTAATGACGGCACGTTATTCTTACGTGTGCAAGTATGAGGGTGTATTTTACAGCAGATTGTATTGTGAATAGCTCGTACTATGTTGTATGAAAAAAGAAATTCATTACATGGATATCCAGTAATGCTGGAGAAATATCATTTTCTCATGCTGTTACTGGCATTCATATGTGTTCATCCTCATCATTTAAAATGCAATGGAGTTTTTTTGAAAAAGAACCAAGGGCACAGCTCCTGTTCTGGATGTGAAGTATCTAAACTACTATACATAGGGCCTCATTACGAGAATGGAGGTAATTTATTTATTTATTTATTTATTTATTTATTTATTCGGATTTATTTAAAGCGCACATCAGCCCGGGGGCATCGTGGCGCTGTTACATGAGGACATACATAGTCTGGTTACCGTAGAAGGAAGGTGGTTACAACAAAGCAGTTTTCATTACAATGCACGTTACGTATCAGACATATTTCGAAACAGACGTGTGCGAGCTGGAGTGGGTGAAGGAAGGATGGAGTTAGTTGAATAGAGTGGTTTTGAGAGATTTGCGAAAGGAGTACAGAGAGGGTTCTGCTCTGAGGGCGTTAGGGAGGGCATTCCAGAGCTTAGGAGCTATGTGTGGGAAACCAATGCCGCCGGCTTTGGCTCTTTTTACAGTGGGTACTCGGAGTTGGTTGGCATGGTGGCTTCTTCTGGGACGGGTGGAAGAGTTCTTAGTTATAGTTTCAGATAGGTAGGGGGGTGCTGTATGATTGATGCACTTGTGTGTGAGAGTAAGGATTTTAAAGTTGATTCTTTCCTTAACTGGGAGCCAGTGGACAAGTCTTCTGGCCTGTGAAATATGTTCATTTTTGGGAATGTGTAGTGCAGCGCGGAGGGCATTGTTTTGCACTATTTGGAGTCTGTTTAGGTTCTTTGACGATGTGCCTGCCAGGAGGGCGTTGCAGTAGTCCAATCTGGCTCCTATGGTAGCTCTGGCTATGGAGAGGCAGTTAGGCGTGGTGAGGTAGGGTTTTATGGCGTAGATGAGTTTGGTAGTCAGAGCAGAAGCTGAGGCGATGGCGTTGGTTTGTCTTGTCATTGAGAGTGTGGCGTCAATGTAGACTCCTAGGGTCTTGACTGTGGAGGAGACAGGTATGCTAATATTGTCGATGAGCATGTGAGAATAGTTGGGGCTAAGTTTGGTTAGTGTTTCGTTGGGGGCTAGGATGATGATTTCGGTTTTGTCTCCGTTTAGGCAGAGACCATTGATAGCCATCCAGGTTTGGATGGTCGAGTAGATTTTGAGGAGGGCTTCTGAGTCTAGGTCGTAGTCTCCGGAGAGGGGGAGGAGAACTTGCGTGTCATCTGCGTAATTTGTGTACGCTATGTTGAGGGAGTCCAGTAAGTCAAAGAGGGGTTTGGTGAATAGGTTGTAGAGGGTTGGAGCAGTGCAGGATCCTTGTGGGACACCACAGTTTATAGTGGTGGGGGGGGCGCTGTCCTGGTCTGAGTACACTTTCATGGCCCTACCTTCAAGGAAGGAAGTGATCCAGGTGGTAGCCTTGTGAGAGAAGTGTGCAGCATTGATGAGGTGAGATGTGAGAATGCTGTGGTCGACCAAGTCAAATGCTGCAGAGAGGTCGAGCAGAAGGAGGAGAGCAGGTTTGCCTGTGTCCATTATTTTGGTAATTTGATTTTTTAAATCTAGAAGGGCAGTTTCCGTCCCATGGCTTTTGCGGAAGCCTGATTGTCTTTTGCCTAGGATGGAGTTGGTTTCCAGGTAGTGTTGGATTTGATTGTGAGCGGCTTTGTCTAAGATTTTGAGGAGAAAGGGGACGGTGGTGATGGGGCGATAGTTGTTAGGGGAGGAAGGATCGAGGGAGGGTTTTTTCAGGAGCGGGCGGACCCAAGCTTCTTTTAGGCAATGTGGTACAGTTCCAGATGCGAAGGAGGCATTGATGAAGGCTGTAATGATGGGGGTGAGGGATTCTGAGCACTCTTTGATTAGTGAAGGTGGGCAGATATCCCCTTTGCAGGTGGAAGGTTTAATTTTTTTGAGGAGGTCTTTAACTTCTGTTTCTGAGACTTCTCTAAAGGCAAAGAGGGGTGTTTGTGAGAGAGCGTTATTGGTGGAGAGTGTGGGTGAGCAGGTGGGGGTGTTGAGGGCTTTGCGTTGTGAGGCTATTTTGTCTTGGAGAGTTTTAACTTTATTGAGGAGGGCAGCCTGGATGCCTGTGCACCAGGCTTCATCCTTGATGATTTCATCTGGGACGGAGGCCGGTGTGGAGAGTTCTTTGAATATGGAAAATATTTCTCTTGATTTGGAGCTGGCATTAATAATTCTCTGATTGTAGGATTCGGATTTAGCATGGAATATGGCTTTTTTGTAGGTCAAGGAGATCTCTTTAAAATCTTTAAGTGAGGATTGATTAGGTGCTGCTTGCCATCTGGATAGGGCTTTGCGTTTCTTGGTGCGAAGGTCAGATAGTTCTTCAGTGAACCATGAATTGCAGTGCAATGATTTTTTTCCTTTTTTTTCTTCTAGAGGGGCAATGAGATCGATGGCTTGAGTGAGTGTGCTGGAGTAGATGTTGGCTAGAGAGGTGGGGTCATGGATGAAAGGAGGCTTGAGTTCAGGGATGTCGAGGAGAGGGGCGAGGTTGGAAGCAGTGAGTTTTTTGGAGCTTCTTACTTTAGTGGGTGGGGCATGAGTTAAGGTTTTATGAGTAGGCGTGGTAGGAATGGAGAATTGAATGAGGTAGTGGTCCGTCCATGGGAGGGCCGAGATGGATGTAATTGCAGATGAGCAATTGTGATCCGCTAGCCAGTCAATGGATCTGCCTTTGTTATGAGTGGGGGCAGTAATTTTGTGTTCGAACCCCATGTTTGATAGTTCTTTGGCTAGATTTGCGGCTGCTTTGTCCTTTGGGTCAGCTAAACCAAGGTTAAAGTCCCCTAGAAGGATGCTTTTGGTGGTGCTTTTGAGGTTGTTGCCTATGTTTAGGAGGAGTTGTTTTTGGAAGTCTAGGGGTGATCCTGGTGGTCTGTAGGTGATAAAGAAGTTTATGGTGCAGTTAGGTGAGAGGGCTAGTTTAGCCGTGAGTAGCTCAGCGTTGTTGTCCCATTGCTGATTACACATTCTTAGGGAGAGGGTGTCTTTAAAGATGAGGGCGACGCCGCCACCACCTTTGGAGTTTTTTCGGTCCTGTCTGAGAATGGTATAGTTTTGAGGGAGAGCGAGGTGGATGGAAGGACTGGAGGCTTCGTGGAGCCAGGTTTCGGATATGGCAAGTAGGTCGAGATTGTGGGTGGTGATAAGGTCATTGATTTCAATGGCATGGGCATGGATAGAGCGCGCATTGATGAGAGCGCATCTTAAGTCTGGTCGTAGGGTGTGAGTGTTGGCGTTGGTGGTGTTGGGGGTGGGCGATGTGTATTTGGGGGTGTGAAGCTGGGGCGTGATAGGTGCAGCATGATGGGTGCTAGCGTGATGGGTGCCAGGGTAGTGAGCGTGGACAGAGGGGTGAGTCTGGGCGGCTGATGTATGGGTGCGAGAGCTGAGTCTGTTGTTCCTAAGGAGTGCGGAGTGTGGAGTGCTGCGGAGAGTTAGGAGGTGTTTGGTGCGTGTTCTTAGTCTGTGGAGCCTGAGGTGGAGTGGGTGATGTCCGGTCGGATTGGTGGGGTAGTTGAGTGTGGAGTGGAGTGCAGACGGCGCTGTGGTGTGTATGAGGTCAGATGGTGGGGTAAGGCATGGGTGGGCATTCCGGTCTGGGTGCGTCATGCTGTAGATGGCCAGAAGGGAGAGGGCTGTGAAGGAGAGGGATAGAGAGGAAGGGAGGTGTGAAGGCGCTTTGGGGTGTGTGCCGGGGGGCTGCATTTGTTGACAAGAGATGTACAGCAGAGCCACTAGTGGCATGCAATGACACAATAGAGCGGGGCCGCTAGGGCAGGCAGTTATGCAGTGGATCAGGGCCGCTAAGCAGGCTAGAAACGAATGTCTGAATATCACATCAAAATGGCTAGATTCGAATGGCAGAATATCACATCAAAATGGCTAGATTCGAATGGCAGAATATCACATCAAAATGGCTAGATTCGAATGGCAGAATATCACATCAAGATGGCTATATTCGAATGGCAGAATATCACATCAAAATGGCTAAATTCGAATGGCAGAATATCACATCAAAATGGCTAAATTCGAATGGCAGAATATCACATCAAAATGGCTAGATTCGAATTTGCATGGGCACACTGTGGAATGAGGGCTAATTTTTTCGAGGTAGGGTAAAATAATAAAATAAATTTTTTTTAGTGGCATAGACTGGGCAGGACAAGGGGTGGCTAGCAAGGTACATATGCATTGAGTGCGTAGCTAATAGTATGACTATGGCATTTTGGGCGGCACATATGGAAGTAACATGCAAGTCTGGGGATAGTGTACGGGGTAGATAAAGCCCGCAGGCTTACCTTATAGGACAAAGGTCAAGGGACAGGGTGACTCTGTGTTGCTCCTGCAGTGCGGGTTGCTGTGGGGGAGCTCCTGCTCTGACCCCTGTGCGTAACGGTCTTGCATAGCAGTGCAGAGCATTAAGGGTGGGAGTAGTCAGTGTCCGAGCATATGGTAGAGGCTGGTGGAGGCTGCTCGAGCATATGTGGCCGCAGGCCGTGGCGTCCCGGGGCTCACAGGGGTGGAACAGGGCCTTTTTCCACGGGCCTTCTTCCGGGAGCCGGCTTCCGCCTGCCGGCGTTGCGGATTGGGCACGGATCAAGCTAGTTGCTCAGCAACTATTGGCAGCCTCGTTTCGGCGCCGCGATGCGACCGCCATTTTGGGGTCAGGCCGGAAATGAGGACAAAGATGGTGGACCTCCGGTGCAAAGGTGTGCAAAAGCAAGGATGGAGAAATCTGGCAGGGGAAAAGACCAGCTTGTAGGTGCTGCTGGCTTCAAGTGGCCTATATGGGCGCAGATTGGCCTCACCATGTGCGTGGAGTAAGCTGCATGCTTAGTCTGCTGGGGTCAGGCATCACGTGCTGGTCGAGTGGCAAGGATCACGTCGGTCGGGTCTTGGCGGTGAGGGAAGGGCTCCAGCCCTCTCACCCTTCGGGGGCACGGCGAGAATGAGGCTCACTGGGGTGGAACAGGGCCTTTTTCCACGGGCCTTCTTCCGGGAGCCGGCTTCCGCCTGCCGGCGTTGCGGATTGGGCACGGATCAAGCTAGTTGCTCAGCAACTATTGGCAGCCTCGTTTCGGCGCCGCGATGCGACCGCCATTTTGGGGTCAGGCCGGAAATGAGGACAAAGATGGTGGACCTCCGGTGCAAAGGTGTGCAAAAGCACGGATGGAGAAATCTGGCAGGGGAAAAGACCAGCTTGTAGGTGCTGCTGGCTTCAAGTGGCCTATATGGGCGCAGATTGGCCTCACCATGTGCGTGGAGTAAGCTGCATGCTTAGTCTGCTGGGGTCAGGCATCACGTGCTGGTCGAGTGGCAAGGATCACGTCGGTCGGGTCTTGGCGGTGAGGGAAGGGCTCCAGCCCTCTCACCCTTCGGGGGCACGGCGAGAATGAGTTTGGATGAGTAATGGAAAAATGAAGGCGGAATGTAATAGTGGCATCGTTAACGGGTCCGGGGCATTCCGACCCGACAACCCGTCACCGGCACCGCCCGTACCGTGCCCCCTCATACCGGCATGGGCGCGTACACGCGCCCCTTCAGGGAGCAAATACTGGCATGCCAGTAATAGGAGGACATCACAACCCACGCGGACATGCAAATACCGGCATCCCGAAGGCGGTAATCAGGGGCTGCATGATGCCGGCCATACAGGCATCGGGGACAATGCGCAAACAGCAATCAGCAATCAAGCCAACTGCCACAGGTGCACACAATCACCACAGGTGGAGTCAATGGAGGCTGGGCCAGTATAACATGAGTACACCCACACACCATACCCCTGTCTACACCAAAATGCTAGCACTAGCTGTTTCAATCATGGCACTGGAGGACATGCCTATACTGCTACAACTACAGCAACAACACCAACTACAACAACAACTACAGCAGCAAAAACAGGCAGCACAGAGGAGATGCAGGAGGAGAAGGAGGGCGAGACAGTGCCAGCAATTACCACCAGCGCAGCCAGCAGTGTCTCGTAGGCAGCCACCAATCCCTCGCATCAGACCCAGGTCATTCAACCTAACTCCTGAGCAGATCCACACTCTGTACCGGTTGGACCGGGACACCATCACCACCATAGTGGACATGATACACCACAACATTGCCAGCCTCTTAGAAATAAGCACTGCTACTAAAGGTGGTGTCTGTGCTCCACTTCCTGGCCACAGGCACCTATCAACACACAGTGGGGCAGCTGCATGGCATTTCGCAACCACTATTTTCACGAATGCTGAACCAAGTGCTGGATGCCCTCTTGAAGCACGCAAGCACCCACATATCCCTACCACGGACTGCCCAGGAGATAGCCGACACCAAAGTAGCTTTCCATGCACTGGCAGGCATGACCAATTGTGTTGGTGCCCTGGACTGCACCCATGTGGAATTGGTAGTCCCTCATGCCATAGAGGCGGTGTACCGTAATCGCAAGCAATACCATTCCATCAATGTGCAAATGGTATGTGACTCCAGCAAGTTCATCACACAATGCTGCGCACGATTTCCCGGATCAACACATGATGACATGGTACTGCGTAACTCCATGCTACCCGTCACATGGAACGACATGCTGGACCATGTGCTTGGCTGCTTGGTGAGTTGCCTGAGTGGGCCATGGCAGTGCAATGGGCTACTGATGTGGAGGGATGCATACTCAACCTGGGTGGGAAAGGGGGGGTGCATACTCCACCTGGGTGGCAAAGGGGGGATGCATACTCCACCTGGGTGGGAAAGGGGGGGATGCATACTCCACTTGGGTGGCAATTGACAGTGATTGGAGAATGTATGCAGAGCTAGACACTACTGACCTGAATCTCCCAAACCCAAAATGACACATCACTGGCAAACATTTTACCCATTATGCATATCGATGACAACAAGTAAGAGGCAGAACCATGCCACCATGGGTATGTCAAGCAATGCATGACTGGACAGGATTGCAACTGTGGCAATGTGGCTGGTCTGACCATGCACAGTGTATAATACACAGCATAAATGGGAGCCTAAACATTGTTGTACAACCACAGTACATCCACCTCAGCATGCATTATTTCACCCTGCATCATCTATTGAACGCCATCCAGACTACCACACCTCATAGCAGTATAGTATGCATCTAGTTAACATTCTTGCATATGTACAGGGACATGTGCATGTCCACACCAAATCAAATAGCTGCGGCCATGACTGTGCCTCCTGAAGGTGGCAGCTCAGAGTGCCACACACCTATTTGTATTCGCTTGCAGGTGATGGAGGATATCCCTTGAGGCCGTGGCTACTTACCCCTGTGCGGAATCTGCAGAACAGCCATGAAGAGGAGTACAATCGTGTTTACACCCGTACCCGTGTTGCGATTGAGCAGACCTTTGGCCTGTTGAAGGTGCGTTTCCGCTGCCTAAGCAGGTCTGGTTGGGCACTCCTTTATAGGCCTGAGAAGGTGGCAAAGATCACCATGGCCTGTGTCATGCTGCACAACATGTGCGTCCGGAGAAATGTACCACTGCCACCTGACATTGACATGCATGCACCGGGTGAGGATGATGAGGATGGAGACGGAGGTGAAGCAGCCCCCCTGCCAGTACGTGATGCATGGGATGGCCATGCAGTACGCCAAGCACTGAATCACAAATACTTCTGAACCACAGGGACTATGATAGACATGTGTCAGTGACACACTGGGTCCATGTGGACATGCACACAGGGATTGTTGGGAGTTGGCCACTGAACACTGTCACACATTAAACGGATACTCACAAAATGAACAATGTGCAGCCATTGGATGTTTTTTCACACAACGGGTGTATTAGTTCAAACAGAAAAAATGTGACCACTCCCCCCACACCACCAGTGAACTCCCAAACCCACCCAACAAACTCCAAAAACCCCCAGTGAACTCCCAAACCCACCCAACAAACTCCAAAAAACCCCAGTGAACTCCCAAACCCACCCAACAAACTCCAAAAACCCCCAGTGAACTCCCAAACCCACCCAACAAACTCCAAACCCCCCCAATATACTCCACAAAATGCTCCCCTTCAGCCCCAACCATGTGTCCCACTCCCATTGTCCGCACACACTACTTGCAGGACTTTTTGCTGTCCGGGGGGCGGCATTTCGGATTGCCGTGCACTCCTTTGGGTCTGGTGCACAGGGCTGGTGGGGACTGAGGAAGCAGGTGTGGTGGCTGATGAGTCAGTGGCAAGTTCCACGCCTGCTCCAAGGTGTGACCTCTGCATGGGGAGCAGGATTGAAGTGAGTACTTGAGTTACTGCCCCCAGACAGTCCCTCATCAGCACAGCCGACGCATTCACAGCGGTTGTGTTTACTGCAATGGCCGCTGTGGTCCCCGCAATGGCAGTGGCGATTCCCCACCTGGTGTCCTCTCCATCGGCAATGTACTGCCGCAGGAGCTCCAACATGGCCTACTATCGGGCCTCCACCCTCGACAGACGTGACTCGAGGGTGTTGGTGGGAGCTGGAGTGGTGGTGGTGCACTCACAGGGCCTGCATTTTGGGTGCTGTCCTCCTCAATGGTGCTCAGGTCTGAGTCATGGAGGCAGGGATCAGCACTGCTGTAGGTGGGTGAGGGCTCGATATGGGGCGGAGGGGTGGACACGGGGCTTGGGCTGGGTGGACATGTCACTTCTGTGACTCTCTCCTGCTCCACATTGCCATCCAAGTCATCCTCAGTGGTGGCCGGTGCATGTAGGGACTCCCCTTCAACTGGTGTGGGTGTGGGCTGCTGGGTCTGAAGTGTGTCAGGCACACTGGCAGCAGGTGTTGTTGGCTGTGTGTCGGCTCGGTCAAGCACATTGGCTGTGGGTGTGGCCTGCTTGGCTGTCACGGAGGTGGTGGTGGCGGTAGCCCTTTTCTTTGGGTGGGACGTGTATGCCCTTGCAGTGTTGTCTTGCCTGCCATCTTCCTCATCAGTGCCTGGGGGGTGGAAGAGATGCAGGGCATCAGCGATGGTGTTACATGCCAGAAGCATACAATTGTGCTGTTCAATATTCATTCAATCATGCATTCATGTCTTACAGGTGTGTCACACAGGGTGTTCTGAGGGGGCATTTTGGCATTCACTGCATGGCAGGTGACATGCCGTTGATTTGGGGTTTGTGTGATGTGTTACATGGGCACGGTCCAGGTGTGTTGGCCGTGTTTTGGTTATGGGATTGGCACTCAGCATGCATTTCTGTCTGGCAGGGTTTGGCCCGCAATCTGGACTTGGATATGTTAATGTGGGTGTTGGTACATGCATTGCCTTGCCTAGACTCTCTTCCACATCACATGTGCTACGTCATGGTTTCCCCTACAGGGATCTGCAGGGTCACTCACCTTCTTCTGGGGATTATGCCGCACCCATTTCCATCTCCCCGAATCCCTCAATGGACTCTGGATCTATGAAGCTGCTTGCGGTCTACTCCCAGGGCATCATTTTTGCAGGAGAGTGGGGACCCCCGCTTGTGGCCATAGCCGCCCTCCTGTTGCTTGCCATGATGTTGTGGACCCTCAAGCGGAGGTCATCCCACCTCTTCCGGCAGTCCCTGACAGTACGTGGGGTGGTCCCCACAGCCGACACCTTGCGGGCTCCCTCCTGCCAGATGTCCTTTTTCTTCTGCTGGACCTCACGCTTCATGTCATGGGATTTAATGAGGTCTGCATGTGCAGCAAGAGTGTCCGCTAACATATTCAATTCAGTGTCAGAGAAACGCTGTTTCCGCAGCCGGGGGGTGGTCTTCCGGGTAGTCTTGGACATCCTCAGAGTATTGCCACAGAGCTCTACACAAATCAACTGGTGGTTTTGGAGGATTGCAATGGTTTGTGTTTTTAAAGATGGCTGCCGGCCCATTTCCCGTCTGACGCAATGACGTTATTTCCTGGTCCGGTTTTACGAGCCCGGTATTAGCATGTTGGTATTACCGGGTCGGTATTTAGGGGTTCCTCCTAGGTGGTGGCGGTATTGGCGGGTCCCGTGATGGCGCTATCAGGGGGTTGGAGGGCCTTTAGCGGCATGCCGGTATGGCCATTACTGGCATGGGGGTTTGCGTGTGCTCGCGCACGGACCCGCTCGTTCTGCCATGCCGGTAATGACCCCGTTTTTACCGCGCTACTCATAATGAGGCCCATAGTCCTACAATATAGTGTTGATCATTTTCATCCAAAAACTGGGTGTAGTATATGTCTCACAGTAGTATTAAAGCAATCAGGTCATGTGTATCCAGCTGTTTTAACTGCCTTAGTTCGGGGTTTGTGTAGTTCACTGAGAAGCAGCTTAAATGAAGTAGAATTATTTATGTATTTATTTATTGTGTATGTGTAAGGTGATTATACATTAAGTGAATTGTGTTTCAAAGCACCCACAGGCAACAAGGAGGGAACTTGGGAATGAAAATCAAATATAACAATGAAAGATTGAGGCAGACCTACTAGGCCTTGTGAGCATTCAGAACGTGCAAGTGCAGAGAGAGCAAGGCCTGGGATCATATTTGATGTTTCGGATGAAAAACAAATCTTGTGTGTTGAAGTCTTGTGGCCATCCATGAACAGGTAATTTGTGGCTGTGGTTTGGGATGTGCTCTATTTTGGGTTGACTCTGTGCCATCGGGCTAAAAATAATATGAGGAAAGTATTAAAGGAAATTTTGTGCAGTTTACGTGGATTTATGGATTTATGTTGTGTGGTTAAATTCAGCCTCTCATTTGTGATTCATTGACCGCTTGTCAACATTCGGTTGGTATTTATGGAGAACTAAAGTACATCTTGAGCACTTTCAGAGTGCTTTATAAAGAGCAAGTGGAAACCGTGGGATCATTTTCAGGGCAAAATGGCAGATTGAAAAGCAGCAGATGCTTGGGACTTTAATTGTGTTAACTTTCAAAACCTGATTTTTGGTACGTTTTCTAAATGGGAGGGGATTCACATGTTTCAGACGTCTACTCCCATCGGCCCTAAGTTGACACTGTCGCTTGGAGCAAAGGACTGCCAGACCAGTATTAATGAAGTATTTATTTAAGCAGGGCCATCACGAGGGGGGGCAGGAGGGGCAAACAATCCCGGGCCTCGCACTTTGGGGGGGCCTTGCAGTGCCTTCTCCTAGGGGACCCCCGGTCTCAGCCTTCAGAAGCACACTGTTGCTTTCCTCTGCCTGCGTCGTCTTCGGCGTCCACGGATAGGGGCGTGAAGCCAGCAAGGGGAGTGAAAGGGATTCTAAACTGATGAAAAATGGGGCACGGCGTTGCCGGAGAGAAGCCCCCAGTAGGTATTTAGAGGCAGCCACTACCCATTACAGGACAGAGTAGTGGTGTCCGTTTATCAAAAGATGGAGAAGTCCCGTAAATTCATTTTGGGAGCTGCAGGTTGGAAGAATGTGGCCTGGAAGGTAAGTGTGAGAACATGTGGGGCTTGCAACCTTTGATCCTAGTGGCAAATTACGCAGGCTGTTTTCATGGATGACGTGAATGCTTTCACAAATGGCTGTATTTACATAGCTGACAATGGCACTTCCAGGTGTCTGAGCGCTTTACCATCATTCGACAAATCAAGTTGCATTGACCAGCAGTCTTGGTTCTCAAGTTAATGACCCTGAAGGGATGAAAAGCTGATTTGACGATTACCAAAAGCAGTGGTACTCATTTTATCCAGCTGGCGACGACGAAAGTCTGAGCCAGAAACCTGTGATCTGAACTATTGTACACGTTCCCACAGTGGGCATCTTTCTTTGCAATCTCTGCCCAAAATAGCATGCTCTTTTCCATCATTGCCACCACAGAAAGCCGTCACCTGGTGCCACAGAAGATTTCAGCTTACAGTTAACCAGTAGTTAGGCAAACTATAGGTTTCTGTTACTGCTAGAGCTTCCTCTGACGCGAGCCGTACACATTTTTTATTGTCAATTTCGTCTGGCGAACCCATTCAAAACATGTAATATTTGTTATCTGTCCGTGTGGGATCAAGTGCCATTTATTCAGAAAGTTGATTTAGATCAGTGGTCTTAACTTTTTCACACCGAGCCCTACGTTGAGTACTTGAGTAAAGATATTGTTTCTGCCGCCCCCACCCAGGGGTTGGCCCACCTAGTGGGACCAAAGGATGTTCAAGTGGGGGGGGCCCAGTCTCTTTAATATATAAGTAGATTTTCGACTGCATATATTTTCAATTAAAAAACAAGTCATCTTAATCCTTTTTTAAGAGTCCACCCCTGCCATTACCCCCCTCACTCTCACCCCTGCAATATCCTTCGTGCCCACTGAGGAGGTCCAGCCCCCCGGTTTGAAGACCACTGATTTAGATGGTTGAGAGTCACTTACTTGTATGGGTGGAGCTAACTTCTTTGCACATTTGAATGAGACTATTCTGGTGAAGCTTCAATGTTATAAGAAGTTAACTCTCTCCTTCATTTCTGAAATGCCACACACGGGGAATACTATGAGAATGAGCTGTCTCATGTCACCACTTACCTTCTAATCACTCCCCTGGCATGCAAGTGCTAACCCCACATGACAATTTCAATTGTCTACAAATGTATGCATATGAATGCAGGTGCTAACAGTGAAATGCTTTGTTAGTAATTGCCAGGCCTTTGTTAACAGCGAAGCCCAGGCACCGTTTAACATCTCTGACCTGTTCCGGCCGATCTCAGCTCTATAGGTCAGTCAGGCAGGGGCAATGCCAGCCTCAAACTTTTGGTGCGGCTGGATGACAGTTTTGAAAGCAGATAGTGAGTGAGGCCAATGTGGGGCCAATAAAACCATTGTGCTGTTGGTCTCCCCACCCAGGGATGCCGTCTGGACCTTTCAGCCTTTACAGTTCATATGGGTACCCAAGCATCTGCCCCCATGTTGGCAGTCTAATGACAAAGAAACCTACTGATAATCTGCAGCTTTTAACCACCTAGCTGCATTCTTTTGACTTCATTATTAATGTAAGCACTTCACAGGTTACTTGGCCTATTTTTTCTAACTGTAAGGCAAGGGGTACCCCCCAAACATTAAAAATAAATAGGCCCACACCAGCCCTGACACATCTTTAGCCAGCCCTGCTCCCACTTCCCTCACAATTCCCTGAGCCCAGATAGGAAGCTGAATAGCTATTTCACCTTCCCTTTGGTCACAAGTTCTACCTTTCACCCCAGTTCAGAGGCTCTTTACTTTGATAATGCTATGCTAATCACTAGAGACGTGGGCCTTCTAAAAGCTAAGCCCAAAAGTTAAGACCTTGGCTTTATTAAAGTGAGTCTGTTGATATTACATGGGCAGACTTTTGTCCTCTGCATGATTGATTCTTTTCTGCCGCTCATTAACAAGTGCTTAAACATAAGCAAATACAAGGCTCTGTCAAAGGCTCTTGATTTTGCTATCAGAGTTATGGGCTGGCGACACACGGAGAATGCATTCTGCCTCAAATTTGGAGGGCTTCAGCCCTCTCTAGCCAGGATCTGGCACCGCCCAACAAAGCCCAACATTTCAGGAGGGGACAGGAGCCCAATCTGCTCAATGGTGTTTCACAAATACATGACATTCTTTTTAGTTTGGGTTATTCAGTGGCACTTTTGTGCCACCAATAAGCTACAACTATTGCTCCAGAGAACAGACAGTGCTGGAAATGTACTTTTTTTTACAGGGGCATCCCACCTAGGGCAGGGGAAGGGGTCAGGTCCAGCGGGGGCTCGATTGGAAGGGTGTAGGGCAGGTATTTTAGTCACCCCAATGAACATTTTCCTCTTCCCCTCAGAGAATTACCTAGCACCACTGTTCAAATCCCTTCCTGACAGTTTAAAAAACGAACACACCTAAACATTCTGAAATAAATGTATAGTGCACATAGATTTCCCAGGATTGTGGCGCTAGATCTGAGATCCGCGGAGATATTTTCTGCCGGATCCCAGATCTGGGAAGATCTATCCTAATGACAGCACTGAGTACAGAAAGGAAGAAATGGCATATGAGTGGGGACAAAAAGCTTGTAGGTGTTGTTTAGTTATTTGCCCACCATTGACTTCCCATGGCCATGCTAATCCCTATGGCAATTCCCAGCCAATCCTGCCAGCCCCCACCCAAAACACCTCCTAATTGAAACTCTTTCAGCTAGCTAATCAAGCCTTACCATCAAACCTTGCCCTTAAAGTATCTGCAAGTGTTTTCTCAAAGGATTCTTCTGAGAGTAAATGATGTAATTGTAGTTGTAAACACGCTACTGGTGAAATAAAACATGTCTTGACCAGGTCTGTTTTCAGCCACTTGATTTAAGAGCACCATGTGTCTTTCACTGAAGTCCTGTTAAAAGCAAGCATTGGTCAAAGCCAAAAGTTTAGGCTTATGCATAAGTAGATGTTCAGGTACTCGAACCATTTTGCACCTGCTACCATCAACAGCCAGCTAATACCAATACAGCAGTGCCTTTCCCATGCCTACATGAAAGCCCAAACTGTTAGCATTGCCAATGCATCAGGACCATGCATCAAGGGCAAAGCAAGCATACCACTTGGCTTAACTGAACCACTTTGAATATAGGCCAGTCTAGTCAGTAATAACATTTATGGTGCACAGTCAGCCTGGATATACTTTCTGTGGCATTCCATGTTGACAGGCTGAGAGGCCTAACATGGTAATGGCATATATTGGTGCAGCCTGCATGGTCGTACATGGGAACAACCAGCATGAATTTGTTTTTATATTGGCATATGTTGTGGGCAAAGGCGCAATGAAATGTATTGGAAAATGTTCCTGTGCACGGTTGTTGACTTGCAATGGTTGGGTTTTTCCATGTGCTTCCATATAAATCCAATTGCAAACTGTATTGATTTCTACCCGAATTTGCAAAGAAAGTTCAGTTAAAATGCATAATATTAACTAAATGTTTCAAACATTTTCTTGGGAGTGAGAAACCCCCTCAAGCACCCATTGCTTGGTTTGGGCTCCCTCACTGTGCTCCGTCGATCCCGCTCATTGCAAAAACATTTAAGCCTCTTCAGTTCAGAAATTCACCAGCCTCCACTTTACGTCACTGTGTATGTATGATGTGTGTTTTAATGCGCACACAGGGGCAGGGTGCTGCTTAATGCTGGCGTCATGCACCACACGTCGTCATGCCATCCTATATATCTTTATGAATATGATACAAAAGTTATTCTGGCATAAACCTTTCTTCAGTAGAGAAATGTAACTTTGCTGTAGCTGAATGAGTTTGTCCAAACAAACTCAAGAGGAGTTTTCTTGTGTCTCCTCTTTGTGACAGTGGCGCTGCTGCCCTAGTGCAAAGAAATGGTAAAGGGGCCTCACCCATTTTTTTGCCCTGGGCCTCAATACACCTTGTGACAGCCCTGTATTTAAGTCGCACCCCAACTCTATTTGCAGCGGATTCTGGCCGTTTACATTGCCAGTACAGAACTTTGAAGCCACATGTCGAGTGACGTACTGTACACTTCACCGATATTTAGAGTTAAGGAAAGCCTTACACTGTGTGCACCATTAGCCATTTTCAAACGCGCTGGTGCCATTCTGAGGTGTCTAGCTGGAGATAACATTAACTTTGATGCTTTACAAACAAGGTATTGGCAGGAGTCCCAAAACATGCCATGCTGAAAGTGTGGTGCGATGGAATGGAGTCTCCATTACAAAACCTGAGCAGATTGGGACCCATAAACTGCAAGCTGGTGAAGCAACAACTGCTTGATGTGCCAAGCAGAATGTCTCACTGTGTGGCACCTTCCACCAGCTTTGCCCTGGTGGAAGGTCGTACAGCAGGTGGACTACTGCTGGGGGCCCTATAATCCTACTCTCATGGCTTCTATCAACTCTTCATTAACAACACTCAGATGTTCTTCTCCTTTCATTCCTTATCTGACAAGCTGTTGTCAAAAATGTTATACTGCCTCTCCTTCATGAAATATTGGATGGCAACTCATTTGCTCATGGTCATCTCTGCTAAGACTGACGTTCTCTACTTCACAGCTGAACAAGCTATCTCTTGCTCTCCCCCTCTTCTTCTCTTCTCTCCTGACTATATTCCTCACTCTACTTCCGCTCTGAACCTTGATATCATCTTCGATCCACCATACAACTTCTTGCACTTCATCTCCAAATCTGCCACTTCAGCCAGTCTCATCCTCCTCAATGTCAGAAAAAGTGGTAATCTTCTTCCTGCCAATACTGCTAAACAGCTAATCTCCCCCTTCCTCCTTTCTAGATCTGACTACTCTGCCTGTCTCCTCTATGGACTTCCCAACTATGTTTTTTTTTCGTATTGCCCAAATTGGTCGTTTCCAACTTACCGTACAGTAAATCTGGCCGAATTTGACCAGTACCATTTGATTGTTTAGAAACGACCAATTTGGTTAATCACTACCAAGCATGGGGCTCAGGGGTTGTGGTGGTGTCCCCTTCTCCCCATGTTTGGTAGTGATGGCCTTTGGAAGAAGCAGGGGTGTTGCCCACTTCCATACATCTGGAGGCGGGGGAACGGGAAAAAAAAGAAAAGATGACCCTGAAGGGTCGGATCCGCTAAGTAGGGGGTGGGTGGGGGAGTGTTTTCAGGGGGTGGCGAGTTTTTTTAATTTTTGCAGATTTGGCTGTGGCAAAATTGGCTTTATGGGCAAATTGACCATGGTTAATTCGACCGCGACCAATTGGACCTTGGCCAACACGTATACAACCCTTTAGTTTACCTCTCGACAAAATCCTCAACGTTGCGGTCCACACACTTTTCAAAATGTCTAGCTTTACCTCTACCTCTACCTTCTAAATATCCCTGTTTTCCTCTCTCGCTACCCTTTATGGTCAACCATAAAGCACTTTTCCATCACCCCTACATGCTTAACTCAGCACTTCCTCCACCATCCTGTTCCTTTGTCATTTTGTCCTGTCTTCACCCCTGGTTTAGGTTTCCACCTTCCCCTACAACGTGTGGTCTTGAAGTCACATTTTCTTACACCATTGTAAAGGACCAATGTCCTCTACTCTATTATTATTGATAAATATTGTACACATTGTTATGCATTGCTTTCCTTGCAATTGTTATAAGTACAGATAAAATAAATATACATTTAAATAAACAGTGTTCAAAAAACGTTTACTTGCCGCCTCTGAGAGCACTTATGGGACGAGTGGACCTTATTCGGAGCAAGCCATCCTCACGTGAGAGTGAAGGAAAACAGGAGGTGGAACATGAGAAGGAAGAGAGTTGGGACCAGCAGGAGTGAAAAACGAGGAGGCAGAAATGGAGGTGCAAGGAGGGGGAACATCAGGAAACAGAAATTGAGGAGCAGCAGGAGGGGGACATGAAGCCCCAGAGTTACTGCAGGTGATGGTTACAAGGTGGGGTTTGAGCAGCAACAAGTAGTAGATTCGGATGAAGCTGATATGGGGCAGGTGGATGTGTCTGATGTGAAGGTGCAGGATGGGCATCAGGTGGTGGGACGTGAAGCAGATGCAGTACAGGAGGCAGGTGCAGAGATGGAGCTGTAGGAACCAGGGCAAAATGGTGCAAAGGTGAGATTAAGGTTGGGGAAAACAAAAGGGTACTTCCACCAACACGTTCACGTATGGAACCCTATTGGGATTGGTAGTACTTCCCAATCCCCGATGGTAGGGTACAGACACAAGCAATTGCAGTTCTGTTAAACTGCAATAAGGAAGCAGGATAAGGAGACAAGACAGAGCATTATGGATTGGGTGCAGCTTCCATATGTTAACACATTTTGTGCTGTATAAACCAACATTCCATATACATGTTGCATCCACTGACCCTGCCACAATTGTAGCTTTCTTCAGTGGTGTAGAGGAAGCATCTGATTGGCCCTCTCCTTCATGACAGTATGCTTTACATCATGGTGGGGTATGACCGTCATTTCCAGTTTACCAATCAGAATCAGCTGTACCAGCTGCAGCTAATTGCCCAGGATGACCTGGGCAGACTCCTCATACATCTGTTTTGGAAAGGGTTGTCTGTCCTACACATGTGGGCATAATGCCTGTTTCCGGGATTACGTTTGTGAGGACTTGCTAGGATCATCATGTCCACATGGGAATTGTAGGCATGATGGGTATGATTTGGGTGTGGGGGCACACTACCCAAGGGCATCATTGGAATGCCACTACCAGAACATGTGTACAGCCCTATGGGGAAGGGCTAAATGTCATAGTATGCAGCGTGAATAAACAGCCATATTGGGAGCGGGCAGTGGATAGGTGGGAGCCATGCCCATGCTTTCCTGATTATTATTGCAGGACCAAGATGGCAGAAGAGCGAGCTTTATGAGCAGGACAAAGAACACAAGTCTTTGCACTAAGGCACCTCAGGCAGGGAAGCCGGAGAAAAGCAACACCCATCAGCAGAGGCTGGGTGTGCTATTAGGCCACGATGCTGGTCATAGATGAGCAGCATCATCATCACAGTGCTACGCTTCAGCGCTCCAAATGTGTCGCAGTTCCTCACAGTCTAGTACTCTTAGGTGTCTTGCGCTGTGGAACATTACAATGAAAGTGTGAAGAACATTGAGACTTTGAATTGAAGGCACAGTGACAGTGCGCATGGCACATGACAGAGATTATTAATCATTCTAGATACTAGAGGGTAATTCTGTATGTGATTATTCTGTCTACACTTACAGAATCTGAGCGACATTCATAGGGACATATTCCACATGGCAAAGCGTTTTAATCATCTTTATCTCTGTCCATTGATGCACGTCCTGAGGAAGCATGTGGTAAACTTCCATTCTTATACTGATGATACCCAGGAGTTTTTCAAAATTGGTAATGTGGATGAATCGTTTTTGAGGGTCAAACATTGTTTGGAGGAAGTCAGCAGTTAGATGTCGCCCAACTGGCTTGAACGTAATGCAAGCAAAACTGAAGTAGCATTGTTTGGTCCCAGACATCTCCTTGACTCTATGAGTTGCCCCATCCACCTACCTTTCTTTGCTCAGAATTGCCCTTTGCTATTAAGACAATCAAATGTGGGCTGTTTCTGGCCGGAAAACTTGAGCAGCGAAGGTCAGGATGGTGCTAAAGTGCAGTCTATCTTTATACACTGAGCCTTCTGCACCAGGCACTCCCATTTATTCTAAAAGAAACTACTGTGTCCTTAATTGACAGACTATCCCGTCCCCTACTCTCACATATACTGAAAAAAACAGTCAAGAGTTATAGAAGTTCATAATTTAGTTACATCTATTAAGCATTGGGAATATGATATTAATGCAGCGTTCATTTGTTCATCATTAACAAATTGACAATCATTTCAGGTATAGAAAAAAAGTGTTTTTTAAAATCATACAACAGTGTGCATACTATTATAAAACATTCAAAGTACAATGAGCTTAATGCATTTCGGGAACTAATTATCCCTTCTTCTGGAGGATAGTTCAGCAAGTCAAATTCATACTATTCATTGTTTCAAGCTTCAGCGTAATCTACAAGATAAGTGAAAAACTGAGTATCAGTACAATGTGACATTCAATACTTAACAGTCTTCCTGTGATCATGTTATGCTCATTACAAAAGATCAACTATATCTTGAACTGTTTTGTAACAACGTTCAGGCAATCTCAGTGACTACTTCTCAGTGGGGTGTTCTTCTGATCTTGAGAATTCTATGTATAAAAATGAAAAAGAGTGGTAGAACTCCAGTTTCTCTGTAATCTAATCTTTTACTAGTAACCAATGTATGTATAAATCAATACTTATTTGCTGGTGATGAGTGTCCTGTGGACAGGACTAGTGTAGAACAACTCTCTGTATCCCCGTGTTAAGTGGACTTGATATGAACATAACGTTTTGGAAAAAACACAGTATTGCATCTGCATCTATTTAAAGCTGATACATTCCCCAAGGGGGTCAAATATGCCTTACCCTGTTACAAAGTGCAATACAACTCAGTGCAACTCGACGAGATGGAGGATTCTTTGTGGCGTCCTATCTAAAAGACACAGTGCCACGTTTTAGTTATGTGTTTGGTCAGCATAAGAAATAGATTTGACTATCCGTGCAAAGTAAACTTTCTTGGTGAAATTCGTAGTGTCATGTCAACCCATGTGCGATATCCTTAGTTACCGCCATACTGCCAGCGTTTTGTAACTAAATAACAAGCTTGTTACTTTCCGCGAGTGTTCAAGGTGTCCTAATCACTACCTGAAAGACCCTTGAAAAGTTAATAACTTAGCAGAGACTAACTCGCTGTAATGTCTTGGGGTATAGAGTATTTATGCCGTGTGTGTATGTATGTGGGTTCTAATATCTAGCCGAGCTGACTATATAATCTAACCCGAACTGTCCTTTTAGTTACAAGAGTGCATATTCTAGTACAGCATATGGGTTTATTCTCTAACCATATTTGACCCCTTTGGGGAAAGTATCAGCTTTAAATAGATGCAGATGAAATATTGTTTTTTTTTCCAAACTAAATCATATCAAGTCCACTTAAAAAGGGGATACCAACAGTTATTCTATAACATTATTCTATAACATGGGACACTCATCATCAGCAAACAGGTATTCATTTATACATACATTGGTTACTAGTTAAAGATTAGATTACAGAGAAAGGGGAGTTCTACCACTCTATGGCCCTCATTAGGACCCTGGCGGTAAGGGGTTTGCGCCAGCGTTAGCTGCGCCGACCCCTTACCGCCAACTACGAGTTCCCATAGCGCCATGGTCATTTTTCCGCCCGCTTTTTGCGGGCGTAAAAATCCATGGCGCTATGGGACCTTGGTGTTAATTACGCCACCGTAATTTACGGTGGCGTAATTAACTCCTTCCCCACTCCCATTGAGCCCTATGGGGCCGAAATGGGAATGGGGAAGGGTAAATGGGTCAATGGGGACTTACCGCCCCGCCGACCTCGGAATGGGGCGGTAAGTCCGCCATCCGCCATGGCGTAAAGGGACTTTGCGCCATGGCGGAAAAGTCCGCCGACGGCGGAAAAAATCCGCCAGGGTCGTAATGAGGGCCTATTTCATTTTTATACATAGAATCCTCAAAATCAGAAGAACAGCCCACTCAGAAGTTGTCACTGAGATTTCCTGAATGTTGGTACAAAACAGTTCAAGATATAGTTGATTTTTGCAATGAGCATAACATGATCACAGGAAGACTATTAAGTATTGAATGTCACATTGTACTGATACTCAGTTTTTCACTTACCTTGTAGATTATGCTGAAGCTTGAAACAATGAATAGTATGAATTTGACCTTAATTCTCTCCTGAAGAAGGGCTAGTTAGTTCCCAAAACGATTTGAGCTCATTGTACTATTAATTTACTAGATTTGTATGGACACTATTGCATGATTAAAAAATGCTATTTTTTCTATATGGGAAATTATTGTCAATTTGTAAATGTTGAACTAATGAATGCATGCATTAATGTCATATTCTCAATGTGTGATCGATTGAACTAAATGATGAACTACTATAAATATTCACTGGTGTTTCCAGTATGTGCGAGTGCAGGGAGTGTCCGTCAATTGAAAACACTGTACTTTCTTTGCAATTATCCATGTGACTTGTAGTGTCAAAGTTGTCCTTTTCTCCCATGCACCCTTTGGTTACACAAACATTTTGTAACTCAGTTGAAAAACACTTTACCACTATACATTAACTAAGGTGTGCATATAACCTTCCATTCTTTCTTTTGTTAATCCCATTTATTCTGTCAGATGACCATGCAGTGGTGTTTGGAGTCCTTGTGGACTCACACATAGACTACTTCAATAGTATTCTTGCAGGGAATCTAATTAAACAATGTTGGTGGTTGCAGATAGCGACAAATGCTGCACTTAGGTTGATATTTAGAGTGGGAAAGTCGTCCTCTATCTCAGGATTGCACCGATCTTTGCATTGGTTAAGAGTGAAAGACAGAATCAATTCAAGTTTCTTTGTCTAATATTTAACAGTTTCAACAACATTGCTTCTTCATATGTGGGGGAGAAAATGTGTAAATATCAATGCAGTGTTTCGTCCGGTGACAAACCTCTATGGGTGGTTCCTTCCTCCTCCTGTGAGTTTAGGGGTTACGTAAGATTTGCAGTTTATGGGCCTGAACTCCGGAGATTTGGGCATTACAATCCGTTTTCCAATTTCATTAAGCCCTAAAACCTGATCTGCTTAAGTATTTGCAAGGCAGCATTTGTCATTAGGTTCAGGCGATGGTATCCATAGTAATTTAGTTCTGTCCCCGTGTCCCAGCTGTACAGTTTAACACCTGCACGTAAATATGATTCAGTTTTTCCAGCGCGCTATATAAATACTTCAATTCCAATACTTCAAATCAAAGCGCAGTGAAGCAACGCAGACAGTGTGAGCAAATAGGGTAGCTTTTTTAGATGCAAAATGTGTCATTTTTGTGCTTTGAAGGAATTGAGAGAACAAATTGGGACTTACGCATAAAACCCCTGTGAAGAAATGAAAAGTGAATATTTAATAGAAATTGTATGCTTGTGATCTTTTCTCATAAGGGCATGATCGAGGACTTGGCTCTGTGAAGGAACCACGTTATTGACCTGTCTGATTGATGATCCGAACACTGTGAAAAGGGACGGGAAAGAGCAAGAGGTCACTCATGCTTTGTGCAGTTTATGTGAGATCAAGGTGTACCTTGAAACCACTTGTCTGTAGAAAGCACTGCAAAAAGTCAAGGAGAGGGCATGTGTTCATATTTCCCTCTTAATATCCAATTACAGTTCCTAACCATCCTCATGATGAGTGTCCCTGCCCCATGACTATTTAATGAATACAGTAATCCTATTCTCCCTTCACGAGCTAATCGTGTGACATTGGTTCACTTTGAAGGAAACCTGGGGCTTTTTGAAAGACTACTGGGCCCATGTTTAATCTCTTGCCCCAGTGGCAAGTATGGATCCTTCTCAAGCTTTTGCAGAGGTACTGCATTTTCTTAACCCTACAGGTTGAGGTAATAGCATCCTGAGCCATTTGTACTTCCATGCATGTTAAATGGGCAGCAGCAAGGGAAGACACAACCTCTTTAGCCACCCACGCGCACACCTTTGCAGTCCAAAATACCCCTATGGTTTCAGTGGCAGCTGCAGTTATAGACCCACCCTGCTGCTTTTGCTGCAAAATAGACTTAACCACATGTGCTGCCTCCAACTTGTCTGGGGATGCTGCTACACGGGTAATCACCCCTGATTCCTCATGACAATCCTATGTAGTACATTTGTACAAGGTCCAAGGAGGACTGTGGGAGAACATTTGATTGTAGATCAATGCCTGTAACTGTTGATCACGAGTTGGTAATGCAGATGGAGGGGCTCAGTTCAACCGTCCAGCAATTGAAGCTGGGTAGCTCACACTAATTCACTTAGACAACACTCTGGGTGACAATAATGATTGATTCTAGGGCTACAGCAAATTATATTGATATCACCTTTTCAACCAGTTTGAGAATTCAAAACAAAACCCAGGGCTAAACGAGCAAAGTCAGTGGTGGGTTTGCAGTTGGTGTCAGGATCAATTACCCTCATTGTTTAGAAGGCCACAAAAGGGCATATGAAGCGAATCAGGATCTACTTGATAGCAACTCCACAATTTGGACTGATATGTGGAATGCCATGGCTTCACAGGCACCACTCATTATTGATTAGACCCAGAGGGCTGTATCTTTCGAATCACACTATTGTCTAGAAAATTGTTCTGACCAAACATTGAAAAACAACCCATCACCTATTTAATTTAGCCAAGCAGGAGCATGCAGTCTCTTACTTAGCGGTACATAGGATTCTACCCCTCAATAGCAGGAGTATGTTAATGTGTTCAGCAGAAAGGCTGATAATACTCTATCGCTGCACATGTTAGGTCGCCCTTGGTCGGTGTAACAGCTGGTGCCTCTGGCAGTAGAAGGGTTTTTATGTGTGTTTGCCCATAACTTTGGCAAGATGGCAGCCTTTCCTGGCTGTAAGTGCCTCACCCATCATGGTGGACTTAAGCTTCCAGTTCGGCACCACGGCAATGGCATGGAAATAACCAAGAGACCTACTGAGCTAGCGCTCCTTAATGTGCATGAGTACCTATTGTGTATGCTTGCTTCTCTCCTTCTCTGTGTGTATTCCTTCTGTTCTCGGGTGAGTGTTGGAAGCCTCTCTTAGCCAGAAGCCCTTTTACTGAAGTTCTTCTGACACATCGCATTTCCTGCCTCTGTGGTCACCGCAATAAAACAGGGCAGCCTAAACATCAAGCTGTCACCTCTCGCGTCAGCAACATTCACAGGTTTTCTAACGTACTTCATTGGTTACCTTTTTTGAGGTCACTTAACCCAGTAGTATCCTAACTCTTAGCAAGATACCCTTAGAAGACGATCAACCTCGTTTCACTGAAAGCAAGAACTGGAGTGCCAAGGAAAAACCTGACTTTGGTTCCAGGTGTTAATATTCCCACAAAAATAGCGCGATTCAAAAATATCGTCATATATTTGCGCCGATATTGGCCCATGGACCCTGCGGGGGACACCCCCACAACCCCTGCATTATTTTAAAATGTGCGGGGGACACCCCCGCAATCCCCGCTCCCACAAAATATCCTCCCCAAAGATATTGCCTATGGTGAGACAAACGGCCATAGGGACGGCGTTATTTTTGGTGGGGATATTTTGTAGGGATGCCCTGACTTTGACAGTACAAGACCTTTGACTACAAGGTTGAGTTTAAGCCAAAGGCAGTGTTGCTCTTTGGCAGAGTGTATGCATTGGCAGAAAAAAGGTGGAGTATTTGGGTGCATACCCCATGAATCGTTTTATATGTCATCCCATCTCCCCCATGGCAACACCACTCTTTTTTGTGTGGGGAAATCGGGTGAGAACGATACCTGTTTAGACTACAGTGTGGTAATAAAGGCACAATCAAAAACTGGTACCTATTATCACTTAACCCAATACGTTTAGATCAGGTCCATGCAGCAACAATCTATAACAAGCTGAAGCTTTAAGGGTGCAGCATTCTGTGCATGTAAAAGATAGTGATGATAGGAAGACTATGGTCGGCATGACCTCCAGTTTAAAAAAAATATCAGGCGATGCCTCTTGGCCTCTGCAATGCCCCAGCAGGAACACCATCCATATGCAAAGCTTTAAAAGTGTGTACTTTATGTTACAACAGTGGAGATTTTACACTATACATATAAGACCAGGAAGGGGTACACATGGATCCCAAAAAAGTCAGAGACAGTCCTGCAATGTCCCATTACTACTGCATTAAAAGCAATCCATTCTGTTCTTGGCTTTGCACATTTCTATAGGAAATGTATTTCACCTTTTTCGTGCTTGTTCACAACCATCGCAGGAATGTTGCCGATTTTATTGGTCACCTTAAGCAAACATAACTTTCAACTAGTAAAGGGAGGAATTGACTACTGCCCCTGCTCTTCACCATCCGGGTATTTCACATCCTTTTATTTTGTACAGCGCCTTAATGCCCCTGGGCTGCAAGTGCTCTTTATAAATTCAATAAATAAAATATCCTATCCCAAAAGGATCACGGTATTAATCAGTTGCAAACAGTGGCATTTTACACAGACAAGATGACAGATGCTCAATGCAATGCTCAGATTGTGAATACATAACTAGCGAGCAAGGATGCATTTGAAAAGTGGAGGCACTGCCTTCTTGGAGCACATCATCAGGTAACGTTTTGTAGTGACGCTCGTTATCAGCAATTCTTAAAGTCAGTATACACGCTAAGCACTAGGCAGCTGTGTTGGTCATAATATTTTTAACAACTTTAACTTTGTGGTCACCTTTAAGCTATGGGTGGCAATCCAAAACACTATTATTCTTTTTTGGTACTTATAACCTTTGTGAATAGACCTGCAGACTCCTTGTGCGAGCATGTAATTCCTCCAGTAAACATGTACAACATGGCAAATGGGCAGGGAGTGGCCCGAATCAATCGGTGAGAGATAGCTTACCTTACCAGAACAACGTGTTGTTCTTACCTAAAGAGGAATTTCAACAACAGCAGTTGCAGCTCATCCATATTGGACGAGAGGCCCTCTACCCACCCATTTTGAATGACCTGCCACAAAACGAGTCCAGTAAAACAATGAGTGCTCCCTCAGCTCCTGGTCTGGCTTCTTAAACTGTCACAGGGAAACATGGTTTCCCTTTAACAGTTTGTACCCCTGTGCACAAGTCTAATGTGCCATGCAAGGCTGTGGAGTTTTGCTTCCCCAGCCTCGCAGCACCCATTTGGGATGTAGGCTGTGGTACTGCATCTATGAATGTGCAAAGGGGCGCTCCTACACATACCAACACATACAGATCTATCAGGCATCCTCCAGAGGATGTGCCGGCTTCTGTGCGCATGCACAGGAACCCAGAATTGCATTCTGGTTCCTGTTTTTGTTGCACGGAGCCAGCCATTGGGGATCTGTAGGAGTGGATTCTGGACCGGGATAAGAGTTGTCACATAGCTAGACTGCACTGCATTACTGGATCCAGTCGGCTTACGCTTTATGCTTCTAGAATGGCATTTCTTTCTGAGCATCATTGTTAAAACAAACATGATTTCATCTTTGCTTTGACACTGATATCCAGTAAAAAATGCACCTCTCCCCTGAAAACCCAGATAAAATGCCTGCGTAGGTGAATGGGCCTCAGATTTCGGTGTTCAGGGTAAGGGGATGCCACCAAAAAGACTACTCTCGTGAGAGTCTCTCACCATGCTGGTGATCAGGTCTCTAATTTAATTAATCAAATAGCAGGCTGAGCAAGTCCAAGCTATGATTCATTAAATCAAAGCGGCAAGCTCACCAGCCTGGTAAACACCCCTCACCATACTGGTTACAATGTCTCTGCTTTCAGAGACCCACTCACCAGCCATGCAATTATGGTAAATGGTGTTCCATGGCTAGAATGGACTGCATTTCTGCTGCCAGCCCGGTTACTTTTTCTGCCTCTGGCATGGCATTTTTTACCAGGCATTTATGATAAAGCAAACAATGTAAAGTGTTATTATGTGGCTAGACTGGCATGTTCGTGCAGTCAGTCTAGCCATTTATTACTGTGGAGTGACTTTTTTTGTGGACATGTATGATAAAGCAGGCATGAAAGGTGCTATTTCATGGCTAAACTGGAATTTACGCATAGCCATTCTAGACATGTCTTACTGTTGCATGGCATTTTTAGTGGATATCTATGATAAAGTAAACATAAATGTTATTACATGTTGGACATATACGTTATTGCTGTGGCATGGCATTTCTAATGGCAAAGCCAATGGGAGTATGTTTTTATGGGCAGGTACGTGTATATATTGTCAGAGTAAGTTTAGGCATGTTTTCCTATAGTATCATTACTGGCATTATGCAAAAAACAAACATGAGTATGTTCTTTAGGGGAATACTGGCATGTACAGATGCAGCCAGCATGGAAATGTACGGGCACAGCCAGCATTCAAATGTTTTTTACTGGCATACATCTTTGGGAAGGGCATCATGAACATGCATTGGGAAATGCTCCAGTGCACTGTTGGTGACTTGCATCTATTGGATATTTCATCTGTTACCTTACAAAACCGATTGCAAACTGTCTCTTGTTTTACCCAACTTTTCACAGAAAGTATGCTCTATAATGTACCATTTTAACCCATTATTCAAAAAATCCTCTTATTTGGTTTGGGATCGCTCTCTACACCCTGCCACTCACACATATTTGTGACAAATATTTACACACCTAAAAACAATCTCTGGCCATCGTTGAACAACAGGCCCTAAATTAATTCCATTATTCCGTTTTAGTGGGACAACCGTGATGCCACAAAACATTAGATTTGGTAAAGAGACATTTTGGGGGCCATCCACAATGGAAATCTAATGACATATGTGGGCGCATGTCTGATTTTTGCATGGTCGATTTTCTGCAAACAGTAAAGTAGTTTGCTGCTACTTCAGTTCCTCACAGACTACCACTCATGTATTTCTCGCCCTGCTGAATAATACAAAGAAAGTGGGAATTGTGCTGTGACTTGGTTTTGGGAGCATAGATTTACTGTGTGCAGCGTTTGACAGGCATTACCAGTTGTTTGCGAGGGCCATACAGAATGTAGTGTATAAGATAGCTAGTGCCAAGGACATGTTCCACAGGGCATTATTCATTGAAGCAGCGGAGAGAGTATATGCTTGTCTAGAAAGAGCTTGCGTAACTTTTGTCCCATGAAGGAACAGAGAGAGAGTGATTTGTGAAAAAAAAGGATAATACCCAGTGCTCCAGATAAGGTTTTGACATGGGAGCAGTGGCCTAACATGAACTGTGGGTCCCCCCTGTGAGCCATGCTGAGGGGGCTCCCCCAAGCTACTCAACAAAGCATGAGACATGCCACACTCAGAGCCGACAATGACCACCATGCATGGGCAATGCCCATCATGGGCATGCTGCTGCAGGGGCAGGCATGCACTGTGCTATGTGAAAGATGTAAGTATGAGTTTTAATCAATTCTTAAATCTTTTACCTTGCGTAGAAACACAGGGTTGTCCTTGGCCCCTAACAGCTAAATGTGCCAGCCACTAGTGCTGGATGGTGAATTATTTTTAATTGATGGGCGTAAATATTTGCCACAAGTATGCAAGAGCGACCAAGCATTATTCCTTATGCAGTGGAAGATGGAGGCAGTGTGCCTCCATCTCCGCAAAAGGAATAATTTCTGTGTGAAAGCTGAGTGCATGCCACTGTTTGAAGTGCCAAAAAAAGGTAGTGAAATATGCTCCCCCTGCCCTTTCCTATCCCTCCCACCCTGTTCTCCACATACCCACCCAAATTCAAACCCCATAACTGCGTCCTTCCTTTCTTCCTTTCCACCACTCCAAGCGAGACCAGGGTGTTTCACAGCAGTACTTTCAACGCTGAAAAAAACACAATGAAAGAAAATGCATTAACATGACAACCATTAGTTTGTCATTTACCCCCAGCATGCATCTTTAGTAGTACCCCCCTTCCATGCCAATGAACTACCATTCGAAGCTCTTAAGGGACATGCCTAGGACTATAGCTAACCCATAAGCCGCCCTCTCCCCCATTACCTTTATAGACACTGGGTCATTACGATTTGGGTGGTATTCTGGCAGTAAACCTGCCAGAATACCATGCAATGGAATTACTGTTACTTCCACTTGGTCCGGTGGTATTACTGCCTGATTAAAAGTGGCAGTGGAGGTGTAAGTCCCCATTTTGTTTTAGTCTACAGGATTCAATGGGGCAGTGTCGGTGTAATTACGGAAGTGGGAATTCCGCATGGATTATCTGCCAAAAATGGGCGGAAAGTCATCAGATTTACCTCCAGCTCATAGCTTGAGGTGAATCCTTCAAATCCATCCAATTCTTAGTTGGGCAGGGCAGTAATGCAGGAGTATATGGTAATACTGGTGCATTTAACCCAAACCGCCCAACTTGTAATGAACAGTGTCTGCAGTCTTCAGCAAACCATGGCTAATTATATATGGCCCAGCTGTCTATACAAATAAAGAAAAGCAGTCCAGCACTCGCAAGTTAGAGCGTACAGTGAGGCACTGGAGTGTTATCAGCAAAGCCCAGGTTTGAGTCCCAAGTAGGGGAGCAGTAAAAAATGCAAAGGTGCTTTTCCGTGATGGAACGAACTAAGGGAATGGTATTTTAATAAACATTTTAATAAACATTTCCTAGTTATTCATGCACATTAAAAGATACATTTTGAAATGTGTACCTCTTGGGTCAGGCAATAATACCAGTAGTTTCTTCTGTGCCACTGTGTGTATTTCTATGTGTTTGTTTTTTCTATGTTTTGTAGGGAATATTTGTATTCCATATTTTTCTCTTTTGGCAGAATTTGACTATTTGTAGGGAGTAAAAGTGGCAGATACATCCCTTATCTTAAGGCTGATAATACCTCAGCGAGGAAATTAAAGGACAGTATTTAGTAGAAAGTGTGTGATTGCGATCTGAACTCTAAAGTGCAGAGTTCAGCTCTTAGCTCTGTGAAGGAAGGAAGTGTAAAGTATTGACATGTATGATTGTCAATATTAATGATTTGGCTGGAAATTCTAAAGCGGCAGGAGCCACACATTGTTTGTGAAATGTTATGTCTGATTACAGAGTACCCAGAAACTGCATTGCTGTTGGAAGAACAGCAAGGATTCTGGGAGAATAAGTGTTGCCTGTTCTGTCTCAACCTATTCAATTACAATACCTAATACTATGTCTGGCGATCCTTGTTCCCCTACACCTATCCATTGAAGTACCCCATTTCTCTCCAGCCAAAAAGTAAAAAGGTGACAATACAACCATTGCACAAGTTCACCATAAGCCACCCAGCTATTTTTACTTGCACACATTTTCAATAGTTGCTGGCATTGCAGAGTACTCCAAATAGACGTTCACCCTTCAAAAGTGATCTTGATTTTGCTTTTATGTTCTTCATTCTTGAGAAAAGATGTTCACAGCAATATGCACTGCCAAACGGTGCAATGAACCAAACTGCATAAAATGATAGATTGCAGAGAGTCTCATTTGAAGTATTGGCTGTAAAATGACAGTAGGTTTGTGTTTTGAGTAGATCTCTTCAGCACACAATTATTTTGGAGAGCAATGATTTTCAGGAGCATCACTATCTGTCCAAAATGCATCTGAATATGCCATACACCTGTAGGCCCTAAAATCTTCAGACCTATATTTGAACTCATTCAGCAGGTGACTGACCAGTGCAGAACACTTTTTATGGAGCAGAGTCTAAGCCGATCTAGTGAATAGTCTTGCACACTGGTGGACGTTCATTTCATTCAACCATTTCTCAAATAATTCCTCCATATGAACGACGGATTGGATATTTTCTTAGACCCCTTTGATAAATTGACCATTCCCTTGATGTTTTCTATCGAAGTCTGAAAGGCCCTTGGTGATGTTAACTAGGAATATCCAACAGATTTAACCAGGCATCATCATCCAAGAAGCTGGCATCTTTTACTTTCCTCGTGAAGGCTTTAATTTCATCAAGCATCAGCCAGAATCTGGGTAGTGTGGCTGCCCTGCTCAGCAAAATAAAATAGCAGAAGTCTGCAACATCATCAGTGTCAGATACGAACGATCTATGATTAGGCCGCTTTCATCTTATGAAATTCATTAATCTCTGACAAACCAGGTACACCCTACTTTTGCAAAACGATGTGTTCTCACTAAAAAGTCCTGAAAGGGTGCACAAAGTGAAAGTACATTTTTGGGCCAGGTTTTTTTTTTATTGCAACGCACTTCTTGAAATCCAATGATTTCATTCAAACTCTCGCTCTCGCTGTCCTTCAGGATTTATCCTACATTCTATATGTCTCACTCTCTATTTGACTCCCACTCCAGTTGTGTTCTCCTTATTTGTTTCCCTCAATCTTTGTTCCTCTCCATTTTTGTCCCTCTCAGGTTCATTCTCTGTCAAAACCTCTGCGTGTCATTGTCTGTTAGTACCCCTCTATATTTGTTGCACTCAAACCTGCCCTATACCTGTATCCATCTCTCTGTACTTTTGTTCCATCCCTATTTTTCACACTTTATATGTATCTTATTCTATCAGTCTCAGTTTCTATCCCTCTCTCTGTTTGTGTCCCTCTCATTTTCATCAATCTCTCTTTCTCTCTCTCTCTGTCTATCCTTCACTTTGGTATCTCCTAGTGTCACTTCCTCTCTTTCTCCCCAACCTACTCACCTTTTAGCCTCTTGCACTCTATGTGTAAGAACCTCTTTTTAGCTGAGCCTATAGATGGCGTAGGGCAGAAACTCAATGTAATGTAGCCATGAAAGTACATTTAGAGCTCAAGCAGAGATGTCTTTAACTTCGCTGTAAACCTGCACACAGATTTCCAGAGACATAAAATACTAGCAACTTCCAGAGATAGCTTTATGGGGAGGGCAAAAGGGTCACGCGCCTAGGCACCCTTCCTTCAAATGTGCCTCTACATTGCTGCCTGATGTAAAGAAGGCTTTGCCACTTTTCTTAGACAAGAAATACATAACAAATGTCAGGGTATTGTATGGTGTGCAGGTGCGCTTTACACCTGTTGCCTGGCTGTTGTTGACAAGTACAATCAATTCAATTTTTGGGGGCAATAATATGGTGTTAAGCCCCTGTTCCAAGGGCTGGAATGAGGGAAAATGGGTTATCAGCCCGAGCGAAGCGAGGGCCATTAACAAGGGTTTTGGGCCTTACCCCTATTCCAGCACTTGGAACAAGGAATTGAGGCCATTGGCACCCCAAGATACCAAAGCGGTAACCCGCGGTGCTGTTCAAAGACTGAAAATACTTTGTAAAGATGGCCGGCATGGAAAGGAAAGGCAGGCCTCCCTATGGAGCCCCTCTTCCCTTTCCATAACCACCACCGGGAGAAGAGCAGAAGAAGTGGCTGCGGCAGGAGTGCCGCCACTACCGAACTAAGGTAAGGCCGTCAGGTGGGATGGAAATACAGGCTTTCACTGGTGGTTCAAGCCTGCGTTCCTAGCCACCTGATTGGCTGACTACCGCCGCCAGGGTACTAATCAAAGTTGAATCATTATGGTTCAGATGATAGCTTAATGTGTTACAGAGAGCTTAGTTCTACTTTGAGCCTATTCCCTGCGATCCTCCTCAACACTTAAGCCATCACATCGCCCTTCGCACTCCCCCACTCTCTAGACGAGGTCCGGCGCTCTCCTCCCCATCACCCAGTACAACTGTTCCCCTCCTCTATGCCCCTCTGTATCCTAACCCCCGCTATATAGCTGTTCTGTTGTTACTTGTGAAAAGCGCTCCATTATGCATCGGTATTGTTGTATACCTCTGTAAAGCACTCTGTTGCTTCTCAAAGCTAGGTCTGTGCTCAATAAATATAATAATAATAATAATAATAATAATAATAATAATAATAATAATAATAATAATAATAATAATATACATGTACCGCTGTCTATGGTATAACGCATGTGCTTTTCGGGTTGCTTCCAAACTATCATCTGTATCCATGCTTCAGTACATTCTATGAAGCTGCTAATGGAGTTCTATGTTCATCCTGGAGTATTTGCTACTTTTTTTCATACAGTCATTGATCTTTGTCTTGCATTTATATTACAGTCAGTATATCTTTCTCGTGGCTGCTATTGATCATAGGAGTCCTGCACCTATGCTTGAACTCAATGCCCTAGTTGTAAACTGCTAACATACCCTTGAAACGCCTCTCGTCTATTATTCTGATTCCACTAAGGATGACCAGGGCAAGGGGATTTTAAGCGAGTACCCATACTCGCGACTAGAGATTCTGAATCGCTTAATTTCTTTGGTTGGAGGGGTGCCCAGAATGTCTGTGTGTCCCGGACCCCAAAATTACTTAAGATGGCGCTGGCGATCCTAATGCTAAATAATACTAAATTAATACTTAATACTTAAGACGGACCTGGCCTAAAAGAAGGCCCAATTGCAATGTCAGATGAGCAGGCAGGCAGCTTTGAAAGTGCCCATTTGTCAGAATTGGGAAAAGAGGAGACGGTAGTTAAAAGATGGGATTTTGGAAGGAGAGGGCACATATTTTCACACTGGGATCTTTTTCCTACCTCCCTGAACAAGTTATATATTACAAATGTAGATATTTAACCATGCCAATTGAAAAAAGAAACATTTTTGTTTTGTACCTACCTTTTTTGGGGGGACTGAACCAGATTCCTGGATTGGCTGTTGAACTAACTGCACAGAACTGGGTTAGTGTGCACATTACCAGGTCTGGCGTGAGGTACCGGCTCTTCCATAATGCACGATGGGGCATTGACCCACTACTGTCGTCCATTATAGACGGACCAAAGTCATCACAGTGAAAAGACTGAACTCTTCCGAACACTCCTTGGATGGCATTAACCGTCAAAGGGAAACATGATTTCCCTTTACCAATTATCCCAGTCCACATGCTCAATGGCCATTTGAATGTCAGGGGTCGGTTCACTTCCCCAGACTTGCATGGCACATTGGTGTTGTAGGCAGGGGAACTGTAGAACTAAATGTGCTTGGGTGGTGCACCTGTGCCTCCCGACACATTAAGATCACTACATCCACTGGGTATCCCTTCAGGAATCAGGAAGCTCTCTCTGCTTCTTGGTTCCTTTTGCATGCTGCATGGTAGCTGTAACGCCACTGTATCAGGTGGCATCTGTGACGAGGCTACATGTAAGACAAAACAAGCCTTTATGTGTTTATGTAAGTATACAACTATGTGTGCTGAGGACGTACTCACTTCTTTTCCACAGATATCCTGCTTCCAGGTGGCCAGGGAAAGGCTGTTGCTGTTAGATACTGACCCTGGGGTGGATATGTGAGGGAGGACTACTTGGGTGGAGGAGACTTGGGGAGTGAGACAAGGTATCCCCCATTCCCCTTTTCCAACGAGTCTGACATCTCCCATGCCTTTGTAGGCTATTGTCTGTCCCTTCCCCATGTTACCAGTAGATTTTTCCCCAGTAGATACCAGTCAGCTACTGGGACGAGGAATAGGCACACCAGAGCCATACATCCTCCTTTTTTGACTCACACACAAACACACACACACCATTTAGGTACTGGGATGAGGAGCAGTGCATAACTCCCAAACCAGTCTTTTTGGAAAATTCTACCTGGCTCGAAGTTGAAACGCAGGAAGGACAATGAAAATGTAGTCATCTGTAGAAGCAGGTCTATGGACTGCTGGACACGAGCAGACCTCTCCTGGAAGGGGGCATAGCAGACAGAGTGTTTGAGAACCCCAGAAAGATGCTGAGTTTATGCGAAAGGAAGCCAGGTTAAAGGAAGCTGGAGGCCTGTGGCAGATATTGGAAAATAAACCAACATCACCAGGCGAAGCTTCAGAATGAGGCCTGAACTGCGAGGTGGGAGCAAAGCCACAGAGAGACGCTGGGGAGACTGAGCGAGGTGCTGCTTGAGAGAGAGAGCTTTACTGAAAGCAAGTACGGTTGAATACCAATATGAATGCAAATAGTTTTGTGGAATCACACGATATAAAGGAACTATGTAGCTTGGGAGAGCAATCATTGGCAAGAGCCATAAGGATATAAAAGAACTGTGCAGCCCGAGGGAACATGCATTGGAAAGAGCCAAAAGGGAACTGTGTGTGAAAGTGCAACCAGTGAATAGTGGCAAAACAAGCAATGGTAAAACATCATGAGGATGTGAAATGGGAATAAGTCAAGCACCACTGTAGAGCTGAAACAGTGGCAACGTGCATACGAAGAAGAAGCAAATAAAATGTGTTGGTTGCAGGACCTGTAATGGGTGGACTGTGTGGTCGACAACAGAGCCTAGATAGAGCACACCTACTTATGGAAAAGCCACTTAAAATACTTGGAAAGAAGTGTGTGATTGTACATAAAGGACATTTGTGTGAACTAATATTAAGGAAATGTATTTCATGAAATTTGTGTAAGATAACCAAACCAGAAGAGCTGCAAAGTATCCCAATTTATTGTTTTTTGGGAAAAGTTGAAAGATTTGTAAGCTTGGGAAAGGGACTCCCTGTCTGCAATGTGAACTGGGGAAGGGAAACCTTTTACAAACCACGAGCTGGAAGAAGCTCTGAACTGTTATTGGAACACTTATCATCTTTAGGTTGACATCCGTACAAATTGTATACACATAGATATGAGGGCAAGTATAGATGTTGGACACAGACAGACATGTAATTTGGACTTACTCACATCGACTATCCTTAATTTCAGTTAAGTAGGGAAATCCCACCTTAGCATAGGGCAAGTTTAGCCTTCACTGACCATCTTTTCTGTTGAATAAATGTGTATAGCTGTGATACTGGAAATGCATTGGAGGGACAGGCCCTCCGTATCATTGTCCTTTACTGCTTTTTATCATGTGTTCTGACATGTTTTCTGTGCAGGAGTTCATGTGGGACTCCTGGCGGTGCAGCTCTCTCGTTTGGTTTTGGTGAACGGACCCATGGGATACCCTTATGGCACCCATGGGTAGGGGTACAACCATGTGTGCATAGTGTATGTTTTTGGGCACCTATGTGTGGCCCACATAGCAGGGTATGGGCTGGTGGCAGCTCCATGCTGAATTTGACAGGTGTTCTGAATATCCTCCATTTTGGGATACCCAGGCCCTGCCATTGGAATTAGTTGATTCCTGATAGGAAACAAGATGGCCCCTGTGGCCTCTTGCTTTCTATTGCCTGTTACCTTGTTTTCCCAAAGTCCTGGGAAGCTCTGACTCTGTCCCTTCCCCCTGACTGGCTGTTGGTTGGAAGTTCCATATATGGTGTTGTTGTGAAGGCCAGGCCAGACTGGCAGGAGCCTTCCCAGTGACTGTATGTTGTGGGTACACCCTGTGGGTGTGACCTGGGTGAATAGAGTGTGTGACGAGTACGCATTCTGTGTTGTGGATGTCTAGTATCTGGTGTTTGACACAATGACTGAGACAGCCCTGCCCGGAACTAGCATGAATGCAGTGTGGAGCGCTGAATGGTGGGGCACTTGTCCCAATACACATAACTTGTTGTGAGTGTCTGGAGAGAAGTGAATGGCCTGAATGCACTATGCACTTGATTGGCTGCTTGCCTGCATGAATGCCCTTCTGACCGATTGGTTGCCCGAGTGTGACCCAGCAGAATACATGGGAGACCAACTAGTGTATCTGGGGGCCTTTCACTGCTAGAATTTTTGTTCAGAACTGAAGAGTAACCAGAGTGAAACTGAAGCTTGACCTTGAAGCCCTGCTGGAAGAGAAGAATTGCTGTTGCCCTTCTTCATCAATCAGAAAGCTGCTGTGTCTCCAAGGACTGACCCAGAGAGGACCTGGTAAGGTGCCCTCTTCCCGAGCTACAAGGGACCATCGTGAACCAGCTAATCTTTGCCAAAGCTCCCTGGTAGACAGACCTACAACCGGAGATGGAGACCACCGCGGAATCCCAAAGAGAAGTGCCCAGACTCTTTTCCATCATGGTCGACGACCGCTGTCGCCGACCAGAGCCGCAGCGCTCCCGTTTGCCTAAGAACTTCATTTGATCCAAGGACGTTCTCATCTGCACCGTCAACTACTTTTTCCCACCGGAGAAAGTTGAAGCCGTCGACACGCCGAGGAACATCCACCAGTGGGTTTCCTGCCAGCCAACGAACACAGAGACACTGACGACTCGATGCCCTTGCTGGGCCACAGTTCTTCAAACTCTTGGCGGTCCAGAATTATTGTCACTGAGGCCTTGATTGCTCGACCACAAATAATAGAGAATCTTGACTGGCGTCCTCTGTGCCTCTCCTCTACCATATAGAGAGCAGAAGTACAGATCCCCCTCCAGTCTTTACACTGGCGGCAGTGGTGGGATGCTTATGGCTTTAAGAATCAGTGTATAACCGTGCCACTTACTAGGATATCTGCACTTTGTTAAATTGAGGTTTAGTTGTCTATAAGATAACTGCATTACAAGCAATGGAATCTATTGTGAATGGTAAATTGACTCGGATGAGCTTAGAGGCTCTTCAGAGTGCTTGTGAAGCCAGGGAGTTAGACTTTGTGGATAAATCTAGGGCTGAGCTGATAGCTGCCCTGGTGGACTACCAGACTGATTGTGAAACTCTTGAAGGGGGGGATGCAACCAATGAGGACTCTACCCCGAGGGTTGTTGCCAAATCTGTTTCTGGGAATGCCACCATTCCTGCTGGCTCTGTTCCAAACCCCAGCAATTCCTTGGAACTTGAGTTATTAAGTATGAATTGGCCTTTGAATATTGCAAGTTGGAAATAGATGCTGAGCTTAAGAAAGAGGAGTTGGCACAACAAGTGGAACTCAAGAATAGGGATCTCGAACTCAAAGACAAGGACACTGAATGTCAGAGAATCCAGCTAGAGAAAGCTAGAGTGGAGACTTCAGCTAAACCCAGTGAGAGTGTCAAGTCCCCAGCCACCACATTTATGAAAGATTTGGTTGGTGTGTTTGTGGAGGGTTCAGATATCCTCCAATGGATTGAAGCGTTTGAAAAGCGTGTGCAATTCATGATGTTGATAAGAGAGATTGGGCTAAGTGTTTGTTAAGCAGAGTGCCTCAGACTGTATATGACTGTATTCTGAAGCTGAGTGTTTGTTTGTTTGTTTGTTTATTTTATTTATATAGCGCTCCAGATCCATAGGTAGAAGGGCGCTTTAAGGAAGCAGTTACAGAGAATGAAGTATGCATTTACAATGTACAATAATTTACATAATATACAAACATATTCAGGCAATAGGCAGCTTTACAGATGTATAAAAGAGGAGGTAGATGCTATTCTTTATTCAGTAACCATCCAATAACATGTTTCCTGAACATCGGAAAGGACTTGATGGTTTTAATGTTGAGTGGTAATGTGTTCCAGAGATGGGAGGCAAGCACTGTGAAGCTAGCGCCACCTACTCTTTTTAATGTAAATATAGGTACTACCAGACATAGGGAGTTGGATGATCTGGTGGTTCTAGTGATGGATTTCATGGTGAATTTGTTAGTGAGATATGGTGGGGCAAGGTGGTTTAATGCCTTGTATGTGAGGCAAATAGCTTTTTTGGTCAATTTTTTGTTGTATGGAGAGCCATTTACACGCTGTCCTAGTTGTGGAAATGTGCTCTCGTCTTGGGATGTTGAGTGCTGCACAGTGCATTATTTTGGAGTACCTGGAGTTGTTAATTATTGATTGGTTGGCTCCTATGTAAAGGCTGTTGCAATAGTCCAGTCTGGACTGTTTGAGGGCTCTGGCAAGAGTGAGGCAACTGTTAGAAGATAGGAAGGGTCTGCTAGCCCTAATTAGCTTGCCAGTGTAGGTGGTGGCTGAGGCGGTCATATTGATTTGTTTGGTGAGGTTGGAGTTGGCATCAAGGTAAAAACCTAAGGTATTCACACTTTTACCACTAGGGATGGTATTGCCATCAATGATCATGTTGTTGTAGCAGGGACTGAGTTCAGACAAGTTGCTGGGAGAGCCGACAAGGAGAAGCTCTGTCTTTTCATCATTCAAGCAGAGGTCGTGGGTGGCCATCCATGCCTGAATGATAGAGAAGATTTTGTTAATCTGGGTGACGTCCGTGTTGTAGTTGCCTGAGATGGTGAGGAGTATCTGGGTGTCGTCTGCTTAATTGGTGTATGTGACACCCAGACTGTCCAGTGTATCGAATAGTGGCTTTGTAAATATGTTATGCAAAGTAGGCGAGACACAGGAGCCTTGTGGGACTCCACGCGTGATGGGAATGGAGTCCGCTGCAGCTGTTGTTGAGAAAACTCTCATAGTTCTATTCGCCAGGAAGGATTGTATCCATGAGGAGGCGGAAGGGGAGAAGTGGGCTGCGATAGAAAGGTGGTTGCAGAGGATTTCGTGATCAACTAAATCGAAGGCCAATGAGAGGTCTAATAGGAGTAGGATAGCGGCATTACCTTTGTCTTTGATTTCATCAATCTGACTTTTGAGGTCAACAAGTGCGGTTTCTGTTCCATGTTGAGGTCTAAAGCCAGATTGACGTATACCTAGAAGTTGGTTGGATTCTAGATACTCCTGAATTTGGAGGTAGGCGACTCTGTCCAAGATTTTTAGCAGGAATGGGACTGTGGTGATAGGACTATAATTAGTAGGTATGGCTGGGTCAAGTGATTGTTTTTTCTAGGAGAGGGAGAACCCAGGATTGTTTTAGGTTGCTGGGGAGTTATTAGCGAAGGAGAGGTTAATGAGTTTAGTGATAAAAGGGGAAATGTCTCTGGCTGCGTCTTTTATTATCTGGGCCGGACAGTTGTGCCCCTTACAATTAGAAGGTTTCAAGGAGGTGATGATTTTTTGGACTTCTGAGGTTTTAACTTTTTTTAAAGTGAAGCTCTCAAATTTATGTGAAGATGGGTGTAGGTGAGCTAGGGCTGGTGGGCTTGCTGCTTAGGAGTTGTTGACGTTTGTCCTCAATTTTGGTTTGGAGTCCTGTGATTTTGGTGTTAAGGGCGTTCTGGATACTGGCGCACCAGGGTTTGTCTTTGGTGCAGGTGTCTAATGGTGGGTTGGGATTTTCTAGTTCCTTTAGTATTTTAAATAGGTCTTTCGTGGAGGAACCTGCCTGGTCTATCCTAGCATTGTGGGCATCTTTTTTTGTGCGAATTATCTCCTTTTTATATAAGGCGGAAGTATTCCTAAGATTGGATTTATTTTCTGCTGAAGGGTTAGTTTTCCATATGAGTTCTAATTTGGCTTTCTGTTTCCTGAGTAGTTTAAGTTTGGGGGTGTACCACGAGTTCAAGTGGGCTATTGGTTTGCTTTTGCCTAGTTTCAATGGGGCAATGGTATCAATAGCATTGGCCATGGAGGTGTTGAAGGTGTTAACCAGTAGGTTTAGATCGGCATTAGCCAGTAATGCGTTGAGAGTGGGTAGGACCAGGGGTAATAGGGCCTCAGCAGTAATGTTGTGTTTGTTTCTGGTCGGACAGGCTGGTCTCATGGGGTATTTTTTGGGAGTTACATGATTGATGTTGATTTCGAGAGGGATGAGGTAGTGGTCCGTCCATGTGAGAGGTTGGGGGTCCTTACAGGTGGTGTTGCAGTTGAGAGCTGCTACCCAGTTGATAATTGTGCCTTTCTGGTGAGTGGGTAAGTTGCTGAGTTGAGCAAAGCCGTGCTCAGTAAGAGCATTTGCTAGTGATGTGGCTGGGGCGTCGTTAGGGTCAGTATAGCCAAGATTGAAGTCGCCGAAGATAATGGTTTGTGCTAGAGGCTTGGAGTTTTCAGCAATGAGTGACGTGATGTCTTCTTCAAAGACTCCAGGTGGGCCTGGGAGTCTGTATATAAGGTGAAGTGTGATTGTACTTGTAGGTGAAGTTTGTAGCTTGACTGTGAGTATCTCACAGGATTTGAGTGCTAAGGAGGAGACTAATCTGCAACCTAGTAGTGATTTAGAGATGATTGCTATGCCACCTCCCCCACCATTGGGTCTGTCAGCTCTGAGGATGGAATAGTTGACAAAAATAGCTAGCGATAAGTATGGTCTTGATGCCTCATGTAACCAAGTTTCCATTAAGGTGAGGAAGTCAAGATCATTAGTTAAAATGGTGTCGGCAATTTCTGTAGGGTGTGCCGCCAGGGATCTGACATTGAGTAAGGCTCCTTTTAGAGGTCGTGGTTAAGGCTTATTGGGGGCCTTCAGTTTCTTATCAGTCTTGGTGTTGAGGTTGGCAGAGTGCCTGCTAATTTTAGGGGGGAGTCTAGTGCCTAGTCTATTGTTATGTGATATAATGTTGGGGTTGGCTGAGCATGAAGGTTCTGGGGCCTTCGGAGTGGAGGGGTTAGTATAGCGTTTGGTATAGTTGGGCCTGGTACTGGGCAAGGCGCTGCCTGGAACACTGGGTCTGCAGTGATTGACAGATTTCTTAGAGATAGTGTTGATTGGGAGTCTGTTGTCTTTGGAGGAGGTATGGTGAGAGTAGCAGCTCGGTGGGAAGGGTGTCCAGGATGGTAGGAAGGGAGTGGGGCAAGGGATGGGGTAGTGTCTAGGACATCCAAGGTTGGCTTGGCCATCCTTGAAGGCTATGAAGTTATTGACGCTACACAGTACATTATCCTGCATGACACAAAAGGGGAACATAGTGAGAGTGAACCAGGAGATCATGGTCTGGCCATAAGGTTGCACAGTGCAAGTGTGGAAGAAAGGGGTCAGTATGAGTGCATGAAGTCTGCTTTGATTGCCAAGTTTAGCAAGACACCTAACCAATACCTTAAAAGGTTCAGGGAATTTAAGAAAAGAGAGAATGTGTCTTGGGTTGACTGGCTGAGTGCTGCGCACATGAACATGATGGGGTGGATTGATGGTTACAAAGTGAAAATGTGTGTTGAATTGTCCCACCTTATGATTTTGAGCATTTTTCGGAAGCCTGTTCACCACAGCTGCGTCAGTATGTGACTGACCAGAACATTTTGGACCCCTTTAAGCTGGCTAAATTGGCTGACAAGTGGGTCTCCATCCAGGTGTCATGATTCCTGCCCCTCATGTCCCCAGCCCTCCAAGATGTCAGAGTGGAGTCAGGCCACGATCACCTACATGGCCCTCAAGGGCCTCTCCATCCCTCCAAAGACCCACTTGAAGTCAGACTTGGCGCTTGTGGCACCAGACTCACTAGCTCCCATAGGATAACATTGAGGATTGGACTTGTAGTGCATTGATGGGGACAAGATGGATGCCCCCACATATTTCGGTTCCCAGAACTGCATGTGCGGTCTAGTCTTTTGGGTGTGGTTCAGCCCAGAGACACTTGGGATACCCAGAGACTATTTAAGCCACACCCAGGCTGAGAAACATGCTTTGCGTTTTCTGCACCTGCAGCGTGACACTCACTGTGTTCGGATCGGTCTCCAGTAGGTCTGCATCTTTATTCTGTGCTCAGCTCCTGCAAGAACAAGAACAACGTTAGAAACAGCCTTACCTTGCAGTGCTTCTGCCCATCATTCATTGCTCCTTCTGTTCTGCGGGCATCTTCGTCGGTGTCATTCCCATCCCGGCACGCCGCTTCCTAAGGAAAAGGGAAAAGAACAGAAAAAAGGCATTAGTAAGCATTCTGCAAATCTTCGCTTATTTTTAAATACTGTACGAGCTTCAAACGCTTACCTGAATCACAGCCGCTCTTGGGGAACTCTGTCTCCGGAACTTCTCATCCATCTGCAAGAGGGAAAAGACACTCCAGGTTAGCGTGGAAACATCTAGAGGCACCCATACCGCGCTTACCCACCGCATTTGTTCTTCATAACCGGCAACCACGCTGAAAACGTCGCAGCACCTACAAGACACAGAAAAAGAACTCAGTTCAATGGAAGTACGAAAGGGGTGCATCGCGCATCGCGCTCTCACTCACCTTCAGCGCTACTCATTTCAGCAGCAAGCTGCCATCCCCAGACGCCGGCCATCATCTAAGGAAGGAAAGGAACGAAGTTAGAGAACTGTTCAAAAGACTCATTATACTTACCTGTCGGACTCTTGCCAGTGAAGTAACTAGGCAGCAACAAGCCCGCATCAATCAACGCACCCCTGTGCTGAAAGCAGGACGGAGAGAACACTAAATAAGAAAACAAGGTGAGCTTTGGATCAAAGGGAAGGGTTGGACCCTGAGGAAGAAGGGGTTCAAGCACACATAGACAATAGGGGGTTAAACTCTACCAATCCTGTGTTTCAGGCCCAGTCTCCAGTCGAATAGCCTCCAGGAAGGGTTTGAGGTCGTAAGAGGTCAGAAAAGGGTGACGCCCCGTGACGCCCCGTGGATACCAGTTGAGCGTTACACCTGGTGACCCCTAAGGACTCCAGTGGGAAGGACAAGGACAAAGAAAAGGGGACCTCTCAGAAAGCTGAGGAGTCCCAGAAGCAATCACAGTCGGGTAGACCAAAACCTTCCTCTCCTAAAACCCAAAAACCTAGTGGGGATAAGTCTGTTGTGGGTGGGAGTAAGAGTAGTGGTCTGCCTGCTGCAAAGCAGGGTCCCAGTGGCTCCAGTACCATACCCTGCACTCATGGCAGTTGTTGGGATTGTGGGGCGCTGGATCATCAAAGGGGTGACCAAAAGTGTAAGGGTAAGGCACTTAGAGTCCAGGCTGTCAGCCTTACCTACCCCTACTCCGTACCTGAGGTGGAGGCCACTGTCCTTCCCTCCTCTACTGGGATCACATTCGGTGCTCCCCTAGAGATTTCCTTAGTGTCCCTTGGGGCCTGGGACCAGTGCACAGAAGTACTGGCGACTACCCCACAAAACACTCGTAGGTTTTTGAGAAATGTCCTCTTGAATGGCCAGCCTTTTACTGGTTTGAGAGACACTGGGGCAAGCATGACAGTGGTGGACAGGACCCTACTCAATCCAGAGGACTATGTAGGTGCTCCTCTGTGAACCACCAGGTTGGCTGGTGGGCCTCCCAAATTATCACCTGTAGCCTTAGTCAACATTACAATTTGAGACAAGACAGTGAAACTTCTGATCCTGGTTCAGGACAACGTGCCTTTGAACATTTTGTTAGGAAATGATTTGGTCGAGTTGGGGATGATCACGAATGGTCCACCCATGGCTGCTGTGGTGGTGTCACCCGATCGCAGGAAACACAGGGTCCGGCTGCGAGACTGGTACCCTCACCGATGGGAAAACCCAAGGCATGAAGGAAACGGAAGAGTAAGAAGGCCACCTCTGTGGAGGGAGCCCCTGCTCTTCCTGCTGTTCCGACAGCACCCATTGGGATCCATGCTCCGGACGGGCTGGGTCCAGTGGTGAATCCCGACTCAACTCTGGTGGGAGAAGAGCCAGAAGACTTTCCTGTGGGAGAGGTACTCAACCGGGAGGACCACCCTGACCTTCAATGCTTGTTAGCTGAAGGGGAACCCTCCAGGGCGGACTTCTGTAAGGGACAGAGAGAGTGCCACTCTCTCAAGGGTCTGAGGAAACAGACCCTGTCCCAGGCACAAGGAGCAGTGCCTAGGACATTCTGGATCTATTGGGAGGGTGAGCTCCATGTTAGTGAGCCCACTAAGCCTGAACCTCATGCCCTCAAGAGGTTGGTTGTACCCCAGGTTTACAGGCCCTTCCTGCTGCAATTGGCGCATGAGGTGCCCTTAGCTGGTCATCTTGGTACCAAGAAGACTAACCAGAGGCTCTCTGCCCATTTCTACTGGCCCCGGATGGGAGTAGAAGTGGAGTCCCACTGCTGGACCTGCCCAACTTGTCAGTTGTCTGGCAAGACTGGAGGCAGTGTCATTGCCCCACTGCAGCCATTGCCAGTGGTTGGCACACCATTTGAGAGGGTGAGCATCAACATTGTCGGTCCCCTTGACCATCCCACTTCAGGTGGACATCGGTTCATCCTGGTCTTGGTTGATCATGCCACCAGGTACCCTGAGGCTATACTCCTTCGGACTATTACTGCCAAGGTGGTTGCCCGGGCTCTACTGGTCATTTTCACCCGTGTTGGATTCCCTAAGGAGGTTGTCTCTGACAGAGGATACAACTTCATGTGTACTTACATGAAAACCATGTGGAAAGAGTGTGGAGTAACTGACAAGTTCTCCACCTCTTACCATCCCCAGACCAATGGTCTGGTTGAGAGGTTTAATAAAACTCTCAAGGGCATGCTAGGCGCTTTGGAAGAGCCCGTAAGGAGGAAATGGGATCTCCTCCTGTCATGCCTGCTGTTTGCTTACAGAGAGGTACCTCAAGAGGGTGTTGGTTTCAGCCCCTTTGAGTTACTCTTTGGACATCCCGTGAGGGGGCCCCTTGCCTTGATCAGAGAAGGTTTGGAAGCCACCCCTCCTGGTCCCACCAAACAAGTGGGGGACTATGGGTTAGGCCTCAGATGGAGGTTGACACTGATGATGGGTCATGCAACAGCGAATCTCCAGCCAGCCAGGAATTGAATAAATACTGGCATGACCTTAAAACCTCGCAAGTGGATTGGACTCCGGGACAGAAAATCCTTGTGATGGTGCCTTCCAAGCCTAGAGCTTTGGCAGACAAGTTGACTGGACCCCTCAGGATCATCTCCAAGATGGGCGAAGTCAATTATCTGGTTGACATGGCTGTCCCTGGGGTAGCCTCTCAGGTATTCCATGTTAACAGGCTCAAGCCTTTCCACAGGCAAGCAGAAGTCTCATGTATCTTGCTAGCTTCTGAGCAAGAAGAGGATGAGAGTGAGCCCCTTCCTGATTTGCTGCATAGCAACCCTCAGGATGGCTCAGTGGAGGGAGTACATCTCCCGATCTGACGACAGAGCAGCAGAAGGCCTGCAGGTCGTTGCTCCAGCAGTATGGCTCTCTCTTTTCACTGACACCAGGCCTTATACCGTGGTGTAGGCACGAAATTGACACTGGTTACAGTGTGCCTGTCAAAAGCAGGTGCTACCGTATGTCAGATACAGTTAAGAACCACATCCAGGCTGAGCTCGCCAAGATGTTGGATCTGGGTGTTAATGAACCCTCAACCGGTCCCTGGTCCGATTCAGTGGTCCTTGTCCCCAAGGCAATTTCCCAGGCAGGTACCAAGGATTGGAGGTTCTGTGTGGACTACCGAGGAGTCAATGCCATCACCAAAACTGATGCACACCCATTGACCAAGGCTGAGTAGCTCGCGGACACCATTGGTGCTGCCAAATTTGTGAGCACCTTTGACCTTACCTCAGGCTATTTGCAAATAGCTCTGACGGACCATGCCAAGGGGAAAAAAAAACATTCTCAACACCTGAGGGACTCTACCAGTTTAGGGTCATGCCTTTTCAGTTGAAGAATGCCCCTGTCACCTTCCAGAGATTGGTCAATCATGCGCTCAGTGGGCTGGAAGCCTTTTGTGTGGCTTACTTAGATGACATTGCCATCTACAGTTCCACCTGGGAAGAGCATTTGACACATCTGGATAAGGTGTTGCAGGCCTTGAAAAGGGCTAACCTAACTATCAAGGCCACCAAGTGCCAGATAGCTCAGGGGAAAGTCATGTATCTTGGTCATGAGGTGGGAGGGAGTCAAATCCAACCTCTCCCAAGTAAAGTACAGGATGTACATGACTGGCAGACTGCCACTACTCAAACCCAGGTGAGAGCCTTTTTGAGCCTCACTGGGTATTATCACAATTTCATGGCAGACTATGGAACCATAGCTGTACCCTGACAGCTCTGGCTTCACCCAAACAGCCTAGGAAGGTTAATTGGACTGAAGACTGTCAGAGGGCCTTTGATGGGTTGAAAGAAAGTCTGTGTAGGGCACCTGTGTTGTGTGCACCTGACAACAGCAAATCCATTATCATCCAGACGGATGCCTGTCACACCGGAATTGGGGCTGTCTTGTCCCAGTTAGATGACAAAGGGAGGGAACATCGGATCATATTCATCAGTAGACATCTCAAGTGTCGATAATTTAGTGGGCTACTGTTGAAAAGGAATGTTTCAGTATAGTTTGGAGCCTTAGGCATTTTAGGCCCTACCTTACGGGGTCTACTTTCAAGGTCCAAACAGATCATAAGCCCCTGAAGTGGCTTATGCAGATGAATTGTGAATACCCAAAACTGCTCAGGTGGTCCAATAGCCTGCAAGGGCTAGACTTCACCATAGAGCATAGACCAGGGAAGAGTCACGATAATGCAGATGGCCTTTCCAGAAGGTATGTTGACCATCTGGATGAGGGTGTCTATCTCATGGGAGATTAGGCACCCTAACCTCCGTCTGGGGGGGCGACTGTGATGCTGGAAATGCATCGGATGGACAGGGCCTCTGTTTCCTTGTCCTTTACTGCTTTTTATCATGTGTTCTGACGTGTTTTCCATGCAGGAGTTCATGTGAGACTCCTGGCGGTGCAGCTCTCTCCTTCGGTTTTGGTGAACGGACACATGGGATACCCTTATGGCACCCATGGGTAGGGGTACAACCCTGTGCCCCTAGTGTATGTTTTTGGGCACCTGTGTGTGGCCCATAGAACAGGGTATGGGCTGGTGGCAGCTCCATGCTGAATTTGACAGGTGCTCTGAGTATCCTCCATTCTGGGATACACAGGCCCTGCCATTGGAATAAGTTGATTTCTGATAGGAAATAAGTTGGCCACTGTGGCCTCTTGCTTTCTATTGGCTGTTACCTTGTTTTCCCAAAGTCCTGGGAAGCCCTGACTCTGTCCCTTCCCCCTGACTGGGTTTTGGGCGGAAGTTCCATACATGGCGTAGTTGTGAAGCCCAGGCCACACTGGCTGGAGCCTTCCCAGTGACTGTATGTTGTGGGTGCACCCTGTCAGTGGGACCTGGGTGAATGGAGTGTGTGATGAATACGCATTCGGTGTTGTGGATGTCTAGTATCTGGTGTTTGACACAATGACTGAGACAGCCCTGCCCGAAACTGGTATGAATGCAGTGTGGAGTGTTGAATGGCGGGGTACTTGTCCCAATACACATTACTTGTTGTGAGTGTCTGGAGAGAAGTGAATGGCCTGAATGCACTATCCAGCTGATTGGCTGCCTGACTGCATGAATTCCCTTCTTGTAAAAGCAAGAGGAAATGTCGAAGCTGAGTACCACAAAAGGAAATACACCAAACACAGGCTTATAAATGTTCACAGATCTTTAAGACTGCGCAGTTTACAAAGGACAAATCAGATAGGTATCTGACCCTCAGTACATCACAGCAAATACCAGCCCTTCAGTGTGAGAAGTGAGAGGTACTGGACATCTGGACATTTGTACATTTATACAATTTCAGTAATAATGTCCAGCACCTCTGCAAGTTAAGAATCAGTGGTCTAGAGTTCATGCCGTGTTCACTTATGGCTTATACAACAATATGCACACGGATTATCTTTGGTTTACATTCAAACAAGTTACAATGGCAACAGTGTATTCCAGGATTTAGCAGTATGCCTTAGCACATATCCCTTCACAATGCAGTTCAGCCAGTGTCCACGTTCGATATTTGCATTACATTGTTTTCGATGTATGTTCATGGATGAGGCTTATTGGTGCAGACAATCCTAAAACCACAAGTCAAGCATGGGACAAGGTCTCTTTACCCAGTCTAAACATTCGGCCCGTGGATAGTCTAAACATTAACTAGGTGCAAGGGTCAGGAAGGATTGGTTACAAGTTGGAAACTATCATGGTGCATGCTCCCAAAACCTCGAAACTGGTGAGACCATCCCAGACTTTGGCTTCTTTGGGGACTTCTCAGGCCCCAGCTTGGCTCACCTGGACTCAGTCCTGGCGCCGCTGGTGCCAGGCTCATGGTAGGTGCTAAATACATGGGCCATATACTTGGCTCTGAGAGGCTGAGCCATTCAGTACAGGGTGTGGCTTGGGACTACTTTACCTGTAGACAGTATACGGTTAAGGGGGACTATTTTCCTGGGACTACTTGCAAGGCTATTTAAACCGCACCCTGCAAACTGAACACGCTTTGCGTTATTCTGCACTCCTGCAGCGTGATGCTCACCGTGTCAGCTCAGCTCTTGCTTCCCATCTGCCACGCCCGTCCGAGTCTTCTTTCCATCGGCACCTGAGAAAAGAGAAGAACAGGAGTTAGAAACGCATTGAAGGCCTTACCTGCAGAACATCCTGATCTCGCCTTCTGCTTACCCACGAACCGCCGCATCTGTAGAAGAGCAGAACTGAAGGTACCCTTTCGGGTAGCTACTCACCTGAAATCGGACACCTCTAGAAACTCCATCAAGCAGTTTTTCATCATTCCAGCATTGCGCCGCAACTCAACCCGTCGAGCGGCTCTTCCATCATCTTCCTGGAACTGCACCGCACCTGCCGAACAGAAGAGACAAAGCAGGTTAGTCGCACACAGCAAGGAAACCTAAATACAGCGAACAATTAGTGCGCTCCACACAGCGCTATACTTACCAGCTGTAATCCTGCTCATCATCGTCAGGGAGAGTCATCCATCATCCGAAAGCTGCTTAAAGCCGCACCTGAAAGACAAGAATGAATATTAAATATTTTGGGCAGAAAGACTTAAGGTGTCTATTTCAAGGAGCTATTGAAATAGAGACTTACCTGTTTACTCCGGCCTTTCCACTTCAGCAAATTCCATCGGACCAGTGAAGTAACTAGATCCTGGAAAGACTGTGAAACCGCGCCCCTGCCAGAGTGTGCAGGACGGAGAGCTCGCTCATTAAAAAACCAAGGTGAGCCAGAGGAAGAGTCGAGAAAATCGGAAGGAGGGGAAAACCAAAACCAGCTCCATTCAATTGGCTAAAATCTTGTTTTGACTTGCAGACGAACATCTGCTGAGGCAAGAACGAAAGGAAAATGCCAGCTAGCACCCTCAGTTAAGCAGAGCAACACCAGTGCAGACATCATCCTTCGAACATGAGCACGCCCACGTGGAGATCAGGTGAGCGTGACAGAACACGAAGCCTTACACAGATTCTCTACCTGGGCGCTATGGAAACCTCGGAAATGGATCAGCTAGCTCAGCTTTTGGGGGAACTCAGGGCCGAGGTACAGTCGGCCAGACAGGAAACAAATGCCTTACGAAGAGAACTGATTGTAGCCAAGGAGCGCACCAACGATCTCGCCAGACAGTTGCTCCAGACACAGGCGGGGCAAGCGCCGCTACCTGGGGTGGGGTCAACGGTACCCATCGCATCAAGCAATCCAGTTTAGGTGGTCCTCCCAGGAGCTGTACCCTTGGCACCTCCTGAACGATTCTCTGGGGATCCAAAAAGGTAAGCGGTGTTTATGAATCAGTGCCGTCTACATTTCCTATGCAGGCCAGGGGCTTTTCCAAACGACCAGTCCAAAGTGGCTTTTGTACTTTCATATCTCAGCGGCAGTGCTGCTGACTGGTCGGTGCCACTGGTCAGTCGGGATGACGCCATCTTGCGAGACTTCCAAAGATTCCAATTGGATATGGAGAAGCTGTTTGCCCGACGCTGTCAAGGTCAGGCATTGGACAATGAGCTTTTGTCTTTGCGTCAAGGCAACCAGGATCTGCTAACATACATTGCAACCTTCAACAGACTGGTTGTGGAAACTGATTGGCCGGATGACAAAAGAACAACGCTATTTTACCGCAGTCTGAGAGGGGAGTTAAAGGACGTTTTAGCTCAAGTGATTAACCTGCCCAGAGACTGTGCTGAGTACATAGACTTAGTGGTCCAGCTTGATCACAGACTTCAGAACCGTAAGGCAGATGGAGCTAGAATTGATTCTAGAGTATTTGTACGCCCAAAGGAAAATGCCTCCTAGACCACCGAGGAGTGCGAGGGCCGTTGTCCAAGGCTGAAAGGGATAGGAGAAGACAACAACAGCTGTGTTTGTATTGCGGGTCAGCCAGCCATTTCCTTCGAGAGTGCCCAGTGAAGCCACCTAAAACAGCAGTAGGAGTCGCTGGTAAGGTTGAAACAGAGTCTGAACCGGAAAACTTCTCCGCCCGGCAGGCGTAGAGGTCCGCTTGCGGAGCGAAAAGAAGGACTCCCAGACCTCGCACCTAGTTTTGCATATGGTCCTTATAAACCACTGACAACCATCTCGAATGCATGCAGTCAGAGCATACATTGACAGTGGAGCCAATCGGAAAATATATGGATCAAGAATTGGCTTCGAGGATGAACCTTTCCCTTTGCGAAAAGGCAACAACAGACTTAGTCACCACAGTCGACGGAACTGAAATTGCTTCAGGTCCAGTAACGCACTCTACGACAGAGATGACTCTTTTGTGCCAAGACGGCCATCGGGAAACCATAGTGTTTGATATAATCAAGGCTCCACAATTTCAAATAATTCTGGGAATGCCATGGTTAGAATCACACAATCCTTGCATAGACTGGCTTGCCAAGAGGCTGACCTTCTCAGTCAACTGTGCTCAAACTTGTTATCCGACTAAAGGACCTTTGGTCACTGGAGCGACAACGATCATGAAACCAACCAACTCTCTACCGCTGGTATATCAAGACTATCAGGATGTATTCCAAAAGGATCAAGCCAACACATTACCCCCTCATAGGGCGTATGACTGCCAGATCGACCTTTTACCAGGAGCACAGATTCCGTGCAGTCGAATCTATGCACTCACAGAACCCGAGAACCTGCATTTGAGAAAATATCTACACCAGTACCTGGCTAACGGTTTCATTTGCCCATCCAAGTCCCCGGTGGCATCACCCTTATTCTTTGTGCCTAAAAAGGAAGGTGACCTTAGGACTTGCATCGACTACCACATATTGAATCAGGTCACTGTTAAAAACCGTTACCTGTTGCCTCTGATTCCTGACCTATTGGATCAAGTTAAAGATGCCCGAATTTACACCAAGTTAGATCTCCGTGGAGCATACCACCTGGTGCGTATCAGAAAAGGGGACGAATGGAAGACCGCTTTCCGCACCAAATACGGGCTATTTGAATATCAGGTGATGCCTTTTGGCCTTTGCAACGCCCCAGCGGCGTTCCAGTATTTCATGAACAATGTTTTGCGAGAAATGATTGATGTGTGCGTCGTAGTATACATCCACGACATTCTGGTATACTCCCATTCAGAGCAAGAACACGTAAAACATGTCTGGGCAGTTTTGCACAAACTCTGACAACACAAACTATTTGCAAAGCTGGAAAAATGTTTTTTCCATGTTACTGAGGTCGAGTTCCTTGCATTTGTCCAAACCCCTCATGGTGTGTGCATGGACTCATGAAAAGTTGATGCCATTCTCAACTGGCTGTCACCAACCTCGATTAAAGGAGTTCAAAGTATGCTCAGATTTCCAAACTTCTATCGTCCTTTCATCCCTGGATTTTCACATATAGTGCATCCCATCACCACTCTGCTGCACAAAAGCAAGTGTTTTCAATGGTCCGAAGAGGCTGAGAAAGCCTTCCAGGAGCTAAAACAAAGATTCATCTCAGCCCCGATCCTGAAACACCCTCGTCCAGATCTACCGTTCGTGGTCGAAACGTATGCTTCCAGTCTGGCAATGAGAGCGGTCCTGTCACAAAGGGACCCCGAAACTGTCAACTGTACCCAGTAGCATTTTGGTCACAGAAGTTTACGGCTCCCGAGTTGAATTATGCTATTACGGACAAGGAACTGTTAGCCATCAAGGCGGCTTTCAAAGCCTGGCGGCATTACCTCTTAGGAGCTAGGCACACCATCAGCAATCACTGACCATCGCAATTTACAGTACCTGAAGATGGCAAAAGCTCAATCATCTCGACAACTCCGATGGGCATTGTTTTTTGCTGAGTTCGACTTTGTAATTACTTACCGACCTGGCTGTCAAAATGGCAAGGCAAATGCACTGTCCCGTATAGGAGTAGACGAGGAATACGCCAATCCCGACCCAGTGCCCATCATTCCTGGTGAAAAGATTCTTGGAATTACTACGTCTCTAACGTTAGAAGACATTCAAGAAGGAATCTCTCATCTCATGGATTCCAACACCCTAAAGAATTGGCCAACCAAAAGTTCTCACCATTCAGTCACAAACCAATTACCCTATTTTCGAGGACGTCTCTATCTACCCAGGAGAGAACTTCAGGAAAAGGTTGTCTCACATTACCATGACTCATTAGTAGAAGGCCATCCTGGAATTGCAAAAACTGAGGCCAAGGTCAAATGGCATTTTTGTGGCCAACCTGGCGTAAAGACATCAAACAGTTTGTACTATCCTGTGGAGTTGCGCTCAAAACAAGGTCCAGAAAAAAAAATCACCAGGCCTGCTTCAGCCATTAGACATCCCACCTACATCTTGGCATACCCTATCTATTGATTTTATAACAGACCTTTCTCCTTGTAACGGGTTCAACACAATTTTAGTAGTGGTGGATTTGTTTTCGTCCCACTAACAGGATTGCCCTCAGCTTCAATTCTGGCTAAATAATTTCTGGAGCAGATTGTCCGAATTCATGGATTTCCATCATCCTGATCTTGGACCATGGCAGCCAATTTATCTCACGATTCTGGAAGAAATGTTGCGAATTAGCTCAAATCGATGTAAGACTTTCCACCAGTCACCATCCCCAAACTGACGGCCAGACAGAGAGGACAAACCAGACCTTGGAGCAATATCTCAGGTGCATGTTACATCAAACTGAAGGCAGCTAGAAGGATATTCTATGGATCACCGAGTATGCCTATAACAACTCCCTACATTCCAGTACGGGTCAAAGTCCCTTCTATACAATCTGCGGATTACACCCACGAACTTCCAATCTTGACCCGCCGCACTTCTGGAAATGCCAGCTGTGAAAAGTTTGCATTCTACCATCTCACAAGCCTTCAAACAAGCGACGGATCATCTAAAGCAAGCTAAGGAAAGGTACAAGAAATCAGCCGACGTGCATGGAAATGAAGCTCCAAGATATCAGGTTGGGGATGAAGTCTGGTTGGCGTCAAAGCACATACCAGTGAAAGGGCCTCGTACCTTCAACCCCAGATATTTAGGTCCATATACCATTAAGGCCATTATCAATCCGGTGGCTATGAAATTGGATTTACCCCCGCACATGAAAATTCATCCTGTGTTTCACGTCTCACTTTTGAAACCAGTGCAACCTGGAACACGAATTTCACAAAAGGTAGCAGGCGCTCCTCTCCAGAGAGAACATGGCATGATAACCTGTTCTGAGGTGAGAGTTTGCAGCACACGCTTTTTGCTCACTGTACCTTTCACAGATGGGAAATATCCATTTGCATATCAGTCTTTGTCCCGCCCACATGGGCAGTCCAGCACCGAAATGCTATGGCAATTCCTTTCTGAACAAGAGTACCGACAGCAACCCCATACACGTGTTTCAGCCTTGTCGGGCCTCATCAGTGAGGTGAAGCTGTGCCTCTCTGAGCACAGTGAGCAGGGAGACCACGTCTGATTGCCCCCAGGTAACTTAGGGTGACAAACCCCAAGTTCCTTACACATATTTCACAAAAGGTAGCAGGCGCTCCTCTCCAGAGAGAACATAGCATGATAACCTGTTCTGAGGTGAGAGTTTGCAGCACACGCTTTTTGCTCACTGTACCTTTCACAGATGGGAAATATCCATTTGCATATCAGTCTTTGTCCCGCCCACATGGGCAGTCCAGAACCGAAATGCTATGGCAATTCCTCTCTGAACAACAGTACCGACAGCAACCCCATACACGTGTTTCAGCCTTGCTGGGCCTCATCAGTGAGGTGAATCTGTGCCTCTCAACCTGGAACACGAGTTGTGAAACCACCAAAACCGGTCACAGTAAGCGGGGAGCCTGAGTTCGAGGTTAAAGAAATTCTTGACTCAAAAATCACCAAATCAAAACTATTTTACTTGATAGACTGGAAAGGATACGGCCCACATGAAAGATCATAGGAACCTAGCGAGAATGTGCATGCTCCACGGTTATTAAAAAGGTTCCACCGTAATCACCCAAACAAACTAGGACCAATGGTTGAGTCTGCCATTAGGGGGGTATTGGGGGGAGTGCTGTCATGGTGCATGCTCCCAAAACCTTGAAACTGGGAGTCCATCCTGGACTTTGGCTTCTTTGGGGACTTCCCAGGCCCCAGCTAGGCTCACCTGGACTCAGTCCTGGCGCCGCTGGCACCAGGCTCATGGTAGGTGCTAAATACACGGGCCATATACTTGACTCTGAGAGGCTGAGCCATTCAGTACAGGGTGTTGCTTGGGACTACTTTACCTGGAGACAGGATACGGTTAAGGGGGACTATTTTCCTGGGACTACTTGCAAGGCTATTTAAACCGCACCCTGCAAACTGAACACGCTTCGCGTTATTCTGCACTCCTGCAGCGTGATGCTCACCGTGTCAGCTCAGCTCTGGCTTCCCTTCTGCCACACCCATCCCGAGTCTTCTTTCCATCGGCACCTGAGAAAAGAGAAGAACAGGAGTTAGAAACGCATTGAAGGCCTTACCTGCAGAACATCCTGATCTCGCCTTCTGCTTACCCACGAACCGCCGCATCTGTAGAAGAGCAGAACTGAAGGTACCCTTTTGGGTAGCTACTCACCTGATATCGGCCACCTCTAGAAATTCCATCGAGCAGTTTTTCATCATTCCAGCATCGCGCCACAGCTCAACCCATCGAGCGGCTCTTCCATCATCTTCCTGGAACTGCGCTGCACCTGCCGAACAGATCAGAAAAAGCAGGTTAGTCGCACACAGCAAGGAAAGCTAAATAGAGCAAACAACATCATCGTCAGGAGAGTCATCCATCATCTGAAAGCCGCTTAAAGCCGCACCTGAAAGCCAAGAACGAACATTAGATATTTCGAGCAGAAAGACTTAAGGTAGCTATTTCATGGAGCTATTGGAATAGAGACTTACCTGCTTACTCCGGCTTTTCCATTTCAGCAATCTCCATCGGATCAGTGAAGTAACTAGATCCTGTAAAGACTGTGAAACCGCGCCCCTGCCAGAGTGTGCAGGACGCAGAGCTCGCCCATTAAAAAACCAAGGTGAGCCAGAGGAAGAGAAGGGAAAATCGGTAGGAGGGGAAAACCAAAACCAGCTCCATTCAATTGGCTAAAATCTTGTTTCGACTTGCAGACGAACATCTCCTGAGGTAAGAACGCAAGGAAGATGCGAGCTAGAACCCTCAGTTAAGCAGAGCAACACCAGTGCAGACATCATCATTCGAACATGAGCACGCCCCCGTGGAGACCAGGTGAGCATGACAGAAACACAGTCCACCATTTTAGAACACAGAATTCCATTTGAACAGAAATGAAAATGGTGGATGATCCTAAAATGGCGGCAAAGTCGATCCAAAATTGGAACTTTTGAAACCTGGTTTTCTTCGCAAAACGACTGTGCTTAGGCCAATATATATTAGAAAGGAGGCACGATATGATTTCCCGTTTAACAAACCCTCCTTTTGGCCTAAACCAAGCACTAAACTACTTCTAGTCACTTTACGAGTAACTCCACGTCTCAATGTCCATACACCCTGAATCACAATCATCAGAGATATCGATCGCCATAAGGTCAGAAACAGGAATTTCTTTCAACACAAATTTGTTTGTCATTCTCTCCGGGGCGCGTACCTTGTGTCCGACTGTTCCCATCGTCTGTGCACAACATCCTCCTAACACCCAACATATGCCAGGAAGACACTGTATACAGCAACAGAAAAACAACAGCACACCTAAAATAATCAGCAAGACTAAAAGTAACTTCCATCCCCAAGATTGCAAGAAGCCCCAGAACCAAGCGCTAAGATTCCATTTTCCCTCAGGAACATGCACTTCTGAACTAAGGACGTGCAGATTTTGTATTGCCTTAAAGATGGTTGGGGAGGAATCTGGCATGAAAACGCAACAGGCGGACCCTACTAATTTACATACTCCACCACGCTCAGCCAGGATGGCGTCTAATGCCATCCGGTTCTGAAGTGCCACTAACCATATCACTTTCTGTTCTAAAGTCATGTTATAGAGTATGTCAGTGATCCGGTTGATGGTCCTCTCCAGTACTCTCGCTAGTCTTCTGATATCCTCTGAATTCAATATTTTCCCCCAAAAAGGTACAAAGGATTTCGCTACGTCACCCAGAACTTGTGCTGAAGTATCGCCATTCTCGTCCCGCCTTGGACGAGCCTCAGAGATATCTATGGTGTTTGCTATGAATACCCCGGGCAACAGAATCCCTAAATAACAGGTTCCCTGCCAATCCCTAGTTAACCATGGGAAAGCTTCATTACCGCAAACAAAGTAGACAGGTTCGCCTACATACAAAGGTCTGTCCTCACTGGTCAAGTTCGCAACATTGGTGCAGCCCTTGCAATCACCCATTGACTGAATACCATTCCTCTGTATGCAGAAATAAACTGAATCAGGGCTGTGGTTACAGTGTAGGAAGGTGGCGTGGCATCCCTATTGCCTATAGGAGCCATCTTGAAAGAGATCAGAGATTGAAAAGGACGAGACAGTCTATCAGAGGCCTAATAGAAGCAACGTTAAACTTGCTCCTATTCACAAAAAGTGAGCATCCGAGGGGCGTTAGAACTCGTTTCTCAAAATCATTCAAATTCATCCCATCAAAGTTCCCCGAGATGCTATTGTTCCATCGGCCAAAGAATAGTGCCCTTAAAGAAGCATAGCATGCAGTAGTCAAAGGTAAAGGATGAGTATACCAGCCCAACCCCTTATCTCTGTATTGTGGTAAATGTAAGCAGACACAACAATTAGACCTATTGAAAATAGCATGTGTGGCATTCATTATGAGTAATAAAGTGTTATTGTGGTAACTCTGTCTGTGCTGAGAGTCTCTATGAGATAGAGTGTGCAGATGCACGAAAGGTGTAGAAGCAGTAGGTACATTTTCTGTAGGCAAAAACATTTCAAGCAGTTGTACTTCTTCCAAATACCAAAATCCTAAGGCAATTACTATTGTGAAGCCGGTTAACATAATCATAAGACAACAATACATTTTTGGAGACCCCGCATTCGATTGTTCATTGTTACGATCGGGCACAAAGTCACTTATTTGTTCTGTACGAGTGAGAGCGATTGAAGGCATTGTTTCTTCAAACAAAATACTCCAGAGTTTATTTGCTGGCAATCTCCTCATCGCGTGTTTTCTTAGTCCTTCCCTAACCTTAGCCAACAAAATTCCTTGTGTGCAAAAGAACAGGGCCAAAAGACAAGCCCTACGATGATTTTCCCTTGTGGCACAGCCGAACCGTGCAGTAAGGCTATCTCTGTGTACGCAGATCGTACCTTGTGACTCCTGGTACTGCGTGATCTGTGAACAATGTGTCGTCGCTTCCCGATGGAAGTGGTGGATTTGCGACAGACCCTGACAATGGTGGAAAAGGATCTGTAGAAGAGTGTGGAGATAAAGCGGCTGTTTCCCCAGGCCCCACGGGTTTAGGGAGAGTCTCTGAAGCCCTCTCGCTGCTGCTCAATGCTGTGTGATCGCTGGGAGCATTGCAGGTAGGATTTTCTGTGTCTTCTGTATCGTGTAGCAAGGGAAAGGGAATCCACTTGACATATGACGCGTGGATACAGTGCTTTCGTCCGCCCACTCGTACAGCTGTCTGTGTGGCCAGGAGAACCTTGTGTAGTCCTCTCCACCGCGGTGCGAGACAGGATGCTTGTTCGAATGCTTTGACGAGCACCCACTCCCCAGGTCGGATACTATGACCTGGGCCCTCGTATTTTACTGGAAGGGCTTGTCGCACCTGTTGGTAAATCAAATACAGATTTTTAGTTAACCGGTCACAGTAATCAGAAAGAAGTACATGTTCAATGTCCCGTAATGATTTCGACTTAGGCAGGTTCCAAATGTTAGCTGGCCTACCCCTAACCACCTCAAAAGGGGAGAGCCCAGTCTTAGTCTGTGGGGTTGTTCTCATTGATACTAACACAATCAGTAAGGCGTCCAGCCATTTCAGTTTGGTGCCAGAATATGTCTTAGCGAGTTTGTTTCTTATGATTCCGTTGTGTCTCTTTACCAAACCAGCACTTTGAGCATGTCTAGCCGAATGGAACCGTTTATCGATCTGTAATCCCGTGCATATATATAGAATTACAGCAGTGATAAAATGTGGACCATTATCCGACCAGATGACCCTTGGCAAACCAAACCTAGGAAAATATTCTGTTCAGCATGGTTTTCGCCGTTGTCATTGCTGTGGCATCTTTAACAGGAAAGGCTTCAACCCAATTACTTAAGGTGCAGATAACAACCAAGACATATTTGTAATTATTACAACGCTCCATTTCAATGAAATCAAAGTGAATGACTTCAAAGGGGACAGAAGGTGGACAAAAACTACCCCTTGGTGTCAATGTGCCTTTTCCCATATTATGCTGTAGACAGATCATACAACTCTGAACAAAGCGTTCAGCTATTTTGGAGATTTTATCATTCACCCAGACATTTTGTAACATTTCAGAAACTTTCCTCGCACAGATGTGGGTGCGACCATGAGCCATTGCGACCATTTTCTATTTTCCTTCTAACTTGTCCACCCAACACCCATCATCCCCGAATCTTGCCAAACCCTCAGCCCATTGTTTAGATTCTTCTAATGTAGCATCAGCTTGAATACTCTTTACAGATTCAATACCCTCATCCAAAGTACAAACATTTGTGGCTTTCCTTGAAGTATACATTTCTGAATAGAGATCAGTGGCAGTTTGTTTGGCTATCTTGTCAGCGAAAGCATTCCCTTTTCCCACATTATCTATAACTTTCTGATACGCTGCTCATTTCATGATTGCTAACTGAGTGGGGAGTGCAAGCGCTGAGAGTAACCGTACTATCAAGGAGCCATATTGGATCTTTGTTCCATGTGAGGTCAAGAAATCTCGTTCTGCCCAAAGTCTACCGAAGTTGTGAACCACCCCAAAAGCATACTGGCTATCAGTATATATATTTACTCTAAGCCCTTTGGAAAGTTCACAAGCTCGAGTCAATGCTGTAATCTCTGCGGCCTGCACAGAGTTATGCGTGATTCTCTTGGTTTCCACGATCGTGCTCAATGTGGTGATTGCATAAGCAGCCGTGGATGTACCATCCGTAAGTTTGAAACAGGAGCCATCACAAAACAGCTTCCCTTTGTGGATTATTCAACAGAGTTTCTTTCAAATCGATTCTGCCTTTAGTATCTTGCTCTGTGGTGGAGAGGCAGTCATGTGATGCTTTGTCACTGCAATCAGTACCTTGTGGGAAAGGTAAAAGTTCAGCCGGATTCAATACACAACACCTCTGAATTTTAATGTGCGGTGCAAACAAGATCAATAGATCTTAATAGAACATCTACAGAGTGAGGTAACATCAGGGTTAAAGCATGGCCTAGGACCATACCCTCGCTCTGTTTTACAGAAGCAGCAGCAGCAGCGACAGCTCTCAAATATCTTGGCAAAGCACATGCAACAGGGTCAAGGGCGGAAGAAAAGTAGACGGCCTATTCTTCCCTCCATGTTCCTGTGTTAATAAAGCCAAAGCACATCCATCACGTTCATGCACATACAACACAAAGGCCTTTTCATCATTCGGTGTGCCCAGAACTGGTGCTGAACACAGTGCAGTCTTGATCAGATCAAATGCTTGCTGGTGTTCCAAGTTCCACAGCAATGGCAAAGAAATGCCCTTCTTTGTCAAAGCCAAAATTGGTTTAATCGTTAACGAGAAGTTTGGCATACATTGCCTACAGTAAGAAGCCATTCCTATCAACGCTCTGACTTCCGTCTGTGTATTTGGGTCAGACATGCTAGAAATTATTTGTATCCGTTCAGGCGTCAGACTTCTTCCCTCCTTTGACAGGAGATAGCTTAAATAGGTGACCTCCTGTCGACAATACTGAAACTTTTTGAGTGAAGCTTATTGCCCATGTTTTGCTAGGTAAATAAGCAACAACACAGTGCCCTCCTTACAGGTACTTTCTGAGTCAGCAGCCAAAATTAAATCATCTACCTATTGAAGCAATGTATAAGTGGTAGGCAACTTGAGTGTATCGCGCTGCTCTTTCAAAGCCCTACTATAGCTGATCGGACTTTCCGTGTAACCTTGAGGCGCACGGGTGAATGTAAACGAGCGTCCCCCTAAGGTGAACGCGAACAGATATCTGCTATCCTTGTGTATAGGAATGCTAAAGAAAGCATTCTTAAGATCTACAACACTAAAGTGAGTAGCAGAAGCTGGAAACATGGTTAGTATTGTCGTCACATCAGGCACAATAGGAAATTGTGGAGCAACATTATTATTGATGGCACGTAAATCAATGATGAAACGAAAAGGGATTGCATTATCGCCTTTCTTGTACACAGGCAAAATTGGACTATTGCACAAACTACCTGCAATTTCCTCAATTACCCCACGATGTACAAAATCAGAGACTATACATTTCAAAGCTTGCTCACCATCAACCGAAATATTATACAGAGGAATACATGGCAACTTTACTCCATGTTTTAAAATGATCTTAACAGGCTCAATTTGTAGAACAGTGACATCATTGTTATCAATTGTCCACAAACACTCCGGAACATCACTAAATTCCAGCAGCAAAGGTCTAGTCAAGAACTGAGAGACAGAAAGTAGCTGTGGTGAAATCGTCAAACGCACTCCATCCGAAGAACAATGAATTACTGCATTTAATTCCTTCAACAGATTCAACCCCAACAAATTCTCTCCACAGTTCATAGTAAAAAAAAATGGACAGTAGTCCATGAATGGACCCAATGTAATCGGTACAGGCGAAGAAACCGGACAGACTACTGGTGTACCAGAAAACCGTACAGAAACGTTGGTTTTCCCTGACTGTGGAATGTTTGGAACCCGTTAATGGTCAATGGAACACTTCTGTGCTCCAGTATCTATCAAAAATAGATGTTTCCTATTTCCCACTATCATTTCAACGTAGGGACCTTTCTGATTAACGGGAATAGCCGTCGGTTCCAAACCCTGCTTCGGGCAATCCTAGCGAAACAGAATGTCATCAAAAGGAAGGTCTTCAGAGAAATATGCAGCAGAAGGATGATCCAAAAATGTTTCTATTATCCACACTCGGTGCCTGATTATTCTGTGAAAAAGGTTGCACATTTTGAGAAAACTGACTTCTACCAGGACCCCCTGCCCCAGGGCGGTCTCTGGATCATCTACCCATGTTACCAAATGCGTTATTCGACCTCTGTTGGAGAATCGGACACCGTGCTCGCCAATGACCCTTTTGTCTGCAATAAGCACACTGGTTCATGTTTACAGGACCCAACGGCACATTTCCCTGTGGAGCATATTGTCCCCTAAATTGTGAAGGACACCCTCTAGAGCCTCTAACAATTTGTTGTAATAGAACTTTAGTTTTAAAGTCTCCCTTTCTCTTTTCAATTCTCTCTTTTTCGTTATTGACTTGGTTCTCATAGTATTGAGCCATATGCAACACTTCAGACTGAGACTTAGCTTGCCAAGCGCTCTCAGAAGACATAATTTGCGACTTGATGTCAGGCAAAAATGCACACACAAATTCATCTACAAATAGTTGGTTTCCAGACTCTGTGCTCAAATCTTGTCCACTGAAATCTGAAAACACTTGTTCAAACCGATTAAAGAATTTGGTAGCACCCTCAGACTTCCCTTGGACACAAGCAGTAAGTTTGTCCCAAATAATCCTTCTTTCAGGAAATATAGCTTTTAGTTTGTGACTATTCTACCAGGCAAACACAGTATTACATGTGGCGGTTTCTCGCCAGCTGGCCTTTCTCTATCTTGTCTAACCCTGGTACATCGTCTACAGTCCTAATCTGTTTCCACAAATCAATAGGTAGGAGCACAGGAAATAACAAATCTATATCGCTCAGAGTAAATACTGATGACTGCAAAACAGATTCTATCTCTTTATAGAACCCTGTTGGTTTCTTTCTAATATCGGGAATGGATTGCTTAATGGTGTTCACTCCTGTCTTGAGAACAGGACATGAACAAACTGTGACACATAATGTGCAGATAGGAATGTCATAGGCAGCTGTGCCTGTTCCGGCATCAGCTGGAACCTCAACTTTTGGGAAAAATGTCAGCGGAAACTCTCTCATAGGTAACTGAGAGATAAGAAACTCCGAACGCTTACTGAGCAACAGAGCTAAATCGAACGCTAAAGCAGCTGAAGGCGTGTCAGACAAAAAAGCTCTCTTGTAGATATTCAATAACTCTGTGGGACAACACATCTTTCTTTTTGTGCACTCATCCTGCAGGTATTCTACCATTACCTGTATCACTTTCCTCTGCATTTCTGGCGTATACTGACTATACGTGTCATATACTTCTACGGGAGATATCGACATGTCTGAAATCCATCTAATCGCATCCTTTGTGCAAATACATGTTTCCTCATTTATCGATTTACAACAAGGAAGGAACAGTTTCTGTACAAACATAGCGCCCAAACTATCACCATCAATTTCTTCATTCCGTAACCTTTCCAACTTCCTTCTGTACTCAAAAACCCTCTTGTCGTGCTCATATACTTTCTCGGCAGTATCTCTTGAATATGGTAAAACATTCAGATCCCTCAACCCTTGTGGGAGATCTATATCATCTAATCTATTACACATTACACATAAATGAATTCACAATCCTTCAATAAAAACATTTTTCTCAGGAAAACTGTCTAGATTAGAGTGTGTGGCAAAAACCTCAGATTGCTCACCCTTCTCCATGCATTGTCTAGCCCATGCAGTCAAATGGTGCTTTCTCTCTTTAGACACAGTATTACGAGTTACAATCTTTGATTCTGCACCCTTGTCTACTACAAGCGGAACAGAGCCACTCGGAAGAGGAAGAGTAGACAAATCTTGTACTTTCGGTTTCAAAGGTGCTAACACTGGTTCCAGAAGAAGAATCTACCAACTCGTAGCAGTAGGCAAAGGTGGAGGAGCAGGTGGAGGAGCAACGATAAGAGGAGGAACAACAGTTGGAGGAAGAGGAACATTAGGAGGAACGATAGGAGAAGCAGGAATTACTATGGGAGGAGGAACGACAGCAGGAAGAGGTAGAGCAGCAGGAATAGGTGCATACGGATGTGGCGCAGTGGCACCAGGCCTTCATTCATTTAGAAGTTTGTCAATTAGCTCATCAGATACATGAAAGTCTTTAGACGGATAGATTTTTTGAATACCAAGTGAAAAAGCCCTATCCATATTCCTAACTGACTCAGACTGTTTATTTTGATCGTACAACAACGCTTTTTCGGCGTTGGACATATGACGGCGTGCATGTTTTTCTCTACTTTTAAGTTGCTGCATAGCTTCTTTCTTCCAATTCTGTAATACATCAAATGCTGCAGGTCTAGCCTTTTTCTTTAATAATATAGACTCTAAATATTCTATACGAGGAATTTCAAAACTACCATTGATTGGCCACTGAAGTTCGGAAGCATGTCTAGTTTGTCTGTGCCAAATATTATTAAACACTATACTACCAATGCCGTGCTTACAGTACATAATACATGCCGGAGACCCCTCCTGTGGCGCCGGTTGGCCAAATTCCAAGGATTGTCTGTCCTTGTGGAATAATGCCCTGAAGCAGGCAGAACATTTTTCAGGCATATCAGATTCCTGGTGTTACCTGGTCAATAATTGTGCTCGCGAGTACAATATGCCAAAACAAATTATAAGGATACTTAAGAATCGGGTCACGACTCACCTGATCAAAGGACAAAGGAGGTTGATCGGACTTCAGAGGACTACAAAGGACCCATGTGGTTGGTGATTTTGGCAAAACTGCCCGCCCCGATATATGGACCCTCGCCAAGATGCCGTCTCGGACCGCGGGCTCACCGTCCAGGGATCGGGTTGAGCAGTACTGTTGAGGTATCGCTTCTCATCCAAGAAGGGGGCCCACTTTTTCACTGTCCGATCCCGGTCCTATAGCCGCGTCCACCTTCAACGAGATGGCATTAATCTTGAGGGTCCCTATTTGGGCGCCATCTGTAAAAGCAAGAGGAAATATCGAGGCTGCGTACCACAAAAGGAAATACACCAAACACAGGCTTTTAAAGATTCACAGATCTTTAATACTGCACAGTATACAAATAACACATCAGATATCTATCTGCCCTCAGTACATCACAGCGAATACCAGCCCTTATGTGTGAGAAGTGAGAGGTACTGGACATCTGGACATTCGTACATTTATACAATTTCAGTAATAATGTCCAGCCCCTCTGCAAGTTAATAATCAGTGGTCTAGAGTTCATGCCGAGTTCACTTATGGCTTATACAACAATATGCACACGGATTATCTTTGGTTTACATTCAAACAAGTTACAATGGCAACAGTGTATTCCAGGATTTAGCAGTATGCCTTAGCACATATCCCTTCACAATGCAGTTCAGCCAGTGTCCACATTCGATATTTGCATTACATTGTTTTCGATGTATGTTCGTGGATGAGGCTTATTGGTGCAGACAATCCTAACACCACAAGTCAAGCATTGGACAAGGTCTCTTTACCCAGTCTAAAGATCCGGCCCGCGGACAGTCTAAACATTAAGGGTCGGGAAGGCTTGGTTACAAGTTGGAAACACAGTCCACCATTTTAGAACACAATTACATTTGAACAGAAATCAAAATGGCGCATGATCCTAAAATGGCAGCGAAGTCGATCCAAAAACGGAACTTTTGAAACATGGTTTTCTTCGCAGAGTGACTGGGCTTAGGCCAATATATATTAGAAAGGAGGCACGATGTGATTTCCCATTTAACATTCTGACCGATTGATTGCCTGAGTGTGACCCAGCAGAATGAATGGGAGAACAACTAGTATATCTGGGGGCCTCTCACTGCTAGAATTTGTGTTCAGAAGCTGAAGAGTAACTGGAGTGAAACTGAAGCTTGACCTTGAAGCCCTGCTGGAAGAGAAGAATTGCTGTTGCCCTTCTTCATCAATCAGAAAGCTGCTGTGTCTCCAAGGACTTACCGAGAGAGAACCTGGTAAGATGCCCTCTTCCCGAGCTACAAGGGACCATCGTGCACCAGCTGATCTGTGCCAAAGCTCCCTGGTAGACAGACCTATGACAGGCTGCCGACCGGAGACGGGGTCTGCTGCGGAATGCCAAAGAGAAGCGCCTGGACTGTTGTCCATCACCATTGATGACCGCTGTCACCGACCAGAGCTGCAGCGCTCCCGTTTGCCTAAGAACTTCATTTGATCCAAGGACGTTCTCATCTGCACCGTCAACCACTTTTTCCAGCCGGAGAAAGTTGAGGCCATCGACGCACAGAGGAACATCCAACGGTGGGTTTCCTGCGACCCAACGACCACAGAGACGCTGATGACTCGACACCCTTGCCGGGCCACAGTTCTTCAAACTCTTTTCGGTCCAGAACTATTGTCACCGAGGTGCTCCGCATGCCACTTCCTTGCAGGACGCCTATGCTCTGTCGTCGACGAGAACCGCAGTAATGAAGCTGCCACTTCACCGCCGTTGTTCACCCTTCCTCTTGCCGGACGGTCGACGACCCGTGGCTCCTGCCTTAAAGGGAGTGCACTCAAGAAGGGCCGTTGATTTCCCGGCGAGGAACTCCACAACAACAGGTACTTTGGGGTTGCTGAACTATTGTAAAGACTCTTGTAAATAATATATGGACTGGGCTTGTGGTATATCTTTATTTTACAGATTGCCCAGGTGGGGGGTTCTCCACACAGAATTGTGTTTAGTGGTAGGGGCCAGTATTCTGCCTATTGTTCTAACCAACTGCTTTCCTCTTATATCTATTGTTGGTTACTTGTATTCCTTGATCTGTGTGACATTTGACCACAATATAGCAGATGCACTTTAATGAGATCTGATAATAATTGTGGTACCACTTTAGAACTGTATATATTTGCCATTGTAGATTTTCTGAGCACAAAGTGAGTTATTGTGATAGTGTACATAACCTTGAATATTAATTATATAAAGACTGTGTTTTAATTAATACAGTGTGTGGATATTCCTTTGTGGGGGCTTGGGGACTACACTGTACTTAAGAACCAGCCTGCATCACCTCCTGAAAAGCTAGGCCTTGATTTCTCAACCACATACAAATAAAAGAGAATCTTGGCTGGGGTCCTCTGTGCCTCTCCTCTTCCACATAGAGAGCATAAGTACAGATCCCCCTCCAGTCTTTACAATAGCGCGAACTTTATTTGAATTGTCTTTGTCTACTTTATGATGCCTTCACAGTGTGTGCGAGTGTGCGAGTGTATTTTTGCTTGCGGGTGTAAATTAGAGAGGAAATGCAATAGGTTTTTTAGAGTGAAATTAATGGTTGTATGAATGCATGTGAACCAAGGGGTTAACCTATTATTGTGGGGAGGGGGTTATTTGGTCATCAGCAACAAGGACATTTTTAATTTACTGTTGGATGGCATTTTGTACTGTGAATAAAAGGTAAAGAAAACATGATAAGTGTTATTATGTGACCACATCCACCTATATTGGTGGTGTCATCCTGGTCATATATTCTTGGTGTTACTTTACATGTGTTACTGTGAATCAAAAGTAAAGCAAACATGATAGGTCAGACCCTTCAGGGTATTGCGCCACAAAATGTTCATTTTGCAGCATAAAATAGTACATTCTGCTGCACAAACATTTATTTATTGCAGCATTCTTGCAGCAACTTTATTATTGACTGGAGGGTGTAAGACTGGCAAATTGCAGGAAAGAGGCATTGTGCAAGGCTACAAGAGAGACAGGTTGTCATTATTTGTACCTCATGTATCATTTTAATAGGGAGAGCCCCAGGTGTCCCTAGCTTGACACAACAATTTTTTGATTTACCCTACTTGTTGTAATGTACATGGCTATTTAATATTATTAATATTATTAGCATTATTAACTGCATTGATCATTATCAGTTGTAATGGTGGAAATATGCCTCTTCTATGTTCTCCAATCTCCCAAATACCCACACACCTCTCTCAAATACACCCCTCATACTCTCCAATTCCCCATCACACCTTACATTCCTGAACCTCTGACTCTCAGGCATGCTCTGTCACACTGCAAAGTCAAAATTTGCACTACCCAGTCCCTGCCACACTTCAATTCATGCTCCCAACTCACATCTTACACTCCCCAATTCCTCCCGCAGTCTACAACCCTTCATTCTTTCTTGCTAATTCTGCATCCTGTCTCCTTTTTTTGCACTCTTCCCTCATCCTTTCTCGCAATCGCCAACTCATGGCTTCTTTCTGGCCAACTGCTCCCTCTGTTTTCTGGCCTACCACCCTACTGTTTCCTCACTGCTCTCTTGCCCACCGCTTCCCCCTCTGATCCACTCCTTCCCTCTGTTCCTATCACTCCCCAATGGAGCCATCACTCCCTCACTCTCGCCTTTCCCTCCCATGTTGGCTATTTTTTATTTTTTTTAAATGTAGATTTTGGGCCAGATCCTCAAAATATTGGAACATTTAAAAATATAGCACAAGATATGTATGCTATTTTTAGAGAACACATTTTTGGAAATTAGCAAGTCACCATATTCATAAAGGTGACCTGCGCAGTTCTGTTGTGCTGAGCTATGGCCCAAATGATGCACTGGACAGCTACTTTGAATACATTAGTGTCGGAAACACTCTCCTGACAATAATGTTCTACAGGCTCCCAGTGCATTGCACCGTGACAGACCCTTAAGGGGCCTGTCACTCTAAAATGTGAGCCATAAAAGTATTTCTATCCGGTTTGAGGAACAGAAATGCAAGTGAAACAGCAGTTGTTCATACCTCTCTGGTCACATTCAAAAATAAACAAAAGTTGCATTACAGGGTCAGCAAAGACCCGGTCAGACAGTGCTCACCCCCCCACCCCACACCCAGGTCCTATTCAAAGCAGGACCATGCGGTTGCCTTAGTTTTATGAGCATCTAAAGCACTTTTAAATGAGCTGAAACACCCCCTGACTTGCGCAAATGCGCAAAGAGGTGAACATAACCAACTGAATGTGTGGGTATAAGACGCCCCTATTCAGATGTCCTTTGTGGATTGGGCTGCTCTTTCTTATGGCACAAGGGTGAAGCAAACATAGTAAGTGTTATTACGTGGGTAGACTGGCCTACATTGATGCTGCAAGTTTGGAGATATATTTTAGACTGACATTGTTATTTGACTGGCATTAATGGCAACACCAGCATCATAAGCGTCCTTACATGGCTATACTGGCCTACATTGGTGAAGCCAGTCTGTACATGTTTTCTTACTATAGCATGTCATATTTTACTGGCCATCAAGGAAAAAGCCATTATTTTTTTTTTTTCATGAGGCCATACTGGCTTACATTGGTGCAGCCAGTCTGGGCATGTTTTCTTATTGTGGCATGGCATTGTTATTGGCAAAGCGAGCTAGACTATATTCTTGTAAAGGGATTTTGTGATTTGTTGGCAGATCCAGCATGGACATCGTTCCTTATAGTATTATAACTGGGAATATGCACAAAACAAACATGAGTATATTCTGATATGAGAATGCTGGAATATATTGGTGCAGCCAAAATGGAAATGGTTTCTATTCTGTGATATATTCTGTGAAGGCATCATACAAATATGTTGGAAAATGCTGCTGCGCACAGTTGATTATGTCCATCTCTTGGATTATTTCATGATTTACCCTAAAAAACGGTTGCAAACTGTATGTATTTTTACCCAATTTTTCACAGAAAGTGTACTCTAAAATGCAACATTTTACATCACTACCCTTCTTCCTAGAACTAAATGCACTCTAATTCATGACGGTGTCCCTAAATATCCTGAACCTGCCTCCAGCAACAGCCTACTGCCTCTCTGGAAGCTGGCTCAGTCTAATATAAGATTAAACCACGTGTCCCCTTTTAAGATATGGGATCGAACTTCAGATAAACGTTTCAACAGGTTTGGCAAAGGTTTGTCCTTAATAAATCACCCAACGTTTGGGTGATTTGACTGTGGTCTGGTAAACTTCGCCCAGGGCTATGCATAGTTATTTGACCAAAACAAGTTTTCCTGCTCGCCCAGATCTTGGTTTCTGGCATTGGATACATTGAATGGAAGAGATGATAAACAGTCAAAGTCTAAATGGCCTACAAGGTATTAAAGACATATACGGTATACAAGTGCATTCAAGAAATATAAAGGCATAACAAGGCATAAAAGGTGTGGAAGGCATATGGATAGATCAAGGCATAATCGGCAACAGAAGACTTAAAAGGCACTATGAAGGCATTAGAGGGATAAAGAACATAGCATGTATAACACACATGTAATACATGAACGACATTGATTTCAAGGAAGGGATAAAGAGGCACATAAGGCATATAAAAGTCATAGAAGGCATTTGCAGGCATGGCAATTATAAAAAGGCACTGATGGCATAAGAAGTCATGAAAATACAGTAAGGCATGACAAGCGTAAAAGACAATGGGCCTCATTACGAGTACGGCATTAGGGGGTTAATGGAACTGGTAAGGATGCCGGTGCCGTTAACCCCCTACCGCTGCATTCCGAGGTCCCTTAGCGGCTCCCTCTAAGGGTGCTGGTAAAACCAGCTGCCCTTAGCGGGAGCCGCTAAGGGACCATGGAGCTAATAACGGGCCCGCTATGCGTTATTAGCTCCTTCCCCATTCCCATTGAGCCCTATGGGGGCTCGAATGGGAATGGGGAATGGTTTTCAGAATGGGGATTTACCGGGCCCTCCAAGGTTGGAATGACCCGGTAAGTCCCCATTCCATCTACCCGGACCCGGACACGGGTTTGGAGGCAGCCATGGCGCCATTACCGCCATGGCTGCCTCCAAACTCGTAATGAGGCCCAATGAATGCATTACTGAAACGGAAGGTATAAGACTCATGGAAGGGGTGCAAAATCCTGAAAGGCATAAGAGGCATATGAGGCATTAAAAGGCATTCAAGGCATGATTGTCATAGAGGACGTAATAGCATGGAAGCCATTACCCGCATGGACAACATTAAAGACATGGAAGGTATAATCATGTTGAAGACTTAACAGCATTAAATGCATATAGCAGCACAGATGGAATGGAAGACATGCATTTCAGGGATTGCGTGAAAAGGCATAGAAGTCATTGAAAGGTATGCAGACATAGACAGACATAAAAGCCTTGGAAGGCATGAAGCACAAAGACATAAAAGGCATACAATGCATAAAAAGGCATGTAAGGCATAATGGCATAACAAGTGTGAAATGCATACAAATGCATGGAAGATACAAAAAAGACATGAATAGCATAAAGAGGCATAGGGGCATGCATGCCATCGGAGGCATATAAAGGTATAGGAATCGTAGCAATGGCTGGGAGCCATGGAAAGAGACGCTCATCATACAGTTGCACAAAGGCATTACCAAGGCATGGGGGCATACAAGATGGGTCAGGTATACAAAGTATGAAACTCATTGATAGGCCTGGAAGGCATACAAGGGCTTAGGATGCATACAAATTCATGAACTCAATACTACGAGATGGGAGGCATAAACAACATGGAAGATAAAAGTTGATTGAAGGCAAGGAAACGGCATCAGAGACATGTAAGGTAAAAAATGCATGAAGGCAACGGAAAAAAATGGAAGGCATACAAACATGCATGTCATGAAAATCATAACATAAATTAAAGGGAATTAAAGGAATGGAATATTTGAAATGCATGGGAAGGTATACAAAGGCATAGAATACATGTATGGCATAAAGCCACAAAAGGCACAATGGCATGAACGCCATGGAAGGCATATAAGGCGTAAGAAAAACATACATTGCATAAATGTCACTAAAGGCAAATTTGGCGTGGATGGCATGAGGAAGCATAACAGGCATGAAGACATAGAAGGCATCACATTAAAGCAAATCATAAAAAGGCATGTAAGTAGCATCGGCAGAAAAGCATGGAGGCGTTTAGGGCATACATGTTGTATGGAGGTAAATGAATGCCATTAATGGAATTTGATGTCTCAGAGCGTTAGCAATATTAGCCACCATCTGTGGGTTATAGGAGATGATACAGCTAGAAAATCTCATCCAGCAGGCAGATTGACCAATGGGTACCGCACTAAGAGACCACAGCTGGCAATGCTCTCTGCGTCACCGGCCCATGCCTGACAGATAATGCCAGGGACTTCAATCACCCCCGGGCTGCTGCTCTTTTCCTCTAGCCTGGTCACTCCGTATCATATGGGACTCAGAGACGTTCTTTCTGCCCCTGCCTCGGCACCAATTCTTTGACAGGCCACTCCTGGCAGACACAGTCTGGCTTCAACCCGTTTCCCATCCTCCGTTCCGATACTTTGCCAGGCTAAACTGAACAAACACGTCTCCTCTTCCTCACCCCGTGTTTTCTACGCCCTACATGCTATGTGCTCCCTTGGCCAGCCAGTTCTGCAACTAACCCAGACAGATTCTTCTTGACTAGACCAGCATTCCCCTCCACACTTTTTTTTTTTAAATCCCTAAAATGGAACATAGCATCTTTCTAGAGCCCAGCCTCGGGCTGTACTAAGAGTTATGGGACTGTAACCCTTGTTAAATGCATGTTTGGCATTGATGGTATGGAAAGCGGTGATAGCATTGAAGACGTAGAGATGCGTTGAAAACAAAAAGGCATCAATGTATGCAAACCCTAAACACCATGGACGCCCTTACTAGTATGGAAGGTATTAACACGATGCAGGGCATACATGGCACCGCAGCATTAATCGTGTGGTGCATCAGTGTCATAATTCTGTTAACGCTGACGGCCATGCTGGAGGGGGACTGTGATTTATACTGTAAAATGTGCCATAAAGACTATTGGATGACTATGATCATAATGAGTGAATAAACTATGATATAGGAGAAGTCCATGAACAGTATTCTATACCTACATTATTATAAATATGCATGCAACCAGGAGTTTCTTATTTTTCTTTTTAGAATCCATCATTGGATAGGGATATCCCTGCCTATTGGCTGTAGGTATTACTTGTACTAAGAGCTTCTACTAAAATAGACATACACTAACAGACTGCGGAGGCAGCACTTTCAGAAGCTCTGGGGTGCACTGGGTGAAGGCCACCTCCACCTTCAACTTGGATTGTACTGGCTTAAACCTGCTTGGGTAATGGGGTTCCAATATCGACTGAATGTGTCCCAAAAGTCAACACCAAATATTGTCAGATCAGAGCGAGTGACATGTAAATGATGAACCACGCAGTACCGGGAGCATAGATGGAAACTGAAGAAGGACTTTGTTGTTTGCAATGCGTTCTATTCTTGTAAAAGGTGGGCAGGGATGTACAACCAATGTAAGGGGACAATACAGTGAGGGAATTTAAGGGAATGTAAACTGGAGGTGGTTGGGTTATTAAATTGGGCAGTGGGTTGATAGAATGCAATCTGTTTATAATGGATGCAACCAGACAATAAACATAGCCTTGCTTTGTCCATTCCCGATACAACTCCTAGGTCCTTTTGTCTGATTTATTTATGCTCATAGATAGTTCCCATGATTCGGACCGAATGCACAATGCTGTAGACGACTGCACCCCAAGGGCCTCCATCTGGCCACCCCATGAGCGCTAAACACGAATATGTAGGCAACCTAATAGAAAATCTCTATCAAGGGCTCCCAGAGGAGGAGATCGGGACTGGTGAGAGTTCATCCAAAGTCGTACTGCGAACCAAGGGTCCCGCTTGGGACCAGGCAATGGACAAAGTTGGATGGGATGTATCTAGGGGATATGCTGAAATGGGATGGAGATTCTGGGCAGGGTATCAAGCATTGTTAGTAGTGTTTGCATGTGTTATAACTATGATTATTTTGGTGTTATCTCATTTTTACCCAGAGAATAACATAACAAAATATCAAGGTTAGGAACGAAGCCCAGGACAGGGGAAAGGGCAAAGCCCATATGAGTTGGGGATGGATGGACAAGTGCATGGTGAGATCCCTTATCCCTATCAGTGCCACTCTGCAGTGTCTGTGGTAATTGATTTGTTTACCCTCTCTAAACTGCAAAGGAGTGGAGTCAAGGAACGAGTGAAGCAGGTGCAACTAGGAAACGGGGAAGGTGAGGAGTGAAGGCAGGCTTAAATAGGTAAAGTAAGATGGGCGAACAATGTTCAAAAGAGGCGGGGGACCCCCCAACGGTGCCGCCTGGCCATTGTATCTTTAGACGGTTTAACATTTTGGGCCTCATTACACGGAAGGCGGTGATCCAGGGTGCTATTAGCGCCCTGGACCATGCCGGTAAATTACCGGCACCGCCTTGGCGGTAAGGGGATTTACCGCCCCATTCCAAGGTCGGTGGGGCGGTAAATCCCCCTTCCGCCATTGCCCTTCCCCATTCCCATTTCTGCCCCATAGGGCTCTATGGGAATGAGGAAGGCGCTAATTACGGCACCGCAATTTTGCGGTGCCGTAATTAGCTCCGAGGTCCCTTAGCGGGTTGGTTTTTAACGCCTGCAAAAAGCAGGCGTTAGAGCACCGACCCGCTAAGGGACCTCGTAGTACAGCGGTAAGGGTTAACGGTCACCGTTGCCATTAACGGTGACCGTTAACCCTTACCGCCGTCCGTGTAATGAGGCCCTTTGTCTTGAGAATTTTTGGACTCGTGGCATTACTTGACACAACGAAACAGACCAACTCAATTCCCGATTGAGCGAACATTTAACTTAGATAAACTAGGAGCCCCAAAATGAGAAGTGGAAAATGAAGGCAGGAAAATACCAGCAGTAAAATGGGGAGTGTTCGGCAAGTGGCTGGAAGAGGACACAGCTAGAAGAGATGACGGGAAAGTCAGGGGATTAAGAAAGAGCAATGACTGATTGAGAAGTCAAATACAATTTTTAAGGGGTAGGAGAACACTAGAGGGGGGCCAAATGTGCACACACACATTAGAGAAGGGGTTCCGATGGATGCGAAAAAGACAGATGATCTGGATAGTGAGACACCAGAGATTATGTTCGAACACCTGGACAGACGTCAACTAAGGGAAGGGACAATCATAGAAGGAAATTCCCTGATAGTACTCACTACACTGGAACCACTGGGGCTGATGGGACAGACACATAGTGGAGCATCATCTCTTGTGTGACCTCCACCGGTGTACAGTCCCTCAGTAAAAAGGATAGCCATGATATACAGAATGGATTCTCACACATTTGAAGTTCCATACAGAAAAGTGCCAGCTGCACCGGGAGATGGGGGAAATTCACAGGCATTATAGTCCATATACCATGGTCATTGGAACACCTTAGGGTATTAGCAAAATAATTCCCTAATATAAGGAAAGAACCACAACGATTTGTGGAAGAATGACAGACAATAATGCAGATTTGCATTCCACCGTGAAAGATATGAATCAACTTATGATCAAGTGATGCTACTCGAGGTAAGACAATGATTAACGGAATGGGTGGCTTGGCCAGCCGCCAATCCATGCACAGGGGATGTCCTGATGCAGACAAAGCATAGGATAGTGACAATGATTGCGAATGTATGCCCATGTGATTGGGCACAAATATCAAATTGAAAACATAATAGGGGCGCTCGAGAGCCCAAGCAAGATGGTGGCAGGATGAATGAGCTACGATGCAGATAAACTCTTGCCCCGCAATATATCCTCAATAGCCTGTGCAAAGTTCTAATATAATGCTGGAATCTTGCCGTGGAAACAGTGGGGAGACGAATATCTGCAGGACGGCTCATTAGCTGATCCCATCACTGAGCTATTGGTGACAGAGATCCCAGGGCCTGTGGATGCGGTATCTTGGCCTGCTTTCTGTCTGCAGCTCGATGCGACGTGCCGACCCGTGTTGAATATTGGTGTCGGAGGGGAGCAGAGACTTGGAAGAGCATGGCGGCCATTTACGATGTGGCCCACCCTCCCAGTGGCTAGTCGACATTGCCACTCTGTCTGTGGATCAGATCGGTGACGCAATGGCCATCATATTCCAGGCTGTCAGTTGAAGCGCCCGCGGGGAACTTCGGGTGCAATGGGCTCCCAGGGACTGAATTGAATTGGCTGGAATTGCCAAGCCCCAGCGCTGACGCAGGCACCTCCATCCATCCAGACTCTTGTTGACACCGAAATGCGGCGCTGACTGCCCGCCGCTGACCCGACTCAAAAGTGAGCCGCTGGGGGATGCCACACGCCTGCAGGGGCTTCAATGTGGCTGCATGCAGAGGGTCTAATACCACATACAATGTTGGCAAGGAGAGGGAATGGGCTGTGCAACTCTGGGCCCCTATCCCCAACCTCTTGTTCAGAATGAGCCCCAGGCAGCCACACAACCAGACCATGCTTGAGGTGGTGACTCCTCCATCAATGACCTGAGGACCTGCGGCTGGAGGCTGCTATTGCCTTACCTAGGTGTGCCAATTGGAGATGTATAAACTTATGGTCTGCAGGGGGAGGCTTCACAGAGGCACCCCTGATTCCCCTGAATCTATGAAACCAGCAGAGGGTTATATATATATGGACACATAGACCCGGCAAACAGGGCGACAACTAGGATCGCAAATGTGGGCCCCAGTAACCCAATAGTAAATGCCTGATTCCACCGGGCTCCCCATGCAGAACAGCCATCCATGAAGATACAACAGGGGCCACCAATGCTAAGGGGCTTCGTTCTAAAGCCACCTGTATACCTCAAGGCCAACCCACTGATCAAACTGGACGGCGCAGCTAAAGAAGATCGGACCAACGTGAATCTACACCTGCCTGGCATGCTACAGTCGGCTCTAACAACATCATAAATACTGACCCAACTGGCACACCACTGCACCGCTCTGGCCAGAGACAGCCCACAATGGAGACCAAAACCAAAAACCAATTTTCTGAAAACTTTGGGACAGAGAACCCAAGAAACAAACAACACCATCCAGGACATTAAATGCGATCTGCAAGATGTATATACTCGACTCATGGCACAGACAGACCAGACAATAGATAATGAACAGTGCATCACTGACATTGACGGGCTAATTAAGGAGATACAATGCTTTGGTCAAAAATGGAGGACCAGAAAAACAGGTCCCGACGGAACAACCTCTGCCTGGTAGGCCTCCCTGAACACAGCGAGGGGACAAAGTGAGAGACCTACTTCTGCGGCTTTCTCCATGAAAAACTGCAGATCCAGAACCTGAGAAACCTTATCATAGAGCGGGTGCACATGGCCACCATCTCTAAGCCCACTCCGAGTGAGCATCTACGTGTCATTACCATGCGCCTATTACATGTTCAACACAAACTGGCCATACTAAAGGCCTACCGGTCCGTGGGCACAGTGCGCACAGAAGGAACTGACGTCCGGATATTCACTGACTTTTCCATCGAAGTCGCTAGGTGCAGGAAATGGTTTACCGCCATATTTGATGCTTTCAAAGGCACAGATCACTGATATTATCTAAAGTTCCCGGCGTCTGTTGTATCCCTCAAGATAAACAATGCCACTCATTTGATGACCCAGAGGTGGCCTTGCGCTTCCTGAGACAATCAGAGCTAGTGTCCACCAAATTCCCTGCAACAGATATTGGGAGCCCCGGAGCGGAGTGCCTTTCACCTCCACCTCGGCCACAAGAATGCTGGAAGAGAGCAGGCAAACATCTGGCAGGGCTCAAACACAACCCTGAAATGCCAGTGAAATGAGAACTATATTACCCTTACTGTAGACTCAGACTCAGGATCTCTATCATGGATCAAAGACTACCCTGTTAGGAGCGCATCTTCAGGCGACTGCCCCACCCAAGGGGGGCATGCACATTTTCTGATGATAACTAGCAGGGCACTACTACACTGCAAAATTACAGTCCACCGTGTTTCCCACATCTAGGTATACTGGTTGACATTCTACAGACGGGATGACGCACAATATATATAACCTTTCACTTTTAACTTTCACTCTGGGCTTATCTGCCCCACCGCTGGTTTTGTGTTTTATGTTATTTGTTTGTATATTGACCATGGTTTTCGATACTGCCAGTGTCCCCCGGATGGGGGCCCTGGCATGCATGGGGAGCGGCAAGGGTCCCCGGAACCTTCCTGACTAGCCCCACGCAAGGGCTTTTTTTGCTCCGTATTGGGATACAGCTCCTCAATCCCAATGTTTTACTGGATACTTATGGTTTGGGGTGTTTATGCTTGTTTAGGTATAATCCTCCATTTGCATCTCCAATGACACCGGGTGTACGGATCAAGTCAAGGATTCGGACAACAAACCAACGGAGGATGGGTCCCCCCCCCCCGAAACTGGGATGACCTCCCTTACATTTATTTCCCTTAATATCCAAGGGATGGCCCAACCCATAAAAAGAAGGTTAATGCTCAATTACATGCGCAATATGCAAGGGGACATTATTTTCTAACAGGAAGCTCACCTCAATGTGGCAGAGTCCAAGAAGCTAGGACGGGGATGGGCCCGGCCAGCAGTACATTCTCCATGCGAGGGGAAAAAAGGTGCATCCATTTTAATTCAGAGGCGGGTTCCCTTCTGGGATTTTAACCTATTTACAGATGGGGGAGGCAAATACATCCTGTTTGAGGGCTGCATACAACATCAGCTCATCACCCTTCTCAACTTATATGGGCCTACATTCGAAACACCGTCCTTCTTCACGCATGTCTTTATCGAGTGTGCACAATACATGGGAGCTTTGACATTAGTCAGGGGTGACTTGAATGTATCCTTGGCTCCAGAATTGGACTGGCAAAGTACATCCGCAACCCCACATTTTAACCCATGCAAGCTGATCACCCTTCAGTCTCTTCTGGCAGAATTTAGGCTTAGAGATGCCTGGCCAATCACACAAGAACAACAGAGAGTTTACACCTTCTACTCCAATATGCATGGCATCTACTCCAGGATAGATTACTGCTTGCTTCCCTCTGATGCTGAATACTTGATTCTCAGGTGCGACATATTGGCCTCAACCCTCTCGGACCATGTACCAGTGCTAATACGCATCGATCTGCCAGAGAAAAACCACTGTGGAATCTTAACTTAAGAGCCCTCGGTTACTAATATGTTTTGACACACGAATGTATCCTCGGATTACCCCCCACTGGTAACCAAGCATTGCTCCACACATGTAACATGTATCAAGTTAGAATGTTTTAACATAGATATTTAACTAAGTAAATCTCTTATCATGTAACAAACTGCAAAAATGTACAACAATGATATGTAACTAAGTAAGCTTTCTTGTAACAAGCGCCACGTTGCCTAAGGGCTGTTGTGCGCCCTACAAATGTGAATAAACAGGTAAATAAATAAATAAATAAATAAATAAATAAAAGCATTCGTACGAGGGCAATGCATTTCAAGATGGTCCCATAAGCTAAAAACATGGGGGAGTGGTAAGAACAACTGAGGGCTGACATACTGACCATTGAGAAGCAACATAAATGCACTTGTGACCCCCATGTATAAAGAAAACTTGTTAGGCTCTGATCAGATCTGAAGCGGGTATCCTCCTTCCACACCCGGAAATCCTTCACCAGCTGGTTGCAAATGTGTTATTGTGAGGGAGACAGGCCTGTACACCTTATGACGGTCATTTTGCATAACAGACAGGCAGCACAAATCATCAACTCTTTTCGGGATCAGGAGGGGAATCTACTTATGGGAGATGAGAATATTAACTAGCGGTTTGCACTATTTTATGGTATACTATTAGCAAAACCGGACCCACTTGATCCCCATTGTATCAGCAACTTCTTGACGAGCATCAAGTTACCTAAGCTGGGAAGATCCCAAGCAGAAGGTCTTGCTGCTCCACTCACCAAATTAGGGGTGCTTTGGGCAATCAAATCCCTGTTGGTGGGCAAAACAGCTGGCCCAGATGGACTCCACTTTGACTTTAACAAAGTACTACTAGACCGCCTAGCACCCACTCTCGAGTACGTGTTTGCAGGTGCTCGGACCAGTGGCCACCTACCATGCTCTATGCTGATTGCAAATGTTGTAGTATTCCACCAGAAAGGACATGTCCCCGGGGACTGTGGATCCTACGGACCCATCTCCCTGTTCAACGCTGACCGGAAAATCCTGGCAAAGTGCCTGGCGCATCGCATTGAGGGACGTATCTCGCTCCTCATACATTGAGACCAAACGGGCTACATTCATGGCAGGGATTTTGCTGGTACCATTCACCAGCTGCTGCACATTATTCCAGGGGTTGGTCAGACCCTGAGGAGGGAATCCTAACACCAGATGCTGAGAAGGCATTGAATAAAGTCCAATGGGACTTTATGTTTCAAGTGCTTGACATCTATGGTTTCCTGGCTGAGTACTTCAAACTAGTAAGACTCTTGTAGACTGACCTGATGGCCTCGGTGGTCACTAATGGTGTTACATTTACCCCCTTTTCCCTGTATTCAGCTACACAGCAAGGTTGCCCATTATTCCCCCTCATACACGCCCTCACTATTGAGCCTCTGGCAGCAAAACCGCAGACAGATGTTGAGTGGTCAGGCATACTACGGAATAATGAAGAACACCGGGTATCCCTCTATGTGGATGATCTGTTAGTGTTTATAAGGAATTATAAGACCTCACTCCAGACACTGCACCAGGCATTACAGGATTTTGGTCCTCGACATTCCTTGGGACCCCAGAGGGGTGGCCTCCTTCTAACTCCAACCATATCACGTACCTGTGTGTAAAAATCTGTCCAGTCCTGGAGGAGATATTGGGACTGAACTATCCTCTGGTCCTACCAAAAATGAAACAGGACCTTCTTCGGTGAGACTCACTCCCACTGTCTCCAAAAGGATAAATGCCTTCAAAATTAACTCTCTACTGAAAAATGTACCTATCTGGCCATGATTCTCCCCTTTGCCCTGAACAGACAAATGTTTGGGAAACTAGATGTCCACATGTCCAAATGTGTCCAGAGGGGTAAGAAATGTGGCTTAAACTTGAGGTCCTTCAGGCCTCTAAGACAGACAGTGGACTAGCATTACCGGAATGAACAACGTATGATCAGGCATCGCAAGTGTGCTGGACCAAACGGTGGCTTAACACTGAAGATCTGACCAGCAGGAAAAATATGCAATTGTCCCTTTTGGCCTTGTTCATACCATCTGAAGCTCTGTCGATTCCCCCAAATAGGCTACCTAGTGGGATTAAGAAATGCCCAATAGTAGGGCTGATGCTTTTGCAATGGCATAGACTAAGGGCAATGCTTTGCTCGACCATTCGGGCGACACCAGCCTGGATCACAGTGAGAGTGCTCTTGTCGTATGGTTTGGTTTATAAGCTGCATCCTAACCAGGATACGACATGGCAACACGTTAGGGATATGGAGCTACACGTAGAGGACTCCCCACTTAGCTTTCTAGAGGCTAGGTTACTGCTTAGGCTGGGGGAGATAAACTGGCTCCAGTATATGATCCTGTTGTCAGTAATCCACAAACATACCACAGAACAGTCTCGGTTGGCGGCACTGATGGTAGACAAAATCAAAATCGAACAGAAAACAATGGCGTACCCGTACCTACTTAATTTCTATACAATCTGTGCCCCCAATAATGTTGGACGTAACCAGATTCTAGTGACCCAATGGTGCGACGATCACCGAACTGTGTTTGTATGATCCATGTCATCTATTTGACTTTGTGAAGTCATACCGGTGGTCTCGTTTGTTAGGAAAGATTTCCATTTATGTGTAATTTTCCCTCCAGTTGTGAACCCCACAATTTTTTGCTGTTGTCTGACCATCCTTGCCTTATTTTTTGCCTGTGGAGCATAGCCTTCTACTGCACTCTGCTGGGTTTTAGCTCACTTTGTTATGGGGAAACTGACATGTCCTTAAAGACAGACAGCACTGGGAGACTTTGTTTCTCTTAGCCTTTCACGTTTGTTGCAAGTTCTTTGCAACATTTTACCAGTGCACAAAGTACCTTACAGTACAGTGTGCTGGAGTCTTCTTTTCATTTTTAAGGCCCTAGACACTGTCAAAGGACTTTTCGGTAGAAGAACAAATGTACCTTGGACAGAGCTTATTTTTTGTATATTTTTAACCCTTTCTCTCAGTACATATCACGTTTACCGTGTTTGGCCCTGGACAATGGTGTGGCCCCATAATGGCCATTCCACAAGGTCCTTTCTTCTGTCCTTTGGCATCTTGTCCCTTTGCCTTCCCCAGGTCGAGCAGACCCAGGACAGTCCTTACTTGGTCATGGATTCTACTGCAAAACTGCAAGCTTTCACGGGCTTCTGCATGCCTTCTTGTGTGTGTGCTTCCAGGATGTGGGCTGGACTGGCTGGTTCCAATACACATCCTGAGTGCCAGAGAGTCTGGTGTGCTGGAAATGACTGGGACCACTGTGGTCCGTGATTGGTTCACGTCTGCTATGGCTGTTTGTGAGCAGGTCTCTCATCTGGTGCTCTTTATTATGGCAAGAAGGGGATTCTGGATAAAAGATTGGCACAAACAACCATACCAGGTCGATCTCTTGAGTTCTCACTGAACCTAGGATAAGATCCAAGCACCCTGAAACTAAGAAGCCGAGTTGCGGAACCACTGGTGACCCGCTAGAAGGTTTGGCACCCTGAGCCCGCTGTTGTCCCACAGGACCCCTCTGCATCTGATTAACCATAGAAGGTCTGTAAAGCCGCTTCGACCATTTGAATAGTGGGAACAACTATTCACGGCACCTCCAACTTAACCTGCAAGTGAGCCTTCATGGAGGTGTTCTTGGGACAACCAGTGAACTGACCAGCTTGCTCAGGACCTTTGCTCTCGAACCAATGCCCTCTCGAGTTGACTCTTGAAACTTTGGAGATTGTAAGCACTGGATATAAGACACTCTTATGCCGGGTTTCGTAGACCTAGGCAGTCTAGGTCTGGAATTAGGAGAGTACGCCTGAACCCGAGTGCACGCGTTCACTGTGTCCCTGAGCCGTGGTGACAAACTTCGAGGGTGCGCTGTTGCTGTACCACCCACCCCCTTTGCCCAGAGCTGAGCTGCAGTGAAATTGAGTTGATCCCTTCAACAGGAGAGGAGAAATCATCACTGTCCCACCACAGAATCATCCCTGGAACTCAGCCGCTGAAAGCTGCAAAGCCATACAATTGCACGATTTGGACCTGCAACCAAAGTGAACTCAACTGTCAAAGTTTGGTCTGGAGTGTACCTTGGGTCGGTGAGTACTTGCAACCCTTACCGATTGCCCCATCCATTTTTACGCACCAGTGTCCCCTGAGTGCCACTCACCTTTATCGAGGTGGCCTGTGCTACCGGCCTATTCCCAACTATTTGAACATGTTCTGCCCTCTTGGAGAGACCCCCCCTCGAATAGTCGGAACTTATTCTTCACTGTCTCACCTGACTTCCTGAGCTGCTACAGCCCCTGCAAGAGACCCTGTGTTTGCCCAACTGCATGAGCGCGTGCATCTGCTTCCGAAAGTGCTCTTGAGCACAAGGCCCCACTCTTTTTAGGGATTGGACTGCCTCTCAGATAGGGTTGATAAAGTGAATGACTGCTTAAAGTATATTTGCACTGTGAAGGCGCTGGGTATAGCTTAGAAGGACGAAGGTTGTTTTGAGGAAGCGATTGAAGCGTAGAGTTTGTGGCACCACCAGAGTTTGATATGCATTTCACCATTCATACCAGTACTAAGCAATTTACTGTTTTTTGACCAGCTACATAAAGATGGAAAATAAAGGTATATGTTTAATTTCCAAAGGGGTGGCCAAAGTTAGTGCCACAAAGATTTCAGGATCTCAAAGGTGTAGAAAAAGCAGTACGACATGTGACAGATATTACAAAAAGTTTGCAAGTGTTGAAGATAGTGAATACAAAGGAAAAGAAGGTGCTTGAAGTGGTTCATCGCACAGACACATTTTATATTGGGGGAAATATGTTATGCACTGTAAACAAAGAAGTATTTGAGCAACCAGTTATATGACCACCATAGTATGTCTCACAACATCTTTTCTTCTATTGGCAGGGGTGATTTGGTGCTGTATGCAGTGTTGGTGTCATTTAGGAGCAGTGGTTATTCAAAACCCACCCTTCAGCTCTCTTTCTCTACGGTCTGTCCCCAATTCCAAGCCTCTTTTGTTCTGATAGAAATGAGGCAAGAAAGTATGATGATGCAACAAGAGCAGTGAAAACTTACAAACACAGGATGATGATTAGATGTATTGTAGAGAGAGTGTGACAAAAGTAGATGGTTCACCGGCACAAATGAAAAACAGTAATGGGCCATAGTAATAGTAGGTTTAGAAAAGAATCCCCTGTGCAAATGAAAAACAGGTGAATTGGGGATATCATAGGGGTATTAAGTCAGCTAGGTTAGTTGTGCAGTAAGCGCAGCAGGGGTCTGTTAACGCTGATGGCCTCGAGGGAGGGATAATCTGATTTGTACTGTAAAAGGTTGCCATAAAGGCTATTAGATGACTATGATCATAATGAGTGAATAAATCATGATATGAAAGAAGTCCAGGAGCAGTATACTATATCTGCATTATTATAAATATGTATGCTCTGTAGAGTTTGTTATTGTTCTTTTTAGAAACAGACATTGAATGTGGATAGCTCTGTCTATTGGCTGTTGGTAATACTTGCACCAAGAGCTTCTACTAAAACGGACATGTGTGAATGGACTGCTGAGGCAGCGCTTGTGGAAGCTCTTGGGTGCACTGGGTGAAGGCCACCTGTTCTTCCATCATGGATTGTACTGGCTTAAACCTGCTTGGATAGTGAGGTACTATATTCAACCAGATTTGCATCAGGGGATGTCGGCACCACATCCCAAATCTGAGGAGGACGACACCAGATATCGTCAGATCAGAGAGACTGACCTGGAATTAAAGAACCATGCAGTCTGAGGAGGATTGACTGAAATCAAAAAAGGACTATGAATGTTTCCCATGCGTTATATTGTTACAAAAGGGGGATGGTGATACCTGAACGGATGTATGACTAATGAAAGGGTACAAGACCATGTGGGTATATATGGGAAGACGAACTGGAGGCAGGTTGGTTTATTAGTTTGGGCAGTTGGTTAATAGGATGCTATCTGTTTATATTGGTTGCAACCAGATAATAAATGTATTTTTGTGTTGTCCATTTCTGAAACAACTTCTGAGTCCTTTTTTATGATTTTCTATGCTCATAATACACATTAAAAGTGTTGCAGGCATTAACGGTGTGTCTCAACTTATGGAGTGCAGGATAATTAAGTGTATGATGGGTCATTAATGGTCTGGGGGGCAACTAAAGGCTTGCACAGAATTAATGGCATCGACTAACTGAAATGTATAGTTAGCATTAAAGGTGTGGAAAGCATTAATGCCATGTAGGTATTAAGAGGCATGACGAGACATAAGCTGCCATGTAAAGCCAAGAGGGCATCACGAGGCACAAATACATGCAAATTATGTCATGTATTTAGAATGCATGCAATGTACTGAAATACATGGAAGGCATGGCATTCATGAAGAACACTGAGGCAGCATTTGGACTAGAATGTGAACTTGAAGTTATATGCAACCTCCCTCTCATGAATGGGGAAACATCTGGCCTCAAGTGTGTTCCTGACCTGAGGAATCCCAGAGCCATCCAATTGACTTTGACTGTGGGTGGCTATGTTTTAGTCTATCAAGGCCTACCCAATCATGAATAGCCAGGTACCCCTGGTGATACCTGAAGAAAAGCAACGGCCCAAGTGGTACATAACTAGAAGAAACCTAGCAGCTTCTATATCTCTGTTAGGATCCAGTCAGGAGAGGGGGCACTGAAGACACACTGAAGACAGGATGAGGTCGCCTATTCCAATGGAAGCATGGCAGATGTTCTTTAAATGGAATAATGTTCTTCTTATCTGATGGCAGGTGGACTTGTTGAGTGTGTTAAATGATCTGTTGGCTGGCTAAAATGAGCCTGTGAATAAGTTACTAAGAAAAGTAAAATTGAAGAATTGAGTAATCTTCTGTAAGAATTGTTTTGTTTGCTGTGACTTTCTCCTCCAGTTTCCGAGATTTCGGATTCATTGTTGTACTAATCATTTTATATCCCTTTTTAGAATGTAGTTATTCAGAGAAACAGGCACGGTTGTTTGTTTTCAGGTGTGGCCGAAGAGGCCCTTAGCCCTTTGAAGGAGCTAATGCTACAAAATCACTAACATCTAGAAGGAACTCGCATCCACCAAATGGTCATCACATGATGCACAAATTAGGCGTTAAGTTTTCATGAGTGGGTCATTGGTGGTTTGGGGGATCTCCTCCATGACAAGGTCTGCCGAGCAGGTTGGAACGGCAGAATAAGATGGAGAGCCATTGGTCTTCACAAAGGTTCATAGACACTCCTCATGTCCTTAAGTGAGTCACCACTCAATGAGACATTGTAGCCTAAGTGAACAGAGTGCATTCTGGGACATGAAGGACTCAGACACCTCTGTTCCCCAGTAAGGCAGGAAGAGCGTATCGCAATAAAACAAGACCCAAATGAACCTCCTTAGTGAGTGAAGCGACTGTCCATTGCATTACGTGACACAGAGTGTATTCTTGAGAATGTAATGCTGTGATGGGTGCTCTGTATCAAGTGAGGGACTGCATTCTGGTAAAAGAACACATAATCATTCTTCAAACAGGCCTTTTCACTTCTACATGACACAGCCAACCTATTCAAGGGGCTGGAAAGCCCCCTCAGGCCCTTGCCCCCTCAGACCTCAACAGGCTGAACTCTTGGGCTATGTTATTCAGAAAACTCTGGGAGACAGAATTTTTCAAACATTGATGTCTGGATTTTGCAATCAACCAATGAAGAATGCCAGATGTGGGTATGGTAATGGCACAACCGGTCATGGGATAGGTGTATCTGGGAATGTAAAGCTGGACCTACCATGTGGGGAGGTGCCTGAGCAAGGCAGATTGAGGAAGACTGAGCCTGGCTGTGAAATGCCATGTGTGCTCCTGTCTCTCCAATCTTTATCCGCTGGCCGTAACACGCTGTTTAGTCAGCCCAACAATACCCTTAACTGTCTGGCCTTATTATAGTGGCCACATTATTGTATCCTGTTGTACAGGGCTCTTTTGCTTAACAGCGCGCTTTGCACTGCATACAACCCAGCACATGCATACATATGTGGCTGCACCTGGCATAGGAAGGCAGTAGCAGGGCTTATGAGACAGCCCATATTAAGATGGTAAGTTGAATCACATAACTGCATGACAATTGGCTTTGGCTATGCGTGTTTTGTTCAAGGCGGTTCAGATAACCGCTGCGGGGTCATTGGACAGCAAGGTGCAGTATTTATGGACTAAAGTGTCTACGGATTGTGTCTGGGCAGGATCCTGGTCTGGTTGTGTGGAGCGGGTCACCAGTTCAAGTGGCATTTGTGTTCGACTGGGTTTCATAAAATGAAAAAGCACATTAAGTCGAGAGGGAACAAAAGGCCAAATGCTGGGCTGGACGTCTGCCCCTGTCAGCAGCTTGCAAGAGCAGCAGGGTGACAGCATGAGATGAGCAAGGCGCGCTGTGGTTAACCTCTGGCAGGCAGTGACTGGGCAAAGCAGAGTGGACCTATTTTGCCATCTCTTCAAAACTCTCCCCTCAAGTTCATTCACTTTAAAATAATAACTGCATTTACAACGGAACTGCAATAATGCAGGCACTCTTTCATTTTGTTTCTTTTATAAATCGGCCTTGGCAGTGTTCCAGCCTTCCCCCGCCCTCTCGTGCCCTTTGTCTCCATGCGTACACTCCTCCTTTATTCGCAGAATAGCTATTGAGCAAATTATGTATTGATCAGGAAGGGAGGAAGCCGGCCATGTAATGTAGATCGCCAGTGTCTGTTCCCCTTGGGGACTTGATATCCTGGGTTCCATTACCACAATGTCCATCAGGGACGGCACCAAAGCTTTTCAACTTTTTCAATTGAAATGGTCCCCCATACCTTGGGGGTGGGGGCCAGCTGCGACCCAGACAAAGAAAGCTTAAGAGTGTTCATTTACAGCGGTAGCTGGTGATTTTGTTTTTAACTGGCGGAATAAATGTCTGCACCAAATATGCGTGAGCGGCTGAGTGCAGTGAAGGAGCCGCAATAGATGCAAGTCACCAACAGTGCACCGGATCATTTTCCAATACATTTTCATAGTGATTTTGACCACAGAATATGTCAGTATATAAACATGTTCATGCAAGCGCTGACCATATGTGTCCATGCAGTCTGCACCAATATATGACCCTATCATCATATAAGGACTTGACAAGCCACAGCAAGAAAATAAGAGACTGTCTATATATACACAGACAAAGGCAAGCATACCACAGATTCACACTTATGTTTGCTTTTACCATTGATACCAAATTCAAAAATGGCATGACAAAAAAGAATGTATGACCAGACTGGAGCCACCAATGTGAGCCATTCTAGCCACGAACAACACTGATCATGTTTGCTTTACCCGTGATGCCACGTAAAAAGTGACACATGCCACCACAATAAGAAAATAAATGCATACTGCCATACCAATGTAGGCAAAGCTTGCCATATAATAACACCTACCATGTTTGCTTTACTTCTGAACCCTTTATGCCAAGTAGAAAATTCCATGCCACAGTAAGAAAGTAAATGGAGACCGGCACAGTTAATGTAGACCTGTCTAGCCACATAATAACACTCATGAAATTTGCTTTGGGTACCACGCAGTGGGATAATAATAACAACTGTTATTGCAGAGCTCAGATATCTATGGTTTCGTACTGCTATATAAAAGTTGGTGTCACAAAAATGATCTTGAACATGTATCAGCCCTGAGAAGGACCTACGGGTCGAAACACGTGTTGGCTGACTACATGGGGCAATCAGACCCCCCTATTTTGAACCCACTAAAGGTGTTGACAAGCTAAGAAAAAAAAACGAAACATGCTACAAGTCTAGCACTTCAAACACAAAATTGTGTGGACAATATATTTTTCCATATATAGAACAAAGACAAGGTATCCTCTTTTTCCTACCAATCAAACGAGGTGTGGGCTGCATCTCAATCCTAACCTCTTATTTTACCACAACACAAACAACCAAGGAACCCTATCACCAGAACTCAGCAAGGTTGGTTCCAACCTAGAGCCTGTACTGATTTTCCTAAGTATTTATTTATATATACCCAAGTATATTTAGACAATCTTTAAAAAGCAGCAACAACTAATAACATCAATCCCAAAGTTAGGATTCAATTCAACAAGAGCAATAAAGCAGGTGAGTAACTTTGCACATGTTTTACATATTCCAGCACATTGAGTGAGGCCATTTGAGGTCAGTAATAACACTTATTTGTGATCATCATTGTAATATTGAGTTCTCAGGTAGGAAAAGATATAGTTAAATGAGAACCTACTCTGTACTTTTGAAAACAGTTAGATTCTCCCAGAGGGATGTAGGCAGTCTTTTATCCCAGCAATAACAGTGTTCATCAATTAAAACATTTAAGGGAACAAGCACCGCCAAAGCCACTAGATTCAGAAGGGGGCCTTCAGGGAGCCAGGACAGCAAAATTAAATGGGCTAGTTCAAAGATCTGATGTTCTCTTCTTAGAACATGTTTTAGAAAGGTCAGTAGTTCAAGCCTTGGAAAGACACAGCAAGTCGGGGGTTGTGCCAAAATGAAGCTTTTCTTAAGGCTAGTTTGTCCTACTAGCCCAAAGGAGGAACTCATCCCGTACGCGTCTTCCCAGTCGAAACGAAAACAGGGTCAGCACAGCTGCAGGGCTTCACCTGGCACTTTGCGGCTCAGGAGGGTGCTGCTCGTATTGCTTCACATCTTCTTCGTCAGATGTTGTTCTCCAGTGGTTGACTCTGCCTCTTGTCCCAAAACCTCACCTTTTAAACAAGATCCCATTCATTCAGAAAAAAGTTGCTAAATTTAAAAAGCCCTAAGTCCAGCAAAAGAGCTGGGGGTCTCTAAGCTTAAAGGGAATTGGCACAGAAATGAACATTCTCCCTACCAGGAGACACAGTTCTGGTTGAGACACCTGTCAAGAGGGTGTTGCCACCACCATCCCGGTGGAAGAGCACAAGGACCTGGACGATGGACCTGAGGTCAGAAGCTGGGATAAAGGGTTTGTTTATGTGCTGTTTGTGTCTGGTTGCAATAGATGGTGAAGCACAGAAAATGTACATTTCAGGTCAGTTGGGGGAGAAGCTGTTAAAATCTCAGGGACTTGTAATACAGCAAGAAAGAGATTAGACATCTTATACATGTGAAACAAAATAGGTATTTTACCAAGCAGTCTTAATATTTCTTATTATATTCTGATTGTGTGACCCTATAAGTGCACCATGGAAGCAGGATTACACCAATTGAAATGGCTTGTGGCCTAAAATATGATTATTCCATTTTGCACCCCCTTTAAAACCATATGCTACCCCACATCATCAATGCATTTTCTCGCTGCTGTTCAGAGGCAAGGTTTGCGGAATGATGGTAAGGAGGCCCCTCTGACATTTTGAAATGGGCCCCTACAACTTTTCAGCCAGTGCTGGGATCTAATGGAAGTTCTTCTGCTCCTGTTGCAAGGCTCTAGTTTTAGGATTTCAATCGTTTTCTGACTATTTCCCACGTAAAGACCTCAACTACAGTGTTCACAGAACACTTCATTGTCACATTGCACAATTACGTACTATGCAGCTAGCTGGTTGTATTCACTCTGTCACACAATGGCCACACTAGAAGATGACATAACAAACGAATTGTCATCAGGCAAAGATTGTTTTGTTCACCCTGTTCACATTACAAATGGTATTGTGCAACAGTGCCCACCACAAGTGCACACCACTGGTATGGGACAATGCTATCGTTGCACAGCAGGGCGCAGAATATAACGAAACAGTAGCCATTCCCCCGTGCACACACTTGTGCAAGATATCCACTCCACACATGCACATCAGGGGGTGATGTGCAATACTGCCAACACACCACATGCACAACCGTGGTCAAAGTTAATGGATTTTTCAATCCACGTTTGCACAGCAGGGCATGTGGTGCAATAGTGGCATCCCACATGTGCACTGCAAGTGTATTGTGCACACGTATCCATTGCCCACATGCACGACAGGAGGTGTAGTCAAATAATACCAACCTTGCATGTGCTATACATGAGGCATGGAGCACCAGTAACTGCTCCAACCGTGCACAACAGTGGGTATGGTGCACAGAAGCACAACAATAAAAACATACCAGCGTCTGCGTGCACAGCAGAAGGTGTGGTGACACAGTACCAACTTCCCATGTTCACAACGGGATGTGGTGCAAAATGACCCACTATGTGTCCAATTGCTCAGGACAAAGAGTGTCAATGGCCAGGTTAATTTAACGTGGAACCTCCAGCACAGACAACAAATGCAAGCATCACAGGTTTGAAATCTCAGACATACAGTCCAGGCAGTTGACAAAGGGTGTGGAGGGATGCGGGGGGTACTGTAGATAAAGCAGTTAGTTGAAATCGTGACATGAGAACGTGTGGTAAGGGGCCAGTGGGCTTCAATCATAGAGCAAGTCCCAGACCTTGATTCCAAAGACCCAGACACTGACACGAAGATCCATACCATGATGCAAAGCTGAAACACCCAGACAGGTAATCCATTTTCAGGATAGTAGACACAATGACCAACTAATAGAATCATGCAAGCGAAATAGAGAAGAAAGGCCTGGAAACCTCATCTAAAATTCTGATGGGAGTGGGATATGTTAAATATTTATTAAGATGCGCAAGAAGACCAATACAAAGTGCAGGAAAGATGGCTTCCCGACTTTGCAGCTCTCCGAGATACCAGACAAATCCTGTGGCTTGCAACATTAAGTGTCACTCCACTTGGGACTGTGACATTCTGGAAGGTTTGAGGCCACATGTGCTACCAGAGGTTTTTTTTGGAGACTGTTGGTTGTAGCTTTCCTGAGTGTTGGGAGCCACGATTGGTGCTGACTGCACCCTCTTCAAATAAAAGGATGACTGTGGCACAGTCCGGGTCTCACCAGGGAAAGAAAGGTGTCCAAAATGGAGACTCTGTATACAGTGTGCGCTGTGGGAGGGCTGATTCTCCCCACACCTGTGAAGTAATCAGAGGGCCTGTGGTTGTGCCCCTCTTTGTGTCTCCAATTGAAAAACTAAATAGGGGGAGTGTGGCAGGACTGGGGTCATGTTGATTGCTTTTGAAGTACAGGGAAGGGTGGAGGCCTGACAGAGTACAAACAGGTCCCACTGGAGCATTGTATTGCGTGTTACAAAGGAAGGCGCTGTCTTTCAAATGTGAGGGATCTAAAGGGCCTAGTTAGAGAAAGGAGCAGGAACACCCTTGAGCTAAGCTCCTGTGTGCGCATTGATTAGGAATCCACAGAGGCAGACCAATGCGAGAGGGGATGTGCCTGGGTGGTAAAATTCACTTTATAAAACAAAGGAACTAGGAAAGCAAAGACAAGGTTGAAGCTTCCCATGCAAACGCTAAAGAGGGGAGTGGTTCTTATAAGGAACTGGGAGGGAGGATTGTATATGACACCAGAAGCCATACCTTAATTCTTTTGCATGATTTTATAGTTGTTTTTTATTATAAGGCAGCAAGTGGGTCACCTCAATGGATGCAATATTATTTGTTGGAAATGTTGTATTACTGGAGATAACATGTGTTTTGCATGTTTAGTATTAGTAAGTGTAAATATTATAAAAGTTCAGTTTTGAACTATTATATAATTAAAATTAAATAAATAAAAGCATATTATTTACAGGACTTGGACTCATCTGTGTTAAAGAGGCAAAACTATTAGACACCCAAATATTGGAGACTGAAGAATGCATTTAAGCGCTGGCATCCCGGGAAAGCACCGTGCAATGCTAGAGCAACTGGCAGTGATGGATCCACAGGGGGATTATAGAAGAGGTTGAGATATGTGTGAGCTCCCTAACTGGAGCAGGTATTTAATGTGATTATAGAGGGGAGTGGGACCCCTTCAACCTTCCTGAAATTGTTAATCCCTGTAATACCCAAGGAGGCAACGGATACTTAGAACTGTGGGTTGGGCCGACCGATATCTTTGCCTAACGTTAATGCAACGAGTCTTGCATAGGTATTGGGCACTAGAGAGGATGCTTTCTTCTCGCACTCAATTCACTAACATCAGGTAGGGCCTTTGGGAAAACTGCAAGGTGCACTGATTTATGGATTGATTATTATGTTGGTGGCAGTGGTGAAACACCTGGCAATTATCTTTACCAGGTGTTTTACCTCTCTGCTAAATTCAGAGTTTCATTGGAAAAAAACTCTTCACCTGCATTTGTGTGCAGGTGATTACCTCCACACACAATCAGTACCCCATGCAGTAATGTCCACATGCAATAATTGCCACATGTGGTAATTAGTGGTCCACATGGAGTTCTAGGAGAATGCAAAATGGGTAATAAAAGAAGTCTGTTTGACATTGAATCATGCAGACCTTTCTGGGTCCGGGTAATTATTGCATGCAATAATGATAAATTAGTTTAGCAGTATTACCCAAGAACATTTTGCCAAACTCATAATTAAGGTCTTGCTCCAATAAGGTACCAAAATAGCTTGTGACTGGGTCAGTAGAGTTCTTTGGGGAGACATGATTATAACGGGGCTTATGCACAAAACAGGAGACAATGTATATGGTTATGGGAAAAGGGGTTCAGATGGTGATGGAATCGTGGGAGGGGGGCAGACATGGTAGCCTTGTCACTTGCAGCCCCTCCTATTTCCCCTTGTAATTGAGCCTTTTGCAGCCACCATCCAGAGGAGTTTGGCAATTGGAGGTGTGGTGTGGGAGAGAAACAATTCAACCTTGAGCAATTTGTAGATGACATATAAGAGTTTTCTTTTAATCCCTTGCATTAAATCCTGACGCTTCATAAACATTATTAAGAACTTTGGTGATTGTCCAGGATTTAAAGAGAATCTGCATAAATCTGTTATTATTCCGGTGGTGTACCCTCATGACAAAACTCTACATCACCTATGACCTCTTCTTTTCAAATGATGTACTGGTAAAATGTGTTATCATGGATTATGGATAACAATTAAATTAGGGATCAATACCCAGCAAATCACCCCCTCTGGCAGGTGATCACCCCCTCTGGGAGATGCATTGGTGGACTTCACTCAGGTTGTTATGGAAGGGGCTCTTGATCCCTAATAAAAGGCAGGATTTCATGATGTATTAAAAGTGAAATGGGGTTGCCTATGAGATGAGAACAGAATGTGCCTCTCTTATATGCTTTTTTTTTGCAATTCGGAGGTGATAGATCTCTCAAATGTTGGGAATATTACAGGGCAGTATATTTGATATTCTCATGGATCACCTTAGGACCAAAACTGATATTCAATGGGATTTGTTGGAAAATTAGGTGTGACCACCAGTGATAGTGCTGTAGTAGCTCTGGGTACAGGAACAATGTCTCACCAAAAGATTTCAGGCTCATCTTATTCTTGGGGCAATTTAGGACACATGCGAGGGAGAATCAACACCATACGTCCGTCCATTTGGCCGTCCTCACTCAGCTGCATAAATACTCCACCTATATCAAGTATCATTGCAGATCCTCTCCTCTTCATGGATTGGTATGAGGCTGGAGTGGGAAGGGCAAGCCAGATGTAGAAGGGAGGGGAATTCATAAGTTTACATCAACTAGAGCTACATCTGGCAATTGGCTTCTATACTTGTATATGTGTCTTCTAAACTTTCCTTTGAAGTGGTTCCTTATGGTTGGGAGGCGGGAAAATACATTGACAAGGGAGCGCTCTACCTTTGGAAAGGTCCTGGACACACAGGGGTGATCGCGTGGTCTAACTTGTCATCTTTATCGGAGTATGATTCTGGATAAGGGAATTGCTCAGCTTGGGGATAGGACACAATTGCAGCACTACATGGGATGCTCTGTTTCTGGCAAGCTTTGGTGATTCAGTGGTGAAAAGACTTTTAAAAACCTCAATCTCTAGCTAACACAAAATGTACATGCTATTAATCTGTGACTTAGTTGGCATTACGCCCTGCAAAAATAGCACAATCAGTCTGTAAGATCTGTACCGTTTGTTGGAGGAGATGTGGAAAGGTGGGCGTGTACTGACATATGTAGTGGAAATGTAAAACCATGAGAACTATCGGAATGACGCTGTGTCATGTATCAGAGAGTTGGATGAGTTATTTTGGACGTCAGACCTTTTTTAGTACCTTTTTTAGTACTATTTCATCTTACTCCAGAAGAAGATAATGTGCATTCCGTATTTGACTATGTTAATGACATGTAGCTTATTCCTAGTGGGAACTTGGAAAAGACTGAACCTCCCCACAAAAAGGAGTGGGAATTACAGCATATACAAAAGGTTATGGTTGGGTGAAAGAATTTGGATATGGAATGGTCTGCATTTCTTGTCTAAGGTACAGGCCTTGTTCCTGGCCTGCTTGAGCAACTGATAGGTAGTTCACCATGTTAGGGAGAATTCTACAAAATGGCTAATTTCCCTTACCTAATGAGTCCCTCAGCAGCTTTGCTGGATTTCTAGGATTTATTTGTTCACCTGGTAAGAGTGTGAGCCTTTTATATCCAACTCTTAAATGTGTTTTGCTGTGTGGGTTTAACATTTTTGTTTTCATAGCCTGTGGAGCCTCACCTACTCCACAGGCATCATCTGTTTACTGTGTGTTACACAGCACCTTCAGTGCAGTGACACAGGGTTGTCTTTTAGACTTCCCAACTCAGACTCCATTTTCTGGGACTGACTACGGTCTCCCAGAACATATAGAGTTTCCATTAACTTTATTAGCCTCTGTAAAACCACAGACCCAGTACAAACCATCTTACATGGAGTACTGGAAAGGGTTAATACTTATCCCTTTTTGTCTGTTTCTCTTGGAGCATTTCTTCGCTCTCTTTTCATCAAGACTTGGCTGCTGGCAGTGGTGACTACCCTATTTTTCCTACTGCGGTTATCTTTAACCTTGGTATTGTTTTAGGCTATCTTGGTAGCCTCGAACTTAAACCCACTAGACCTTATATGTTTTATTACGGTTCCGGCCGGGTTTATTCACCATTTCTTTTTTAAAAATCTTTCTCGTGTTTTACTCAGCGTGCCAAAACAGGTTTGGTTCCTTTGTTCACTGTCTTTTTGCGGGCTTCTACGCAGAAGCCCTCCTTAGGTGCCTGTATGTCTGGGGGGACAGGATGTGAGGGAGGGGTTTAGGACTCCCTGTACAGGGTCTCCTTGAAGACCCATGTTGCACTCTGAACTGATTGGCTCTGGTGACTTTCCCACGGGACAGCCACCCTGCTGTGTGATTGACAGCCACGCTGTGTGAATGGGGGAAAACTGCATAAAGAGCAGGTCTCTGGGCCTGGAAAGGCAGAGTCACCACTGGAACAAAAGGACCGACGAGGAGCTGATGTAACAGGACCCCTACCACGACTGAACTGCCCGGTGAAGCCCTGCTGCAGGTCTGAATCCTCAAACTCCAACGACAGAGAAGATCCTCCAGGAATCTTCTTCCCCTGAGCTGGTGGGACCAACCAGTTTGACCAAACTGCAAGCCAGGACTCCCTACTCAGGTCAAATTTGCTGTAAAGAGCTACAGTGGTCCGGATAGCCAGGAAGGTCAGACCCTGCAGTCTTCCTACTTCATGTCAGTCCGACAGTCACTTCAGGAACCGTGAGCCTGCAGGAACTGCCAGGACCGTCCGCCTCAGCTACAGCTTCTTCTCCATTTAAAGGTACTGTGCAAATCCGGTTGTTCATTTCGTTCAGGCGTGGTGAAGGTGTGTGAAATCTTTCTCCAATCCGAGGGCTTGTCCTTCTCTCCTCTTTAAACTAACTTTTCTGCCGACCAACTTCGTCCGGAACTCTTGGCAAAGACTTAACCGCAAACTACCCTGAGCTGTGTGATCTTTTGCAAAAGACTTTGTCCTATTGACTTTGGCCCTAAGCCTGTTTGATTTGATTCCATCACTGTAGTTCCTCTTTCTAGATTGCCCTGCTTACTTACCTTTGGTGCTGGTCAATTTCTGGCTAACTTTGTTTTTCCCTCCCTTTTAAATTTCTGGAGTGCCATTTTGCTTCCACTTCATTTGTGATCTTAACTTGTCTCAAATTTATTGGGAGTGGTGTGGTGTATTAAGAGTGTGATTTTTAAACTGCTTTACTTCAGTTAAATGTTATGCAACTGATGTGTAAATAAATGTATATTCTTTTACTCAAAAACCTTGATTCAGTGCTTGTTTGAATCATAGTAATTGCTGTCCTTTTTGTAACTATTGATACTGCTCACTTGTTCTTGAGATAAGTCTGGCTGCTCAGCCATCGCTACCACTTTTACTGTGTAGTACATGCTTGTACCAAAGGTGAATTTGTACTGTCACTTGTAGCCATTATTGTGTGTGGTGTTCCAAAAGGGTACTGCATATAATTCTGCCTAACATACCAGATACTTTGTTGCTAACTCTAAGGAAAATTTGATGGTGGACAAAGTTGACTTTCTGTATAATTTTACTCCTCGACATCTCCATCTAGTATTGTTGCCTTAAAGGGAAGGGGAGAGGGGTGGCACTGGGCTTGTGCCTGTACTCTTTCTTTGCAATGGTCGAAGGATGTGTTCATTTTTTCGGTCAGGGAACTATTTTTCATTGCTGCCATCAACATTAAAGAGTATATCTTGAAATGTATAAGGTGGGAAAGGCAGGGATGAATGCTGAGCAAGCCTGCACGTTCTGCATACTGTTTCTTGACGTATGACAATGGCAATAAACTCAAAAGGAGAACATGTGATACCAATTATGCTAGAAGAACGAACACATCCAAACTCGACATATTAGAAATTGTAATGCTATAGTAAAAGCAGTCACTGCAATCCCTGTAGTTAAACTTTTCTAATGGCGACCTATTGGCAGTCATTCCCTCCTGATGTTCTTGGGGATAGAACATTTCTACAACATCCCAGAGGGCAGGGCGCAGAGGAAATGTCAAGACAATGCGAAGCACGGAGGATAATTTGCTCTGGGAGGAGTACAAACAGCAGCATATATAGCGCTCTTTTGCAATTATCTCTGTGAAGGTTATCTGCAGCATTTTCCTTTCAAACCAAGTGCAAACAATGCAGGTTAAAAAGAGCCTGGTTACAGGAGATTCATTGGCACGATAATTACTTTGCAATAATGTTGCTCCTCTTTTTAACGGTAATGGGATTTAACACATTTTGAAGAGTTATAAGTGAGCCCGTAATTCAACAATTAAAGGGGAATTAAACACAGGAATTGTATTGTCCCAATGTATAGGACATGTATTTTTTAGCATATATCGAACAATCCTAAAAGAAAATCCAATGGACATTACCTTAGACTTTTTTACAATACACATGCCAAACTCACATGTTGCAATTTGCCATCTTGTGCTAATCTTATCAGTTGATGCATCGCCCTAAGTTCAAGTGCCCCCATGGCAGCAACCTGTAAGACCCGCCCCTCAAGCTGACATTATTAGACGCTTACACCCCTTGTAAAGCGTCTGCTGAAGAAAGTCAAGGTCGTCGACGAACAGAGGAGAATCCACCGGTGGGTTTTCCGCCACCCGAAGCCCACAAAGAGCAACGAAGATCCGAAAGCCAGCCGTGGACGAGTCACGATTGTCGATGCCAATGCTGACACCCGCTGCCAGATCTAAGTTCTTCATCGATAATCTTTGTGGCAACTAACTCTCGTCAATGAGGTGCACCACACACCTCATCTTCACCAGATATTGAACCTGTGTGAGGCCCTCGAGACGAGGTGGTGCTCTTATGGGAAGGAAGGGTATAAAGAAGTTACTCACACATCAATAAAAAGATTGATTCAAGAAGTTGGCAAAAGGTACAATGTTTTATTAACAATTCTCTAAAACAGGGAGTACAACAGTCTCAATGATTTACATGAAAAACCCACTTTTATAGTAAAACTTCATCATCACTGACATCACATTACATGGCAAACTGTAAAACCTAAACTGGATTGTGGTTAGATAACAGGAAACATCTACATATACTTTCTATGGGTTGTGGGTCGTGATTGGGTCTCGGTATACAGCTGGGCAACTAAGCCCTCCTCTAGTGCAAGTTATCTTCATCGTCATAAAGTACACAACGATTTATTGGTCCACAAACTATAGGGCCCTTTTATACGTGGCCCTCTATAATTGGTTGGCACGCTTCTGGAATATTCCACTTGCTAGCAGCACGCAAGCTGGTACCCCAGGTGTTGGTGGGTTGGGCTTGATCATGCCTCCACACCCAATTAGCCCAACATCCATCATCACGCGGCCTGCATCCGTGAATTGTGCCAGAAAGTGCAGCTTATGGAGTTTATGGCGGGTTAATGGTGTTTGTTGCATGTAATGTTTCATGTAAATACTTGAGAAAACCATTAATAACATGACCCACCCATACACTCCAGGCAGTAACCATGGCCCCGACATTTAATAATGATTTGGTATTTATATGGCGCTTTTGCCAACAAACTGTACATAGAACATATTTACATACAATTATTCCCAACAGAAGTTGGTACTCCTTTATCGACCTCAGATTAATGAAAGGCTGAGTTGGCCTTGCCAGGATTTGAACCCGCAACCAGCAGATCACATATAGCTCGCAGCATATAGCTCTTTGTTCCTTCCCTATTTTTTCTTGCTTCGATCCTGTCCACTTTATTTTCCAAGCATCGTTCGCTCTCCTCCTTTCCTTCCTCTTTCACATTGTTTCCTTACTGTCTCTCTACCATCTTTACTCTCAAATCCCCCCTTCTACCTTCACTCTTGTTCATCTTTATAACCATTCCTACCCATTCCTTTCCATGCTACCAAAAAGACTCTTTTTTTCTTTTTTTATCAAAGTTTCACGTGAAACTTTTTTACAAAAACGTTACCAAAACAAGTCCTATTAATTTGTCTAGATAATCAATGGTTGCACATATCAACATGCAGTTGCGACCACCACAATGAGGACCACCACTCTTCAATATCATTATTGCATGGAGCAAACTTCCCCAGTGCAACAGTTCATTCTGTAATTAGCGCCAGGCATTCAGCAACCAAATGATGGAGAGACTCTACCCATTTATCACAGAACGGACAAATATTGTTAGTAGTGTTGTTGTCGTTTCTTAAAAACAACATTTCTTTGGTCGGCAGCACATTGAGTCTCATCCGAAGAAACACATCCCAATGGTATTTTGATGGGAAAAGTTGCAAATACCTGGTTTGCTGCACGAATATCATAGTTTTGCGTTAAACTTGATTTCAGCATCAAACGTTTTTCGATAGTCCTGCTCCAATTACAATAGCTGGCCTTCTTTTTTTTTACTGCACAGGGATTGTTACACAAAAGGTCTGTCGAAACACCCACATGTTCAAGATTTGTTAACACGGCTTCAGACCAATCTTTAAGTAGGCAGTTATATGGCCTAGTCGAGATTTCTTTCAGGGTCTGATAGGGTGCTATCGATACAGGCAATATCATCTTCCTATAAAGGGCAAAAGATTTCCAAAGGATTGATGCACTCGATGATTGAAGGCTGAGTTTTAAGTGGATTGCAGCAATCGATATAAATCTTGGCAACCTCAACACTTTCCGCCAGAACTGTTCTTCCAGCTTATCCCAGACTGCAGGATCTATATTAAAACTGGCTTCATTACCGAAAGTAATTGCAGCCACCACTTTTTGTCGATAAAACAGGATCACAAGCATCAGAGTGAATTTACCGAATTCTCTGTGTAATTTCGCCCCTTGTAAAGACTCTTTGGGCAAGAGAGGACATTCAAGGGCTTGCCGTCCCAAAGCACAAAAGAGATCAACAGAGAAGAGGGGTAAATGTACAGGTTTTGCTCCAGTCAGAATGTATCAAGGTCAGTGCCCCAGGAAAATACTCATTATTGGGGATCATTGGCCCAGGCCGAAAGAATAATTCTACTGGGGCATCTATACATTTTCCCCCCAAAGATTATGCATGAGCACTGGCAGTGGGCACCAGATTCAGGACCTTAGATCCTCTTAGCCAAGGCCTTTTACTTGATTAAACTGAACCCTTAATCCTGATAATTCTTCTTTCAAAAGCGGGAAACAGAGATAGAGAAAGAGAGAGAAAAAGAGAAACACATAGAGAGAGCTGGGGAGAGAGAGAGATGGGGGAAAGCTAGAGTCAGAGAGAAAGCTAGCTAAAGAGCGAAAGTGTGTGTTAGATATAGATTTCACTGAGGTCAATTATGCAACTAGCCTGCTGAACGTATATTCTTCAATGGGCTAACGTGGAGGCCTGCATTAAGGCACTTGTGCTTTGGGGTGCAAATGTGGAAACTGAAACTAAGGCAATTGATCTAACGTTATGGATTGCACTGCTGTGCCAAGCCTGGTCAGATATGTAGTCACAAGTACTCATTATCCTACACCAGCTTTATAAAAGAAGTACACTACTGGCATATGTGAGCAATAAGTCTAGCAGTTGAGTATATTGGCATGGCGTATAGGAGTGCCAACCTTAACACACGGACATATTTGAGAAACACCATGGCATATGTGTGCAGCAATCTGATGTACTTGAACAACAACCGGTTACGTGTCATATGTACACTGATGGGGACCGATCTATGATGTTGGGGTACAATATAAACTGCATGATGGGGATAATACCTATACAATTTAGCAGGGATTTAGACCGTCCTGTACAGTCTGATGGGTGTCCTTATACTGTCTATTATATTGATTCTGATGCTTCCCACTGGGAAATTATCATAAATACACATTGCATATATTGTGGGAAGTGCCTCCTGTTTCCTTTGCCAAAGCAGAGTCCCCCTTTGCCCCTGAAGGTAGGAGAGGATGCTGTGCACGGATCGGCATGCGTGCTGCTACACTGCACTGTCAGAAAGTTAGCAATGTGTACTGTACACGGCCAGGCAAAATACTGTTTGCTCGTGCACATGTCACCTTCCCAAAGCATGCTATTGGTGCCTCTGGCTAGGGTGCTGTGCTGTGCCCTAGCCACCCAAGATCCCCACCACTCCAACTAGGCTCTCTCTCCTCTTCCTCCCTCACTATTCCAGTCTCAGATCCACAGCACCACCTGCAAGGTGCTCCCATCGGGGCTCCTGGCAGAGCACAGGGCTGCGATGTGCCTGTGATGTGTGCATCTGTCAGGAAATCCAAGTGCTAGACTGCCTACCCCCATACCAATGAAGGGGCAGGGACATATCAACATAGCCAGAAGGCTGGTGAGGGTGGTGGTACCTTCCCTCCTCTCCCCTGCTTTTAGAAACTCAGTGGATTTGGTGAATGAGAGGGCATACATACTGGGTGGCTGGATATGTGGCAAAAAAACACACACACACGCACGCACGCACGCACTCTCTCTCTCTCTCTCTCTCCACCCTCTCGCTGTATTCCTCTCTCTCTCACTCTAGCACCAACACTTTTAATATGCATATGTAAAATTTCAGTCACGCTTATCATTATTACTTGCATATGAAAAACCAGGGTGAATGTTTAAGTTGCTGTGTAGGTCATTTTTTAATATGTGTTATTGGACATGTTAAAACAGTGCGTAAGCACTTGAGGTTCCCATCATGTGATGATTAACTTTTCGTTTCTTGGGGCGGCTTCATGTAAAATGAATGCTCATTTATTAAAGGCCCTGCAAAGCTCATCCGAGAGTGAACGTCCCACTTCCCATCCAGGGAATGGCAAAAGCAATAGCTGCTTTTGAAGGTGCCTTTTGCTTTCATATGATGTTTCTATGGAGAGGGGAACTGATGGCTTTTTCAGCACCAGAGGCTACGCCAATCCACTTCACAACTCCCAAACCTCCAGCGCGGAGAGAAAGGGGGCTTGCTTGCTTTAAGTGGAATTTATTTCACATCACTGCAATCTCTGTGAAGGTGGGAGATAGCTTTTTGATTGATTGATTGTTTATTTATATAGCGCCTATACACAATGTGTTTCAAAGCGCTTCAAGGAGGGAGGGAACATAGTAAAATACAGTTACATTCAATTAAAGTCCTTGAAACAATACAGAATGCAAAAAATAACTATCGTAATAGGCCTGACGACATTTCAGATAGTGCAAGTGCATAAAACAAATAAGGCAAAGAGGGAAGGGAAAAGAAGGAGAACAAAACAAGCAGTAACATTACTATGCCTGGCGACAATTGATGTAGTGCAAGAGGTAAACAGGAGGATGGGATGGGAGGAGGGGACGGGGGATAAGAGAGGGGAAGGAGATGAACAAGACACGCTGCAGTGTAAATTTGTCAAAGACAAATTAATAGAGCAGGGGTGGGGGAGGAAGGAGACGACAAGGAGAGGAGGAGGAGAGACAGACAAGCTGCTACAAATCATAAGAGTAAGTGCTAAGTGGGGGAAGAATGAGAGGAGGGAGAAAGATAGTGGGGTGAGGAGTAGGAAGGTGGTAAAAGAAGACGGGATTAGTGGAGGGGGAATGGGCAGAAGGTAGAATCATGGGTGCAGGGGGGTACAAGAACCTAATGGGGGGCAAGGCGGCGGGGGGGCAACAACAGACACTCATGAGGGGGGCATGGACACTCACAGGGGGCAGGGGGGCACAGACACTCACAGGGGGGCATGGACACTCACAGGGGGGAATGGAGGGACAGACACTCACAGGGGGGATGGGGGGTATGAACACTCACAGGAGGGCATGGACACTCACAGGGGGGCATGGGGTGCATGGACACTAAAAGGGGGCATGGGGGCATGGACACTCACAGGGGGGCATGGGGGGCACAGACACTCAAAGGAGGGCATGGGGGGCACAGGCACTCACAGGGGGACATGGGGGGCATGGACACTAACTGGGGGGCAGCGATCTGGCATACCGCAGTGGACAGGGGTAGACAGGGCCTTTGCTGTTGGCCTTCGATGGTGCGGCCGTCTCCCGCCTCCCAGTTGCAGCCATTGGCTAAAGGGGCCAATGGCAACCAATGGGAGAGGTAGGCGGGAGCTGGCACATAAGATGTAAACAACAGCAATTCAAAACTTAGCCCAGCATGGACACTCACAGGGGGGCATGGGGGCACAGACACTCACAGGGGGGCAGGGGGGGCACAGACACTCCCAGGGGGCATGCGGGCCACAGACACACACAGGGGGGAATGGGGGGCAGGGACACTCACAGAGAGGCATGGGGGGCACGGACACTCACAGGGGGCACAGACACTCACAGGGGGGCATGGGGGGCATGGACACTCACAGGGGGCATGGGGGGTCATGGACACTCACAGGGTGGCATGGGGGGGCACAGACACTCACAGGGGGCATGGGGGCATGGACATTCACGGGGGGCATGGGGAGCACGGACACTCACAGGGGGGCAAGGGGGTCATGAACACTCACAGGGGGGCATGGGGTTCACGGACACTCACAGAGGGGCATGGGGGGCACGGACATTCACAGGGGGGCAGGGGGGCATGGACACTAACTGGGGGGCAGCGATCTGGCATACCGCAGTGGACAGGGGTAGACAGGGCCTTTGCTGTTGGCCTTCGATGGTGCGGCCGTCTCCCGCCTCCCAGTTGCAGCCATTGGCTAAAGGGGCCAATGGCAACCAATGGGAGAGGTAGGCGGGAGCTGGCACATAAGATGTAAACAACAGCAATTCAAAACTTAGCCCAGCACCTGGCCATCTTAGAAGGTCTAAGGCATCAGGCCTCAATATGGCAAAATTCAAAATAAATACAGCAGTCGAAATGCTCGGAGCGCAGCATGGCGAATCAATTTTAGATAAAGTGTGCACGCACAGTGAAATGTGCAATTTAGTCAATTTTGGAAGCTGCTCGCCGCAACTTGCTGAAAAGTCCAAACATTGTCTGCTCCTTACCCCACAGCAAAACACAGCAAGAAGAAGTCCAGGCGTTGATGGAGGGTGCTGGGGGGCAGAGGGAAGGAGCTCCGTAGAAGACAGCAGTAGGAAAGATTTCTGCTATAGCTCCAACTGGCAACCTAGCACAGCCTCTAGGCGCTAGGGAGAATGCAGTGTGAAGATTCAGTGCTCCAGAGTCCAGGAGCCTCCAGTCACCAGAGCAACAGAAGCTTTTTCAAACTGTATGCCATTGTATGTGACTGGATACAGTGCAGTGCCTAACACTTCTCGACTAACAGTCACAAACACACCACTCACACAAAATACTACTACGTGAATTATATTTCCAAATGCAAGGGGACACATATTCCTAGAGGAAACCAAAGCATTCATGTTACTTTAGGGCAGTCATGAAATGCAATTTTTTAAAAACATAATTTTAAAGCGTCAGCCAGCAGAGACAGAGACTTGAGGAAATAAGTTCAAAACTCAAACCAACATTTTAAAACAAAGACATGCTGGCTCTGAAGAGGTGAATTTCAAGCTTGCTACAAACATGCACAACTGAGAATTGAGGAAAGCAGGGTATCACTCCTGAGTCCTGACGTGTTCTTGTGCTTGCTTTTGCCCTGGCCCTGAGCTGAGGCCTGCTCACAGTGTTCCAGCAGTCCATCCATCACCATCACCACTTCCTTCCTCTGAGTCCAAATCTGCTCTTGGTCAGCATGATCCTGTGACCCGGCCCACCAATGCCCATGATGGGACACATGCATCTCACACATGATTGGCTGCCTCAGCCTGTTGCTACATAGCAACACAGCCACAAAGACCCCCCCTGGCCCTGCCCCGAGCCGAGGGAGCTCAGGTGACGAGTCAGGCTGGCAGCAGCCCCAGGCCAGCCCCCCTCCACCCCAGGCAGCTTGCAGGCCTGCAAAAGCAAACATGGACACGAGGCTTACAAGCTCAGCCTCAGCTCACACAACTGGCCCACCCCACCATTTATTGTTGTTCTTGATAGAGCCTGAATGGGGGCATGCTGGGGCTGACTGCCTCCTGGCTGGCGCCACGCAGGTGGTCAGATGGCTCTTGGCTGCACTGCCAGCACAGCCTCTATTGTGTTGCATTTATTCATAAAAGCAAAGTGAACACTTAGTAACTAAGTGTTAACTTAATTTCATGAATGTGCATGCATGAATACATCCATCTATGTGCCACTGCGTGGAGAGCATGGCAGGCAGGCAACGTCACTTCTAAAATAAAACCGGCCCCAGAGGTGGATTATGAAACTGGCCCAAGGCCATTCCAAAGACAATGTAATTTGGCCAGTGGCCGAACGGCCGAACAAGCCAATCCGCCCCTGCTGTCATTCAATCATTCTTTGAACATGGCATTGCAAGCCTCACATCTCCTGGGAATAAAAACGGAGTGAGAGCATGCTCAGCATCGTCTACCAAACTCTACTTCCATCTAGGTCATGTGACTGGAGACCACGTTTTGAGCTTCTTCTCTGTATTTAATGATTATAAAAACAAATACAACTTGGCACTCATTTTCTTTTTCCTGTACCTTGGCAGGGGCTTGGCCCATCTCTTGTATTCAATGTATCCCTTGAAGCTCTACAACCAGTTCTCGACTGCACTTTCCTTTTGACACAGGGCCAACTAAGCCCTCTTGGATTCTTTCTTGCACATCAGCTACTTTTATTAACTGTGCCACCCTTTCAGCTTTCCTGTTCATGGGGTCCCAGTTTGCTAAAACATGATGTGCAATCATCCATATATATATACCTTGGTGAATCGCTGCAGTCTATTCACTACGTATAGCCAACCTTTATGATTACTTAGTCTACTTGCATTTCCAGCATCTGTACAATTATAAAATGGTTTGCATTTTCTACCATGCTCTTCAGACGTGTAATATTCATTTTGCACGTAAATGTTTAGCTCTTCGTGGATACATAAAGACTGGTTCTCTCAATGGATACTTTGCTTCAAAGGCTGATTGTGTTACTGGCATCATTTCATGTCTCTTACTTGTCACTATTTCCGGTTCCCAACCTATAGGCAATTTAGGGGCAGGACTTCCGGTAGAGGCTTTTTGGCTCCTCCTCTACAACATCCATGACCGTAGTTTTCTTTCCCTGTTGGTCCTCTCATTTGTTGCTTGTGACCATCTGTAGGTGCTTTTTGAATAGGTCATGTGTTCTTTTTTTAAGTCATGTGACCTTGTATTTACACCCATTAATAGAGCGTTGCACAGATTTATACTGAACCCATTAATTTATTTCATTAGTAGTCAGTAATGTCTGTTTTTTTCTTGATTAGGTGACAGGACAATACTGACCTATGGAAATTTGCAATACCCCGGCACCATCGATCATTGATGACTTCTGTCACCCTGATGAATTTCCACATAATTAATATAACTATGAATATGGAAAGAAACATGTCGGTTTTTTAAGCGGTCCACTCTTGGCGTGGCCCAATTTGTCAATTGATAGGACTTTTGAACGTTTTCAATTCCAGGATATTCTTTCTAGTCACTTAGTGCCTGATACTGACTGGAATTTGAACATGGTGCTATAATATCTTGTGTAACTAGTCCATTAGTGTTAATGTATTTGTGTGTTTCACCATTGTATTTGAGGTATGAATTTTAGATGTGCATGAGTTTTAGTATGAATGGAGTGATTGGTGAATTGTTTGGGTCTGGTTGTGTTGCATGTTGTCCTGAGCAATTTTTTGGACATTCATGAACTAATTTCTTTCATGGATTTCATTTTATCACTTCAATGTTACAAGAAACATTAAGATTTTTTATAATTCTTATGAGATTCTTCATTAAATAAAATAATATGTTCTATTAAATTTAGGATGTGAATTAAATTTTTTCGATTATGTGATGTGATCTGTATCGATGCATTTGTTGTTATTTTGACCACCGTTGTCATTTATGGTCCAGTCTTGTCTGTTCGCCTAAACAAGATCCTACACTTCGGTCCCCTAGTTGTTTTATATATATAATTGTTTCTTCCAAGCATGACCGAGTGTATTTTTTTAGCTTGGAGTCCCTCATTTGTTTGGTGGATCGTCGGCAAGCACCACGAAGGTCGAAGCTGCTGTCCCGACAACAGTGTTCACATTTCTTTCATGGAATCTCGACACTATGTGGCTCCTGCTTTAAAGGGAATTTACCCACGAGGATCTGTGACGAACCGTTGAAGAAACTCTGCTAAACCAGCTACATTGGGGTAGTAGAAATCTTTTTACAGGAACCAAGACTATTTTAAACTTATATGGACGGGGCTTCTTAATAGACTTCATTTACATGTTGCCCAGGTGGGGGATCCTCAAACAGAACTGTGTCTTTGGTAGGTACAAAGTATTCTGCCAGTTGTTTAACCTAACTTGCCTTCCTCCCCATGTCTTTTGTTGATTCACTTTATTATTTGATTTGTATGCCATTGAGACTATCAGCAGTTGGTGCAATTGGTCCAATTTAAAGGAGTCAAGAGTTATATGTAGTACCACATAGACATTGTACACATTTACCATATTAGTATACAAGCACCAAGTGTGTTATTGATGTGCATAGCATATATTCTGAACGTTATTATTATAAAGAACTGTGTTGTCACATAACATACTGTGTAGACATTCCTTTGTGGGGGCTTGGGGACTACACTGTACTTAGGAACCAGCCCGCATCACCTCCTGAGAGCTTAAGCCTTGATTGCTCCTCCTTCGCTACCGCATAGGGAATCTTGGCTGGAGTGATCTGTGCTTCTACTCTGCCATATAGAGGGCAGGAGTACAGAAACCCCCCTCCAGTCTTTACAATGGCAAACTGAATTAAAGTGTTGTTTTCTGAGCAGTTTCATCATTTCTTATATTTGTATGGTGTATACATTTAACCACATTGTAGAAACCAACAATATGGTTTTAATTCAGGAGCTGCAGATGAGGATTATTTTGACAATCCAAAGAAATGAATCTGCAAGTAATGCTTTTGGTATTTTTTTAACAGGTGTGCTAGGTGCATTGAGAATGTCTTCTGCTGTTAAAGTGACATTAAGGCAGGGATTGGGCGCTGGGCAAAGTGGGCAAAGTGCCTCCACTGCACGATTGCCTGTTAGTGCAATTTAATCAGAGACTATTTACTAGGAAGGTCTTAAGGCAGGGAGAGTAAGCAACATTGCAGGTCGTCAAATGTTAACAAAATCAGCACAGGGCCAGGACTAGGGAACACAGTTCTAAAGGATGGGCAACCTGCTCTCTCCCCACATATCTGACCAATCATCATGACTCACTTGCCCTCTCCTCCTTTTCTCCAACTCACTCTCATGTTTGGCATCAGTAACACACTGTTTTATAAAGATGACTTGAAATGTACACAAACCATAATAATGTGTGCAGGCAAATATGTAAATTCTCATATAAATAGGTGGTAGGCAAAAATAGTTTGTTTTTAGAAATATGTGCCCCCTTCTTCATGATTACAAATACTAGAGTACAATTCAATGGATGGATTACAAAATGGTCTGCGGTGCTTTGTACATTTATTTTCAAGGCTTAAAGTATCATAAAAAAAAAAAATATGTCTGAAAATGTAGCCTTTTTTTCATTGTTTGTCAAACGCATGCTTCATGTATGGAAAACAGTTAAATATGAAATTCAACCCCAAAAAAAAAACAATTTGGTGTGTCAAAAAACAACACATGAACATAGAGAGATCAATTTAATTGTGTTGGGAGAAGGAATAGCTAGTTTGGCAGTGCTATCAGGATAAACATTAGCCTTTTGTACTTCAAATCACATAAAAGTTAAGAACAACTTGTAGGGAAATCTACAACCAAGAGTAGAATGCAGAGAAAAGTGCCACATGTAAAAGCAAAAATGTGAGCTGCAGGCTGCACACAGCATCTGAAAAAGGCACATGCTACGACATACGTAATGTTAGGAGCCCAGCCACATCAACAATATGTGTCCAAAGTACCTGGCAAGGCACAAAAATAAATCTATGTGGAGCATCCAGCATTTAATAGAAAAGTCAACAATAAAATTGTACCTGTATCCTTTCTGTTTATTTCCTTACAGGATTAAGAATCAGTAATAGAACACTAAACCTAAATTGTGTAATAAGCAATGTATTTAACAATTGATTAACAATTGATTAATGGCAATTGATTAATGGCAAAGAGAATGTTATGCTGCAATGTTTAAAGTGACAATTACAGTGGGGAAATGTGCCTTCACCTTCACTCACTCTCCCCACCCAAGTGGCAGGATTAGTGGTGTAGGTCTCTTTTCATCCTCCAAACTTCCTATCTCTCCTACTCCCCTATTCCCTTCTAATTCTCCCTCTTTTAAAGACAATCACTGCCTCCTATGGCACATAAATAATATATAACTCTACTGGCCACCTGGTCTTTGACCGCATCTCCCAGCTAATTGACTCTATCCCTCCCAATCACCACCTCATTGTGATTGGTGACTTCAACCTCCTCAATCTCTAACGGCTCCATACTCAAACCTTAACTCTCTTCTACTTAACCACTCACTGTCTTCTGTCCACTCCGGCCATACCCATTCAAATGGAAACTCCCTTAACCATATTCTCATCACCTCTCTGCCTCTAATATCTCCATCACACCTTCTCTCTCTGATCATTCTATTGTCTTTGCTTCAGTATCTACACTTGCTTGTTCCTCACTCTCTACATCTACTACAACTATTACTAAGAGTAAGTTTACCTCCTCCAAACTCCCTCACTACCTCTCTGACCTACACCACAGTCTCTCTCTCTCCTTCTACACTGAACTCACATTTCCATCAACTGAAAAAAACATTACTAACTTTATCACTCCTTTTTATGTTCCCATCTCCTCTCATTACCCTCTTACTACATTCATTCCTAAATCTTTCTTTCCACAGCACTGGATTACACCTCTCATCCACACCCTGAAGACATACATGCAGAAAAAGATGTACACTCGGCAAAGGTCAAGACACTTCTCTGATCTCCAACTGTATCTCACTGATCTTGAAAACTATTCATTTACTCTTAATTCTGCCAAATGTGACTTCAAACTCTCTGTCATTTCATCTCAATCCTCCCAAACTAGGCACTCAATTCTCTCACCTCATAAAATCACCTCCATCCCATCTACTCGTTCTGCAAAGGATCTTGCTCTCTAATTTGCTTCTAATATGTCTATCCTTTTGCCTCATATCCCCTCCTCCTGTTCACTTTTCTCTGCTGCTCCTACCCTCCTCTCTGTCTGCCATGTCTTCCTTTACCACCACCAACCCTTATGAGATTGTTGCCCTACTCCTCAAGGCTAACCCTTCCTGTGCCCCCACTGACCCACTGTACCCACACATTGTGAAGCACCTAGGTCCCAGTGTTGCTACACCACAACTGTCATTGCTATCCTTAAGAAACATGTTCTCGATCCAAACTGTCCTGTCAATGTACATCCTGTCTCTCTTCGACCACACTATTCCAAAATCCTAGAGTGAGTAGTATTCAATCGACCCGCTGAATTCCTTCATATTCACAACCTCCTGAACTCTCTTCAATCTGACCTCTGAATTCTACCGACAATGCAATGCTCAATGTCAGAAACATCATCTCTTCCTCTCGGCATGCAAACTTCTCATCTATTCTTATTCTTCTTGACCTCTCTGCTGCCTTCACTATCGTCAACCACTCGACATTCTCTCTGCATTATTTCTACTTGGCATCAGAGTTAAGTCTCTCACTTGGTTTGCTTCATCTTTTGCCTCAGACACTTTCAGGTTTCTTGGAACAGCCTTACCTCCCCACTCACCCCCTTACTGTTGGAGGTCCCCAAGGCTCCATCCTTGGTACACTTATCTTCACTCTCTTTACTTCTGATCTTGGTACCCTGATATCCACTGACTTCTCCTATAAAATCTTCACTGATGACACAAAGATATTCTTCTCATTTCACTCCTTATCTGATGAGCTGTTGTGAAAAAATGTCAAACTGTCTCCATGTCATCAAATATTGTATGGCGTCTCACTCACTCATGCTCAACTCCACTAAGGCTGAATTTCTCTACTTCCCAAGTAAACAAGCTATCTCTTTGTATCCTACTCTTCTTCTCTTCTCTCCTTAATACCTTCCATACTCTTCTTCCGCTCGTAACCTTGGTGTCATCTTTGATCCAGCCATCATCTCCAAATCTGCCACTGCAACCAGTCTCAACCTCCTCAATATGAAAGAAATTGGTCAATGTCTTCCTTTCAATACTGTTGAACAGCAAATCACTCCTTAGTCCTTTATAGCCCTTTAGAGATCTGACTACTGTGCCAGTAGTAGACTGCTATGGCCTTCTCAACTATGCCTTTTCACCTAAAGACAAAGTACTCAACTTTGTGGGCCGCACACTTTCCAACATTTCTCAGTTTAACTCTACTTCCTCTGCCCGTCACCAGATTGGCTGGCTATCTATCAAACAAAGGGCTGAATATATACTTCTTTTCATTATTTTCAAAACTGTACATGGACATTCCCCACCCTACCTATATGTTCATCTCCCTCCCTGCTCTCCTCCTCGCTCATCAAGATCATCCTCAGCTCACCTCTTTGCCACCACTAGATCCCGCTGTGCTCCCTCATTTCCATTCTCTGTCAACCCTCACTACCCTACTCTGGAATGCTCTTCCTCTTCCTCTCCATACTACTCCAACACTACCACTCCTTAAACCCAACCCAAAGCTCTCCTTCTTTCTGAAGAACCTGTTTTCTAGCATCTGCATGCTATTGCATCACCCTGTTTTCCTCTCTCCCCACCTTTCAAGGGCAACACTACAGCATTTTTCAGTCAATTGAGCACTTTCTCCACCATCCGGTTCCTATGGCATTCTGTCCTGTCCTCATCCCTGATTTATGTTTTCTCCTTCCCCTGCAACAGCTGATATTCAAGTCACCGTCTCTCACAACATTGTTAAGGACCCATGTCCTCACACTTTTATCAATTGTAAATTCTGTATGAGTGTTTGCGCTAAAAATGCATTGCTATCCATATGATGTTTATGGATAAAAATAAATAAATAAAATACAATCTTTGCCACTCTCTGGAATACACCAAAGGACTAAATGTTTTGCTGTGTTCTCAAAGATAGGCCTCACAGAAGAAGACAAATGCCTTATAGAAACAGAGAATTTAATCTGGATAGAAGTTTGATCTTGAAGTAATCTGATCACCCCCTCCACTAGTTCTTCAATGGAGACGGGCATTTGCACCTTCTGAGACTTTGAGTCTGGCTGAAATAATAGAACGTGACTGGAGTCACTCAAGCATAGTTATATCACTGGTGGAGAGCCTTTCAAGAGAAAAGGCAAAGGGTGATTAACTGCTACCCATTTTTCCACCTACACGTTTAAGTTGTCCAATTAAAATTACAAATGTACATTTTTAATATGAAATGGACACTGATGCACATCATGTTTGGAAAATAATGACAAACTCTTGTATACATTAACACAATTTATGGTGTAAAGACCACAAGCAACCATGAACTAATCATTGTGAAAATCAAACATTCTGGGTACACTTTTAGACAATGAAGGCGAGTGCCTGTTTACGCTCATGCCAGAATGAATACAACCCTCTAGGGAAAAAGGCCAAGAGATTGCTTGCAAGGATAACAAGGTGTAATTGTATAGAATACAAAGGTATCAGCAAAGAGCTCTGCTGCTCGAGAATGTTCTGATTCCAAATTGATTGTCAGTACAATATGAACCACCACAGCATCACATATGATGACACATATAAGGTCTAAATCTGCACAATTTATTGGTGAGAACATATACAAGATCCTACTCCATGCCAGGCTATGATTAGTTCTCGCCTCCACCATCTGTCAATTTCCACGTGTGTCAGCTGGGCTCATCTTTCCGGGGACAGAGGGTCCGGCGTATCACATGTTGCTTGTTCCAAGGCTATGACTATGAGCTAATGCTCCTATCTATCTATCTATCTATCTATCTATCTATCTATCTATCTATCTATCTATCTATCCATCTATCTATCTAGATTTCTTCTATTGCGCCACTAACTTGAAGGCCTCAGAGCGCTCACAGGAGGGATAACATACAAGCAATTAAAGCCTCGGGAGGATAGCTCATGGGCAACATGCTCTCCTTGGAAGCAAGACAACACGGAGCAATGCAGGTTCTATCCCAGGTCCGTGCTTCGAAACCTCTGGGTATTAAGCGCATTATATGTAACCTATCATATCATATCATATCATAAACATAGAAAAAAAGGAGTCTATCCCAGTGAAACAAAGCGAAGAACTAACAAAAGGAGGTAGTTAAAAGACAGTTATGTTTTATGAGCAGAATGCCAATGGAGAGGTTCAATCAGCCTTGTCCAGCATCAAATAGGAAGGTTTTCAAATGCTTCTTGAAGAGAGTCGTGAAGTCACTATTTACAAGATGTTTTGGCAGAGCATTCCATAAGGCAGGACCCTGAAAATTGAAACTAGCGCCCCCAATTGTCTTCAGAGAAGAACGTGGTTGAAAGAGACAAGTAGTATCATTGGGATGTAATGTTCTTACAGTTGTTTTCTTCTTAACCCTGGTGATAAGGTAGGAAGGTGCTTCACCATGCAAGCACTTAAACACAGTTACTTGGCCGTTCTACTGAAGTTTGTGTTGAATGGGCATCCAGTGTAAACTTCTTCTGGCTTCCCTAACGTGGGCGTTGCATTTGAGTCCACACACAGCATGTACAGCACCATTCTGAATTATTTGTAATTTTTTATGTTGATCCGTGAGGTGCTAATTAAGAGGCTATTGCAAATATCCAACTTGCAATTTATGATAGCAGCTGCTATCATAGCAAGATTTTCAACAGACGCTAAAGGGTGGATCTGCCACAGTAATTGTGTATACTAACCGCAGGATGATTTTAGAAAACTGGATTGATGATAGTTGAGGGTCAAAAAAGACACCTAGAATCTTTACAGTTTTAGAGACAGGAATGACATGTTGAGCAATGATAAACCTGTCATGACTAGGATCAAACCTTTTCAGTTTTTGTTGAGTACCCAGAATAAGCAGCTCGGTCTTGGTGTTATTAAGGGCCAAAGAGTTCAGGGCCATCCAGGTTTGAATTTGGGTAAAAATATACTTGATGAGCTCTGAATCATCAATGTATACACCAGATAGCCTGATGACGATCTGAGTATCATCGGCATAGTGGGCAAAATAAACGCCCATGGACGAGAGGAGGAAACCTCATTATGGCATGCCCCTGGGAGGCTCATGAACTAGCATCAGGGGGAAGGGAAGAAATACCAATATGCTGGACCATACATTCTGTGTTCTATCTCTATTGCACCCCTCGCACCCCAAGGCCTCGACCTTAGTTTTGATCTATAATTTAACCCTCATTTACCTCATAATACAGAGGTTGTATTTATGGGCAGAGGTGATATGATCCGGCATGTTTGGGTGCCTTATGACCACTGGTTTTATTGCGGGCGAGCTGGGTTTGATCACTTATTGGGGGATGGTGTGACCTTTGGAAGGGGTCGGAAAGGGGTGAAGTGTGTCCTGGTGGGCTGGGTGGGGGATTGGAGGTCCACTGTGGGCTTAGTTGTGATAGATGGGTATGGCAAGGAACCTGGTGCTGTTTTACGGCCATGCAGGGCGCATTCCTCATTGTGATACTAAATAATCACAACAGTCAGGGATCACGGGGAAGTCGCTGTGGGAATTGGCAGCGCAGGTTCCTCTAGCCTCAGTGTTTGGGCCTGTTCATGTTTTGCATCAGGCCTACGTTTACCACGCAGCCATGTGGGGTTGCATGAATCTTCAATAACTAAAAACTGTTGTCTTTTTATATGTGCGCACAACGTCTAAGCCTCTATAATTCCAGTGATATTGCATCAGGGCTGAGTTGCAGCCATTTCCCCTCTAGCACATTGCACCATTCATGGGATTTGTCTTACTCTAAAGTGCCTAGGGGGGTGGGATAGACACATTTCCATCCCAACAATATTAATGCAATAGAAACACCACTAAAGAGACTATAGCAAACATGCACGTTAAAGATACATTTTCCTTTTTTGCAAACAATTTACGTTCAGAGTTTTAAGTAGCCAGTCTTTTCAAATGAGTTTCTGGAATGCTGTTTGATGCGCTCACATGTCTATTGAGTAGAGGGGAAATGTTTATATTTATTCCAAATAAATAGAGAGCTGTATACAGGAAGGGATATTCTGATTTAATTTGTTTTTTCACAAACAAAATATTTATCCTTGACCCTCATGTATTTTTCAGTCCATGGTGCATGTGCGCTCAGAGTAAACAAAATGAATATTTGGTGATGTGTGTGTGTGTTTACAAAAGTTCATATTCATGTAAACCTAGCTTAGAAAAGTGATGTGACTAATGTATGGATCATTCTTAATTGTAGTCATCATTGAAACATTGAAATTGGAATTTCATAGATACATAATTTGTGTATATTTAAATTGATTTTCTTGCTTCTGTTTTATTAATAAATAGGCCTGCTGTGCAACCTTTTATGTTTCTTGTCCTGAAAGAGGCGGAAGGTCTAGGGAGTCAATATTGTTAAATTGGGGGTCGCAGGTTCATAAAAATAACTTTAATTTGTAAATAATAATTTTGCATGCCTGATTTGGGATGGTAGAAAAAAAATAGTTGTCACCCTATTAAAAGATCCTACAGCCTTGCCAAAGGCTAGTTACTGAAAAGGCCCATCACTTATAAATAGCTTCCACTTTAAAAGCTCTGCCAAAATAAAGTGGGTGATAAGTAGTCACGCACATGTGAGATCCCCATATGGGGGGATTTGTCTCCAAAGTGTCAAAAGAGTGTTGATGTGACAGCGAAACATAGAATACAATCTGTATCACTCTGGTTCTTGCAAGGACTCCATTAACGTGGGGCCCTGGGAATCAGGGCAGAGTGTCCATTCTCTGGGCTAGCACCAAGTGTTATGCACCGCTGTTATCATGTCATGCTGTCAGAGCCTGCGTTGCAGATGCACCACTCGTCACTCGTTTCACAGGTATATATTTGGACATCAGGCAGCCTGTGTGTGCATCAATGCAGAAAATGTTCCTTCCCAAAACGTCTGCTAACTGTTCTAATGTTGCTTGGCTTGTGGTGACATGATTGACAGGATTGTTCAAGTTTCCCCAAGTGAATAGGCTATGCCAAACCTTCCACCATTACTCTTGAGTTTTGGGAAGAATCCAAGGCAATACCAAAAAGAAGAAGGCATACATCTGCCAACCTCATAGGGTTATAACTCTGTGCATAGGATTTAATTCAACAGTGCTAAGTGGCTAGAAATTGCATGACAAGGTGCTATAATCCACCACACACACAGCACATAATCGAAATAGGTTTTCTTTACCTGCCATAAACGGTTAGGGCCTCTTGATTCATTGGAATTATTGCTGGATAACAAGTGCGGGTGGTGGAGTTAATCCCCATTTTTACATAGTTGATTGGACTCTATAAGGAATTTTTGGCGGAATTATCGCTGGAGGAATTACCGCCACTCTAATTCTAACGATTCTAGACAGGAAGTGTGAGGATTTTCCTCCAGCATTTTTGCTGGAGGGAAATCCCCCACTCCATGGCCATGGTCCTTGTATGGTTGTGCAGAAAAAGTGGCAGTAAGTCCGTTACCACTAATTTATTCCCACATCACCATACTGCCCCATGCCCATTTTCCAGCTAGCTGTTGACCCATATCTCTTTTATATTGTTCTTTTAACATTTTTAGCAAAGTTCTCTTAACTAAACTCAATGCATGGGCTAGGAATATTAACCTTATAGAACTGATTCAATTAGGGTTTTGTGACGGAGTAAATACCTTGCACCAGCTCTTAAATCTATATCTGACAGCAGCAAAGTGTGTTTTTACCAAAAAGAAAGTTTGTATGGGGCCTTTATGGACCTGGCTATGGTGTTCGAGTCAGTTAATCGCAATCTGGTATCGCTCTCTTACATGGGCTAGCTGTTCCTTCAAATATTTGTTGCTCTGTATAACATTAATACTGCAAATATACATTTTATCAAACCAACAGGATGGTGAAATCTTTCCCTTGAACCATGGAGGGCATCAAGGCTGTTTGCTGCCTACATTTTTGTTCAATCTGTGTGGCAACCCTTTGTATAGAACGTTGCGCCATACATTTTTTATTTTTTATTTAATTTTATTGTTTAAAGCACAGACCAAGCTCATGAGCAGCGAAGAGCTGTACATAGTGTGGGTAGCTGGCATTTGGGCTGGCATCTTTTAAAAGTAGTGCAGTGCTGTGAAGTATGTGCGTTGGTATGAGCGTCCATTGGAATTAGTCCTTGGCCGGGTGTTGTCGAAAGAGCCATGTTTTGAGAGATTTGCAAAATTGGAGAATGTGTTGATGCTTTGAATATTGGATGAGTGCAGGTTCATGGCCTTACCGATGCATATGATAGCGTCTTGGTGTCTGTTACCCCAAAAACACTTCAATTCCTATTCGACCCATATAAGATTTATATGACAGCAAGAGGACTGAGCGTTAGCATACAAGTCGGCTATAATGGCTTTTCCTGCTCAAACTGTTGCCTGTCAACATGAATTTGTTATGGGAGTTTTGAGCATTCCAAATGGTAATGAATTTGACTATTTAGGAATTAGATTTTAACCTACATTTGAATGCCAGAAACACATAAACACCCTTACTAAAGTCGAATACTACATTGAGGAACTTTCTCACAGAATACTCTGCGCTGAATATAGGGTATTTGCACGTGCAATTGCGCGCAAGTCCCTGTTCGTCAATTCATGGCGCACAACACGTAGGGCTTACCCGGGACTTGCGAGGAACAAGCATCTGTCTACCACATCACTGCGACCTGACGAACGCCTTGCACGAGACTCCAAGAGAAGAGCCGCTCAGACCTGCACAGCCACCTAAAAAGGGGGTGCAATACATGGAATGAGGAAGAACAAGCGGAAATTTGAGCATTACGAGGGACATTCCACCGTCAAACAATCGCACGGCTCATACCGGCGCAAAACAAACATATTAATGGAATTTATCAGGGAAAGACAGGCCGCGAAAATCACACATCCTGAAACACCTATGCCACACGACAGCAGGCATGAATGTCAAAGCGCATACTAAAAAATTCATACAAAGCATGCACGATGAACAAATGCATGGACACAGCCATGATGAGTGCGCCAATTGTTGCAGCAATTATCCAGGGACACTGCAGGAGGAGGGGGATGGATAGGGCCTGGATCTTCCACCAAGGCACCAGCCTTTTTGAGATTCCTGATGAATAGGTCTATGGCAGGAATAGGTTCCCTCCCATACCATCTTCAACCTGGTTATGGAGTGGGAAGATGACCTCACATCACCCACCATGTGCTCCCAAACACTGTGCCCCTTGCAAAAGGTACTCACTGCTCTGCATTTTTTGGCTACTGGCTCAATCCAGCAAACCACCGGCATAGTAGGTGGCATCTCCCAAGCCACGCAATCTCGCTGCTTACACCAGGTGTTGGCAATTATAACTGCATGTCCTTCTGTCTGCCAGCAAATCTATACCCCCAGAACACCGGCAGAAAGGTGAACAGTGGTCCAGAATTTTATGGGATGCCGCACTTCCAAAAAGTGCTAGGTGTCATTGATTGCACCCATGTTGCTCTATGTCAACCTCCAGCAACAAAGCACATCTACCTAAATGCAATGACATGCATAGTAACAACGGAACGAACATGCACATACATGACAACACACAAATGTATCCTGAAAATATGCAGAGGGATTCCACTGCAGAAGCACCACAGGGTGCAAGAGGGGGGCAGGACATAGACTGTGATCCGCCCATGCGTGCAGCGTACCACAACATAGAGAGTGAGAGAGAGTGACAGTGAGACGGAAGGCTAAATTAAACACACATCAAGGAGCACACTGCCTGGATTAGAGATAGCCAATGACATGCACTAGGCCACAGTAGGTGCTGGCATAAATAATTTGACTGAGGGAGGTAACACAGTGACATGAGTACCACTTAAAAAACCATCCTTGCATGGTAGCATGCAAAGCACATATGAGTAGAGTTACACATTCAGCAAACATGGGGAACAATGAAGCATGCTCAACATGAACAGTGCTCATGCTTAACTGTTGACTGCACTGGTATGGTGTGAATCCTGCATCACCTTCACAAGGAACTGTGTCTCCAAATGAGTGACAGGAGGGCCAGTGCCTGGTAGAGGGCATGAGGAGCATGGCCATCAAAGGGTGCAGGGTGTCTCCACTGGGAAAGCAATCACCTCTGGATCACTGATTACTGAAACAACATGGGAAAACGCATTACAACAGGTACAGTGAGATTCCATTTACAGAGCACACATGTGTGAGGATACACTGAACCGATAGTTACCTGCACATGCCATCCTGCACACCATCCTGCAAATATGCAAGTTGACCTCACTATGCATGCCTTCATGTCCACCAATGTAAACATCATGGCCTTGAGAGGTCAACTGCACAACTCAAGGTAAAAATAAAAAATAAAATAAAATAAAACCTGGAAAGGGCAACTCAAAAATAACATGCCAACATATGGGCCTGGGGTTAGAAAAAGTATCAAAAAAGAAACAAAGAAAAATCAAAAATGTCCATCATGGACCAGTGGGAGGGGGATCACCCAGGAGGGGGGATGGACAAGGTGCATGTCAACGTCCACATGGGTGGACATCCAACAAAAATTGCAAAATAAATAATACCCCTCCATGTGCTCCCAGACCACACGGCTACGGTGAACCGGGAGGCATGTCTGTGGTGGCACCCCCATCCTGCGTTGAATCTGCAGGTGGAAGTGGTTCAGGAGGCTCACTATGCAGTGCCCTGGCCTGGTCCCCAGTGGCAGCCGCCATGCATGACCCTGATGAATGCACCAGCAGACTGAGGGCTTGGAGGTCATTATGCACAACCTCATGGGTTGCACGAAGTTTCGCAAAGATTGTCTGCCTCAATGATAACATCTCCTGGCAGAACAGTCTTCTGCTGGCTGCCTCTTCCTCATGGATTGTAGCTCTGTGAGCCACAACTCACACCTGGGAGTGTCCATGTGTGCCTGATCCTCTGCAAATAGGGATGCCTGCAGACACTGCAGATCTGCCCATCGGCCCCTGATGTTCGCCTCCATGCACAACCTGTGGAAGCGGCATGAGGACTGCATGACATGCATCTGTTGCTCCACCCTTGTAGCTTGGGGGATCATGGAAGTGGCCACCCTATGCATGCCTTCAGCCAAACTCTCATAGGCAGGACCATGTCAGTGTGCGGAATGCAACATCTGCTGCTCCCATTCTGCCCAGTCTGCACATGTCTCCCAAGTGTGCGGAGTCCACACCTGCCTGATCCAAAGGAGCATGGCCCTTGCTGTGATGCATCTGTCCCTGGCTGCAGGACTGCATCACTCCCTTGGACATCTGTCCCAGGACCAGAAACCAATACATGGGAGTGTGGCCTTGCAGCCGTAACCACCACAGATGGGCGTGACACCACTGACTGACCGTGTGAAGGCAACTGACCCCCTGCAGACTCACAGGCCCCAACTGCTCCACCCATTGGTACACTCACCCCTGCCTCCATTGAGGACTGCACATCCGGTTCAGCATCAGAGCTACTTGAGTCTAAAGATTCGGAAGTGTGTGAGCATGGCTCAGCATGGTCTGTAGCACCAGTGAGTTCTCACGGCCTGCCACGCCACGTCCTCCAATGTTGGTTTGAAGCACCACAGACTCTTCTTCATCCTCTTCCTCCTCCTCTGCATCTGGTGCCTCCTCATCTGCACATGATCAGAAAAAGACATGTGGAGCCATGTGCAACGTGTCCACAGTAAACATGTGTATTACATTGCTGTCATGCAACAAAATGCAGGGCAAGTCACCATAAGAGATACAGAATCCACACACTATGGACAACAAGCTATCTGAGCATGGCATATGCAGACTGGAAACAAAATTCCCTGCTCAGGCCCATGCTGCCAGTGGACACATTGCCAACCAACAGGCTTTTTAAGAAGCACATTATGGCCCATGGCACAGCTAACTGTTTACTAATACCAGTGAAATGGGCATAGACATGTGACTTTGTAATGTGGAATTACATTACATGGCAACAGGCAGAAACACATATCCACATCCAAGTCCACATCCAGCACATGCCACACCACTGTTGTCCTGGTACAGTGAATCTACACAATGGAAACATTCAGTAAGTCTGGGGAAAAGGAAAAAGTCCCAATTGATGTATGGATGTAACAGTACCACCTAGGCAAGGTCTGTGAAGTGGAGTAAGTCAATAGAGTTGTAGATAGGAACAAGGTACAGTGACCCACAAGAGGGAGATGGGCATGGACCCATGTAGTATGGGCTGAGTGCGTGGGGAGGGGAACAGGGAGAAGGCCTCACCATGATTTGCCTCAGGACTCATTGCCATTGGGGAAGCAGGGAGGTCTACAGTCTAGACGTATGCATACTCACTCAGGGCATGCAATAAGGCGTGTTGGTTGTCATCTTGGATGTACCATGTAGCATAGAAGCACCTACATACATGTGTGAAAAGAGATTCTACCCCGCAGGGCATGAAGTGTTACTCCTATTTCGGACACATGCACATGTCTAGCAGAGCAGAATCACTGATATCAATCAAGGATGCAGCAAACAACTGTGCACATTGAGGCATCATGTTGCAGTTGTTCTGGGGATATGCTAGTGGGGGATGAGAACCGTCTCACAGACATGTTCAACTGATGTACAACACATGGTTTGTATCCATTCTTGTGTACACTGGACAGGAGTCAGTACACCACATGACATGATTCACCTGGGAAAGTCATGCCGATGCCGCCAGATGTGCACCACAATTAAACATCTTGGTGATGCTTTACTTCACATACTCAGGATGTACAATTTTGGGCACTCACCGGACATGTCCTTGTAATTCTCCAGGCCTCCCATGCTTTGCACCTGCTCCAGTAGAATTAATTGGCTCATAGCCTCTCCATGCTCGGTCTGCTCCTCCTCCTCTTGTGGCCTCCCTCCTGTTGCCAGAGCAAATGCTAGGTTGGCACCCAGCTTGGTCTTAGTGCATGGGGTGAGACTATTCCATCGCTTCACTACCTGTGCAGCAGTGTGCTTGTCAAACCCTAAGGCGTTGATCTCATCCGTGACATGCTGCCAATGCATCATACGCTGAGCAGTTGTATGTGTGCTCCCCAGTTGCTGGTACATGTCATGGTGGTGATTGGTCACGTAGTTCATGAGAATCTTGAGTTCTTCATCATGGAATTTCTGCCAGTGTCCTGTGCCATGTCTTGAGGTTGAGCCTGTTCCTGCTGTGCAGGCTTTGCCTTCTTACCACAAGGTGTTGGTGTCATCACTATGTGGCTGGTACCACTCTGGACTCCAGAAGCTGGATCACAAATGGCCTGGGCATGGCATTACTCCTTGGGGCTGAGGCAGCTGCCTCCACAGCACATCGCTTACCCGCTCGGGCTGAGGCAGCTGCTACCACAGCATGTCCCTTACCCTTTCAGGCTGGGGCAGCTGCTTCTGCAGCATGTCCCGGACCCCTTGGGGCTGAGACATCTGCTTACGCAGCAGGTCCCTGACCCTGGTAATGTCTGCCCCTTTCCCTTTTGGGGTCTTTCTACTCATAGAAGGCACACCAAATAATTGTACTGGGAAATTTGAGTGAGGGGGCAGTGTACGTGATGGAAGACTTAGTTCTGGGGTTCCAGGAAGGCTCAAATGTACCCCAGGTGTGAAAAATATGGTATGTGTAATGCACAGGCACCCCAAATAAAAATAGATGCGTACGCAAAACCAGGATAGCTTAAAAAAAACAAAAAAAAAGATATGCGATATGCAGTGGCACCCAGCAACACAAAAAATGTGTACACAAAACCTGGAAAGCTATCACAAAGGTAAGAATAGTGGAACACAAAAAACATGGGCACCCAGAGTTGAAATAAATGCATATGCAACTCACCATTAGACTCGCCAAAATCTAAAGTAGATGCGCATATGTGCATAGGCAAAACCACCACCAAAATAAGAAGTTCAGACGGTCCCTGAAGTGAACAGTTTGCGTGGCACCCCAAAATAAGCTCCGTATACTCCCGTTGGCACGCATGTTCAGATTCGCTTCTACACGTACTAATCTATCCCAAAATATGCCAGCAGAACACCTGCATGCTGCGTGTGTCATGTAAATTATGCACTGAGGGCCTTTCCTCGGATTTCACGTGTCCACCCTTTTCTCATTTTTTACTTGCAAAGTCCCTTCATTGCATTGTACCCTTCAAAGACATGAACATTGCATGAATGGTGCACGTGCTCTATACCTTCATTTTATTCTGCGAGGCCCCAAAATCATATGCCAAGGTACTCATACCGTTCTAAGCTGTTGCTATGTGTTGGTCAGGTGGTACTATGATGGCAGTGCCTGGCAAATACCTACCCAATGATTACACAAACACAAAAACTCTTTTTTCATTGCTTGTTTTATATTCTATGGTAATTTAGCTCAAGAAAATAATCTCATGGTAAAATGATGGGTCACTGCTCCCGTCACAAGACCACCCCATTGAGGAAATCATGTTATGGGTGTGGAGTGGTGTTGGGGACCCCATTCCAATACATATTTTGATAACTATTTTGAGGGGGTACCCTGTGAGCATGATTTCCCTGAGGGCACTCAGGGCATTTGATTTTTGTGGGGGTGGTGTGTACGGTCTCTTCTTGTCACAAACTTAAGGTCGCAGTCCTTCTATTGGTCTGATGGCTGGCTTGTCTGTCTTTGATCAGCACAGTGGTTGAAGCTGCTGCACTGATGCCATTCGGCAATGCGCACATTTCTGGCATGCCTCTTTCACAAGTGTTCACTCGGGGGTTTGGAGCGGTTACTCATTCAGAAAGCTGTTCCGTGCTGATGCATCTTTAACTACCCGGGCACTTCCTTACTCATGAGATGGCCAACACCACGAGGTACTGTCCGGAAGTGTCTGCTTTTGGAAAGGCCCAGGAGATTGTCGCAGGAGGCAGTTGCACCAAAACGCTTCAGTCATAGCTATATCTACAAACCCTGCACCTGGGACAATTGGGACAGTCTGCAGGGGGCTTTGGATCTCGTGCTGAGGGGAGTCTTTTTCTTGTTAGGCTCCTAAATACAGATCTACGGCATACTTGCCAACCCTACCGATTTAGGACGTAGGATACCGCTTTTTAAGCAGTCCTACCGCCTACCGATTTTTTGACACCAAATACCGATTTTTTTTGCTAAAAAAAAATATATATATATTTTTTTTTACATTTTTTTTTTTTGCCCACGCCAGCTCGGGGGAGTCTTTCAAGGGCTCCCCCGAGCTGGCGTACCAGGAGAATGCCCGGCATGCAGGCTTTTAATGTCAAAGGCACCCACGGCGGTGGGCTAAAGCGGCCCTCCGCCGCGGGTGCCTTTGGCAAAAGGCGCCATTAGTCCCCCACCACGCCAGCTTGGGGGAGTCTTTCAAGGACTTCCCCGAGCTGGCGTAGCGGGAGAAGGCGTGGCATGCAGGCTGTTAATGTCAAAGGCACCCACAGCGGTGGGCTAAAAGCGCCCCTCCGCCGCAGGTGCCTTTGGCAAAAGGCGCCATTAGCCCCCCACCACGCCAACTCGGGGGAGTCTTTCAAGGACTTCCCCGAGCTGGCGTAGCGGGAGAAGGCGCGGCATGCAGGCTGTTAATGTCAAAGGCACCCACGGCGGTGGGCTAAAAGCGCCCACCGCCGTGGGTGCCTTTGAGCACTACAGGAGTGGCTACCAATCTTGCTGCCTCTATTTTATGATCTACATTCTATGCCTAAACACAGGCAAGGCCTCCCAAGCCAATCAGGTGGTCAATCCACATATAAGACATACTTGTTTTGAAAGGGAGTGTGCAGGTCATACACATAGTCCTAGTGAAGGAAGACAGACAGTCACACTCTGGAAGTTGTTCCTCATTGGTTTATGTGCTGGGGTGTGTGCGATCAGGGTTATACATAAAGTACTTCCATTGACAAATCAAGCGTTTCCAAAAAAAGTATAGTGGCTTTATGTAACTATTATTTTTGAGGGCAGACATATTAAATCACACATCCGGATTGAATCAATGTAGGTGCTACAAACTCCTGTGGGTTTGCTGTACCCCACTCGCTCCCTTGCATAGTGTTGCAGCATAATTAAGCAGCACCAGTGGATGATGGCGATGTCCACTGCAGACTCATGATCGGATACAGGAACATGTTTAAAGTCTCCCGGAGGTGGTTGCTCCAGATCATCACCATCTCGAGCAGTCTATGCAAAGGGAAGGGTGTGCTGTTTCTTCTTCAGCATGTTGGTCCCAATAGTTATGCTTCACACCGCTGTGTTTCTGTCTCTGATTACCCACGCTTCACTAAACATGTTTGTCGTTGACTATGGTAGAGGCCATTGCTGCATTTTGCCGTGACTATAAACCAGAGGATCTTCATGTATACCCACCAGCTCATTAATTCTCAGATACTCCACATCCATGTCCTCTGCTGACCTTAATATGGACAATTGCTTTATTGATTGTGTCATTAATTTACATTTGGCTAAGGCTTTCCAAATTGGGTTCCATGCTTTCGACTGAACCTGCAAAGCACAAGTAGAAGAAGGCCACCTTGAAAGTCTGCAGCTGTGCTCACTAGTAACAGATGGAGACAGTGGAGATGCTGGTGATTTCCAATGCCTGGGAGTGTCATGGCATTAGTGGGGTGGGTGGTGGTGACACTGTGGCTGCTTTCTGTGAATTTGGGAGAAGAGTGCATTTCTTTAGTTCCTTTCCTAGGTAGTTGCAAGTGATACTTCTCCCTCTCATCTGCAGCATTGCAGTCCAGGAACTCTGTCTTGTATTTTGTTATATCACCCTACGAAATAAAAAAGGCAATTGACATCTGTAGCATGGGTTTAACAGTGTGCAACAGATGACCTCCCCAGAGCCAATTGTGTCAGTGTTGTTTTGCAGCACTAACCTAAGCCATTTTCCAGAAACAGAGCTTCAACATCTTTTTCTTCCCAAATGTACTGCCCCATGGACATGACCTGGTCTTTGAGCACATTAACCAGAGGGATTACTTTGCTGATGTTAGTGTTAACATTGCTTATGGCCCTCACACTTCATTTAGAGGGACAGCCAATGTTCAACTCTTACAATTGAAAAGCTCACTAATTTAATAATAGAACTTGAATTATATAGACAAAATTATTTTTAATCCATAAAGAAGTCACAAAGATTATTTAAAATAGATTTACATCATCAGAATATATTTCCAACTGATAATACTGTTTTTGTTTTAAATTGGCTATAAGCAAAACAGCAGTTTAATATGTCATTTAATTGCTGCCAGCCTGTGTAGAATATTCAAAAGGTGTCAGAAGCTGGATAAGCAATTTCATGAGACTATCTCATTGGGAGTCAGAAATTATTGATAGCTCTGTGGTGTTTAATGAGGTGTTGACACATATAAAGGGTTACATTCCAATAGGCGGAAACCTCATGCGTGAGGCTGAGCAGGCTGAGCATGGGAAGGTCATTTGTGGTTTGAACTCTTCTCAGGATCTTCTGGGCTTTGACAGAGTGGCTGAAATGGCCACACATCCTGGAATATATGATCATTGGATTGCCATTCTCTGTGTTTTTTTCTTCAGGAAGTCATCTACCATTAGATTTTCTAGCAGTGTGAAAAACAGAATATACTGGAGATATTGACACCCACTATTGCACACAAACAATTGCTAACATTGACAATGACAGCAAAACCAGCATGCAATGGTCCATGCCATCCCAAAACATTGTCCATGAATTGCGGCAGGATGTTTGCTTCTGTAGTGGTTGTTGAGCAGCTGGTGTGAAGTAGTTTTAAAGAAGCCAAATGTGGTGATGCACATATATACATGTCTGTCCACTGTTGGACATGTTAGTTGTCACATGAATCAAGTGGATGGTGGACTCCAGTAATGCTTTCCTATCTGTCAATGAACGTGACTTGTTTGGTTCAGGCACGGCAACTGTGGAATAATATGTGTGGTTGGGTACCTGATAATTCAGACGATCAGCTTCAACATATTACCAGAATCCTTCCATCTTTACCAATGAATGAGACAGGAGTTGTCCTGCCAACCCTTTGGCCAACTTCCCATTGTAAAAATCCACCAAATTGATGGTTTCTGTTGTATCTTGGTTATTTGGCGAAATAAGTCTTGATGCAGGAATTTTAAGAGGAGGCTGCAAAGACTCAAAATTCAGCCGTATTAAGAGTTGGCCAGTCCAGAAATAAAGTGCAGGTAACAACGTATATAGGCACCTTTCTGGACTGGCAATTCCAAGTCTGCAGGTAGGAGCTCTGATCTACCATCAGGTGTGACCTGGCCGTAGATCAGGCCCCTACTGGCAAAAAAATTCTAACAGTGATAGTGATTTGGGCCTGCAGGACTCCATGGAATGAGGAGTTACTGGCATCTCCACTGCCTATACTATCCCTGTAGGTATATCGGGCAGCGGAGACGGTGCAGAATTACTGGTGTGGCAGAGCAGATGACATCATCTCTAGTGCCCGCCCCCTCAGCTCTGTCATACTGGAACCAAAGCGGGAAGACTGTGCATGATACCAGGTATCGTCCCAATACCACACTGGGTGTATGAGAGATGTTATGCACTCAGACAACCGTATTGAATGTACCCTTACACTGAAGTGGTTGAAGGATGTTGGCATACACCATTAGACATAGAAGAGCTGTAAGTGCGAACAAATGAGAGTAAAGTGATGTCATAAAAGGAAGACACGATGATGCACATAAACAATACGAAAATACTTAAAGAATAAAGGTGTAATCCAAGTAGCAAAGTAATCAAGTATTTAGAGATAAAGAAAGCATCTATGCCAAAAAGACAAGTGAGATGAAGCTCAACAAATGTATATATACAGAAACTCAAGGTAGATGAGTTACATAGAAGCTTACTGCAGTAGAAACTATAACATGAGTAAAGCGGTCATGATGGAAAGATAGACATCGGATCGTGTCAAAACTACCTCACAGACAAACCAGGGCCACAAATCAGAAACGCTGCAGAAAACAGCTTCCTGCAAGGAATAAAGAATTTCTGTTTTACTAAGACTAAGGATGACACAACAAGACATAATTGGAAAGCGGGTTAACCAGGAAGCTATGAACAAGGGGCACATTTCTCTTACATTAGACAGAAGCAAAAACACCTGCAACTGCCAAGTATTGGCTAATGAAGAGTGCAGAAAGCACAAGTAAGACGGAGAAACCAAGTCTCCAGAGGCCAGGAGAAGTAATAGCACCAAGCACAATTACATACAAAGCAGTAAATAACAGGTTGAAATTGACAGATTGGTGCATGCCTTGAAAGCAAGGCCTATTCATTAAGCCTCAGACGTAGATAGTGGTGTACCCTGACTCACTTGAAAATCCCAGAGAAGAAAACAGCCAGCAAGATCAACTACAAATGGGAAGCCTTGGCTCATGGTCTAGCTGATTTGAGATGGTAGGCTAATTGACCAATCTGGACAGTGGTCTGACATTGTTCTCTGCACCTGGGTTTTGTTCTGCTCACGTGCTGCTAACTAATAGAATGTCAAAGGTTAGGGGAGCATGACAACCAGTTATGAGTGGTTATGTAGAGACATGCATTACCATGTTGCAGAAGGCAATCTTCTGTTACTATTTTTATAATCGGTATTTTACATATTTTGAGGCATGCCTACTAGATTAAGGGGAGTCACTCATGTTATTAACATGTATACACACTATAGGTATATATGTTCCCCTAACCAATCCCTATCCTCGATACATTTTACTGTTTGACACATAATAACTGAAGTGCATCGAAGTATTAAGTCTGTGTGTTAAAGAAAAGTAACTGAGAGTATGTGAGCTGCGACTTGTTATAATTGCCAGAGTTCCCTACTTTATATGAGCTGACTATACTTTGCCATATTCTTTCAGTCTGTCTGGTTATTTGGGCCTGAGGAAATGTACTATGGTAATTCCATTCTGCACATGAGATACACTCCAAGCTTCTACTGCACACTGGCAGGATACCAGGAGACTCAAAATGAGCCCCAAGGACTTGCCAGGAGTGGAGCCTGGCTCATCAAATTATGACCAAAAACAATCAGGGTTGATTTTTCAGTGTCACCTGGAGGTGGCTGCCTACGTCGTGGGGCTTGATGTCATATTTGCAGCTTGATGATGTCTACTGACAGGTCTTTCACCAGCCATATTTCTTCCTCAAACATAAGCACTCTTCCTTCAGAATACATTCCAGCACCGGATCCAGTTTCCATTTTTGTTGTGTTCTGATGAGCCTGCATTGCCTGTTGACGACTATTTCACAAGTGCCTCCACAGTCCCTGAGTGCCAGAATCTGTAGCTGGTTTTCCACGGTGCACCTGTTTTTGTTGGGTGAGGGGGTGGGAGGTAGTGTTCAAACTGCTATATGGTGTCTTTACTATTAATAAGTGTGTTTTTAGTTTAAAATTAAACTTTTCACACTGTGTCTACTCATATTATCACTTACGCATAACATATCATCCTTTTTAAAAACAAAGACAATTAAAGTGTACATATAAATATTACACCGAACATCCATTCTGCATCATATAGATGGACTGCTCTTGATATCATCTTGTGTTCCTCTATACATATTCTTTACTCCACTCCTCTAATATTCATACATTTATCGTCTTCCAAATTAATCAGTTATTACAGTTTAATGGGGGGGAGGGGTAGGAGGGATTCATTCTTTCTCAATCGCTTCCCAGAGTCTTTTCAATTTGATTATCAGGGACACCACAGTCGCACTTGGGCAGAATTCCCAGAAGGAATCCGCATTAATGATTTCCAGCAAGTAAAGAAACGGTCTTAGGTAACGCTGTCTGTGTTGATCGACTCCCAAACACTCCATCAGTAAGTGTCTTATCATTTCCTGTCCCTCTACTTGTGTACATAAGCGACAGCACATTTTTTCCGTGGGAAGTCCCACCAGAGGCCCATATGTTGCCAGACAGGGTCTTTGAGCATCATAACAAGAATAATTCTCTTCTGACTTTTTAGCATGGGAACTTTTGCAGATAAGGTTTGAATCCACCGTAAAGCAAGGAGTAGCCAACAAGTGACTGTGTCATTTTTCCCCCAATGCCATCTCATAGCTGTATACATTATCCCAGCAAAGAGCCTTCTTTTTCAATATGGGTATCACATTTTCCATGGATTGCTATCAATCTACCTGCCATTATATCAGCATCAGCCATTTTCTTTTATAATGTTTAACCAAACACAATTACCTGCATTACTAGCTGCACACATTAGAGTCCATATTGATTGGTCTATTTTTTCCTTTATTTTTATATATGATGTGACTTCCTTAATCAAGGCCAATAGGTTCATGGAAGGTATACCTAATTCAGTTGGATCAGCGACAATGGAACCATGTTGGCTATGCCCTATAGCTTTCTCCATTTCATTCCTTCAAAAACATCACACCTGTTTGTAACATGCTCCAATCATGCTTCGATAGCATACAGGGCAGTGTGATATTACATGTTGCTCTTTAGACTGAAACCTCAATATTGTATGGTCAAATGGCTATGGACTCCCAGCTTTTAACTACCTTTGTTTAAATATTCCTCCATACAGCCATTGCATAATGGTTATATTGGAATAATGTACCCTGGTAGGTATAACTGTTACATATTCTAAACTGGAATTGCCCAATGGACATATTTGAGAAGAAATACATTATCTTGGTTTTAATAAAAATTAATTTCCAAATGGAGTTCAATGGAAATCTGTCATAGGGCATTTGAACGATCATTTAAGACCATTGGGTGTATGATCCAACAGAACAAAAAATAACCTGCATACGCCAGGCATCTTACATGTGCATCCATGATCTTAGGAGGCAAGGAGTTCATTCCTTTAAATGTATCTGGAAGGTCTGATATATAGAGGTTAAAGAATGGAAGAGCTAGGAGACACCCCTCATTCAGGTCGGTTTGCGTCGATCTTTCTAGTGATTGTCCCATATTATCTAATTTTACGCTAACCTTGGTGTCAGTGTAGAGTTGCATCAACATGTTTCGTAGGTTGTTGGGAATGTGGCATCAATCCAGTTCAAGCCACAATAATGTTCCATTAACTGAATCGAAGGCTGCTGTATAATCAACAAATATCATACATAGAGGAAGACCTCCGGTACTTGCATTCCACGAGAGAACTCTTAATAATAGTATATTTTGGGCTGTCCATTATCCTTTCTAAAGCCCGCTTGATAAGGACCTAATAATTACTGACCTTCAGCCCACTTGGTGAGTTCTCTTAATAAAATATTGGAAAATACTTTCCCTGGTACATCTAACAATTACAGCAGTCAATAGTTGGCTAACTCTGTCCGGTCATTTTTCTTATATATTGGCACCATGCAGGATTCCTTCCAAGAGCCAGGCATCCTACTGGTGCTAAACATTTTATAACAAAACATGGAAAGAATAATGGCCCAGATTGCACTGTTTGCTTTTAATACATTGGTCAGCCCATTGGGTCTTTGTGCCTGCAATGTTTCAATTTGTTTGAAAAGCCAATAATGGCATCTGCCCATTACCAGCTTATATAGGTGGGCCTTCACCATGGGAGGTAGTAGTTGTATTTATCTTTAAAGAAGTTAACTAATATGCCTACACCACGCTTCTACAGTCACTGAGGTGGTAAACTGATTTTCCAAAGGATCATTGGATTTATTAATCAAATTGAACAATTCTTTAGAATTCCTAATAACCAGTGTGCAGAGAATTATCTGCCATTTAGTAATATGTTCTGTCAGTTTGTATCTAAAGAGCCAATTTCTATACCTATTCTTCTGGAGCCACATTATCCTCCCTTTCTTATCAAGAGGGAGTTATGGTTTTGCACATTTGGCCGAATATCTTCCCTTAGGTTGCGCTTCTGGATTGCTATCATTGCATCATATGGCACCTGGAATTTTGGATGTTCTAATTTATTATTGCAGTGATATTGGCCAAATTTTCTGTCAATCCAAGGATCCAGCCTGAGAGTTCTTCCACCATACAGTGATCAGGTCAAGTTAATGTTTCTTTACTCAATTCTTTGATATGTTCTTTCAAAGAGGCAATATTAGCACTGATCCAACCCACTTCATTCCATAAGGGTTAAGAGGGCATGACGACTCAGTGTGTTATGGGTAATCTCCAATCTTTCTACCAAAGGAAAATCCTTTCTTGTGATAAAATATGGTCCAATGTAGACTTATTGGGACCCATACACAAGGTATGTATTTTTACTAGCCCATTCCAACCACCGCAGTCCCTGTTTATTTGACTTACTGTTAAATATTTGTGCTGCTGTTAAATATTTGTGCTGCTGGTACAATTAGTTCAAAGGGCCCCAATTCACACAATTCATCAGCAAATTTGCAGCAGTGTGTTTTAAAATCCACTGTTATTTTATGTTATGTTATGTTATTTGGCATCAATATAGCGCTCTATATATCATTGGTATGACCTCAATGCGCTAGTAGGTTGAATGCCCTCTGGGACTGTCATCCAGATCAGTTGAAAGAATAAGATGGCATAAGGTACATGTGTGCACCGATTATGTGTGCAGCTGAAGCGACTCCACAATGGTAGCTGCATCCTAGCATTAGGTGTGGTGGTATTTGCTATCAGTAGAATGTGTGCAGTCAGGGTGGTGGTCACCAGGACCGGGTTCTGGATGCGTTAGGCCTTTTTAGGATGCTTATGTGTGCAGCTAGGTCAAATTTGAGGGGTATAGCTGCCTTTTATCAGAGTGTTGAGGTGTCCATGAGGTAATGTTTGTATGTGAGCAGCTATCCCGAAATTGATCGAGGTGTGTAACTGCATTGGAATTGTGTGTTGGTGTAGAGAACAGAGTAAACGTAGTGATAGGAGAGGTGAGTGTATGGGAGGAATTAAGGTCCGCGTTTGAAAAGGATTAACACAGAAATCAAGAACCGAGCGACACATTGACCATTCCCACATCCCATGGCACATACATTAATAAAGGTGTGAACCACTAGCCCACAGCCAGGAATAACAGAATGTGGTGATGTGCGGTCACTGAAGTCTAAGAAAAGGCCAACCGGTCAGTCAGTCATGGCTGTTTTTTTTCAAGTGTAAGGTAGATAGGAACACTGCACTACCCAGTTTATTGATTGAATGATTGATCCATGGCATGGCGTAGGTGTCAAAAGCAGAAATGGTGTTAACCTGTCGGAAGTCGATACACAACCACCTGGAGTGGTTGGTCTTTGTTACCAAAACCAGGAGCAACACTTTCTTTTTGATTCATAAGTATTTATCCATTATTTCCTCCAGAAGTTCTATACTGATCTCTGACTGGTGACCTTCAGAGGGGTCGTAGATGTCACTAATTACAAGGATTATCCCACCATTTCCACCGAGAGAAAATAAGGGGAGAACTTAGTCGTACTCAATCACTTACATTCAAAATGATAAGGGATTTCTGTAAGCAGACCATCTATCATACGCCCTTGAACACCCTTCATTGTTTCCCTTCTAAAGACTCTATAGCCATCAACCACCACGTCAGAGAGAAGACAACTCTCCTGCACAAGGAGCCTGTCATTGGAAAACAAGCAATGTCCTCCCTATCACTGACACGCTTCTTGAAGCACCACATGTTAAATTAGCAGATCGTCAGCTTCCCAGAGGGTACCTTAGGGCACTTTTACTAATTTGGGTTGAAGAATGCCAGGTAACCACTTCCAATTCCAGGTCATCCCTTGGGTATTCCCCATCACAGGTTCAGCTTTTGACAATTCAAACCTACCATGAGGAATTGTAACTTTAAACATGCCCTCGTTAGGACAATTAGTGTTATTAATCACATGCCAAGTAAGATTGTAAGCCATTTTTGTGAAATCCTGTCCAGAGTTCCTTATAAACTATGCAATATGTACAGTGTTGAAATGCAGTGCTGAACATTTTCGAGGGGCCTTTGCTCAATTGCTCACCCAATTCAATGGGCCGCATTACGAGGCTGGCGGTAGCCATGCCTAAAGTACAGGCACGGCTGCTACCGGTATCTATTTTTTTACGGCACCCGCAAATGGACAATTAGCAGTTCATGCCGAGTTTGGCAGACCCGGTAATTGCCCATTCGCGGGTGCCGGTAATAAGGGACTCCCCATCCCCATTCGGCCCCATAGGGCTGAATGGGAATGGGGAGGGTTGTAGCACTGGTACCGTTAATAACAGTACCGGTATTAGCAACAAGTTCTGATCACAGGTACCGGTACCGTTAATAACAGTACCGGTATTACCATCAAGTTCTGCTCGCAGGTGCCAGTACAGCCAGGTCAGACCTGTACTGGTCAGACCACTCGAGCAGAACTCTTAGTTTGGTGGTATGGTAACAACGGTGCTGATAGCGATACCGGCACAGTTGTTGCCTTACCACCATACTCGTAATGAGGCACAATATCTTTCCAGGAGATAACTCTCAACACTGGCATCAGATATAATAACCATAAGGAAAAAGATCTATTCTCTGTGCAACGGTGTGCAACTGTGGGTTGGACAGCTCTTGTAATAAAATACTTTGAGTAGATGATTCCGGGACATGGGAATGATGTGTGTCTGCTCAGGGGATCAAAGCATCGTGGCGAGCTGAGAGGTGCCTCAGCGATAGAAAACATTGTTGCTTCTCTAGTACTGGAGGATCTGCTCTATCAAGCTCATCCAAGGCCTCCATGCTAAAGGAGACTAAGTCAGTATATCATTCATGTTAACGGTTTGAGGCAGGCCATATTCATCACCAATCGGAGACTTCAACATGCTCTCCAATATTAACGGTGCTTGTATTTTAGCGGGGGTATTTTTTAACCATCCATTCAGATTCACTTTTGCAGCAATGCACCGATGTTCTATATTTTTGGCCATCTTCCGCTTGTTCTTATGAGAGGCCGTAGGATCTATAACCACTTCAAAGTAAGTACTAGACCCTATTACCCTGTATTTACCCTCTTTTCTTTGGGGGTCCATAAGAAGTAGAACGGGTGATAATTTCCACTAATGCAGCAATCGGTCTTGTTTCTTTCCCTTGCAGAGCTCGTGGTGAGGATAAGTTGTTGGAATGCCTCTCTGAGCATTCTTGTTCATTAATGTTTGTATTTACTACCAATGAAGATAATACCAAAGTTATATTTCTGAGATGGGGCTCAACTTTTCTCCTTATGGTTAACTTCCTTTGAGTCAATTTCAAAAGCCAACGGTGGGGCCTCCAACTTTATGTTGCGCTGTGTCCAGCGGTGGCCATTGGGCTGGCTCTCGGAATCCGGCCAGCCTCAGACCAAAATAGGCCATCGTAAGTGCACAACATCGCAAAAAAAAAAAAAACATTTGAAAACCCAAACAAAAGCGCTGCTTGAGCTATGGAATGGACTGGGAGGCGGATTCGCATGCAGCACATTGGCATCATGGGTGCTCTTCTGGCTCCACCCCCTGTAATGCCTGTGTGAAAATGAGCCAAAAAATAGTGCTGGACATTCACTTCCAAACGACAATGAAATTCTACATTTCTCTGGGGTCAGTTACACAGCAGACATGAATTCTGCAACGATTGCAATATTATGTTATAAAACAGATGAGCTCACTATGAAGGATAGTTGTTGTATCGCTCGCTCACAGACATGCCATGCCGAGAAGGGAGTCAGAGATGTGCAGGTGCAGGTGCAATGATAAGGGGTGATGGGAAAGAGTGCACAAAAGACAAGCTGTTTTTTTCCACTACTGTCTGGATTTTTCCACTCTTTGCCTCCCATACTTGCTGTCTGTCCTTCAGCTGGGGACAGTTTGCAACCCATGAGGGAGCGGGATTTGTTCCCCATAAGAAAAGAGGTATCCTGATGAGCATTCAGATATTTTTGGAACCCTTGGTGATGAAGTCTCGCTGAGAGGGAGGACACTCCGCCCCAGGCCCTGTTAGTACGTGTGATCTCGCTGCCTACCTGCCTTGGGACTGGGTAGTGTTGTCGGTGGCTGAGATTACGTTTCCTCCTACAACTGCACTAACGGTGAAGTAAACCCTTCGTAACTATCTTTGTCTATGTGTTTATTTATAATCAATTACACTTATTTCAATAGTTATTCATATGCTTATATTCTGTATTTGAATGAAGGGCCTGTAAAGAGCCAAATATACTACAAATGTGGGTTTCAGTACGCATTATTGCTCCTTGAGTCCAAGACCTTTTGGTCCATGTAATAGTGTGAGTAGTTCAGTAGTCATTACACATTACGCATGTCAGAAAAGAAAAAGACCCCCCACACACTGAGCAACTTAGATAACTGAGGCGAGCCCCCAGGTGCGCCCAGGGTCAAAGGCCCTGTAACTGAGCAGAAAGCGCACTGTACGCACAAAGCATAATCCATTTGGAAACCGCAACAATCAACGAGCTCCCAGCTTTGCGGGCTCGGTGATAGTTGCCTTTCCTAAATGAATTCTGGCATTTGTAGTTGGGATGTCAGAATACATTCTGAAACGGGTGGTATATGCTGTGATGGCTTGAAAAGTGCACAAACCATAGTAAATTAAGCTTACTATGTTTTTTGTACTTTTCAAGCAATGATAACAATTGTGCCATTTTTAAACTATCATGTTGAACATTTCCTTTGATCGGAATTCAACTGGCAACTCCACCCCCTCTGAACTCTGCCTCCTTGGACCTCTGCTGCTCCTCCAAACTCTTCCCACACACCAGCGCCTGTCGGATCCCCCTCCAATTCATTTTCTCCATTTCCACCCCTGGCTGCGTCAATTAACAATCCTTCAAGGTTTAGTAAAGTGGTGTGTTGATTAATTTGTGCTTCGTGTATATTCCCGAATACATTAATCAGGATCTGAAGCGCCATTACTTGAGACTGAGGCCGCCTTTCCCGCCATACGTGTGTCGCCATCCTCACGTGCGCGTGTAATGCTATTTATCACCATGTCCGAGAAGACAGGAGGGTCCCATGTTCCCAGGTTTTTATTCTCTGAAGTAAACTGTGCACCTCGACCACCCTGATTGCGGTCCTTATTAAGGCTGTAGCACAGGTTTAGCAATTAATTATTATCAATATCCGGCAAAAGCGATGAAGTGAGCATGGGATCTTCCCTCCCCTGTCGTGCTCTAATCAGACTTTTCTGTGCATCATGCAGGAAATAATCTGTGATTTCCTCTTTACCTTTTGGGCTGTGCACGCACATAATGGTGGTCAAAGGATTTGTTAGCGGCAACACCACTGCAGTTTCATGTCTGAATGGCTTTTACTTCTCAAGTTATATGACATATTTCCGTGAGTGGTGCCCAGGCCTACTGACATTTAACAATGCACAGTGCCGGCTACAAATGCCCATGTTCTGGGCCCAATGTACCTTCCGAGTCTCGCTGCTCACTGTCTGCAAACTGCAGACTGCCACTTGACTACACTTTGACCGCACTTTGTGCATTTCAGGTGATTTTAAAGTTCCAGGGGGAAGGTCATGTGCTCAAAGCACTAAGCCCAGTGTCTCTGAAGAGAAAACCAAAGCGACTAATCCAAGCTGCTGCTGTACTTTACAGGCTGCCACTTGGCTCCCACTTGGCATGTGCTTTGTGTATTTAGGGCCGTTTCTATCCAACTTGGTGCCCAGGGCGAAACATCAGAATGTGCTCCCACCCCCGACTGGCACACGTCGCTCCCAAACTACACTTCAGTCCTGTGACAAAACCCGTTCTCAATATGAATAAATAATTGCTATATAAATGAAGCTGGTTTCATTACATTGTAATTCAAGTACTTTACAGAAAAATTCTAATGAGAAAATACAGCTGCTGCCCAAGTAAAAATATTTTTGTCACCTGCTCTTAGGCTCTAAGGGAAAGTCTGGCAAAATACGGTCTGAGCAGCCTGCCGGGGTCTGAGGGCCCACTGACCTGGCCATATGAATTATTTTCTGATAGAAGGTTATCATTCCAAGATGGACAGTCTGGTACACTCTTATTGTACTCTTTCAAAATATCTCTCTGAGAGTGGGAAAGGAGACAAATAGCACCAATGAGGATTCCGGTATGCTTTGCATTACTCACAGAACATGTCAGGACCATAACAGTGATCAGAGATGTATACATTTGATAAACAAATCTGTGATAAAAGGATTGTGTGATACATGATACATGGCTCGGTGCTCAGATCACATTCACAATACTCACCCTAATATTAAAATGTTTGTAACCATGAACCATACATGCTCATTTGGACAGCTTATGTTTTTGGATGTGAGTATAACATGGCTGCAACATCAGCCACTCAAATGGGGTACAAGGGCTCTTTAGCTTCTTGTTTCTGAAGAATTTTAGAGGTTAAAGGGCTGGGTCTCAGTGTGGGCATGCCCAACCCCAATACAGAAATGTATTTAGGGAATTATATCAACAGATTTGGCAGGATACCACACAAGAGAGACCCAGTAAGCAATGCACAGAAAGGCTACACAGAAAGGAATGTGCCTTTTTCAAACTTTACCCTGACACACAATGAACTCTACTTTCCTAATCAAGGTGCCAGGTGGCAATGAGTTGCCATCTGGTGTGCGCACTAGTGGTGGGTCTGTTTAGACAATTAAAAGATCTTTGATGCTGAACAGATACATTTAGTCCATGTCCCAAAGCAGCCACCAGAATACTTTAGCAATAAAATTAGAGTGAACCTTCCCAGGGATGCGCCATATGTAACTAAAAAGTGATATATATATATATATATATATATATATATATTAAAAAATAAGTTCTGATGTGTCAAATAAAGCCATAAACATAAAGAAAATGTTCAGGTCTTAACACTGAAATGTTAGGCAGATACCGTGTAAAAACAATGGCTTGTTAAGTGAGCCATCACCTATAAATTGCCCCACTTTAAAGGCTGTCAGCATAAAGAATTAGGGGCACAGGGTGTGTGACTCCAGAGCACCTCGCACGCTGCATTTGCATTCCTTTGTTTGCATATACTGAACACATGCAGTCATCCACAAATCGAGCAGCTAGCCGCATATCCAGCAGAGGAGCATACACCTTAAATCTGCTGTCCGGCAAACTCAGAAGCAGCTTTCTGTGTGCGGCCCCTTACTGTGCCCACCTCCTGAGCTATTTAGGTCAGTGCCCCGGGCAGTCGCCCGCCCCGCCCGGGCCTAGAAACGGGGCTGTGTGCATTCCAGGTGATTTAAAATTTCCAGTGGGAGGGAAATGTGCTCCGAGCACCGAGCGATATGTTGCAAAGAGAAAACCAAAGCGAGTATTCAAAGCTGTTTTTACTTAATAGTGGTGAAAAAAATAGCAGGACCATGATGTCAGTAACACCGCTTCATATTTTGCTAGTGGAGTGACAGAGCTGGGAGATTCAAAAGTGGACACAAAAGAACCCCGGACCCAAACTGTTGTTAGACACTGTCTGTTCCATTCCTTGTCCTTCCAGTTGTAGATGGACTGCTTTCCGTAATCTGATTTAATTTATTTTGTATGGCTCTAATGGGCCCCACAGACGCTCTTTAAGTTGCGCTGTGCTTTTGTTTCTCCTCTGATGCACATGCATGTCCAAGGCTGACAGCGGCACCATTACTGTTGGTAACATTAGAGTGTGTCAGTTTTTCATGCACTTTTCTTCCAGGCACTGCAGGTCTTGCTTGCATCATCATCGCCTGTGAAGGGCCTTGGCGAGGAATGGCCATTCCTTCTCGTTTACTACCATTCACAACTGCTTTGAATACCTGTTCTTGTCTGCAACCCCAGCTGGATCTGCTGGCTTTTGTTAGAGTGATTGCTCTGCCTGCTGCGACTCTGTCTCACCATCAAAGATTATCACAAGCTCCACAGAGCCATCCACCATCTTTCCTCTGAAATTCTAATCAGATGATTGATTGGGATCAGCATCACTTGCTTGTTCACTATCAGGTCCAGTAGTATTTATTGCACCTGATACACTAGCCAATTATTTGTGCAGTAGACTTCTTCTGAAGAGTTGGGAATGTTTGATCTCAGACTTACCCGCACTGATAATTTGCCTGTAGGTGGGCACTTTCTTACTCCTGCTTGCTTCTTTGAAACCATTTTGCAGTTGGGTTCTCAGGAAATGGAATCTTTATTGTTGGGCCTACTGGTATGTAGGAGAGAAAATATGCACTGTGTAGTATACATGAACATGTTTTCATTTGCAGCAGTAGGGTTTGTTATGAAAGATAGAGGCTAAAAGAATAAAGATACAATAGGAACATGAAAAACGTTTATATTGATCTGATAAAATAATAGTGAAGACTAATGATAAAAGAAGTTTTTCACAAAAATACAGGATGTTTCACAACGCTACCACTTGCACTAAGATGGAGGTCAGTTGCTGAAGTGCCGCTGTACAAGACTATCTTTTCAACATAAATTCCTGTGCCCCACGGAGCTGCGTTCAGAGCAAAGAGAATAGTCCGCTGGTTCCCTTTGTTCCAGGGTATAGAGATTTCCAGAAGGCCGGATACCTAGAAGTTTGCACGATTGTAGGGCATCCCAAAGGATTTGGAGTTGCCCATTACATGAATTAACTGAACAAGAATATTGTAGTGGGGTTAGACACTCAGTCGGCCTCATTACAAGTATAGCGGTAAGGCAACAATGGCGCTGGTATCACTACCGGCACCGTTGCTACCGTACCACCATAGTAACGGTACCGGTGCTACCACCCTCCCCATTCCCATTCAGCACGTACGCGTCAGCACTCGTACATGCTTTCATTGGACCAAAGGCCCTTCAAGCATAAGCGCCTTTGTGACGTGACGCGCGTGGGTGTGCGCGGGCGTTTCCCTCGTGACGTTAGCATAGTGGTTCAGTGCACGTGAAAAAACTGCACGTCCGCGTGTAATCCGAGGAAAGGGCCTATGTGCGTAAGTGACGTGACGTGCGCGGGCGTTTCCCTCAGCACGGGTTAAAGGTGAGCGGGGGCAGCAGTTCGCTGTACGTGCCTTTCGTGGAGACCGACGTGTTCTTGTTGTTTCGCGCGCCATCACAACTTCACAGCTATCAAGGAGGTATCTCTTCTTTTGGCGGAGGTATTGGCTACACGTGTTTTTCTGCATCGCGCTTGTCAGACAGTGAGTCGCACACGCTATTTTTCCCACTGCGGGTGCCCCTGTGTATCGCACCAAATTTTGAGGTCATAGTAGCCTACGTGTTCCACGCGTACGCGTTATTCGTGTTACTGGGTGCCACCGCATACTGTGGGAGGTTGATTCCGCGCACGTAGGCTGCAGGGTTGGGTGCATGGTTTTACTGCAGTTTTGGGGTGCCTGAGCGTTGCGTGACCCGTCATTACATCACCGGGGTCACATACAGCCTTGCAGGTGCAGGGGGGCTATTAACATCTTGATTCCCACCCCCTTCACCCCAATTGCCCAGGTCAATTGTGGTGTACACCTCCCATTGGCACTACTCCATCTGTGCCGGCACTACTACATCTGTGCCATGGTTGGGAGGCCACGAAATGTGAGGGGCACCTCAGCTGGGTGTACACCTCGTGGTGGGCGTGGTCGGGGACATGGCCATGGTGACCAGGGAGTAGGGGGACTCCAGGGTGTCCAGGTTGGCCACAGAGGGGGAAGAGGCAGGGGTGCGCCACTTGAGCACAATGTTGTGCCACGTGTCGGTGCAGTCATGCTACCACCCCCTGTGGTTCCAGGAGATGCAGCTTCTGCATCTGGTACTGGCGCCCGTGTGACCCAGCAGTCTGTTCCATCGACTACCATGGGCCCAAGGGTAGTGGTAGCTGCAGGTGCAGCTGTGGAGACCGCCACCCAGGCTCAGGGTCTGCCAGCGCAGGCTGCGTTGGCACTTGAGGAGCCCTTGGAAGATTTCCAACAGGCCAGGAGGGAAACTGTAGGGGCACGCAGGGCTGCTCGGACCAAGACACGTGTCCCTGGGGCAGTTATGTCATCTGCTGCCCCGAACAGCCGGGTGTTGGCAAGTGCAGGGGCAGATGCACTCAACAACACCCCGGTTGTGAGTCTGCCAACCAGGACCATTGCGGTCAATGACCCTGCCACAGCGGATTTTGCTGAGCAGGGTCCATTAGAGGGCACCCAGCTACCACTGACACAAGTCAGGCCTTTGGTCGTCCCTCCACCTGCCACTCCCTTGGCTCAATCCACCGAACCCACTGGCCATACTGGTCAGGACGGCATTAGCCAGCCAGGGTCTGCGCCACAGTCCAAGAGGAGGAAGGTTGCACCTGCAGCACAGGCTGGGACCCCACACACAGCCACGACCTGCTGCACATCGAGGAAGAAGCCTTTCTGCAAGCAGGAACTGGACTTCCTCGTGGACTACGTGCGGGGCCACAGCCGTGACATGGTAGTGGGTGCCAATAGTCACACTACGGCTGCCCACCGTGACACCCACTGGAAGCAAGTTGCGGAACATGTCAGTTCATTCGGCCATGAGGTGCGCACGGCGCAAGAGTGCAAAAAGCATTGGAATGACCTCAAACACAGCGCTAAGGCTAAGCGTGCCTCAAATTACAACTTGACTCTGGTGACTGGCGGTGGGCCTGCATCAGAGGAGGAAGAGCTCACTCCGCATGAGTCACTCGTAGCGGAGTTCATACCATCTGAATTGGTCAAAGGAGTGGGAGAGATGCTAGACTTTGATGCCCAGTCCAGTGAGTGTTGATGCGTGTCTGTTGAGGATGTGTGTGTTTTACTTGTGGGATGTGTTGTGCATGATTGCCACTACATGTGACGTGTACATGGTTCTGATGTGCAAGTAATGCAATGCTTCCGTGATGCATGTCTGCTGTGCTGGATGGTGGACATGTGGAGCAGACGGGGAGTGTCCGCATCACCACTATTGCACCCTACTCACATGCTGGTTACCAGTATACCCCTCCGGTCCATGTTCCAGCTCACTGGCCCTTCTGCATGTAGCGTGGGGTACCTTCCTCTCAGCCCAGGCACAATGTCATAGCATGACTGACGTGCAAGTGTCCTCTGCCTGCATGCAGGTACTCCATGTAGGCATTCTCCCTTGCCGCTCCTCCGCCACTCTGCACCCCAGTTCCACCTTTGCACTGGTCTGCTTCAATCTTGCCATTGGGTACTTTCCTGTTCATGCGTCCTGTGTACATACTAACTTCCAGCGGACAATCTGCCAGATATAAGCTGTGTGGTACAGCCTTATTACTTGATGCAGGGTATCTCACTTGTACTGTGCAGAGGTCAGATGCCCCGCAGGGACATGAGTGCCCATTCATGCTCCATGTGCATTGCACGCATGCCCCTATCTGTCCTTGACTGGATGATCACTGTAATACAAGTCCTGGGTGACATACATTGCATGGCATCTCATCAGCCTTCCCATGTCAACTGTGGCTCAGTACTGCGTTGCACATATGTTTAGGGGCTGACAATCTGTGTGGGTCACAGGCCTCAGCCTGTTTAATGGCCAATGACTGTCCGACTGTTGTAGTGTCTTCTTCACACGTGGGCGGGCTCCAGAGGTTTCATCATGTGTCCTGCTTACTGTTCCATCATCATTTGCAGTGTTGTCACTTGAATCACATTAAGCTGTTGATGCCAGTCAACACTGCCTGTCAATACACAGGTCTATGGTCAGCCTTTTGATACCATGCTAGGCATCCCTGCTTTTGCACTTGGGTGGAGGGGTGCTTTGCTTGTAGATATGCTACCCATTGAATGCACATTGCACGTGATGCCTGAAGTTGACCTTGGACTGCCTTCACATTTCCTGACACACACCATGAATTACTTGTACATGTAGGTAGTGAGTGACATACACATTTACTGCACTGCATAGACCCACTTCTATGCAAACTGCCACCTTTCAACAGGTCTGATCATAGAAGCAATTCAAAGTTGACCAGCATGCATGCCAGGTTCTATTTTGTGTGTCACATGTCTGCCTGATGTGTTTGTTGTCGCTGTGTGTGTGTGTGTTGTGTTCTTCTGAGATGTGTAGTGACCTTTTTTCTCTATATTTTTCAGATAATGACGCAATGGAGCCAGAGGATGGTGTTGTCATGCCAGACACAGGGTTGTTACCACTACATCAACCCAGCACAAGCGGGGGTCGTGGGGTGGTAGGCCACGAAAACCCCCAAGTGCTACAGTCCATCTTGTCTCTGGCTGCCTATGAGTCCAGCCCTGATGACGACTCTGACGTCCATGTCGAGTTGGATGAGCTCAAGTCCATGTGTCAGGGGTGAGTGATTCTGATGTGGACACTCCTCTGTCCGCGACACCTGCACTGAGGGGTCAGGCAGTCTTGGTACCTCCGCCCGTGGTGGATCGGGACACAGGGTCGCCCTCCACACCAGTCACTGATGTGCCTGGGACATCACATCGACGGGGCATGTAGTCCTGCAGCCGCGGGCAGTGCCAACACAGCGAGGACACCCGGTCCTTGGGTCCCATAGGGGTCAAGCCCAGCAACACGGTCGCTGCGCGCAACCGCAGTATACTGAGTGGGAGTAAGACATGACTGCCAATTCTGAACGGCAGGGGGCAGCAATGGAGAACATCGCTGAGAGGATGGAGTGTGTGGCCTGATCTATGCTCCCCCCTGCTATGCAGGTGCTTCTCCAGCAGCAGGCCGCACGGTCCACGGCCCGCTCGCTCAGGCTTCGCATGGCGGCCTCAGACAGGGCACGCCAGGCTGAAATGTCATCTCTGCATAAAGCAATTGCTGCTCACGCAGAGGCGCACATGGAGGCCCTGAGGGAGGAGTATGCTTCCCTCAAATCCACTCTGGGTGTCCTTCTGATGTCACAGAGGCAGCGGGCAGAGGAGAGGTTTGCACAGCTTGAGCGTACCATCTTGGCTGAGCTACAGGCTTGCCGGGAGGTGCAGCTGCTGTCCAGACAGGCCTTGCAGGAGGAACTCCGTGTTACACGTGCTACCTTGCAAGAGGAAGCGCGTGCATCATGTGAGGTTCTGCATGCAGACCTACATCACATCGCCACACAGAACCAGGCTCACCCATCCGGCAGACTTGCTGCCGTCGAGGGGCAAGCTGCGGCTAGGCGTGGCCAGGCTACTGTGCCACGTCCTCCTTTCCAGGATGAGCCAGACTCGGACTACAATCTATCTCCCAAATAGGTCGGGTTGTGCAGGCGTTGAGTCCATGGAGGTATTTTTTTTTGGCTCAGCATCATCACATGTGGGTGTTGAGCAGCACCCTGTACCTCCCCCCTCCTGGGTGCCCCCCCCTGGTTGTATGTGGCCATTTTTGATTTTTCTTTTAGTTTAGTTAGTTAAGTTTCTGTTTGATAGTTAGTTTAATTAGGTAATGTAGGTTTTTCATAGTTAGTGTAATTAGTTAATATAGTTTAAAATTGCTTGTCTATTGTGCTTTCATGTGATGGGGTGGTGCTTTGTGGCTTTTGAAAGCATCCACTGTCTGTTCCAGCTGGGCCCTTCAGGCTTGTCTTGTCTATGTGTTTGCTGCTTGGAGTCCTTGACTCACATATGCCACTCCTGCTTCCCTTATCCATGGGCTCGCAAGGATGGTTCGGTGTAACAGCCTATTACACAAGGGCTTTGGACTGTCATATCTGTGGCATGTCTGGTGCTGTGCAACTTGTGTTAACACCCCTAGTGGGGATGATTGCGGTGTTATTGACCACTGTTCTGCTTTTGCTAGATGGGGTGTTTCATGATTAATGTGTACATTCATTGCTATGCATTGTGTAATATGTGTCTTATCTTTATTGTACACGTGCTTGTTGCAATTCATGCCGTAGATAGTGTGTTTGTAATGCATTCGGGAATTACTTATTTTGGGTGGGAGGTTGTTGGTCAGTCATTTCATCTGATTCCATGTCAGGCATCATTGTCTGATGCCAATTTACATTTTTCACATGGTAATGTGTACCTTATTGGTACTGTGTTGGTGTATGGCTATTGCTTGCCATGTCATGTTGTGGTTTGGGAGGGTTTGAGTCACATAACAGTGATGGTCATGGCCTGTTTTGCAGGTGTGTGTGATTCACACCTTGCATGTCAGGGTCAGCCGCTTCTTGAAGCAACGAGCTGGGGGTAGATCTCTCTCCGCGGCAGGGCCTCCCTCTGGAACAGCCTTCCTGCCTCCCTGAAAATTGAGGAGAACCATCTCCGGTTCCGGAAGCACCTCAAAACCTTCCTCTTTGCTTCTGCTTTCTGTCTCCCACTCCCTTGCTAATTTCTTCACTGAAACTGCACTGAATCTGCAACAGGGCCACTCTCACCGCCCTCGGTCCCTGGCCCAGCAACTCTCCACTTGCACTGCCTCCCTGGCAACCCCTGCACTGCGGGACTGTCTCTGTATCCCTACAGCCCCCCTTCCCAGCACTTGTCTGCACTTACCTTTGCACTTGCCACCAGCTGGCCTATTTATTTTTTACTCTACTTACCCTGTACTTCACTCCCCCCTCCCCTTCCCCTTGCACTTTTCCCTTCCCCCTACCCCTGCACTTGTGCAATCTAAATGACACCTAGCCTAGTAGGATCGTTGTCTGTCTTCCCTTGTTCCCCCCTCCCTGCCACATCGCGCTTTGAAACACTTGTGTATAGGCGCGTTACAAATGCCATATCATATCATATCATATATCATATGTGTGCCATTTGGTTAAACAGGATAGCTTGTGTTTAAGTGCTAGGGATGCACACAATGTGGCACTTCCATGGCAACAATCTCAGGGTGGTAAGGTTGTGACAGTTGACTGTCTCTTTGTCATCATCGATTTTCACCTGGTATGTGCCAGGCCTGTGTGCACTCCACAGAGGTGGGAGTTTAGGTGAAAAATGTGGCCACAAGCTAGGTCCGGCCTTCCTCGCAATGTGCCCTATCCCCTCCCATGGGCAGCGCCTGTGCCTGTGGTTGGGGATGTGGGGGTACCACCATGTCCACCGGTACGCCCTACGTGTTGCAACATTGTGCAGGACACTTGCTGCCACAATGATCCTGCACACTACTGGGGGTGCATAGAGTAGCTGCCCGCCAGAGCGGTCAAGGGAGAGGAAGCGTGACTTGAGCACTCCGAATGTGCGCTCCACTATGGCCCTGGTTGCAATATGGGCCGCGTTGTATCTTACCTGGGGTGGTGTGGTGGGGTTCCGGATTAGCGTCATCATGTGGTTGCTCAGAGGGTAGGCACTGTCCCCTGGGGAGGTGAAAATGGTTGTGATTATTGGGGTTTGTGTATTTGTGTGTGTGTGTGTGAGACATGCATGCATGTGCAAGGGCATTTGTACTCACCTAGGAGCCATGTGTCGCCATGCTGCCCAGCTTCCAGGGCCCGGCTCAGGGCGGACATTCTGTATATGAAACTCTCATGGGTGGAACCAGGGTAGTTTGCATAGACAGAGGTGATAATTCCCTTTGTATCGCATACCACCTGTACATTGATGGAATGCCAGTGCTTGCGGTTTTGGTAGATGTGCTCAGTGGCCCTAGGTTGACGTAGGGCCACATGGGTGCAATCTATGGCACCGAGCACTTTGGGGAAGTGTGCCACCCTGTAAAAATCCAGGACAATGGCCTGCCTTTCTGCGGGTGTTCTGGGCATGTATTGCGGACTGAGGGGCGTGCTGTCATGATTGCCAAGACCTGGTGTAGGCAGCGTGACTGTGTGGCCTGTGAGAGCCCCCCACTATGGCAGTAGTCCGCTGAAATGACCCAGTGGCCAAAAAATGCAGGACATTGAGCACCTTCTCCAAGGGGCTCAATGCTTGGGAGCAAAGGGTGGGGGATGTAAGGTCATCTTCCCACTCCCTGACCAGGTCTGGGATGATATGGGGTGGAAACCTATACCTGCCGTAGACCTGGTCGTCAGGCATCCCAAAAAGGCTTGTCTGTGGTGAGAAAATGCATGCCCTGGCTATTCTCCTCCTCCTACGGTGTCCCACGATCAGTGCTGTGACAAATGGGGCATTCATCGTAGCTATATATACGTTTTGTTGTTTGCGCGCACTTTTATACTGTGCACGGTGACGCTTCTGCGTGCCTTTGTGTGGCAGACGCGTTGATGCCTGTGCGCGACTTTTGCCATGCGCGGGTTTCCCGTATTCAAATCCATGAATACGGGTTGTTCGCGTGCGTGTGGGCGTTCCGTGTAGTTCCCTGCAGTACTTCCTCAGTTATGCCTTCTTTTTCACGCGTTGTTCCCCATTCCGCGTGTTACGCCCACTGTTCCGCCCACTTTTGTTGTGTGCGCCGCGCAATGTGCGTTTTTGCTGTGCGCGTAGCGCACGCCGTTTGATGACATGTGTGCCCGTGTGCGACATGCATGGATTTGGCGCACGACCAGCGAGAAAAAAGCGCTGCGCCTTCCTTGAATCGCACGCGTGCGCTTGATTTCTCACACTTGCGCCACCTTGCGCCTGCTTGCGCTGGGATTTTCAGCGCACGTTTGTTCCATGAATCCACCCCTTAGAGTCTCTTGACTCTGCGAATGGCAGCCAGCACCAAGTCAACAGGGTGTGACTAAGCTTTTCCTAGCAACTGGGGCAAGAAACATTCCAGTATTCACACTGAAACACTCGGCATTTGAGAATGAATAATTGCAGCATTGTGAAATGATTTTTGCATTTCCATGGTAAGCCGTGCTTTTGCGTTTCTAAACCACGCAAGCATTTAATAGCTCTGCCTGTACTGTTTGGTGTTCTAACAGATGGAAGCCGTTTTTATGATCCTGTCAGGACTGCTAATGGATTTATAGCTTCCTGATACTGAGCATGGGAGACAGCGCGGAAAAATGCACACTGTGTGTTTAAACCACCCACTTGAACTAGGGCAATCATTATCCCTCTTCTTGCATTGCAGTCACTTGCCATCTGAGTGGGGTAAGCATAACTTTTTTGATATGTGTCGCCCCCTCCTCTTCTTTGATTATTCATTTTACGGAGAGTACAGCCCTTAAACGGGAATTTATGTAGACCAATGTGGTGTTAAATATGTTGATAAAGAAACTCTTTGGTGAAAGATATTTTATCCTTTTCCTACAGGACTCTTGCACATCTTGCACATCAGTGCTAAACTCTTGCACATCAATGCTAAGCGACTGTCCCAGTTGTGATACATGTGTCAAAAAAGTACAAAAGACATGAGGTCCCTAGTAGTAGTTGGCACATCTGGGTCTGGAGTTTTGAAACACCCTGCCACAGGTTGTGGAGAGTGGTGTGACATTGAATATCTAATGCACTTTTTTTAAAATTGAAAACGTTGGTTCTCAAGTTATTAAAAGTAATTTTAATGATGTGACATGTAATAATGATATGCTTGATGAAATATAGCTATGTTCTCTTTCTTTGTTCCCCCCCCCCTTTCGCCCCCCCATACCACCTCCCTTTTCGCTCACCCTATGTATTCTGGGTTTTCAGGGCTAGGCATTTTGACTCACCTAGCTCTTGCTCACAAGTTAAATGTGATACATGTGACCTGATGAGAGTTTCTTTAGACAGGAACAGTAATGTGGCCTTGTTCTGAATACTCTTGACCGGAGAAGTATTCGTAGAGTCTCTGTTACTACTGAGCACTGAATTAAATAAAAGAGCTAAATTTAGAATAGCTCGCTTACGTTGCCCTGATGCTACATCTTTTGTCGCAGTGATGCCTGTGCATTCATGTTTGTCTGTGTAATTTGGTTTTAATGTTAGTATCGCAAGTGCGTTGAGATGCACATTTTGTAATGTGTATTAATGTCTATGAATTTGTTTGAACCCTTGCAATAATTGAGGCCTGCACTCATATGTGGTATGTGTTTTTACATATTTTTTTTAGAAAGTGGTTATGCTGATCAACTCCAGGGTATAAAGTCTTTGTTGACCTTTTGAAGGAATCGCGTCCTGAAGATGGCCTAAGAAAAGAGAGATCTAAGACACTAGAGATAGTGTCTGAAACAAAAAACCGGCCGAAACATGTCGACATCTAAAAGCCATGCCTAGTAGCCCATCTATTTAACTGTGGGATTCATATACAAACAAAGCATTTTCTGTCTGTTTGCACCCCCGTGTTCGATGAGTACTTTTGTACCTTGTTTAGTCATAGTGAAACAAAGTTTTTTTAACAAACTATGTCTTGTTCAATTGTTTATTTGTGTCATGTTGTTTGTAGGGCATTTGTCACCCCCTGCTTTTATCCACACAAATATTAAAAGTGAATTTAGTTTTTCTAATTAAGTGCCTGCATTGGGTTCATGATGTCCTATAGTAGTAAGATGGGCTGTGTCTAGTCTGTGAGCGTTACGCTGACAGATTAGGGCAACGGAAAGAGGGGTAATCAGACTCACTCTCTGTTATTTCATCTTTTTCTGGTCTACATGAATGTGGAAGGCACATTTTACTACAGAAACCTGTACAACTTTTTCTCACACAAATAAACATTTTTCCTACACACTACAACACTAAATCTACTCATTCCACTCACTTCCCACTGTAAAATTTCAAATTTCACAATTCAAACACTACACTTACTACATCATCTTTTAGATGTGACTTGTGACACTGGAGTGAATTCCACCAAACATACACCTTGGGCATATGTCCCTCGTATACATTCACACACAAGCCACCAAAAGACAGAGAACACCCTGTCACACACTCATGTCAGATGTGGTATAACAACACTTCCACCGCAGAATATCTGCCATGGAAGAGGAAGGTCCACCAAGGTGTAGGCTTGCTAAACAAGCTTACTGCTTTCATTGAAACAGGTGTAAACCTTATTGGTGAATCAGTGTAATTTTTGCCAGCAGATCTATCATCTCTTTTTCTGGCCTAAGTCATACTTACACCAGAAAAAATCTTAATGATGTGGATATATATTTATCTACATATGTCGACCTAGTCACTAACTACACTTGTTTGGCTTAAGTTACAACAACAAATTGTTTTGACTATGCAAGGTGTAAATTATCCGAAAAATCAGTATTTACTGTGCCCAACAATAAAATCAGTTCGAGATTCACTGAGGGTGGGCTCAGGGATGTCATTTTGAGGTTGCTAAGGGTTTCAGATGCGACCCCTGCTGTCTCACTTGCAACCCCTGGGCAACAAAACATTTTTTTTTATGGTTGTTTATTTTTTATACTGGCTGGACCTTCCCTTCCCTGGACCTTACTTTAGAGCACTTGCTTTTCCTCACCTCCTCCGGGCAGTATTTCCATCTCTCCTCCACTCTGTTCATTTAGTTTCCCTAGTTTCACCTCCCCCTGATCTTTCCCTTCTGATATGCCTCCTTGATCCCCCACTTCTTGTCATTGGGGTGGATTTGGTTGGTTTAAGGGATGCCACAGATCATCTAGCCATGCCTTGTATGCTTGGGGGCTGCAATGGACAAGGGGACTACCCCACACTTGTAAGCAATCTGGAACCTCCTCCCCCTCAATACCAGACACACCCCCTCACTTCTACAGTTCAGGAAGGAGCTCAAGGCCCTCGCCTTCAAGGAATGGCTCCTTCCTAACACCTAGGTACAGTCAACCTCCACTCCTCACCCAACCTGAGACTGGATGATCTGATCTTCACTGTTTCCTCCCCTGGTTGCTTGAAGATCCTTGATCTCTAATTGGCTGCCCTCCCCTTCGCCCATTGTTGAACCCCCGATCCTTGGTATCTTTTGCTCCTTCACTGTGTATGTTCCTCTATGACTTGTAAAGTGCTGGGTTGCTTCCTGATGCTAGGTCTGCGCTCAATAAATACCCTAATGCGGTTCCATGTGTTAATATCGCTGCAAAACCCCCGCAGCCCAAGCTCCCAAAAATCCCCAAAATGACCCCCCCCCAAAAAAATATTGCCTATGGCTGTTCCAAATGACCATATATACGGTGATATTTTTGGTGGGGATACTATGTAGTGATACCCCTAATGCTCCTGACACTGCCTTTAGCTTTGTGGGGATCATGGGGACCTTCTCTGACTGTTTTCAGAAGAATGTTAAAAATACTACAAAATAAAGGTTGGTTCAAAAAAGCATGTGTTGTGGACAAGAGGTCACTTTTGGAGGCCTTGAAATCCCTAGTCAGTTGTAAAAGGCACATTATTCAGGCCAGAGGCAATTATAGTGTAGCCTTGGAAGCTCGCAAATTAGAGCTTGATGATCAAGCCTGTGGTGATTTGTTAGATGCCATTTCTTCCAATGACACCCAAAAGTTCTTGGAATTTTTGGCAGATGGACCCCCATACAAGAGAACAAAAAGGGCGCTGGTGTCCCATGTGGATGTCAGGGCCTGGGTTATCACTTGTCTGACCTATACCAAGGCCCCGAAGTCCTGACAGAAAAATAGGGCCAGTTGCACTACTGATTTTCATGTTGAAGGAGGTTGCTATAGCGATCGGAAATCAAGCACACAATTGCGCTCCAGGACCGGATGCAATACCATCCAATCTTTATACAGGTCTCATTGACCTTTGGTCCCCACTGCTAATGTTGTCATTCAATGCTATTTTCAAGTCGGGCTGTTTTCCTCCATCATGGAAGCTTACCATTATGTTGCCTATTTTGCTTTTTATTTTTTTTTTATTTTTTTTTATTGCATCAATTAGTTACCAATGGAAACATTAAATGCATTATGAAGGTAAAAAGAAAAAAAATTAGAAAAAAGGAAGAAAAAAGAAAAAACACAATTATGTCAGTTATATATATAGAGGAGAAACAGTATAGCTCTAGTAAAATCACTAAATGTCCAAAATTGTAAATGTTTCTCTCATAAAGTTCAACAAAGCCAAGGTCACAGATACTTTTTCCCCCCTTCTCAGAATTAGCCACATGTCCTGCAAGTTTAAAGTACTTAGATTTGAAAGGTGCGTCCCCAACCATTTCTCTCTGGGCTTAATTAAGGTGACACAGTTGATCACTAGGTGCTGTAAGGTTTCAGCCTCTTGCCCACAGCCTCGACACAGCAAACTGGGATTTTCCTCTTTTTTGTTTCTTCTCCCTAGAACTTCTCTTGTGTGGAAGAGGTTTAATCTGAATTTTAAGAACCACTGTCTTTCCGTATTTGAGGGAAATTTGTCCAAGTAAGGGTGGACGGTGCCTCTGCAATAGTGCTCGTCCATACTTTGGGTGATTGATGGCAAAGCACTGAGCCTATCCAGGGTGGCTATCCAGTCCCAGTCCAAGAGTTTCCTCTTTACCATGAGCGGATTTGACATAAGATTGTCTGGTTTTAATGCTATGGTATTCAGGATTTCTGAACAAATTGTTTGCCACTTGGTAAGGACCGGAATCAGTTGTCTTTTGATTGCTTCATTAATTGCCACAAATCCACTTCTTTCCTGGGGGTGCAAACATTTGCCAAGGAGTGGCAGGGATTTCCAGACCGTAGATATGTAAAGGGAGGATAGGCCTAGTTCCTTACGCACACTTTCCATTGGAATTGATGTCGGTAAGGCCAATACTCTTTTCCAGAATAGGCCCTCCAACAGTTTCCAAACATCTGAATTGATGAAGAAATTCGCCTCCGCTGCGTTGCCTATTTTTAAAAAGGTGGATTGTGCAAGCTCTCTATCATATAGACCAATTTCACTGCTTGACCCATCTTTCAACATTTTTGGAAGAGTACCTTTTGGTCGTCTTGAGGCTTGGATTTACACCAACTCTATCCTTTCAGATATGCAGCTTGGGTTTAGGCCAGGATTTGGCACTGCTGACCAGGCCTGTATTTGTTGGTGGCACATTCAGTTTTCATCAAGTTCGAAACTATCTACCTGGCTTTTATGGAGCTGAGTATGGCGTTCACCAAAGTGAAAACGGACAAATTGTGGACCATACTCGGGTCAATGAATTGTCCAAGGGATATTCTTTTTGTGTTAAAAGCGATCCATAGGGAGAGCCAGGCTTGTGTGCACTATGGGGAAGCAGGGTAATGTACAGATTATTTTGAGGTTTATTTGGGGGTTCGAAAGGGCTGTGTTTTGGCACCAGTTCCTTTCACTTTGTGTATTAATGGTGTGCATGACGCCCTGGTAAACTCCCAGGCAGATCTGAGTCTTCTGAGTCTTACAAAACACCTGGCCCTCCTCGCCTAGTCTACTCAAGCAATAGTTCATCCCTGCCCCGCACCCTAAACGGCACTTGCCATTCCATGCTGCCCACTGCCCTGCACTAGCCTGGCGGGCCTACACCCCTTCTGAGCCTGATCAAGCCCCGTCCTTGCACTTTGTGTTACTGCACTGCCGCAATCCGAATGACACAATTTCTAGTATGACAATTTTTTGTATTTTTCATGCCTGCCTCCCTTCTTAGTTTTGTCTTGTGGTGACTTTTGCCTGAACCCCAAATGCGCTCCAAAGGTTGATAGGGGTGTATGCAGAATTCATGAATGCCTTGGATTTTAAGATCAATTATGTGAAGTCTGCAGTAATGGCCTGTGCGAAGAGAAAAAGTGCGGTGAAAAGGAACCCCCTTCATTTTCACCGCCCTTTTGCTCTTCGCTCTTGCTCCGAATTCATGTGTAATGGGGCAGTTATCCCAAGTGTACAGAATTTTGTTTATTTAGGTATCCATTTTTCCTCAGTGGTAACTCATGTAGCCCATATACATAAACAACAAATTAGGATGGGTCAATCCCTGGGGGGCTTTCTTACTTTATGGCTATGTGCCAACGTCGGATTTGGGTTGGAAGTCCGTGGCTGAAATGATTGAGTGAAAAAAGACCGAAAATTATTTTTCCAAAATGTTTCGTCGTTTTCTCCCCTGAACATTGCTGCCACAGGCTTCCAACCCAACACACATCCACACCCCCACCCGCACTCCCAAACCCCTACTTACAATAACACACTTAGCTGTGTGCCGCAGAATCACTGAGTCCCTGCAACACCTGTTCCCTTTCACTTCTGTGATCGGGAACCGGCGCGGCTAGATCCTTAGTTTTTTTTTTTTTTACTTGGTTCAGGATCGGCTCCGGGGGGATACCCCCGCAACCCCCATTCACTGTATAGTGAACAATGTTGCAGAGTACACCCCTGCAGCCTCCGCAGCCCTTGCCACCGAATGGGGGATTTGGTCGAACTTTTTGGCCGTTTGGAATTTTCGAATGGCCGAAATTCGGCCAAATCTCCCATTCAGGATTTTTTTTCAGGCTTTTTGGATGATACCCCTGGTCAATCCCTTGCCATGATTTAAAAGGTTTGCACGCCACAGACTAAGGCAGCTACAATGTATGTGGTTTCATTTTGGGGTATAGCAAACCCATCTGATTTGCAGATCCTGGAAAACAAATTGTTAAGGGGGTTATTAGGACTTCCAGTGTCAGCCGCCAGCATTGCATCTCACTCTGAAGTGGGTGTTGATTTCTTGGAAGATGACTGGGGTTTGGCACCAATTCTCCATTGGCTTTTCTAAACACAGCCTTAATCCATTTTATCATCAGTTTTTTATTAGCCAGGGACAAATTACTTGGTTACCCTTCATAGGTAAAAAAATCTATCCAAGCTAAATGCAACAGCACTTTTTTCCTCAGCGCATTATTGCCCATTGAACAAATTAACAAATGCACGCCTCTCTTTGTTTTGTCAAAGAGCAGCGAGCGTCTAAAGAATTACGGGTCAATGCCAACAGATTGATCTCAGCTCTTAATCATGTAGACTCTGTACATTACTATCTTATATTGAGTCATAGAAAGTCTGAACGCTGGCTGATTACCCACAGTCGATTTAACTGTTTACATTTAAGAGTTAACTCTGCCACCTGTAAACGCTTCTCAGACACTTCAAGCTTCCCAATGTGTGGGGAGGCTGTTGAAGATGTCTTGCATCTGTTGATGTTTTTCCCAGCATACGGTTATAGTAGAATAAATGTAATTCTTCCTGTGCTTATGCAGGCTAATTTTCGCCAATGCTGTCCAGCTTTGCACTACCTTCTATCTGCTGATTCATCATATGTGGCCCGGGCTTTGTTGCCTTTTCTAAAGCGGGCTATGCTTTTGAGATAAGCTGTGGTTAACCATTCCGTGTGAATCCCTTCATTATCCCTAAGTCAGTTTATGCATTTATTTTATATCTAATTGATCAAATTGGTTATTATGAATTTAATGACACATGAGTATATTTTAGCTTTGTATAGTTTTTTTAACATAATCGTTTTACTGCATGTTTTTGCGGCACGTTTAAGGGATGTTTATCCGAATGAACCTATTTTGATTTTGAAATACACTAATCATAATATTGATAAAGGATGCTATAGGTTTTGGACCGGCTAGGTTTTATGTGTCTTCCAGGCGTGGGGTGCTAATGTGCTACTGAAGCTCATTGCCAGGATGTGACTGCTGACTATGCCAGGATGGGAAGCTCATATGCCAGTATGCCAGGAAAGAGCTGCAGGAGTGCCACACATGTACTATTCATGTGCCAGGCTGGCACTTCTAAATTTGTTAAGAATTGAATAGTAAATGTTGGAATGCATGTTATGGGTGGGGATAATTTGTGGGAGGGGGAATTACATTGTGAGAAGTTATTATGTTGGATGTAGAATACAGATATACATATACATATTCAAGGGAACAACTTTAGTTGCAGGGACGTTAAGGTGAAATTAATGCAACAAAACCCTGGAAATTCAGCTTAAGCCACCTTAAAAATACAGCCCCTGTTGGGCAGCCTATGATCACGATGATGACATCACAGATCACATCACTGATGGCATCACTAATAACGTGTTTTATGAGAACACTGCTGACATTACAAATCACATCACTGATGCCATCAATGGTGACAACACTAATTACATTGAATATAACTGATTACACCAATAATGGAATTAGATATAACATAATTTAGAAGTTAGCTCATGAGAAGTGTGATTACCTTAATAACAATTTAGGCTGGGGTCACTGGCCAGTACCAAAGGCCATAGGTAGTGGTCGGTTACTGTTAAAAAAAAAAAACAATGTGCATGGTTAAAAGCCATGCCTAGTAGCCCATCACTGTTTTCAAATATACAGTGGGCTACATTGAAATCTGTAGTCAGTGGCCATGGCTAAAGGACATAGCTAGTGCCCATTAATATGCTATAATATACTGTCAGAATAACCCAAATCCGTGCCCACTGGCTAGTATTCTTTTGAGACCATGGCTGGTGGCTGGTTAGTGTATATAATACACGGTGGGCACGGCCAAAGGCCATTGCTTATTGCATTTTATTATTGTAAAATATACAGTGGACATGGCCAAAAGATGTACAAACTGCGGAAGGTCAAAGGCCTCAGCTAGTGAGGCCCATTTATATGTTAGAATATATAGTAGGCACAGCCAAATGTTGTGGCCACTGGCCACTGGCCTGTATTGTGCTAAGGTCTGTTGCTAGTGCCTGATCAGTGTATATAATATACAGTGCACATGGTTGAATCCACTGGTGAAGGCCAAAATCTATGGTTGGTGGCCTATTAGTGTTTTAAAATATACAGTGCACCTAAGTGAAGACTGTGGCCAGTGCCCATGACTGAAGGCCTTAGGTAGTACCCATTAATGTGTTAAAATATATTTGGCCATGTACACTGACCATGCTTAACACTGGTTACTTTTCTAATGTAATTGGTGATGTCATCAGTGATGTGATCTGTATTGTCAACATTGTGGCCATAGGCTGTGCAACAGGGGGCGCAAAGTTAAGGTGGCTTTAGCTAAATTTCCAGGGTTTTGTTGTATTAAGTTCTCACCTTAACGTCCCTGCAACTAAAGTGTTTCCCTTGAATTTCAAGGGTTGTGTTATTCCATAGATTTTAGAATGCTTCCAGACCACTAGCATGGTCTTCGGCCAAGGTCAGTGGGCATGACTTTGGTCTTGAACACTGTCCATTTTAAAACGCTACCAGACCACTAGCCATGACCTTCGGATTGCAGGCTTTGAAAACCCACAGTGTGTTTAGGCAATGCACAGTGAGATTACATTATTTGCCATGGAGAACACACTTTGGTTAAGCAGAATTCTCCAAAGGGGTACACCCCTTTTCGGTGCCATAATTTTGGAATGGGCCAATTTGGCACGCACATTCTGCCACAGCTGCAGTTTCGGCGCACCTTTTTGGAGCGAAAGCCATTCCGGCGCTGTTATTTTGGCACGAGAGATGTTTGGAAGTGGCTGACATTGCAGCCACTTCTGAATGCCCTCATGCTATATAAGATCACAAGACTGCACAGCAACAAACCTCGCCACCACCCACCTGCATTGTTTTTCTTTTATTTAAATTAAATGAATTACGTTTTAAAAAGACATACTGCATTGAATCCTGGTCTGCCAGAGTTCAAGGCCAAGCATTTAACCAGTTGTCCACCATGGCTTGGTGTTTCATGGGGCATACATTTCATACTTAGCCTAAAATGTAATATGTTCAATGATAAAAGGCTAGGTATGAAACCTGTGAAAATTCAAACAATATTATCATTGTAGCATAATGGTTGAGTGCTGTGTCTCAAACTCTTTAAGGACAGGGTTCTCTGATAGCAGAGTCCAGCATAAATGTGATTTTTTTTTTATTTCATTTTGTCTGGTTTATAATCTTGTCCATAGATGGTGTAGTCCTCTTTTTGAATATATGTGCAGTGTGAGGGGGAATGTGTGGTTTGAGGGTGTGCATGTCATCTGAGAGGGTGTGCATGCAATGTGTGTGTGTTTGATGTGAGTGTGTGTACATGGTGTAAAGTTGTTTGTGAGGGATAGTTACATGCAGTATAAAATGTTGCAGTAAATAAATGTGTTTCATGTTTAATACATGTTCAATTCTGCAATGACAGTGTAATACATGTCCCATCCTGTTTTATAATTTTGCAGGAAATACATATTTTTCACGTTTAATCCATATTACAAAATGCAAAGTGCCTGCAGGTTCATGCTAATTGTGGCATCTCATGCCAACACATTCTTGCGCCGAAAGATACAAAATGCGAAGTGCCTGCAGGTTCATGTAGCGCCAATTGCGACCTCTCATGCTAAATCATCCTTGCTCCGACAGCTCTCTGCCCCAACTGGCTGTGTCTAACTTGGCGCGCCAAAACAGAACCTTTGGGGAAAAGGTCATGCCATAAAGGCATGCACCTAACTGGCCATACCGAAATGTCCTGTCCCTTGCTCCAAGCCCCTTGTTTCATGGCGGGTCTCTTGCTGACTGTTGTGATACATCGCATGACCCCAACTAACCACATTCAAGCAGCACAGAAACAGGAAAAAAATGACTGGCTGCAAGAATAATTTATGCCAAGGTACTTGACTACCATTGCGAAAATCAAAAGCTGGCACCCATGAAAATATACACAGTACTGCTTAGCATCAAAGTGAGGAAGGGGCCATCCCCCTCAGGCCATGTTTCTCTTAGTGGTCTTGTAACTTTTCCTCATGTTTTAGGTACCATGGCCTGAGGGGCTCTGCCTTTTCCTCAGTTTGAAGCTAAGCAGGGTCATTCCTGGTTACTGCATGGATGGAAGACCTAGGTCACCAGTAATTTTTCACCCACTATGTCACTGTAGCTGTAAAAATATCTATTTTTTATTATTTATAAAACATTGCAGGATTAGAGAACTCTCAATGTGTTTAGTTAATGCCCTGTGCGATTAAATTATTTGCCTAGTATACACACTTTGGTTAAGCAGCATGCTATAAGCCCCTTTTTTATGGCCAGTTTCTGAGTGCAAAACCTTCAAGGACCGACAGTAGCACGGTTTAAAAAAAGTCAACAATTCAGATGCCCATTTGGTCACCCTCCATGCAGTAACCAGGACTGACCCTGCTTAGCTTCAACATGGGGCTGACCCTGCTGAGCTTTAAAGCAAGAAAACAGTATGTATTGTTTATCAGGCAACATGGCCTGGAGAGGCTGGCCCTTCCTCACTTTAAAACTAAGCAGAGTCTGTTATGGTTACTGCATGTATGGGAAACCTAGATGACAATTGACTCACTGGCAGTGACCGGTTAATTTTCACCACGAATGTCATTATTGTTATAAAATTTCTGAGGTTTTACCTATAACCATAACGTCCCTGTAACAATGTTTTTCCATTGAATTTCATAGGTTTTTATTAGTGCAACTTAACCATAACGTCCCATTAACAAAGTTTTTTCATCGATTTTCATAGGTTTTTATCAGTGCAACTTAATCATAACGTCCCTTTAACAAAGTTTTCTCAGTGAATTTCATGGGTTTTTACCAGTGCATGCTATTTTCCTACAACTTACTAATCTCATACTTAGCCAATAAGCAATATTTTTGTCCAATTTAAAATGTTTCAACTTAAAATGTTGCCATTTAGCACCTTGTAGACTTAATCGCAGACCTTCTGACAGTGCCACATGACCATACGCTTGCGCGTGGCATGGTGACGTGTTTGCGAAGGTGACTGCACTTCGTGGTCGGATCCATGCTTCGAAGACAGTTCGGAATTACAATTTCTACTGATCTGGGAACTTTCAACTTCAAAATTTCCCTTGCACACCTCCTACACCTTTTCATACTCATTACCCATTACCAATCTAGTACACAGTACATACTTGGAAGAATTTTATCAAAACTGCTATTTATATTTAAAATGGCATCAGTTATTGCCATTGTTCCTCCACAAGAGCCACCACCACCACCAGCTCGAGGACCTTCACAACAAAAAAAGCGCAGTACTTTCAAATACAATGGGCCACATTCCAAGATTGGAGGTAGTCATGGCACCATTTGCACCATGACTGCCTCCAATCATGGTACCAGCAACGGTCTCGTTCAATGGGGATTTACTGGTGTAGTCCGACCTTTGCGGGACCGGTCAGTCCCCATCAAAAAAACATTCCCCATTCCCATTTGAGCGCCCATAGGGCTCAATGGGAATGGGGAAGTAGCTAATACCGGTACCGCATTTTGCTATTATTAGCTATCAAGTCCCTTATCGCAGCTTGAAACACTTGTGTATAGGCGCGTTAAAAATACCATATCATAACGGGTCCCATCCTTAACACCTGGTCAGACCAGGTGTTAAGGCTGTCTTCCTCCACCTCATCTTCCTCAACAAATACTGTAACCACACAGCCTGATGTCTGCAGGCTTTGGCGGCACTATAAATAAATAAATAAATAAATAAATAAATAAATAAATAAATAAATAAAGAGGGCTACGGACCAATATCGTCCATTGCAGCCCGTGAAATGGGGGATAAAGGCCATTAGCACCCATGGTTCCCAAAGCGGGAACCCAGGGTACTAAAACATAGATTTTTCTTCCCATAGCGGGACGCCTGTGGCGTCCCACTGTAAGAAGCAAGGATTATCCTTCCTACAGCGGGACGCCTACAGCGTCCCTCTGTTCGAAGGAAATATTTTTCCTAGACAGCCAACATGGAAAGAGAAGGCGGGGTTCCATACAAAGCCGCTCTTCCCTTGCCATGGCAGCCTGCAAAACCATATGACCATATTACCACAAGCACTTTTTTTTCCCTTTCAAACCTATCCTACCTTTGAATAACTTTACCACATAGCCGGTTCCAGGTAGACATAGCCACTTTAACACCATTTTTCATCCCTAGCGGTCATGGCCTGTAGCCAGATTGTCCGCGTCATGACCTTATGCCATGACCCAGACAATCTGGCTACTGCCCACGGCCACAGGCTATACCTCAGTCACCAAAGATATATGACTATTTTGTGTACCTACATTATGACACTTGTCAAAAAATAAAACACGGGCACGTTTGCAAAACCATGCTTTAATGTCCTTGCCAATGCTCCTCACGAGTTTGCTTGAAATCCGCCCATGTTTTATTTTTTTTAAAGTATCAAAATGTATGTACATACAATAGTCATATAACTTAGCCCCCACTTGACAAAATCTATTCAGTCTTTACACAAACATTGAAGGTTGGGTCTATAATCTTTTTCAAAACTTTTGTCCATATTCGTCAAATAGCAACAAAGTTATAAGCCATCTAAAAATGTTGAGACCCCCCCTCTAATTTCGCTCCCTCTTGAGAAAATCCCACCAAACTTTAGAAAACCATGTATATCTAGATCCAAAATCGTTTTGCCATATTTTGGGACCCCCGCTCTAATTTTTCCCCCTCTTGGCAGAATCCCACAAAACTTTGCAAAACCATTTAGGATTAGTTCTAGAATAGAATTGCAAAATTACATGCAGTTTCATTGAGTGGCGCAAAAGTTATAAGCCATCCAAAAACTGCTTTTCCCCAACCCTGTAATGCAGAAATAGGTACAGATGTCCTAGGACATCCGAAGTGTCTGCAAACGCCACAGGACTGCCCCAGGACATGTGGAGTATTTGCAGACTTTCGGGGGTGAAACAACCCATTTGTTGACCTCTTATGGCCATATCCAATCCAATCCTCATCCCCCCACATCCCCAGAGATTGATTGTTGAGTTTGACAAGTACAATGCTGCATTTTTCTTAAATGTTTTCACCGCGCTGTCCGCGGACCACAAACAAAGTCTGCAAATCCAAGATGGATGGCGTTCTCCGAATTTTGCTAGCCAATCAGAGGCCGGTCCCTGGAACGAACAGGGAAGTGAGTCCGCGGAGCAGACATAGATATCACTATTTTTTTTACCTTACGTTTTGGTCTTTAAAAAAAAAACTACTGGATGGATTAACACCAAATTAACAAAAGCACACTTTTGGGACCAAGCCGCCGCTCCTGAGCAAATTTGGTGAAAATCCATCCAGCGGTTTGGGCTGTAGGCGCGACAGAATTTAGTGAACTAACACTACATTTTGTGACCCACCCTATAAATTTGCCCACCTTGACTAAACTTCACCAAACTTTGCAATTCAGAGTGGGCCATTTTGCAAAGTTTAGTGAGGTTTCGTCCAGGGGGAGCAAAGTTATAAGCCACCAAAAGGTTCTCTTCCTATTGGTTTAGCAACTTAACCATAACTACATGGCCGCTACGCAGGCCATGTAATATTTGTATAACAGTCAACTGAATTAACACTGTGTGTATAAGTAGGTCTGGACCCTCGCAGGCCGTGTTTTCATCGAAACATCGAACAACAAGGCCTTATCCCTCACCCCACCATTGCTTCTCAATTCCCTGGTGCAGCAGAAGAACATATGCATGCCCTCACATCAGTTAGGCCTTTGAACTAATTAGGAAGGAATGCGTGCAGCTGGAAAAGTGAAGGGCTGCGACCTAGCACAAAGGTTGTGCGAGTGAAGGCAGAGTTCTTAGGATGCCAAAACATGAACCAAGATTTAGGGCACTAGCGCCCCACCAGACAAATTGTCTCTCTATTTGAACTACCAGGAAATGGGCTCTAAATCCTTCATGAACTGAATTGATTAGTGGGACACTAGGCTCATTCTCGGGGAGGGAAATTTATAAGGGGAAGCAGGGACTGACATGATCTATGTTTTGTGCAAGGGAGAACTAAGAATGATTCCCATACAGTGGGGAGATCATGATGGGGGTGCCAACATGTCTGGCATGAGAAAAGGGCTGCATTGTTCACAAGGATCAGACTGACCTCGAACCTACCCACTGAGTTCACATTGATAACCAGGTATATGTCACATGACAAGGATCTAAGGTAGGGTGGTGCTAGCTGATGTTAACCAATTACTTGTTAGCATCCTTTGATGGCCAAAGACGTTACCCACATGTGTTGAAGAGGAGCAAGAAGACAGTGAAACCAATTGGAGGATGGGTTATACATAATCATTAGCATGTATATAGGCATCAGCCAATGAAGGTGGGGGATTAACACTATATATCGAGTGTGTCATAAGTGATGTTTTGTGTGTTTATAATCAGAATCTTGTATGAAAGATGTCAGAGCTCCTCAGCAGTGGATTCATAAAATCCTGTCAGTTTTTTTCTTTTTTATCCAAAATACAAGCTCTTGTCTTTCTCGTAAGAGGTTGCACCAAGCCGTTTTCCCTAGCAGGTTGTATTTTCTTGGTCTGATCTTTGGGAGTTAACCCACATAACTCTACCGAGAATGAGACATACCAAAACAACGATTTAATAGTATTGTGCCCGTCTGGAGGGTCAACAATCATGCTTTCATACACAGTGACTTACCTGAGTAGGAGAAATATGCATTATCACACCAGTCTGTTATTTCCATCACTGACAGTCCAGCACTCCCCTTTGAACAAGAGTACCAACCACACCCCAAAACACAAGTTTCTGCATGCTTCTGCAACCCCAGACATAAGTTTCAATATCATCAGTGAGGAACAAATGAGGCAGATTGTCCCTAAGGCACATTAAAATATCTCCTCTGGCAAGTCAGAGAGATATATAACATCATTCTAGACCCTGCTGATCATGGGCACCATCCAATAGAACATGCTACTGGGTTATGCTATTTCTTAGTATAGGGGATTTCCTTGACAAATTTTCAAATGCTTGGGGGTTTGCCCTAACTTAGTAGGGGTAATTCGAATGTGGACCCCAGACTTTGAAATATGGAAGGCTGTATTGCTCCATATGTCAGACCAGGGCTGCTTTGTACACTAAGTCAAAGAAATGCTAATCACTGTGCTAAGCCAGTGCTAGTCTTCATGTCCAAAGGTGTTATGTGGGGTACATTTGAAGGCCCCAAACATAAGTCCCTTTCACATGAACAGAAGGATGTTTAATACTGAAACAAAAACCTGTTGGCCTTGTAAAATGTAAGAGTCATGTGGAAAAGGGGCCTACCTGTCATTACCAAAGGATACTCATCGTTTTAATTTATAAAAGAAGGAGGAATCAAAGATCCCTGTCACAAGGAAAACGCGATTGTTAAACAGTGACATAAACGGTTTGCACAGGTGTGTGCAAATAAAAGCAGTTTAAATGTGAATATTTATCACTGCAAACAGCAAAATGTCAGGGAAAAAACATGATGTGCGGGTTGACAAAAAACGATGTATCTTAGGTTCTACATACAAAATTCCAGTGACATTTGAAAAGCCACTTTGCGTTCATAAAAATATGTCAGCCCAAGCCAAATCCTGTTGCTGGCTGTGAGAAACTTCACAAGCAACTCTCCCACTCCCAGTCTGGATGTCACATCTCCCATCTAATTATCATCTGCAATAAAGTGTCCTGCTAAAAATGGTGAAATTTAGTGTTCTCCAGACCTGCTGGCTCTGACCACAGTGGGCCTCATTACGACCCTAGCGCTAAGTGGTTAACGGCGTTAACCACTTAGCGCCTTACTACGAGGTTCCTTTGCGGGACCCGACCCGTTAAAGTAGGGAACCACAAAGGGACCTCGCAGGCAATTACGGTACTGCAATTTGTGGTACCATAATTGCCACCTTCCCCATTCCCATTGAGCCCTATGGGGCAAAAATGGGATTAGGGAAGGGCCATGGGGAAATGGGGAAATACTGCCCCGCCAACCTTGGAATGGGGCGGTATTTCCCCATTTCACCATGGCGGACACGTTACGATACCGGCACCAACCATGGTGCTAATAGTGCCATGGTTTAGCGCCGGTATCGTAATGAGGGCCATTGACTGCAAGAGAAGTTCCCCTTGGCTGGAGCATGACTATTATGTGTGAAAGTTAAGGCAACAACTTCAGAGACAAGCTTCCAACACAAAGATACTGAGATACAAAACCTCTGGGTACAGGCTGAGCCAGTGAAAACAAATGACCAGAAGACAGGAGGAGGGCAATTTGTCCCACATGAAAAATCACAATTAATTTAAAAGGACTGTTATCATGTAGGCCTTTATCTCAGCAACCATAAGGGGGATGGATTTCATCTATGTTCAATTTTAAAGTGATTTTGGAGATATAAAATTCATCCCACTGCAACTCAGGGAACGGTAATGGTCAGTTAAAACAGGTTTCTGAGCCTCCCCCACCTCGCGCACAATAACTGCCCACACAACCCATATCTGGAGCAAAACACATAGACACATAGGATGGGTGAACACAATGACTGCGATACAACCCCTCTGGAATAATGTCTTTCTCCCAGAACTCCATAAACTACCCAAATGGCCAAATTTGGAAACAGTGTAGATACATATGATCCAGCAAGTGATAAAAGATGGTAGAACCATACCATTCACTGAACTATCAGCCACGTATAATATCCCACCCACTGAATACTACCATCACACACAACTGTCTCACACACTCACCAAACACATTACATGTCTTGTTGACCTCCCAGAATGTACACCGATAGAGAGGAACATTGTGACAGCGTTAATGTTAAGACTACGTCAACTCTGTACAGCGTAATCTCTTCCTTTTGCCACGAAGGAACTGTGCAATTTGAAAGCAAAATGGGAGAGAGATGTGGGCCCGCTACTGCCTGAAGAATGGACCACGACCTTAATGTACCCCAGAGAGACAGCAATATTGGTTAGAATACGGCTAATACAACTGAAAGTGCTACATAGAATATATTACCCACGAACAACACTATATGGCTGGGCAAGATCACAGATGCCAATTGCCTACGCTGTAAACAAGAAGAGGGCACGTGCTTTTACATTTTGTGGCAATGCCCATGCATACAATATTTCTGGCACAAATGTTGTGACAGGTTGTCAAGGGTAATGGGCCAGACGATACCAAAGGAACCAAAACACTTGCTATTGGGGATCAAGGAAGAAGGAGAATGACCCACTTTGAAAAACTCTTGATTTCAATGACCACAGGGCTGGCCAAGAGAAATATTGCACAACTATGGCATTCAGAGATCAGCCCCCAAAATGCCCAGTGGGTGACAGACGTTGACGCCTGCATAGCGATGGAACTTCGCATCTATACAGCCAGAGGCTGCCCTGGAAAAGCCAATAAAATTTGGCAGAAGTGGGAAAAAGCTATGTGATGATCAAGGGTAAATTGTACGACCTTTCTGCGGAAAGCCCATGGAACTTCTATACAACATGGATATACCCCAGGCATTGTCCTGCAATGAATATTGTAACTCAATTATTGACAGAAACTGGTCACTATGCCTTTGATGTATGAATTAAATGTATGTTTGTATGTTGTATGTTGTTGTTTTAAAGAAAAAACAATAACATGTGTTATTAAAAAAAACTAAAAAAAACTAGGTTTCTGGCCTATCTGAACATGTCCCAAATGTGAGAGTTGGTGAATGTGTGGACAATACAATTAGGCATATGGGTAATAACTGACATATTCATAACTGTTATGATTGTAATATAAATGGCAGAAATGTGCTACATGGCCGTGTTACATGGTACAGACTTGGTGGTCGGCGTATCTAATTCTCCATGATTCGCTGAATCAGAAAATGTGTTTATTATGGCAGTTGCTAGTAAAGTTACAAAGTTGTGATACATAACTAGTTTTTACCAAAAAGTTGAAAGGAGAACAAATGGGAATTACAAATGGGAATTACCATATGTTGCTCCAGATCCCTAAACCAGTCCTGACTTGGAGGCTGGGATTGAGTGCAGAGAGAAGGGTAACTGTCCAATCCTAGTTGTGTGGAGTGACCAAACCCTGGCCCTATCTTTCCAGAGTGTCTTGAGATGCAGCTTGCTTTCCTGAACCTTAAACAGAGGCTTTATATGTAAGTAGAACTGAGCCCTGGGAAACCAAATGGTGTGGGAGGCTGCTTGCCTTGAATCCTCTCCCTTAATAGTGGGCTAGGGATGGAGGGGCCAAAACTGTATAGATCCTAAGCCTATTTAACCAAAAATATTAATTTAATTAATTTCCGATTTGGCAAAACACTGTGGATGAATCTTGTTAAAAATCGAAATAAAAAAAAGGGCACTTCCTAGTGTGCGCTGAAAACTATAACCTATAATTTCATTGGGTAATCCTCTTTGTCCTGCTGACCCCAACTTCTTGAAGGAAGAGGGGTATCTTTGTTCTTTAATCAGTCCAACCTTCCTGTCCGATTTCCCCAACAAAGGCCTTTCAGTGGAGGGGGGTCTGAAATCCCAAATCCCTCAAATCATTCCTATTTTTCTGTCCAACTTCCACAACACAGACCTAAGTTGGGTTAAGGGGGGTCTGAAAAATATTCCACTAAATACCTATTTGCTTATTTTAAACCAAAAGTGTGGGCAACATCATAATTGCCATATGTATTTGTACCAATCTTGAAATCCTACTGCTGCTAGACTTCTAAGCCTGCAGGAAAATAAAAAATCATACAACACTGCATGATCATTTCTTTTGTTATGGATCAGTGAATTATTTTGTGATGTGTAATTTGTAGCAAGTGAATAATTGGGATTGTATTATTTTCAATTTATTTTTGTGATGGATTTATGCTGAGAGAAGTTGATTGTGTTGTGTCACGGATAAAGTGGTTTTTGACATTTGCGTGCTAATTTCTGCTACTATTAATTTAAAGAAATACCAATACATTTCTGGTACACAGGCCTGGTTCTTGGCTCATTGTTAGCTCAGGGTAGACAGGTCGAATGGCATGATATGGGTCTGTGAAAGGGCTAAAGAAAATAATTTGTTACACAGTTTGTTGCATCCCACCTTAAAAAGGGAAGGAAGGAAATCCCTGCGTTGATGGTGGCTTCTCAATAAACTGTACAGTTCACTATGTCAGGCTGCGGATATTACTAGGCTATTCTGAGGATGTGCAAAGGGCAATGCTGGTTCTTCTTTTGTTGACAGGCTGGGGTTGCACTCTTGACAGACTGCGATTGCTAAAGTGTTTTGCTGCGACTGCTCGCTACGTCAGACTGTGAAACACACTGGCTGACACCATGCAAGGCCAGGGGTGTTCATGTGCAGATTGGATCTGCTCACGTGCGGTACTCAGCATGCTCTCTATAGGTGCGTGAATTGGATGCTCCGTGTACCATGGTTTGGTTGATCATGTTCCAAACATCCTTTACTGCTTATAAATGATAACCTTTCCTATGCTGCCAATACATTTTATGACTGCATTGGCGGGAACATCCATGCCTAGGATAATGCTAACTAACCGCGTGGGGCTTTATAACTGAAAACGTCCACTGGTCAGGCTCAGTTTTCCACAGTATTACCTCTACGACCAACATTGCCCTCATGAACAAAAACCTTCTTTACTCGTCTGAATCAATGCCAAGTTTTACTAGTGCTAACACAAAATGATACTAGGACAGTCATGAATGTTGCTCTAGTTCAAGAAATTGCATTAAAAGCATGGGTAATTGCTCTAGGACAATGTTTGCCTTAGTGTAAATACCGTGCAAAATTTAGAAGGGCAAAGTTTGTGTACTCTAATGTTGGTCGGAAAAAAAGGATATCTCCTGGGCCAGATGGCAGCTAGTCCCAAAGACTGTTCTGTCACAATTTTCCCCGTAAACATGTGAAGCTTGCTACCAGCTGCCTCCTCCGTCGAAGGTGAAGAGGAGCTTATGTGAAAGCAAAACACCTTGCTGCTGAACATGGTCTCATACTTGCCAACCCTACAGATTTAAGCAGTAGGCTACTGCTTTTGAAGCAGCCCTACCACCTACAGATTTCAGTGACAGATCCTACTGCTTTTTACAGTGGCAAGTAATTTATGTTATTCCAGGGCAGACTGCTTGAGACCAGCCCAGGACAAAGCATGCAACGATATAATTAGTCTGTCTGTACAGTGGGCTACTAGGTGATTACTTTGATTGGGCTCAGACCAATCCACTGACCTGATAGCTACTTGACTCTGTCCTGCAATCTTGCAGAGGCAACCTTCAGTGAACCAGCAGTGAAAGCAAGTGGCAGAGTGTAACACCATCACACAGCATCTGCTGACAATTTGGTGTTAGCATTAAGAATTATACATTTTAACATTTCAACATCTTTCCATGTTGTGCTGTTTGTATGTTTTGTATTTTCCTGTGATGTCATTATTATGGGAATTATTATTTTTCAAACTTGAAGAATCCTACATCTTTTTGGTCACAGAATGTTGGCAAGTATGTGGTCTGGATAATATAGTGATTCATGTGCTGATTGTGTCGACTGTAGTTGGGGGAGACCAGAGTACCAATCCCGTCTATCCACTTAACCGAATTAATACTTTGCTAATCAGGGAATGCCTCTTTCCAATAGGTGCTTACTGCACTTGTCAGCACCATTAGCACTGAACACATCCTATTGTTTACTCTTTCCAGGAAACAACCTCTCTGGGAAAACGCACAGCAAGAGGTTTCCCTCGGAAATATGGTCCATGGGGTTTCCCACAAAACAACAGATACCTCAATTAGCAGCAAAGTGATGGCCACCACCAAAGGCTGAACACATAACATTTTAAAAGGCTGCACCCTCCATTTGCAGACGATTACATCCATGGCTCACTTTGCTTGTATTTGCCGTGACAGCTGCCATTATGTCACAGGCTGTGCTGTGCAGAGATCAAGAAGTTTAAATACATTTGCAATAGATTGCACAATGTTATATTAGAAAAAAAGGTGCGCTTTTCGCAGTGCGCTGTACGGATGATGGAGCCTATTGCTGTATATTTGAAAAGATGCACACAGAGTTATCAGAATAGCAGCTAATTTGGTCATTTCAAGATGTCCTCCACCGGGATGGAATGTTTTCGCACATGTTTCGAAGGTTTGCTGGGCACAGTTTACCCCAAAAAAAAATGCACACCTCCTCTTTTATTAATTGTAAAACAAATTCATATAGTCTGGATCCTTGACCTTCACAACTCACACGGCAATCCATAGGGGATCCAAAAGGAACAGCAAAACAGGCACACAAATGTATCGATTTTAATGAGGGCAACAATGTTTTTTGTGATTGCTTTTCCATCAATAAATACTATCTGCAGTTTGGCACATGTAGCTTGGCTTTGCAGATGGTTTGTCTTCTATTCAGTTGTGTCCTGTATCTCATAGCTGAAAGGAGTCCCCAGCGTGAAGCAGGAGACCACTCATTCAGATTTCGAAGGTAACCACGCCGCTATTTGTTGCATGGCTTCCTCCAAACTCATCCAAACTCTGGCCTGGTGAATGGAATAATTACCTGTCCATTCCGAGGTCAGAGGGACCAGTAATTCCCCATTCACCAGGGCCATGCCCCATTGGGAAGGCGGCAATAACGGTACCGTAATTGACCCCGGAGTCCCTTTGCGGGTCCCGTCCTTAACGCATGCTAAAAGCAGGCGTTAAGGAAGGACCCGCAAAGGGAACTCGTAGTAGGGCGGTAAGGGTGTAACGGCACCGGTCTTGTTTAAACCGTTAACCAGGAAATGTGCAACTCCATGCACTTAAGGTCTTTGTCACCCATTGCTGTGCATGTTATGCGCATGGACGCAGACGGTAGTGCTGCAAAGTGATGTGGATCAGACTTAGAATGGCATGTGTAGAAATGAATGATGTATAATATAGCCTCAATTTTGGATCACACATATTTCCAATGGGGTAGAGGAAAGGAGAAGTACTGTGTATGCTTCTGAAGATGGCAGCTCAAGTCCAAATGTGCATAATCTGACGAACGTTGCAATTTCTTCGCCTAAGTGTTGCTTGTTGGTTCATTCGAAGAATACATTGCCACATATTTGCATTCGGGATAGCAATGTTCGCTAAATGAATTGACAATGCAAGTGCGGCGACACTGGTCCCTACACAGCAACCTGCTTATTTTTCACAACATATTTTTAACTATATTTTGATGAAAATGTTTACAGAAACTGCTCTTGTAAGTGTGAGAATTTCAATGCACAGCCATACGAAGCCAATTAGTAGTACTGATTCTTGTTCCTTTATTACATTTCCAGATAGAAATCTCCTGATTCCCCGTTAATGATCCTTTTCCCCTGAAATAGCTTTTTCTAGAAACAGAGCTCAGCAATTATTCTGGGTCTGCCAGCAAGGCATGATGCACGCAGATGGGCGAGATTGTGGAAATTGTCAAGAAATGGACATGGGAATGAAATGGGGATGGGGTGCATTGTAAGACATTACGCTGGTGAAAACAAGCATTTCTGTTAAACGTGACTATTGTCCAACGGGAGACCTTTTTCGAATTTCCCAGGGGGTGGGGGGAGTGGCCAGATTTTTGTGAATTACCATTTAAAGTATAGGGACATTTAGCACAGATTGCTTTTTCCAGGAGTTGCCCAGGCCCCGGAGCTGCCATGTACTTGGCGCTCCTGCAACTGGCTCAGGCTGTGTTTACTAGTAGCTTTATGACAAAGAATGCCATCCGTCTTATGATACACTACTGTAGGCCATGAGCACTTCATTGGACACGCCCATTGGATCATAACACCAACCATGGGCTTCAATTTCTAGATTATCCGTGCCAAGGGTTGGGGGCGGACTTGTGTCACAGGAAGCAACAAAAAGATTGCCAGATTTGTGCAGGGTGTTTGAAGCTGGTTTTCTGCCTAATCTAAACACTGTGAATCTAGGTGTCGTTATTAATAACTGTAATGATACTCAATTTGTGAATGGCCGACTCTGTAATGCAAGTATGTGGGGACATCACGTTATCGCGGGAGCGTGGTCTCGCGAGATCTCGGCCCAACGCGATCTTGCGGACCCACGCTCCGCGAGCGGAGACTTTGGCGCCAGTGTGAGGCTGGCGGAGCACCAGACAAGTCGGTCTGGACAGCGCTGCTCCTCATGAGGAGCCAACATAACTGAAGGCCACGAGCTAGTGCCAGCTTACTTCCAGGGCATAAGTCCAATGCCAAAGGAGGCCTCATGGGGGCCCTGGAAGTATACAGAGTGCAGCCCAAATGCACACCCTGTCTCCAGTGAAGATAACTGGAAGGCCCAGCTAAGAATGTGAGTACCTGCCCCGTCCCGCCATGGACCATTGCAGTCACACGTTCTGTTAAGCAATAAAAGCAGTTATAATTACCCAGGCGTCCTGTTGTCCTTAGAGGCCACAACAAAGTATTCAAAAATGTGGCTTCAAGTTGAGCACAGATAACTGAGTTGAGCACTTGCCCACTGAGCAAGCTAGCAAGCTGTAATTGGTGGCATTAAAAAGAGGCCACCTACTCGAAACAAGGCAGGTTGTGGGCAAGGGTGAGGCAGGGAGGAAGCAGAAAGTGCACGTTAGTGGATTTCAATAGCAACCTTTTTATTCTATATTTTAAAAAAAAGCTCTCTGGACCTTTTACTTATTGGTCTCAATTGTCCCAAATGACTAGAAAACATGGGGCCAAGGACCAATACATGACAAATGACTGCTTATTTCAACTCTTTATTCAACAGTATTCATGAGCAAAGCTCACCAGTTGCTGCATGGTGCATAGCATGGATGGTGCTATGGGGTTTCATCAACCACGCTTGCCTCGTCGATCTCTAGTTTGACTCCTATTTGTCACAATGTTATTATTTTAATGGTGGATTACCCTAAAGGATTTTGAATCTGATATTGGACAAATTGAGATCACTTTAATCTCTCCCTTGAATACACCCCTGTGATAAAGTCACCTGCTCATGGTCTTCCTATATTATAGGCTTACATTGTCTTGTCATACATAATGCAATAATGTCAGTCCCACAAAAAACAAACTTCAACAGATATCAAGGGAATTGAGAGGATAGCTTATACATTTTAAGAAAATATTTTAACGTAATTCAGACTAAAATGTGTATTTACATGGTCAAACTAACAGGTTGAGCAACCAGTGGAATCCTCGAGTACGTTTATGGGAGTGGGTTAGGACAGTTTAAACCGACGACTGCCATCAGAGTTCCTACCTACGATTCCAAGAGAAACATATTGCCACCTTCTTTGTCTTTATTCCTTTAAAAACCTCTAGTTCTAACTAAACCACCCCCAAACTATGTAAACAAAGAGAAGTGGCATCAATTCATTAGAATTGTCAGGAAGGGGTACTCACTGAAGGTGGCACTCAATGGCCATTCCATGTTCTGAGGAAAAGCATCTCAGGTGCATTAACTCACAGACAATTGCAATTATCCAAAACAAACACCAGATCTTCCAAATGCAGGTCTAACAAGATAGATCTCTGTCTATGACAATTCCATGATAGATAACCTTCTATACCTTCTGCAACATCTTTCATAACTTAAAGCCATCTGGTAACAGTTTATATATTTCAGTTCGCGGTATTCAGATCTGTATTTAACACTTGAGGTTGAAGGTCCAAAACCCGGTAGGCCCAGCGTAGCATTTCTATGCTAAAATTGGTTCATTTGGGACATAGGGACTGATTAAACGTTTGCCGTTATCCCGCCGGTGATTCTGGCAGGATACCGGCAAACCGACCTACAGTTTCCACTGGCTGATATCCCAGAATTTCCGAGATATTACAGGTGATGGAATTTCTGAGATCCCCTCTCCATGGAGTCCCGTAAAGTCTTTCTAAAGTCAGAGGGCTTCAGCGGCATAGACAGAGTAGGGGTAGGTATGAGCTAAGCAGAAGTGGTAGGCAGGCGGCACTGTGCATGTTAGGAACCAGGCATGCAGCGTGAATGTTTAGTATTGAGAAAGAGGTGAGTGACTGGGGTAAATGTGTATGAATGTGTGTGTGTGAGGCTGGAGCCAAGGGGCATTTGGAGCAAAGACGTTTCTATTCTTACACTGACATAGCATGGTTTATTGGCATTTTTTGACAAATGAGTGTTATTACGTTGAGGGGGGTTTGAGGTGGGGGTGGGGGGTTATGATACAACAAGGCAGGTAGCCTGTGCATTTCTGTACTGTGATATGGCCTTTTTTACTCACATTAGGGGAAATGCCAACTTGATGTGTTTTCTTACGTGGGGAAGGGGAATTTGTGCAGCCAACAAGGCCATATTTTCTTTAATTAGGAATTGCATTTTTGTTACTTGTGTTAATGTCTAAATCAAGATGTTGAATGCACTTACACCATGGTATGGGTGGTATGTGTGCAGCCAGACAGGAGTTGATATGTTCTTAGTGAGGCATGGCTTTTTTTACGGGCATTATGGGCAACATCAACATGAGTATTATTAGACGGGGGCATTTGTGCAATCAGCAAGAAGGTAATGTTTCCTTACCGTGGCATTCAATCTTTCACTGGTGCTAAGGGTAAAGTCAAAATGAAGAGTGTGCTTACATGGTGGCTGAGAGAATTTGTGCATCCAGAAATAACCTATTTTCTTCCTGTGGCAGGAGAATGTTAGTGGACATTAAAGGAAAAGCCAACAGCAATATGTCCTTTCATGGGGTTACTGGCATCTATTGGCAGAGCCAGGTTGAACATATTTCCTTATGGTATAATAACTCCCCATAATATTCCTGCCAATACACAGACATAGCTGGTACATTTCGATTAAAATAACCTATCATTTGATTAAAAAACATACTTACATCTTTAACCTAGGGCAGTGCGGCGAGTGCTGCTTGCAGCAGTATGATCCTCAGGCGCATTGCGCAAGTGTGGAGTGTGGTGCAAATAACACAAAAAGGAGGCAAAAGGGAAAGGCAAACCCGTATTGTAACCACCCCTCAGAAAGGTCAACAACCTTTAGTGCGCAACATTAGGGTCAAACGGGCCTCTAGATTCCATTTCTCACAGGTAACACCAGGACCAGACAAAGCTAATAGATGGTGGTGTGCCTCTTATTTCATTAAATTAACAGGCAGTATCAATGGTCTAAAAAATGTATAATTTTATTAATGTACAAAAGTCAAACGCATGTAATAAAAAAAGACACAATACACAAATAATGTTGTACTGACAGGCAATACGTCTGGAAATAGATCTGGAAATAGAGCAGTGTGGTTTACTTCCACTGTTCTAAGTCCCTCCTGTTGTTCAGCTCCAACAGTAAACAAACAAACAACAGTGCAAAACATAGAATAGACAGTAAGTCTTGTAGGTGTAGGAGGCTAGAACAATGTCACAACCTTCTAGGGTCTGTGGTATCTACTGAAAGTGTTGTATGTTTGTGCAAATACGCAACTGTTTAAAAATACAAACAAGGTTTTACGTACATTTCATACTCTCACTCAAAATGCTACATACACACCCTTCTCAACACAAACTCATCCAACATGTTTCTTTCCAACAGACAAATAGAGTGTAAACCAAGTGTAGGGAAATTCGTCAGGGTACTGTCCAAAGTAGTCAAGTATATGTCAAAAAATTACACACTGTGTAGCGCCTAAAGCACTGTGAGCCTATGAAAAGTTAGGAAAGAGCCAGGCCCCTCAACTGGGTGCTTGGAGTTCCATACTATCAACAATGTGATACAAACAATAGCATAAAGTAAATTGCTAAAGATATTTGTAACGCTCACCTGGTTCCCACGGGGGCGCTGGTCTAGTCTGGATTGCTGTGGCCTCTTCTAGCGTGATGCGCAGGACCCGGAACACCGATCGGACAGGACCTCCAAATCGTGCTTGCCTGGCCCGTAGGAATATCCTTCTGCAGATGAGAAAGGGGATTAACAGTCTGCAGAATAGTGTGCTAGCTCCCCCCTTTCCCCCTTCGTTCCTCTCTAACTTCCTCCAAACCCCGGTTTAAGCTCACCTTATGGTTTGGAAGGATGAACTCTCCATCCTGCTTCTGGTGCAGGGGCGCGCGTTCGTCCAGTTACTTCACTGGTTTTCAGAATGGCGCTGGCAAAATCCACTTGACTTTCCTGAGCGACGCGCCGTAAGTATGAAAGTTCAAAGTTCAAGTGAGGCCCCCTTTATGTTGTCTTTCTAACCTGTGATCTGTCCTTTATTTCAGGTGCAGAATGAAGGCGATGCGTTGAGGGGTTAAACTGCCGAGGTGAGTAGTGATGAGGGCGATCCCTCTAAATGTCCTTATCATTCCCCAGAAATGTCTCTTGTCCTTTCCCCATAGGGGCCGGGGTACGGTACCTGCCAACGGGGCGGCGCCGACCCGAAATGTGGAAGAAAAGCCGATAAGATTACATTATTTGCCATGGAGAACACACTTTGGTTAAGCAGAATTCTCCAAAGGGGTACACCCCTTTTCGGTGCCATAATTTTGGAATGGGCCAATTTGGCACGCACATTCTGCCACAGCTGCAGTTTCGGCGCACCTTTTTGGAGCGAAAGCCATTCCGGCGCTGTTATTTTGGCACGAGAGATGTTTGGAAGTGGCTGACATTGCAGCCACTTCTGAATGCCCTCATGCTATATAAGATCACAAGACTGCACAGCAACAAACCTCGCCACCACCCACCTGCATTGTTTTTCTTTTATTTAAATTAAATGAATTACGTTTTAAAAAGACATACTGCATTGAATCCTGGTCTGCCAGAGTTCAAGGCCAAGCATTTAACCAGTTGTCCACCATGGCTTGGTGTTTCATGGGGCATACATTTCATACTTAGCCTAAAATGTAATATGTTCAATGATAAAAGGCTAGGTATGAAACCTGTGAAAATTCAAACAATATTATCATTGTAGCATAATGGTTGAGTGCTGTGTCTCAAACTCTTTAAGGACAGGGTTCTCTGATAGCAGAGTCCAGCATAAATGTGATTTTTTTTTTATTTCATTTTGTCTGGTTTATAATCTTGTCCATAGATGGTGTAGTCCTCTTTTTGAATATATGTGCAGTGTGAGGGGGAATGTGTGGTTTGAGGGTGTGCATGTCATCTGAGAGGGTGTGCATGCAATGTGTGTGTGTTTGATGTGAGTGTGTGTACATGGTGTAAAGTTGTTTGTGAGGGATAGTTACATGCAGTATAAAATGTTGCAGTAAATAAATGTGTTTCATGTTTAATACATGTTCAATTCTGCAATGACAGTGTAATACATGTCCCATCCTGTTTTATAATTTTGCAGGAAATACATATTTTTCACGTTTAATCCATATTACAAAATGCAAAGTGCCTGCAGGTTCATGCTAATTGTGGCATCTCATGCCAACACATTCTTGCGCCGAAAGATACAAAATGCGAAGTGCCTGCAGGTTCATGTAGCGCCAATTGCGACCTCTCATGCTAAATCATCCTTGCTCCGACAGCTCTCTGCCCCAACTGGCTGTGTCTAACTTGGCGCGCCAAAACAGAACCTTTGGGGAAAAGGTCATGCCATAAAGGCATGCACCTAACTGGCCATACCGAAATGTCCTGTCCCTTGCTCCAAGCCCCTTGTTTCATGGCGGGTCTCTTGCTGACTGTTGTGATACATCGCATGACCCCAACTAACCACATTCAAGCAGCACAGAAACAGGAAAAAAATGACTGGCTGCAAGAATAATTTATGCCAAGGTACTTGACTACCATTGCGAAAATCAAAAGCTGGCACCCATGAAAATATACACAGTACTGCTTAGCATCAAAGTGAGGAAGGGGCCATCCCCCTCAGGCCATGTTTCTCTTAGTGGTCTTGTAACTTTTCCTCATGTTTTAGGTACCATGGCCTGAGGGGCTCTGCCTTTTCCTCAGTTTGAAGCTAAGCAGGGTCATTCCTGGTTACTGCATGGATGGAAGACCTAGGTCACCAGTAATTTTTCACCCACTATGTCACTGTAGCTGTAAAAATATCTATTTTTTATTATTTATAAAACATTGCAGGATTAGAGAACTCTCAATGTGTTTAGTTAATGCCCTGTGCGATTAAATTATTTGCCTAGTATACACACTTTGGTTAAGCAGCATGCTATAAGCCCCTTTTTTATGGCCAGTTTCTGAGTGCAAAACCTTCAAGGACCGACAGTAGCACGGTTTAAAAAAAGTCAACAATTCAGATGCCCATTTGGTCACCCTCCATGCAGTAACCAGGACTGACCCTGCTTAGCTTCAACATGGGGCTGACCCTGCTGAGCTTTAAAGCAAGAAAACAGTATGTATTGTTTATCAGGCAACATGGCCTGGAGAGGCTGGCCCTTCCTCACTTTAAAACTAAGCAGAGTCTGTTATGGTTACTGCATGTATGGGAAACCTAGATGACAATTGACTCACTGGCAGTGACCGGTTAATTTTCACCACGAATGTCATTATTGTTATAAAATTTCTGAGGTTTTACCTATAACCATAACGTCCCTGTAACAATGTTTTTCCATTGAATTTCATAGGTTTTTATTAGTGCAACTTAACCATAACGTCCCATTAACAAAGTTTTTTCATCGATTTTCATAGGTTTTTATCAGTGCAACTTAATCATAACGTCCCTTTAACAAAGTTTTCTCAGTGAATTTCATGGGTTTTTACCAGTGCATGCTATTTTCCTACAACTTACTAATCTCATACTTAGCCAATAAGCAATATTTTTGTCCAATTTAAAATGTTTCAACTTAAAATGTTGCCATTTAGCACCTTGTAGACTTAATCGCAGACCTTCTGACAGTGCCACATGACCATACGCTTGCGCGTGGCATGGTGACGTGTTTGCGAAGGTGACTGCACTTCGTGGTCGGATCCATGCTTCGAAGACAGTTCGGAATTACAATTTCTACTGATCTGGGAACTTTCAACTTCAAAATTTCCCTTGCACACCTCCTACACCTTTTCATACTCATTACCCATTACCAATCTAGTACACAGTACATACTTGGAAGAATTTTATCAAAACTGCTATTTATATTTAAAATGGCATCAGTTATTGCCATTGTTCCTCCACAAGAGCCACCACCACCACCAGCTCGAGGACCTTCACAACAAAAAAAGCGCAGTACTTTCAAATACAATGGGCCACATTCCAAGATTGGAGGTAGTCATGGCACCATTTGCACCATGACTGCCTCCAATCATGGTACCAGCAACGGTCTCGTTCAATGGGGATTTACTGGTGTAGTCCGACCTTTGCGGGACCGGTCAGTCCCCATCAAAAAAACATTCCCCATTCCCATTTGAGCGCCCATAGGGCTCAATGGGAATGGGGAAGTAGCTAATACCGGTACCGCATTTTGCTATTATTAGCTATCAAGTCCCTTATCGCAGCTTGAAACACTTGTGTATAGGCGCGTTAAAAATACCATATCATAACGGGTCCCATCCTTAACACCTGGTCAGACCAGGTGTTAAGGCTGTCTTCCTCCACCTCATCTTCCTCAACAAATACTGTAACCACACAGCCTGATGTCTGCAGGCTTTGGCGGCACTATAAATAAATAAATAAATAAATAAATAAATAAATAAATAAAGAGGGCTACGGACCAATATCGTCCATTGCAGCCCGTGAAATGGGGGATAAAGGCCATTAGCACCCATGGTTCCCAAAGCGGGAACCCAGGGTACTAAAACATAGATTTTTCTTCCCATAGCGGGACGCCTGTGGCGTCCCACTGTAAGAAGCAAGGATTATCCTTCCTACAGCGGGACGCCTACAGCGTCCCTCTGTTCGAAGGAAATATTTTTCCTAGACAGCCAACATGGAAAGAGAAGGCGGGGTTCCATACAAAGCCGCTCTTCCCTTGCCATGGCAGCCTGCAAAACCATATGACCATATTACCACAAGCACTTTTTTTTCCCTTTCAAACCTATCCTACCTTTGAATAACTTTACCACATAGCCGGTTCCAGGTAGACATAGCCACTTTAACACCATTTTTCATCCCTAGCGGTCATGGCCTGTAGCCAGATTGTCCGCGTCATGACCTTATGCCATGACCCAGACAATCTGGCTACTGCCCACGGCCACAGGCTATACCTCAGTCACCAAAGATATATGACTATTTTGTGTACCTACATTATGACACTTGTCAAAAAATAAAACACGGGCACGTTTGCAAAACCATGCTTTAATGTCCTTGCCAATGCTCCTCACGAGTTTGCTTGAAATCCGCCCATGTTTTATTTTTTTTAAAGTATCAAAATGTATGTACATACAATAGTCATATAACTTAGCCCCCACTTGACAAAATCTATTCAGTCTTTACACAAACATTGAAGGTTGGGTCTATAATCTTTTTCAAAACTTTTGTCCATATTCGTCAAATAGCAACAAAGTTATAAGCCATCTAAAAATGTTGAGACCCCCCCTCTAATTTCGCTCCCTCTTGAGAAAATCCCACCAAACTTTAGAAAACCATGTATATCTAGATCCAAAATCGTTTTGCCATATTTTGGGACCCCCGCTCTAATTTTTCCCCCTCTTGGCAGAATCCCACAAAACTTTGCAAAACCATTTAGGATTAGTTCTAGAATAGAATTGCAAAATTACATGCAGTTTCATTGAGTGGCGCAAAAGTTATAAGCCATCCAAAAACTGCTTTTCCCCAACCCTGTAATGCAGAAATAGGTACAGATGTCCTAGGACATCCGAAGTGTCTGCAAACGCCACAGGACTGCCCCAGGACATGTGGAGTATTTGCAGACTTTCGGGGGTGAAACAACCCATTTGTTGACCTCTTATGGCCATATCCAATCCAATCCTCATCCCCCCACATCCCCAGAGATTGATTGTTGAGTTTGACAAGTACAATGCTGCATTTTTCTTAAATGTTTTCACCGCGCTGTCCGCGGACCACAAACAAAGTCTGCAAATCCAAGATGGATGGCGTTCTCCGAATTTTGCTAGCCAATCAGAGGCCGGTCCCTGGAACGAACAGGGAAGTGAGTCCGCGGAGCAGACATAGATATCACTATTTTTTTTACCTTACGTTTTGGTCTTTAAAAAAAAAACTACTGGATGGATTAACACCAAATTAACAAAAGCACACTTTTGGGACCAAGCCGCCGCTCCTGAGCAAATTTGGTGAAAATCCATCCAGCGGTTTGGGCTGTAGGCGCGACAGAATTTAGTGAACTAACACTACATTTTGTGACCCACCCTATAAATTTGCCCACCTTGACTAAACTTCACCAAACTTTGCAATTCAGAGTGGGCCATTTTGCAAAGTTTAGTGAGGTTTCGTCCAGGGGGAGCAAAGTTATAAGCCACCAAAAGGTTCTCTTCCTATTGGTTTAGCAACTTAACCATAACTACATGGCCGCTACGCAGGCCATGTAATATTTGTATAACAGTCAACTGAATTAACACTGTGTGTATAAGTAGGTCTGGACCCTCGCAGGCCGTGTTTTCATCGAAACATCGAACAACAAGGCCTTATCCCTCACCCCACCATTGCTTCTCAATTCCCTGGTGCAGCAGAAGAACATATGCATGCCCTCACATCAGTTAGGCCTTTGAACTAATTAGGAAGGAATGCGTGCAGCTGGAAAAGTGAAGGGCTGCGACCTAGCACAAAGGTTGTGCGAGTGAAGGCAGAGTTCTTAGGATGCCAAAACATGAACCAAGATTTAGGGCACTAGCGCCCCACCAGACAAATTGTCTCTCTATTTGAACTACCAGGAAATGGGCTCTAAATCCTTCATGAACTGAATTGATTAGTGGGACACTAGGCTCATTCTCGGGGAGGGAAATTTATAAGGGGAAGCAGGGACTGACATGATCTATGTTTTGTGCAAGGGAGAACTAAGAATGATTCCCATACAGTGGGGAGATCATGATGGGGGTGCCAACATGTCTGGCATGAGAAAAGGGCTGCATTGTTCACAAGGATCAGACTGACCTCGAACCTACCCACTGAGTTCACATTGATAACCAGGTATATGTCACATGACAAGGATCTAAGGTAGGGTGGTGCTAGCTGATGTTAACCAATTACTTGTTAGCATCCTTTGATGGCCAAAGACGTTACCCACATGTGTTGAAGAGGAGCAAGAAGACAGTGAAACCAATTGGAGGATGGGTTATACATAATCATTAGCATGTATATAGGCATCAGCCAATGAAGGTGGGGGATTAACACTATATATCATGTGTGTCATAAGTGATGTTTTGTGTGTTTATAATCAGAATCTTGTATGAAAGATGTCAGAGCTCCTCAGCAGTGGATTCATAAAATCCTGTCAGTTTTTTTCTTTTTTATCCAAAATACAAGCTCTTGTCTTTCTCGTAAGAGGTTGCACCAAGCCGTTTTCCCTAGCAGGTTGTATTTTCTTGGTCTGATCTTTGGGAGTTAACCCACATAACTCTACCGAGAATGAGACATACCAAAACAACGATTTAATAGTATTGTGCCCGTCTGGAGGGTCAACAATCATGCTTTCATACACAGTGACTTACCTGAGTAGGAGAAATATGCATTATCACACCAGTCTGTTATTTCCATCACTGACAGTCCAGCACTCCCCTTTGAACAAGAGTACCAACCACACCCCAAAACACAAGTTTCTGCATGCTTCTGCAACCCCAGACATAAGTTTCAATATCATCAGTGAGGAACAAATGAGGCAGATTGTCCCTAAGGCACATTAAAATATCTCCTCTGGCAAGTCAGAGAGATATATAACATCATTCTAGACCCTGCTGATCATGGGCACCATCCAATAGAACATGCTACTGGGTTATGCTATTTCTTAGTATAGGGGATTTCCTTGACAAATTTTCAAATGCTTGGGGGTTTGCCCTAACTTAGTAGGGGTAATTCGAATGTGGACCCCAGACTTCGAAATATGGAAGGCTGTATTGCTCCATATGTCAGACCAGGGCTGCTTTGTACACTAAGTCAAAGAAATGCTAATCACTGTGCTAAGCCAGTGCTAGTCTTCATGTCCAAAGGTGTTATGTGGGGTACATTTGAAGGCCCCAAACATAAGTCCCTTTCACATGAACAGAAGGATGTTTAATACTGAAACAAAAACCTGTTGGCCTTGTAAAATGTAAGAGTCATGTGGAAAAGGGGCCTACCTGTCATTACCAAAGGATACTCATCGTTTTAATTTATAAAAGAAGGAGGAATCAAAGATCCCTGTCACAAGGAAAACGCGATTGTTAAACAGTGACATAAACGGTTTGCACAGGTGTGTGCAAATAAAAGCAGTTTAAACGTGAATATTTATCACTGCAAACAGCAAAATGTCAGGGAAAAAACATGATGTGCGGGTTGACAAAAAACGATGTATCTTAGGTTCTACATACAAAATTCCAGTGACATTTGAAAAGCCACTTTGCGTTCATAAAAATATGTCAGCCCAAGCCAAATCCTGTTGCTGGCTGTGAGAAACTTCACAAGCAACTCTCCCACTCCCAGTCTGGATGTCACATCTCCCATCTAATTATCATCTGCAATAAAGTGTCCTGCTAAAAATGGTGAAATTTAGTGTTCTCCAGACCTGCTGGCTCTGACCACAGTGGGCCTCATTACGACCCTAGCGCTAAGTGGTTAACGGCGTTAACCACTTAGCGCCTTACTACGAGGTTCCTTTGCGGGACCCGACCCGTTAAAGTAGGGAACCACAAAGGGACCTCGCAGGCAATTACGGTACTGCAATTTGTGGTACCATAATTGCCACCTTCCCCATTCCCATTGAGCCCTATGGGGCAAAAATGGGATTAGGGAAGGGCCATGGGGAAATGGGGAAATACTGCCCCGCCAACCTTGGAATGGGGCGGTATTTCCCCATTTCACCATGGCGGACACGTTACGATACCGGCACCAACCATGGTGCTAATAGTGCCATGGTTTAGCGCCGGTATCGTAATGAGGGCCATTGACTGCAAGAGAAGTTCCCCTTGGCTGGAGCATGACTATTATGTGTGAAAGTTAAGGCAACAACTTCAGAGACAAGCTTCCAACACAAAGATACTGAGATACAAAACCTCTGGGTACAGGCTGAGCCAGTGAAAACAAATGACCAGAAGACAGGAGGAGGGCAATTTGTCCCACATGAAAAATCACAATTAATTTAAAAGGACTGTTATCATGTAGGCCTTTATCTCAGCAACCATAAGGGGGATGGATTTCATCTATGTTCAATTTTAAAGTGATTTTGGAGATATAAAATTCATCCCACTGCAACTCAGGGAACGGTAATGGTCAGTTAAAACAGGTTTCTGAGCCTCCCCCACCTCGCGCACAATAACTGCCCACACAACCCATATCTGGAGCAAAACACATAGACACATAGGATGGGTGAACACAATGACTGCGATACAACCCCTCTGGAATAATGTCTTTCTCCCAGAACTCCATAAACTACCCAAATGGCCAAATTTGGAAACAGTGTAGATACATATGATCCAGCAAGTGATAAAAGATGGTAGAACCATACCATTCACTGAACTATCAGCCACGTATAATATCCCACCCACTGAATACTACCATCACACACAACTGTCTCACACACTCACCAAACACATTACATGTCTTGTTGACCTCCCAGAATGTACACCGATAGAGAGGAACATTGTGACAGCGTTAATGTTAAGACTACGTCAACTCTGTACAGCGTAATCTCTTCCTTTTGCCACGAAGGAACTGTGCAATTTGAAAGCAAAATGGGAGAGAGATGTGGGCCCGCTACTGCCTGAAGAATGGACCACGACCTTAATGTACCCCAGAGAGACAGCAATATTGGTTAGAATACGGCTAATACAACTGAAAGTGCTACATAGAATATATTACCCACGAACAACACTATATGGCTGGGCAAGATCACAGATGCCAATTGCCTACGCTGTAAACAAGAAGAGGGCACGTGCTTTTACATTTTGTGGCAATGCCCATGCATACAATATTTCTGGCACAAATGTTGTGACAGGTTGTCAAGGGTAATGGGCCAGACGATACCAAAGGAACCAAAACACTTGCTATTGGGGATCAAGGAAGAAGGAGAATGACCCACTTTGAAAAACTCTTGATTTCAATGACCACAGGGCTGGCCAAGAGAAATATTGCACAACTATGGCATTCAGAGATCAGCCCCCAAAATGCCCAGTGGGTGACAGACGTTGACGCCTGCATAGCGATGGAACTTCGCATCTATACAGCCAGAGGCTGCCCTGGAAAAGCCAATAAAATTTGGCAGAAGTGGGAAAAAGCTATGTGATGATCAAGGGTAAATTGTACGACCTTTCTGCGGAAAGCCCATGGAACTTCTATACAACATGGATATACCCCAGGCATTGTCCTGCAATGAATATTGTAACTCAATTATTGACAGAAACTGGTCACTATGCCTTTGATGTATGAATTAAATGTATGTTTGTATGTTGTATGTTGTTGTTTTAAAGAAAAAACAATAACATGTGTTATTAAAAAAAACTAAAAAAAACTAGGTTTCTGGCCTATCTGAACATGTCCCAAATGTGAGAGTTGGTGAATGTGTGGACAATACAATTAGGCATATGGGTAATAACTGACATATTCATAACTGTTATGATTGTAATATAAATGGCAGAAATGTGCTACATGGCCGTGTTACATGGTACAGACTTGGTGGTCGGCGTATCTAATTCTCCATGATTCGCTGAATCAGAAAATGTGTTTATTATGGCAGTTGCTAGTAAAGTTACAAAGTTGTGATACATAACTAGTTTTTACCAAAAAGTTGAAAGGAGAACAAATGGGAATTACAAATGGGAATTACCATATGTTGCTCCAGATCCCTAAACCAGTCCTGACTTGGAGGCTGGGATTGAGTGCAGAGAGAAGGGTAACTGTCCAATCCTAGTTGTGTGGAGTGACCAGACCCTGGCCCTATCTTTCCAGAGTGTCTTGAGATGCAGCTTGCTTTCCTGAACCTTAAACAGAGGCTTTATATGTAAGTAGAACTGAGCCCTGGGAAACCAAATGGTGTGGGAGGCTGCTTGCCTTGAATCCTCTCCCTTAATAGTGGGCTAGGGATGGAGGGGCCAAAACTGTATAGATCCTAAGCCTATTTAACCAAAAATATTAATTTAATTAATTTCCGATTTGGCAAAACACTGTGGATGAATCTTGTTAAAAATCGAAATAAAAAAAAGGGCACTTCCTAGTGTGCGCTGAAAACTATAACCTATAATTTCATTGGGTAATCCTCTTTGTCCTGCTGACCCCAACTTCTTGAAGGAAGAGGGGTATCTTTGTTCTTTAATCAGTCCAACCTTCCTGTCCGATTTCCCCAACAAAGGCCTTTCAGTGGAGGGGGGTCTGAAATCCCAAATCCCTCAAATCATTCCTATTTTTCTGTCCAACTTCCACAACACAGACCTAAGTTGGGTTAAGGGGGGTCTGAAAAATATTCCACTAAATACCTATTTGCTTATTTTAAACCAAAAGTGTGGGCAACATCATAATTGCCATATGTATTTGTACCAATCTTGAAATCCTACTGCTGCTAGACTTCTAAGCCTGCAGGAAAATAAAAAATCATACAACACTGCATGATCATTTCTTTTGTTATGGATCAGTGAATTATTTTGTGATGTGTAATTTGTAGCAAGTGAATAATTGGGATTGTATTATTTTCAATTTATTTTTGTGATGGATTTATGCTGAGAGAAGTTGATTGTGTTGTGTCACGGATAAAGTGGTTTTTGACATTTGCGTGCTAATTTCTGCTACTATTAATTTAAAGAAATACCAATACATTTCTGGTACACAGGCCTGGTTCTTGGCTCATTGTTAGCTCAGGGTAGACAGGTCGAATGGCATGATATGGGTCTGTGAAAGGGCTAAAGAAAATAATTTGTTACACAGTTTGTTGCATCCCACCTTAAAAAGGGAAGGAAGGAAATCCCTGCGTTGATGGTGGCTTCTCAATAAACTGTACAGTTCACTATGTCAGGCTGCGGATATTACTAGGCTATTCTGAGGATGTGCAAAGGGCAATGCTGGTTCTTCTTTTGTTGACAGGCTGGGGTTGCACTCTTGACAGACTGCGATTGCTAAAGTGTTTTGCTGCGACTGCTCGCTACGTCAGACTGTGAAACACACTGGCTGACACCATGCAAGGCCAGGGGTGTTCATGTGCAGATTGGATCTGCTCACGTGCGGTACTCAGCATGCTCTCTATAGGTGCGTGAATTGGATGCTCCGTGTACCATGGTTTGGTTGATCATGTTCCAAACATCCTTTACTGCTTATAAATGATAACCTTTCCTATGCTGCCAATACATTTTATGACTGCATTGGCGGGAACATCCATGCCTAGGATAATGCTAACTAACCGCGTGGGGCTTTATAACTGAAAACGTCCACTGGTCAGGCTCAGTTTTCCACAGTATTACCTCTACGACCAACATTGCCCTCATGAACAAAAACCTTCTTTACTCGTCTGAATCAATGCCAAGTTTTACTAGTGCTAACACAAAATGATACTAGGACAGTCATGAATGTTGCTCTAGTTCAAGAAATTGCATTAAAAGCATGGGTAATTGCTCTAGGACAATGTTTGCCTTAGTGTAAATACCGTGCAAAATTTAGAAGGGCAAAGTTTGTGTACTCTAATGTTGGTCGGAAAAAAAGGATATCTCCTGGGCCAGATGGCAGCTAGTCCCAAAGACTGTTCTGTCACAATTTTCCCCGTAAACATGTGAAGCTTGCTACCAGCTGCCTCCTCCGTCGAAGGTGAAGAGGAGCTTATGTGAAAGCAAAACACCTTGCTGCTGAACATGGTCTCATACTTGCCAACCCTACAGATTTAAGCAGTAGGCTACTGCTTTTGAAGCAGCCCTACCACCTACAGATTTCAGTGACAGATCCTACTGCTTTTTACAGTGGCAAGTAATTTATGTTATTCCAGGGCAGACTGCTTGAGACCAGCCCAGGACAAAGCATGCAACGATATAATTAGTCTGTCTGTACAGTGGGCTACTAGGTGATTACTTTGATTGGGCTCAGACCAATCCACTGACCTGATAGCTACTTGACTCTGTCCTGCAATCTTGCAGAGGCAACCTTCAGTGAACCAGCAGTGAAAGCAAGTGGCAGAGTGTAACACCATCACACAGCATCTGCTGACAATTTGGTGTTAGCATTAAGAATTATACATTTTAACATTTCAACATCTTTCCATGTTGTGCTGTTTGTATGTTTTGTATTTTCCTGTGATGTCATTATTATGGGAATTATTATTTTTCAAACTTGAAGAATCATACATCTTTTTGGTCACAGAATGTTGGCAAGTATGTGGTCTGGATAATATAGTGATTCATGTGCTGATTGTGTCGACTGTAGTTGGGGGAGACCAGAGTACCAATCCCGTCTATCCACTTAACCGAATTAATACTTGGCTAATCAGGGAATGCCTCTTTCCAATAGGTGCTTACTGCACTTGTCAGCACCATTAGCACTGAACACATCCTATTGTTTACTCTTTCCAGGAAACAACCTCTCTGGGAAAACGCACAGCAAGAGGTTTCCCTCGGAAATATGGTCCATGGGGTTTCCCACAAAACAACAGATACCTCAATTAGCAGCAAAGTGATGGCCACCACCAAAGGCTGAACACATAACATTTTAAAAGGCTGCACCCTCCATTTGCAGACGATTACATCCATGGCTCACTTTGCTTGTATTTGCCGTGACAGCTGCCATTATGTCACAGGCTGTGCTGTGCAGAGATCAAGAAGTTTAAATACATTTGCAATAGATTGCACAATGTTATATTAGAAAAAAAGGTGCGCTTTTCGCAGTGCGCTGTACGGATGATGGAGCCTATTGCTGTATATTTGAAAAGATGCACACAGAGTTATCAGAATAGCAGCTAATTTGGTCATTTCAAGATGTCCTCCACCGGGATGGAATGTTTTCGCACATGTTTCGAAGGTTTGCTGGGCACAGTTTACCCCAAAAAAAAATGCACACCTCCTCTTTTATTAATTGTAAAACAAATTCATATAGTCTGGATCCTTGACCTTCACAACTCACACGGCAATCCATAGGGGATCCAAAAGGAACAGCAAAACAGGCACACAAATGTATCGATTTTAATGAGGGCAACAATGTTTTTTGTGATTGCTTTTCCATCAATAAATACTATCTGCAGTTTGGCACATGTAGCTTGGCTTTGCAGATGGTTTGTCTTCTATTCAGTTGTGTCCTGTATCTCATAGCTGAAAGGAGTCCCCAGCGTGAAGCAGGAGACCACTCATTCAGATTTCGAAGGTAACCACGCCGCTATTTGTTGCATGGCTTCCTCCAAACTCATCCAAACTCTGGCCTGGTGAATGGAATAATTACCTGTCCATTCCGAGGTCAGAGGGACCAGTAATTCCCCATTCACCAGGGCCATGCCCCATTGGGAAGGCGGCAATAACGGTACCGTAATTGACCCCGGAGTCCCTTTGCGGGTCCCGTCCTTAACGCATGCTAAAAGCAGGCGTTAAGGAAGGACCCGCAAAGGGAACTCGTAGTAGGGCGGTAAGGGTGTAACGGCACCGGTCTTGTTTAAACCGTTAACCAGGAAATGTGCAACTCCATGCACTTAAGGTCTTTGTCACCCATTGCTGTGCATGTTATGCGCATGGACGCAGACGGTAGTGCTGCAAAGTGATGTGGATCAGACTTAGAATGGCATGTGTAGAAATGAATGATGTATAATATAGCCTCAATTTTGGATCACACATATTTCCAATGGGGTAGAGGAAAGGAGAAGTACTGTGTATGCTTCTGAAGATGGCAGCTCAAGTCCAAATGTGCATAATCTGACGAACGTTGCAATTTCTTCGCCTAAGTGTTGCTTGTTGGTTCATTCGAAGAATACATTGCCACATATTTGCATTCGGGATAGCAATGTTCGCTAAATGAATTGACAATGCAAGTGCGGCGACACTGGTCCCTACACAGCAACCTGCTTATTTTTCACAACATATTTTTAACTATATTTTGATGAAAATGTTTACAGAAACTGCTCTTGTAAGTGTGAGAATTTCAATGCACAGCCATACGAAGCCAATTAGTAGTACTGATTCTTGTTCCTTTATTACATTTCCAGATAGAAATCTCCTGATTCCCCGTTAATGATCCTTTTCCCCTGAAATAGCTTTTTCTAGAAACAGAGCTCAGCAATTATTCTGGGTCTGCCAGCAAGGCATGATGCACGCAGATGGGCGAGATTGTGGAAATTGTCAAGAAATGGACATGGGAATGAAATGGGGATGGGGTGCATTGTAAGACATTACGCTGGTGAAAACAAGCATTTCTGTTAAACGTGACTATTGTCCAACGGGAGACCTTTTTCGAATTTCCCAGGGGGTGGGGGGAGTGGCCAGATTTTTGTGAATTACCATTTAAAGTATAGGGACATTTAGCACAGATTGCTTTTTCCAGGAGTTGCCCAGGCCCCGGAGCTGCCATGTACTTGGCGCTCCTGCAACTGGCTCAGGCTGTGTTTACTAGTAGCTTTATGACAAAGAATGCCATCCGTCTTATGATACACTACTGTAGGCCATGAGCACTTCATTGGACACGCCCATTGGATCATAACACCAACCATGGGCTTCAATTTCTAGATTATCCGTGCCAAGGGTTGGGGGCGGACTTGTGTCACAGGAAGCAACAAAAAGATTGCCAGATTTGTGCAGGGTGTTTGAAGCTGGTTTTCTGCCTAATCTAAACACTGTGAATCTAGGTGTCGTTATTAATAACTGTAATGATACTCAATTTGTGAATGGCCGACTCTGTAATGCAAGTATGTGGGGACATCACGTTATCGCGGGAGCGTGGTCTCGCGAGATCTCGGCCCAACGCGATCTTGCGGACCCACGCTCCGCGAGCGGAGACTTTGGCGCCAGTGTGAGGCTGGCGGAGCACCAGACAAGTCGGTCTGGACAGCGCTGCTCCTCATGAGGAGCCAACATAACTGAAGGCCACGAGCTAGTGCCAGCTTACTTCCAGGGCATAAGTCCAATGCCAAAGGAGGCCTCATGGGGGCCCTGGAAGTATACAGAGTGCAGCCCAAATGCACACCCTGTCTCCAGTGAAGATAACTGGAAGGCCCAGCTAAGAATGTGAGTACCTGCCCCGTCCCGCCATGGACCATTGCAGTCACACGTTCTGTTAAGCAATAAAAGCAGTTATAATTACCCAGGCGTCCTGTTGTCCTTAGAGGCCACAACAAAGTATTCAAAAATGTGGCTTCAAGTTGAGCACAGATAACTGAGTTGAGCACTTGCCCACTGAGCAAGCTAGCAAGCTGTAATTGGTGGCATTAAAAAGAGGCCACCTACTCGAAACAAGGCAGGTTGTGGGCAAGGGTGAGGCAGGGAGGAAGCAGAAAGTGCACGTTAGTGGATTTCAATAGCAACCTTTTTATTCTATATTTTAAAAAAAAGCTCTCTGGACCTTTTACTTATTGGTCTCAATTGTCCCAAATGACTAGAAAACATGGGGCCAAGGACCAATACATGACAAATGACTGCTTATTTCAACTCTTTATTCAACAGTATTCATGAGCAAAGCTCACCAGTTGCTGCATGGTGCATAGCATGGATGGTGCTATGGGGTTTCATCAACCACGCTTGCCTCGTCGATCTCTAGTTTGACTCCTATTTGTCACAATGTTATTATTTTAATGGTGGATTACCCTAAAGGATTTTGAATCTGATATTGGACAAATTGAGATCACTTTAATCTCTCCCTTGAATACACCCATGTGATAAAGTCACCTGCTCATGGTCTTCCTATATTATAGGCTTACATTGTCTTGTCATACATAATGCAATAATGTCAGTCCCACAAAAAACAAACTTCAACAGATATCAAGGGAATTGAGAGGATAGCTTATACATTTTAAGAAAATATTTTAACGTAATTCAGACTAAAATGTGTATTTACATGGTCAAACTAACAGGTTGAGCAACCAGTGGAATCCTCGAGTACGTTTATGGGAGTGGGTTAGGACAGTTTAAACCGACGACTGCCATCAGAGTTCCTACCTACGATTCCAAGAGAAACATATTGCCACCTTCTTTGTCTTTATTCCTTTAAAAACCTCTAGTTCTAACTAAACCACCCCCAAACTATGTAAACAAAGAGAAGTGGCATCAATTCATTAGAATTGTCAGGAAGGGGTACTCACTGAAGGTGGCACTCAATGGCCATTCCATGTTCTGAGGAAAAGCATCTCAGGTGCATTAACTCACAGACAATTGCAATTATCCAAAACAAACACCAGATCTTCCAAATGCAGGTCTAACAAGATAGATCTCTGTCTATGACAATTCCATGATAGATAACCTTCTATACCTTCTGCAACATCTTTCATAACTTAAAGCCATCTGGTAACAGTTTATATATTTCAGTTCGCGGTATTCAGATCTGTATTTAACACTTGAGGTTGAAGGTCCAAAACCCGGTAGGCCCAGCGTAGCATTTCTATGCTAAAATTGGTTCATTTGGGACATAGGGACTGATTAAACGTTTGCCGTTATCCCGCCGGTGATTCTGGCAGGATACCGGCAAACCGACCTACAGTTTCCACTGGCTGATATCCCAGAATTTCCGAGATATTACAGGTGATGGAATTTCTGAGATCCCCTCTCCATGGAGTCCCGTAAAGTCTTTCTAAAGTCAGAGGGCTTCAGCGGCATAGACAGAGTAGGGGTAGGTATGAGCTAAGCAGAAGTGGTAGGCAGGCGGCACTGTGCATGTTAGGAACCAGGCATGCAGCGTGAATGTTTAGTATTGAGAAAGAGGTGAGTGACTGGGGTAAATGTGTATGAATGTGTGTGTGTGAGGCTGGAGCCAAGGGGCATTTGGAGCAAAGACGTTTCTATTCTTACACTGACATAGCATGGTTTATTGGCATTTTTTGACAAATGAGTGTTATTACGTTGAGGGGGGTTTGAGGTGGGGGTGGGGGGTTATGATACAACAAGGCAGGTAGCCTGTGCATTTCTGTACTGTGATATGGCCTTTTTTACTCACATTAGGGGAAATGCCAACTTGATGTGTTTTCTTACGTGGGGAAGGGGAATTTGTGCAGCCAACAAGGCCATATTTTCTTTAATTAGGAATTGCATTTTTGTTACTTGTGTTAATGTCTAAATCAAGATGTTGAATGCACTTACACCATGGTATGGGTGGTATGTGTGCAGCCAGACAGGAGTTGATATGTTCTTAGTGAGGCATGGCTTTTTTTACGGGCATTATGGGCAACATCAACATGAGTATTATTAGACGGGGGCATTTGTGCAATCAGCAAGAAGGTAATGTTTCCTTACCGTGGCATTCAATCTTTCACTGGTGCTAAGGGTAAAGTCAAAATGAAGAGTGTGCTTACATGGTGGCTGAGAGAATTTGTGCATCCAGAAATAACCTATTTTCTTCCTGTGGCAGGAGAATGTTAGTGGACATTAAAGGAAAAGCCAACAGCAATATGTCCTTTCATGGGGTTACTGGCATCTATTGGCAGAGCCAGGTTGAACATATTTCCTTATGGTATAATAACTCCCCATAATATTCCTGCCAATACACAGACATAGCTGGTACATTTCGATTAAAATAACCTATCATTTGATTAAAAAACATACTTACATCTTTAACCTAGGGCAGTGCGGCGAGTGCTGCTTGCAGCAGTATGATCCTCAGGCGCATTGCGCAAGTGTGGAGTGTGGTGCAAATAACACAAAAAGGAGGCAAAAGGGAAAGGCAAACCCGTATTGTAACCACCCCTCAGAAAGGTCAACAACCTTTAGTGCGCAACATTAGGGTCAAACGGGCCTCTAGATTCCATTTCTCACAGGTAACACCAGGACCAGACAAAGCTAATAGATGGTGGTGTGCCTCTTATTTCATTAAATTAACAGGCAGTATCAATGGTCTAAAAAATGTATAATTTTATTAATGTACAAAAGTCAAACGCATGTAATAAAAAAAGACACAATACACAAATAATGTTGTACTGACAGGCAATACGTCTGGAAATAGATCTGGAAATAGAGCAGTGTGGTTTACTTCCACTGTTCTAAGTCCCTCCTGTTGTTCAGCTCCAACAGTAAACAAACAAACAACAGTGCAAAACATAGAATAGACAGTAAGTCTTGTAGGTGTAGGAGGCTAGAACAATGTCACAACCTTCTAGGGTCTGTGGTATCTACTGAAAGTGTTGTATGTTTGTGCAAATACGCAACTGTTTAAAAATACAAACAAGGTTTTACGTACATTTCATACTCTCACTCAAAATGCTACATACACACCCTTCTCAACACAAACTCATCCAACATGTTTCTTTCCAACAGACAAATAGAGTGTAAACCAAGTGTAGGGAAATTCGTCAGGGTACTGCCCAAAGTAGTCAAGTATATGTCAAAAAATTACACACTGTGTAGCGCCTAAAGCACTGTGAGCCTATGAAAAGTTAGGAAAGAGCCAGGCCCCTCAACTGGGTGCTTGGAGTTCCATACTATCAACAATGTGATACAAACAATAGCATAAAGTAAATTGCTAAAGATATTTGTAACGCTCACCTGGTTCCCACGGGGGCGCTGGTCTAGTCTGGATTGCTGTGGCCTCTTCTAGCGTGATGCGCAGGACCCGGAACACCGATCGGACAGGACCTCCAAATCGTGCTTGCCTGGCCCGTAGGAATATCCTTCTGCAGATGAGAAAGGGGATTAACAGTCTGCAGAATAGTGTGCTAGCTCCCCCCTTTCCCCCTTCGTTCCTCTCTAACTTCCTCCAAACCCCGGTTTAAGCTCACCTTATGGTTTGGAAGGATGAACTCTCCATCCTGCTTCTGGTGCAGGGGCGCGCGTTCGTCCAGTTACTTCACTGGTTTTCAGAATGGCGCTGGCAAAATCCACTTGACTTTCCTGAGCGACGCGCCGTAAGTATGAAAGTTCAAAGTTCAAGTGAGGCCCCCTTTATGTTGTCTTTCTAACCTGTGATCTGTCCTTTATTTCAGGTGCAGAATGAAGGCGATGCGTTGAGGGGTTAAACTGCCGAGGTGAGTAGTGATGAGGGCGATCCCTCTAAATGTCCTTATCATTTCCCAGAAATGTCTCTTGTCCTTTCCCCATAGGGGCCGGGGTACGGTACCTGCCAACGGGGCGGCGCCGACCCGAAATGTGGAAGAAAAGCCGATAAGTATTATAGCTGTTAATCAGGCTTTCCTTCTGTGTTCCTTCTGCTCACCTTTTGTTTCTTCCTCTCTCCCCTAGGTGCAGAGATGTGGCGTCCAATGCTGACAGCCGCGATGGAGCCGGGAGATGTCTCGAGGACAGGAGAGTGAAGCGTGGCGCTGCAACGAGCAACGCGATGCTTTTAAATGGAAGTCTTTCTTCAGGGATGCTGGCGAGAAGATTCCGGATGCAGGTAAGAAGTTTGAAATAGTCCTTGGTTTTCACCTTTCTCTTCTCTTCCTTCCTTGCAGGTCTTCCAGGTTTGAGGCGGGCGTGGCTGGAGCCCAGGAGCAGGAGCAGACACGGTGAGCGTTAAGCTGCAGGAAGCAGAACAATGCGAAGCATGAGCTGCTGTCTGGGCGTGGCTTAAATAGCCTCCAAAGAAGTCCCAGGTATGTATCCTTCCCCAACTAGGTATGTATCCTTCCCTGGCCACGCCAAGTGAACAAATAGTCCCTATGAAAAAATAGTCCCTTTCAGGTCTCAGGGAGGCCTGAAGCGTGCAACATGGTCTGCATCAGGTAAGTGCACAAAACACCTCCCTTTATGAGCCTGGCGCCTATGGTGCCAGGATTAATGTCCAACATGAGCCTGGCGCCAAAGGCGCCAGGACTGAGTCCAAAGAGCCCCTATAAGGGGCCGCTGGGCTTTTACCTGAGGGCATGATGCCTGCTTCCGGGGGTGCTGGGCCTGGCCTGGTGCTCCGGGGGTAGGCATCATGACAGCACTCCCCCCCAAGGCCCCTCCCAAGGTCGTTCCTTCTGGAGGTTTCGGTTTGTTTGGGAAATTCCGATGGAACCTTTTTACCAGCCGAGGTGCATGTACGTGATCACTGGGTTCCCAAGACCTTTCCTGAGGCCCGTACCCTTTCCAATCAATTAGATGGAAAAGTTTTGATTTTGAGATCTTAGAATCCAAAATGTTCTTCACCTCGAATTCAAGCTCCCCATCTATCTGAATCGGTTCTGGTGGCTTTGTTAATCTGGTTCCTGGGTGCACTGGTTTCAAAAGTGACACATGAAAAACGGGGTGAATCCGCATGTTAGCTGGTAGATCGAGCTTGACTGCCACTGGGTTGATTATAGCTTTGATCGAGTAAGGGCCTAAATACCTTGGATTAAAAGTTCGAGGCCCCTTGAGTGATAGGTGTTTGGTAGCCAACCATACTTGATCCCCTATTTGGTATGGAGGCGCCTCTCTTCGATGCAGATCCGCATTCTTTTTGTATTTCCCTTTTGCATGTTGCAAATGTGCAGTTGCATCTTTGAAGGCTTGAGTAATCGTAGAATGCAAATGGTCCACTGGGGGCATTTCAAGGCTCAGAGGTGAGTCCAAGTCTGAAGTACGAGGGTGATGTCCATATAGGGTATAAAAGGGGCTCTGACCAGTTCCAGAGTATATCGAGTTATTGTATGCATATTCAGCCACCCATAAAATGTCCTTCCAATTACCCTCCGATTGGTGCAACATACATCGTAGATATTGTTCAAGGGTCTGGTTCGTTCTCTCCGTCTGACCATCGGTCTGTGGGTGGTGGCTGGTCGAGAGTCTTACGTCGATTTGTGCGAGTTGACAACACTTTTTCCAAAAATGAGAAATAAACTGGCTTCCCCGATCGGAGACTAGTATGGACGGGAATCCATGCAAAGGGATGAAAGTTTCGAGGAATTCCTTGGCAAGAACAAAGGCTGAAGGTAATCCTTTCAACGGAATAAAGTGGGCCATTTTGGAAAATAAATCCACCACGACCAGAATAGTATTGTAACCATTACAAGAGGGCAGGTACGTGATAAAGTCTAGTGACAGGGTGTGCCAAGGTGCTGGTGGAATGTCTAAGGGCTGAAGAAGACCGGCGGGTCTTGTCTTTTGACCTTTGTTTTGGGTACAAACTCCACAGGACATCACGAAAGATTTAATATCCTTTCGCCAGGAAGGCCACCAGAATTGTCGTTTAACCTTTTCCTCTGTTTTGGCAATGCCAGGATGTCCTTCCATCAGGGTATCGTGATGACGGGAAATAACCAGTTCTTGCAATTCCTTTTCTGGCAAAAATAAGGGTCCTTGGAAGTAAGGTAAGGCATCCTTGACTGAAAAGTTAGACCCCCTTTTGATCCAATCCTGCAAGGCTGAAGAGTCCAGGAATTGTTTCACTCGTGCTTGAATGTCTTCAAGGGTTTGTAAAGTGGTTATCCCCAAAATTCTTTGTTCGGGAATTATCGGCACAGGTTCTGAGTTTGTGTCTATTTCTTCCATTCCAATTCGGGATAGAGCGTCCGCCTTACCATTCTTATAGCCGGGGCGGTAGGTGATTACAAAATCGAACTCAGCAAAGAACAAAGCCCATCGGAGCTGTCGAGACGATTGAGCCTTGGCAGTTTTTAAATATTGTAAATTGTAAATTTCGGTGATCAGTGATCACGGTGATGGTATGCCAGGCGCCGAGGAGATAATGCCGCCAAGCCTTAAAGGCGGACTTAATGGCTAATAGTTCCTTATCGGTGATCGCATAATTTATCTCCGGCGGCGAGAACTTTCTGGACCAAAATGCTACGGGGTGCAGTTGGTTGGTTTCAGGGTCTCTCTGAGACAGGACAGCTCCCATGGCTAAGCTGGATGCGTCGGTTTCGACTATATATGGGAGATCGGGACGCGAGTGCTTCAAAATAGGTGCGGACGTGAACTTAGCTTTCAACTCCTGAAAGGCCTGTTGGCTTCCTCGGTCCATTCAAAACGTTTATTTTTTCGCAAGAGTGCAGTGATGGGTTGCACCACACGTGAAAACTCCGGGATAAACCTGCGATAAAAGTTGGCAAAACCAAGCATGCTTTGGACACCTTTCACCGAACTAGGTGATGGCCATTTGAGGATGGCATCCACTTTCCGTGAATCCATTCGGACCCCTTTAGGTGTCAGGATGAATCCGAGAAACTCAACCTCGGTGGTATGGAAAACACATTTTTCCAGCTTGGCAAACAGTTTGTGCTGGCGCAGTTTCTCTAGGACGGCCCTGACATGCTTTCTGTGATCAGATTCGAAGAGGAGTACACAAGAATGTCATCGATATACATGACAACACATACATCGATGAGTTCCCGAAGGACATCGTTCATGAAGAATTGGAAGGCTGCAGGCGCGTTGCACAACCCGAAAGGCATCACCTGGTATTCGAATAGTCCATATTTTGTACGGAAGGCCGTTTTCCATTCGTCGCCTTCTTTTACTCCTACCAGATGATAAGCCCCCCGGAGATCTAACTTGGTGTATACGCAAGCGTCCTTCACCTGGTCAAGGAGTTCAGGGATCAGAGGCAGAGGGTAACGATTTTTAACAGTTATCTGGTTCAATGCGCGGTAATCGATACAAGTTCTAAGGTCGCCTTCTTTTTTAGGCACGAAGAACAAAGCTGAGGATGTCGGGGACTCTGACGGGCGAATGAAACCATTGGCGAGGTATTGATCTAAATATTGTCTCAAATGCAGATTCTCTGGTTCAGTAAGGGCGTAAATCCTGCTACAAGGGGGTTGTGCACCGGGCACCAGATCGATTTGGCAATCGTAGGATCCTTGGAGAGGTAACGTGTTGGCCTGTTCCTTTTAGAAGACGTCCTGAAAGTCTTGGTACTCTGGAGGTAGTTGCACGGGGACAGAGGTTACTGATGCTAGATTAATATTTGGATTTTCTGGGTAGCAGGTTTGTGCACAATCCGGGAAGGTTATTCTCTTCGCTCGCCAATCAATTCGAGGATTATGTGTCTCTAACCAAGGGATTCCGAGAATAAGCTGAAACTGTGGAGCCTTGATTACATCAAACACAACTGCCTCCCGATGGCCATCCGGACCTACAAGTGTCACCTCAGCTGTGGAATGTGTTACCGGTCCAGAGGCAATTTTGGTTCCATCTACTGTGGTGATGACATCTTTGTTGGTTTTAGGACGCAGAGGGAGGTTTATCCTAGAGACCAATTCTCGATCCACATAGTTTCCTATAGCCCCGCTATCGATGTATGCCTTTATAGCATGCAACCGTTTAGGCTGTTCCGGATCTACGAGGACCATTGGCACAATGAAATGCGAGGTCTGAGAGTTAGTTTTCAAGCTCGGCAAGCGGACCCCTACGCTTGCCGGGCGTGGTCGTTTCCCGATACAGAGTTTCCATGGATTTTATCAGCGGCTCCTACCACCTTCTTGGGTAGCTTAACCGGGCAATCTCGTAGAAAGTGTCCAGAGGACCCACAATAAAGGCATAATTGCATCTGTCGTCTTCTTTCCCGTTCTTTTTGAGTTAGGGGTCCTTTAACCCCTCCGATTTGCATAGGCTCCGAGCCATCAGCCCCCTTGGGGTTAGCGTGGGTCTTGGCCAACACCGGGGTTTCAAACTTGGACCGATCTGCTTTTCTGTTTTGCAGCCTGTGATCCAATTGGACCACTAAGTCTATATATTCAGTGCATTCTTGGGGCGAATTTACAACTTGTGCCAGGACATCTTTAAGTTCTCCGCGTAGACCTCGATAGAATAACGTGATTCTTTTATCCTCTGGCCAACCAGTTTCCACAATTAGTCTATTGAAGGTTGCAATGTAGGATAGAAGGTCTTGATTGCCCTGTCGCAGAGATAGTAGTTCGTCATCCAGAGCCTGTCCCTGGGAGTGCCGAGCAAATAACCTTTCCATGCTTGTTTGAAATCCTTGAAAATCACGAAGAATCGGGTCATCTTGAGTTACCAGTGGGACTGACCAATCGGCAGCACAGCCGCTGAGATATGACAACACAAAGGCTACCTTGGTCTGATCATTAGGGAAGGCCCCAGGTCTGCATAGGAAGTGCAAACGACACTGATTCATGAATACGGCGAATCGTTTGGGGTCCCCAGCAAAGCGTTCAGGTGGGGCCAGCGGCATGTTTCCAGGTAGATTAATCTGCACCGGGTTACTGGAAACCACAGGAGCGGGGTTCCCCCCGGAACCGGGTAAAGGAGTTTGTCCAGCTTGACCTTGCAAAAGCTGTCTAGACAGGTCATCAGCTCTATCCTTTATTATAATCACTTCCCTCCTGAGGGCACTAGTCTCTTGACGAGCGGCGTGTACTTCGGCCCGTAATTCCCCCAGTAATTGGGCCAACTGGTCAGTTTCGGAAGTTTCCATAGCGCCTGGGTGGGAATTTGTAGGAAGGCTTTGCGTTCTGTAACGCTCACCTGGTTCCCACGGGGGCGCTGGTCTAGTCTGGATTGCTGTGGCCTCTTCTAGCGTGATGCGCAGGACCCGGAACACCGATTGGACAGGACCTCCAAATCGTGCTTGCCTGGCCCGTAGGAATATCCTTCTGCAGATGAGAAAGGGGATTAACAGTCTGCATAATAGTGTGCTAGCTCCCCCCTTTCCCCCTTCGTTCCTCTCTAACTTCCTCCAAACCCCGGTTTAAGCTCACCTTATGGTTTGGAAGGATGAACTCTCCATCCTGCTTCTGGTGCAGGGGCGCGCGTTCGTCCAGTTACTTTACTGGTTTTCAGAATGGCGCTGGCAAAATCCACTTGACTTTCCTGAGCGATGCGCCGTAAGTATGAAAGTTCAAAGTTCAAGTGAGGCCCCCTTTATGTTGTCTTTCTAACCTGTGATCTGTCCTTTATTTCAGGTGCAGAATGAAGGCGATGCGTCGAGGGGTTAAACTGCCGAGGTGAGTAGTGATGAGGGCGATCCCTCTAAATGTCCTTATCATTCCCCAGAAATGTCTCTTGTCCTTTCCACATAGGGGCCGGGGTACGGTACCTGCCAACGGGGCGGCGCCGACCCGAAATGTGGAAGAAAAGCCGGTAAGTATTTTGGCTGTTAATCAGGCTTTCCTTCTGCGTTCCTTCTGCTCACCTTTTGTTTCTTCCTCTCTCCCCTAGGTGCAGAGATGTGGCGTCCGATGCTGACAGCCGCGTTGGAGCCGGGAGATGTCTCGAGGACAGGTGAGTGAAGCGTGGTGCTGCAGCGAGCAACGCAATGCTTTTAAATGGAAGTCTTTTTCAGGGATGCTGGCGAGAAGATTCCGGATGCAGGTAAGAAGTTTGAAATAGTCCTTGGTTTTCACCTTTCTCTTCTCTTCCTTCCTTGCAGGTCTTCCAGGTTCGAGGCGGGCGTGGCTGGAGTCCAGGAGCAGGAGCAGACACAGTGAGCGTTAAGCTGCAGGAAGCAGAACAACACGAAGCATGAGCTGCTGTCTGGGCGTGGCTTAAATAGCCTCTGTGATGCCGGAAATGCATCTGAGGGACAGGGCCTCTGAATCCTTGTCCTTTTTCTGTTTTTACCGTGTGTTCTGTCATGTTTTCTGCCCAGGAGTCCATGAGGGACTCCTGGCAGTGCAGCTCTCTTTTGGTTTGGTGAACAGACCCATGGGATACCCTTATGGCACCCATGGGTAGGGGTACAACCCTGTGCCCCTAGTGTATGTTTTTGGGCACCTGTGGGTGGCCCACAGAGCAGGGTATGGGCTGGTGGCAGCTCCATGCTGAATTTGACAGGTGCTCTGGGTGTCCTCCATTTTGGGATACCCAGGCCCTGCCATTGGAATCAGTTGATTCCTGATAGGAAACAAGATGGCCCCTGTGGCCTCTTGCTTTCTATTGCCTGTTATCTTGTTTTTCCCAAAGTCCTGGGAAGCCCTGACTCTGTCCCTTCCCCCTGACTGGCTGTTGGGTGGAAGTTCCATATATGGTGTTGTTGTAAAGGCCCAGCTAGACTGACTGGAGCCTTCCCAGTGACTGTATGTTATGGGTACCTCCTGTGGGTGGGACCTGGGTGAATGGAGTGTGTGACCAATATACACTCCTTGTTGTGGTTGTCTGGTTTCTGGCATGAGAGACAAAGACTGAGACAGCCCTGCCCGAAACTGGCCTGAATGCAGTGTGTAGTGTTGAATGGCTGGGTACTTGTCCCAATCCACATTCCTTGTTGTGAGTGTCTGAAAGGGAGGAGTGTGGCCTGAATGCACTGTGTGCCTGATTGGCTGACTGACTGCATGAATGCCCTTCTGTGTGATTGGCTGCTGTGTGTGTGCCAGCAGTGTGGATGAGAGACAGAATAGTATATCTGGGGACCTCTCACCACTGGAAATTGTTCAGAAGCATTCAGAAGCTGAGTCTCCACTCAAGAGTAACTGGATTTGCTGATCCTCGACGTCCAGCTGGAAGAAGAAGACTTGCTGTGGCATTTGCTTCGACGGAACTGAAGGTTGTCGAAATCGTCGAGGACTGACCCGAGAGAGGACCTGGTAAGGCGCCCTCTTCCCGTGCTCCGAGGGACCATCGAGCACCGCTGAATCTTCGCCGAAGCGCCCTGGAAGTCAGACCCTCGAAAGGCTGCCGACCCGAGACGGGACCGCCGAGGAGATCGAAGTGAAGCACCCGGACCTCGACGCTGTCGAAGTCCATTGCCGTCGACCAGGGTTCGCAGGTCTGTGTAACCGCTGGAGGCCCGTCGAAGTTGTGTTGCCCAGCCGTGGGAACCACTTGACGCCGTGCCGCCGACGACCGGAGCCGTCCGCTCCTTGCCTAAGAACATTTGACTCGAAGGACTCCCTCGTCCGCACCGTCGACCGCTTTTGCCCTGCCGGAGAAAGTCGAGGACGACCAACGCGCCGAGGAGAATCCGCCGGTGGGTTTCCCGCCACCTCACGATCCCAAAGACTCGAGCGACTCGACGCCCTTGCTGGGCTCCCGTCTCTACAATCTTTGCGGTCCAGAACTATTGTCATCGAGGTGCCCCGCACACCTCCGCCTTGCAGGACGCCGACGCCCCGACGCCGACGAGCACCGCTCGGACGAAGCTGCCGCCTCTTCGACATCATTCTACCTCGTTTGTCGACGGACGTTCGACGCCCCGTGCCTCCCGCTTGAAAGGGAAGGCATTCAAGAAGGGCCGTCGATTCCCCGTCGCCGAACCCCGAGGTCTTCGACGTTTCTCTACGCCTCTCGACGATCCGTGACTCCTGCTTAAAAGGGGGTCATTCAAGAAGGATCTGTCGACGCCTCTTCGAAGAACTCGACTCCACCAGGTACATTGGGGGGGTAAAAACATTGTAGGAGAGAACAAGACTGTTGAACAATATATGGACTGGGCTTGTGTCATATCCCTTTATTTTACAGGTTGCCCAGGTGGGGGGATCTCCACACAGAACTGTGTCCAGTGGTAGGGGCCAGTATTCTGCCTATTGTTTCAACCCTCTGTTATCTCTCCTCTCTCTATTGCTGGTTTCCTTCTTATTGATCTGTGTGCCATTTTAACAGTATTGTGAATGCACTTTAATGAGGTCTAATATTAGTGGTACCACTTTAGAATTGTAGATATTTACCATTGCTGATTTTCCTGAGCACAAAGTGCGTTATTGTGATAAGTGTACATAACCCTTGAATATTAATTATATAAAGACTGTGTTTTCAGTAATACAGTGTGTGGACATTCCTTTGTGGGGGCTTGGGGATACCCTGTACTTAAGAACCAGCCTGCATCACCTCCTGAGAAGCTAGGCCTTGATTGCTCGTCCATCGCTACCGTAATCGAGAATCTTGGCTGGGGTCTTCTGTGCCTCTCCTCTACCATATAGAGAGCGGAAGTACAGACCCCCCCACCGGTCTTGACAAGCTGGTGGCAGCGGTGGGATGCTTATGGTTTTAAGACTCAGTGTATAACCGTGCCACTTACAAAATATCCGCACTTTATTAGATTAAGGTTTGGGTGTGTACCAAATAACTGCATTACAGGCAATGGAGCCCATTGCAAATGGTAAATTGACTCGGATGAGCTTAGAGGCTCTCCAGAGTGCTTGTGAAGCCAGGGAGTTGGACTTTGTGGATAAGTCTAGGGCTGAGCTGATAGCTGCCCTGGTGGACTACCAGACTGATGGTGAAACCCTTGATGAAGGGGGGGATGCAACCAGTGAGGACTCTGCCCCTGGGGTTGTCGCTGAATCTGTTTCTGGGAATGCCACCATTCCTGCTGCCTCTGTTCCAAACCCCAGCAATTCCATGGAACTTGAGTTATTAAGGATGAAATTGGCCTTTGAATATCGCAAGTTGGAAATAGAAGCTGAGCTTAAGAAAGAGGAGCTGGCACAGCAAGTGGAACTCAAGAATAGGGATCTTGCGCTCAAAGACAAGGACACTGAATGTCAGAGAATCCAGCTAGAGAGAGCTAGAGTGGAGACTTCAGCTAGACCAATTGAGAGTGGCAGGTCCCCAGCCACCAAGTTTATGAAAGATTTGGTTGGTGTGTTTGTGGAGGGTTCAGATATCCTCCAATGGATTGAAGCGTTTGAAATGGCTTGTGCAATTCATGATGTAGATAAAAGAGATTGGGCTAAGTGTTTGTTAAGCAGAGTGCCTCAAACTGGATATGACTGTATTCTGAAGCTGAGTGTGGAAGAAAGGGGTCAGTATGAGTGTATGAAGTCTGCTTTGATTGCCAAGTTTGGCAAGACACCTGCCCAATACCTTAAAAGGTTCAGGGAATTTAAGAAAAGAGAGAATGTGTCTTGGGTTGACTGGGTGAGTACTGCGCACATGAACATGATGGGGTGGATTGATGGATACAAGGTGAAAACTTTTGTTGAGTTGTCCCACCTCTTGTTTTTTGAGCATTTTTCTGAAGCCTGTTCACCGGAGCTGCGTCAGTATGTGGCTGACCAGAACATTTTGGACCCCTTTAAGCTGGCTAGGTTGGCTGACAAGTGGGTCTCCCACCGGGTGTCCCCTAAGGACTCCAGTGGGAAGGACAAGGACAAAGAAAAGGGGGCCTCTCAGAAAGCTGAGGAGTCCCAAAAGCAGTCACAGTCGGGTAAACCAAAACCTTCCTCTCCTAAGACCCAAAAATCTAGTGGGGATAAGTCCTCTGTGGGTGGGAATAAGAGTAGTGGTCCACCTGCTGCAAAGCAGGCTCCCAGTGGTTCCAGTACCGTACCCCGCACTCCTGGCACTTGTTGGGATTGTGGGGCTCTGGATCACAAAAGGGGTGACCCCAAGTGTAAAGGTAAGGCACTTGGAGTACAGGCTGTCAGCCTGACCTACCCTTACCCCGTGTCTGAGGTGGAGGCCACTGTCCTCCCCTCCTCTACAGGAATCACATTTGGTGCTCCAGTAGAGATTTCCTTAGTGTCCCTTGGGGCCTGGGACCAGTACGCAGAAGTACTGGCGACTATCCCACAGAACACCCGTAGATTTTTGAGAAGTGTCCTCTTGAATGGCCAGCCTTCTACTGGTTTGAGAGACACTGGGGCAAGCATGACAGTGGTGGACAGGACCCTGCTCAAGCCAGAGGACTATGAAGGTGCTCCTCTGCAAACCACCAGGTTAGCTGGTGGGCCTCCCAAATTATCGCCTGTAGCCCTAGTCACACTCATGATTGGAGACAAGACAGCAAGGCTTCCTGTCCTGGTTCAGGACAATGTCCCTGCTAACATTCTGTTAGGAAATGATCTAGTAGAGTTGGGGTTGATCTCGGATGGTCTTCCCATGACTGCTGCTGCAGTCACTAGGTCACAGGTGACACCGGGTCTGGCTGTGAGTCAGGTATCCGAGCCAAAGGCGAGGCCTAAGGCAAGAAGAAGGAAGACCAAGAAGGCCACCTCTGTGGAGGGAACACCTTCTCTTCCTGCTGTTCCGACAGCACCCAATGGGATCCATGCTCCGGACGGGCTGGGTCCAGCGGAAAACCCAAACTCAACTCCTGTGGGAGAAGAGACAGAAGACTCTCCTGTGGGAGAGGTTCTCAACCCGGAGGATCATCCCGACCTTCAATGCTTGTTAGCTGAAGGGGGACCCTCCCGGGCAGACTTCTGTAAGGGACAGAGAGAGTGCCACTCTCTCGAGGGCCTGAGGAAACAGGCCCTGTCCCAGGCACAAGGTGAAGTGCCTAGGACATTCAAGATTTATTGGGAGGGTGAGCTCCTTGTTAGTGAGCCCACTAAGCCCGAACCTGGTGCCCGCAAGAGGTTGGTGGTACCCCAGGTTTACAGGCCCTTCCTACTGCAGTTGGCGCATGAGGTGCCCTTGGCTGGTCATCTTGGGACCAAGAAGACTAAGCAGAGGCTCTCTGCCCATTTCTACTGGCCACGGATGGGAGTAGAGGTGGAGTCCCACTGCAGGACCTGCCCAACTTGTCAGTTGTCTGGCAAGACTGGAGGCAGGGTCATTGCCCCACTGCAGCCATTACCAGTGGTTGGCACACCATTTGAGAGGGTGGGCATCGACATCGTCGGTCCCCTTGACCCTCCCACTTCAGGTGGACATCGGTTCATCCTGGTCTTGGTAGATCATGCCACCAGGTACCCTGAGGCAATACCCCTTCGGACTGTTACTGCCAAGGTGGTTGCCAGGGCTCTCCTGGGCATTTTCACCCGTGTTGGATTCCCCAAGGAGGTTGTCTCTGACCGAGGATCCAACTTCATGTCTAGTTACATGAAAACCATGTGGAAAGAGTGCGGGGTAACCTACAAGTTCTCCACCTCTTACCACCCCCAGACCAATGGTCTGGTTGAGAGATTTAACAAAACTCTCAAGGGCATGCTAGGTGCTTTGGAAGAGCCCCTAAGGAGGAAATGGGATCTCCTCCTGCCATGCCTGCTGTTTGCTTACAGAGAGGTACCTCAAGAGGGTGTTGGTTTCAGCCCCTTTGAGTTACTCTTTGGACATCCCGTGAGGGGGCCCCTCGCCTTGATCCGAGAAGGCTTGGAAGCCACCCCTCCAGGTCCCGCCAAGCAAGTGGGGGACTATGTGTTAGGCCTCAGGCGGAGGATGACACAAATGATGGGTCAGGCAACAGCAAATCTCAAGGCCAGCCAGGAATTGAATAAGTACTGGCATGACCTGAAAGCTTCGCAAGTGGATTGGACTCCGGGACAGGAAATCCTTGTGATGGAGCCTACCAAGCCTAGAGCTTTGGCAGACAAGTGGACTGGACCCTTCAGGATCATCTCCAAGATGGGCGAAGTCAATTATCTGGTGGACATGGGAGCCTCTGGGGTAGCCCCCCAGGTATTCCATGTCAACAGGCTCAAGCCTTTCCACAGGCGAGCAGAGGTCTCATGTCTCTTGCTAGCTTCAGGGCAAGAAGAGGATGAGAGTGAGCCCCTTCCTGATTTGCTGCATAGCAACCCTCAGGATGGCTCAGTGGAGGGAGTACAACTCTCTCCCGATTTGACAACAGAGCAGCAGAGGGCCTGCCGGGCTTTGCTCCAGCAGTATGCCCCTCTGTTTTCACTGACACCGGGCCTTACACCGTGGTGTAAGCACGAAATTGACACTGGTGACAGTGTGCCTGTCAAAAGCAGGAGCTATCGTATGTCAGATACCGTCAAAAACCACATCCAGGCTGAGGTCGCCAAGATGTTGGATCTGGGTGTTATTGAACCCTCCACCAGTCCCTGGTCCAGTCCAGTGGTCCTTGTCCCCAAGGCAAGTTCCCCGGCGGGTACCAAGGATTGGAGGTTCTGTGTGGACTACCGAGGAGTCAATGCCGTCACCAAAACTGACGCGCACCCATTGCCCAGGGCTGATGAGCTCGTGGACACTATAGGTGCTGCCAAATTTGTGAGCACCTTTGACCTTACCTCAGGCTATTGGCAAATAGCTCTGACGGACCATGCCAAGGAAAAGACGGCATTCTCCACACCTGAGGGACTCTACCAGTTTAGGGTCATGCCCTTTGGGTTGAAGAATGCCCCTGCCACCTTCCAGAGATTGGTCAACCATGCGCTCAGTGGGCTGGAAGCCTTTTGTGTGGCTTACTTAGACGACATTGCCGTCTACAGTTCCACCTGGGAAGAGCATTTGACACATCTGGATAAGGTGTTGCAGGCCTTGAAAAGGGCTAACCTCACTATCAAGGCCACCAAGTGCCAGATAGCTCAGGGGAAAGTTACCTATCTTGGTCATGAGGTAGGAGGGGGTCAAATCCAACCTCTCTCCAGTAAAGTACAGGACGTACAGAACTGGGAGACTCCCACTACTCAAACCCAGGTGAGAGCCTTTTTGGGCCTCACTGGGTACTATCGCAATTTCATGGCAGACTATGGAACCATAGCTGCACCCCTGACAGCTCTAACTTCACCCAAACAGCCTAGGAAGGTTAATTGGACTGAAGACTGTCAGAGGGCCTTTGATGGCTTGAAAGAAAGTCTGTGTAGGGCACCTGTGTTGAGTGCGCCTGACTACAGCCGACCCTTTATCGTCCAGACGGATGCCTGCGACACCGGAATTGGAGCTGTCTTGTCCCAGTTAGATGACAAAGGGAGAGAACATCCTATCATATTCATCAGTAGACAACTCAAGGGTAGAGAACTTAGGTGGGCTACTGTTGAAAAGGAATGTTTTAGTATAGTTTGGAGCCTTAGGCGTTTTAGGCCCTACCTTACGGGGTCCACCTTCAAGGTCCAAACAGATCATAAGCCCCTGAAGTGGCTTATGCAGATGAAGGGTGAGAATCCGAAATTGCTCAGGTGGTCGATTAGCCTACAAGGGCTAGACTTCACCATAGAGCACAGACCAGGGAAGAGTCACGATAATGCAGATGGCCTTTCCAGAAGGTATGTTGACCGTCTGGATGAGGGTGTCTATCCCGTGGGAGATTAGGCACCCTCCACCTCAGTCTGGGGGGGGCGACTGTGATGCCGGAAATGCATCTGAGGGACAGGGCCTCTGAATCCTTGTCCTTTTTCTGTTTTTACCGTGTGTTCTGTCATGTTTTCTGCCCAGGAGTCCATGAGGGACTCCTGGCAGTGCAGCTCTCTTTTGGTTTGGTGAACAGACCCATGGGATACCCTTATGGCACCCATGGGTAGGGGTACAACCCTGTGCCCCTAGTGTATGTTTTTGGGCACCTGTGGGTGGCCCACAGAGCAGGGTATGGGCTGGTGGCAGCTCCATGCTGAATTTGACAGGTGCTCTGGGTGTCCTCCATTTTGGGATACCCAGGCCCTGCCATTGGAATCAGTTGATTCCTGATAGGAAACAAGATGGCCCCTGTGGCCTCTTGCTTTCTATTGCCTGTTATCTTGTTTTTCCCAAAGTCCTGGGAAGCCCTGACTCTGTCCCTTCCCCCTGACTGGCTGTTGGGTGGAAGTTCCATATATGGTGTTGTTGTAAAGGCCCAGCTAGACTGACTGGAGCCTTCCCAGTGACTGTATGTTATGGGTACCTCCTGTGGGTGGGACCTGGGTGAATGGAGTGTGTGACCAATATACACTCCTTGTTGTGGTTGTCTGGTTTCTGGCATGAGAGACAAAGACTGAGACAGCCCTGCCCGAAACTGGCCTGAATGCAGTGTGTAGTGTTGAATGGCTGGGTACTTGTCCCAATCCACATTCCTTGTTGTGAGTGTCTGAAAGGGAGGAGTGTGGCCTGAATGCACTGTGTGCCTGATTGGCTGACTGACTGCATGAATGCCCTTCTGTGTGATTGGCTGCTGTGTGTGTGCCAGCAGTGTGGATGAGAGACAGAATAGTATATCTGGGGACCTCTCACCACTGGAAATTGTTCAGAAGCATTCAGAAGCTGAGTCTCCACTCAAGAGTAACTGGATTTGCTGATCCTCGACGTCCAGCTGGAAGAAGAAGACTTGCTGTGGCATTTGCTTCGACGGAACTGAAGGTTGTCGAAATCGTCGAGGACTGACCCGAGAGAGGACCTGGTAAGGCGCCCTCTTCCCGTGCTCCGAGGGACCATCGAGCACCGCTGAATCTTCGCCGAAGCGCCCTGGAAGTCAGACCCTCGAAAGGCTGCCGACCCGAGACGGGACCGCCGAGGAGATCGAAGTGAAGCACCCGGACCTCGACGCTGTCGAAGTCCATTGCCGTCGACCAGGGTTCGCAGGTCTGTGTAACCGCTGGAGGCCCGTCGAAGTTGTGTTGCCCAGCCGTGGGAACCACTTGACGCCGTGCCGCCGACGACCGGAGCCGTCCGCTCCTTGCCTAAGAACATTTGACTCGAAGGACTCCCTCGTCCGCACCGTCGACCGCTTTTGCCCTGCCGGAGAAAGTCGAGGACGACCAACGCGCCGAGGAGAATCCGCCGGTGGGTTTCCCGCCACCTCACGATCCCAAAGACTCGAGCGACTCGACGCCCTTGCTGGGCTCCCGTCTCTACAATCTTTGCGGTCCAGAACTATTGTCATCGAGGTGCCCCGCACACCTCCGCCTTGCAGGACGCCGACGCCCCGACGCCGACGAGCACCGCTCGGACGAAGCTGCCGCCTCTTCGACATCATTCTACCTCGTTTGTCGACGGACGTTCGACGCCCCGTGCCTCCCGCTTGAAAGGGAAGGCATTCAAGAAGGGCCGTCGATTCCCCGTCGCCGAACCCCGAGGTCTTCGACGTTTCTCTACGCCTCTCGACGATCCGTGACTCCTGCTTAAAAGGGGGTCATTCAAGAAGGATCTGTCGACGCCTCTTCGAAGAACTCGACTCCACCAGGTACATTGGGGGGGTAAAAACATTGTAGGAGAGAACAAGACTGTTGAACAATATATGGACTGGGCTTGTGTCATATCCCTTTATTTTACAGGTTGCCCAGGTGGGGGGATCTCCACACAGAACTGTGTCCAGTGGTAGGGGCCAGTATTCTGCCTATTGTTTCAACCCTCTGTTATCTCTCCTCTCTCTATTGCTGGTTTCCTTCTTATTGATCTGTGTGCCATTTTAACAGTATTGTGAATGCACTTTAATGAGGTCTAATATTAGTGGTACCACTTTAGAATTGTAGATATTTACCATTGCTGATTTTCCTGAGCACAAAGTGCGTTATTGTGATAAGTGTACATAACCCTTGAATATTAATTATATAAAGACTGTGTTTTCAGTAATACAGTGTGTGGACATTCCTTTGTGGGGGCTTGGGGATACCCTGTACTTAAGAACCAGCCTGCATCACCTCCTGAGAAGCTAGGCCTTGATTGCTCGTCCATCGCTACCGTAATCGAGAATCTTGGCTGGGGTCTTCTGTGCCTCTCCTCTACCATATAGAGAGCGGAAGTACAGACCCCCCCACCGGTCTTGACAGCCTCCAAAGAAGTCCCAGGTATGTATCCTTCCCCAACTAGGTATGTATCCTTCCCTGGCCACGCCCGAGTGAAAAAATAGTCCCTATGAAAAAATAGTCCCTTTCAGGTCTCAGGGAGGCCTGAAGCATGCAGCATGGTCTGCATCAGGTAAGTGCACAAAACACCTCCCTTTATGAGCCTGGCGCCTATGGCGCCAGGATTGATGTCTAACATGAGCCTGGCGTCAAAGGCACCAGGACTGAGTCCAAAGAGCCCCTATAAGGGGCCACTGGGCTTTTACCCGAGGGCATGATGCCTGCTTCCGGGGGTGCTGGGCCTGGCCTGGTGCTCCGGGGGTAGGCATCATGACAGTATTCTATACTCAAAATGCATCCAAGAGAAAGCAATTTGTCAGTCCACGTGTTACCTAGGGAAAAAAAGAAAACAAGAAAGGACAATCAGGAAATATATCCAAATGTCAAGCCAAATACAGCTGGTAGTGGATTACCAGCTACGAGTTTCTAAATAACCCACATGACTTCTAGACTAGTAAGTGTGAAATATATAAACACTAGGCACCACATTAGGGGGCAATTCAAAACCACTATTTATTTCAAAATATTTTTATTGGCATTTTAAGATTTGCATTACATCAGTGTCAATTTCCCTTCCTACTGATTATCTCCGCCATTCTGCAGTAAAAACATAAAAACATAAAAAGTCTGTAGCCCAAAATTACATTTTGGTAAGTACAGCTGGGGGTAATTTACCATCTGATTGATGGTCTAAGTACACACTTCCTGCAGTCCGCTGCAGCACACTATTTTGAGGATAGGTTTGTGGAAAATAAAGTCTTCACGGTTTGGTACTGCAAGACTGGGTTCGGTCATGTACCCAGTTGACTGTTGTGCTGACTGCGGTAAAGAGAGAGAAAAGCAAGCAATATGCCTACATGAGACACAAGAGGAAGAAGTGCAGCTCACATTGTCTTGTAGTACTGTACTTAGAACAAGGAGTTTACCTGAAGTTAGAAATTAGCATAGTCTTACTCTGGGCGTCGCTGTACGTAGTGCACTGGGTGGCGGAAAGTCGTAATTACACAGCAGCAACAAATCTTGCTGGTCCAGTAAGCACGGCAACTGTGCCTCTCATTGTTTTGTATGAAGAAAAACACATATAAATAGCAACAGATGCAGTGGTCTCTACTTACCAAAATCATTGGCAATTGCTATGCCAAACAAATATTATTTTTTCAACATCTTTCCCCTTGTTTGCTTCTTTCATTTAACATAGTTTTGTCACACATGGTGTCACCAAAGACACCTCATGGGCCAAAACAAAATATGTAAGATCTGACATAAGCACCCAATTAAGATCCACTGTGGCAAATGTAAAAACCGTCCTCTTCTGTAGACCTATTACGTTATGTTATGTTATTTGGCATTTATATAGCGCTCTACATATCATTAGTATGACCTCAAAGCGCGGTGGGTTGAACGCCCTCGGGGACCGTAGTCCAGGTCAGTCGAGAGAGTAAGGTGTCATAGGGTGCTTGGGTGCACCAATTATGTTCTCAGCTGATGAGATTGCCTGATGGTAGCTGCATCATAGCATTAGGTGTGTTGGTATTTGATATCAGTTGAATGTGTGCAGTGTGGAGGTTGGTCACCAAGACTGGGTCCTGGCTGTGTTAGGCATGTGTAGGATGGTTATGCGTGCAGCTAGGCCGATTTTCGTGGGGTATAGCTGTGTTTTATCAAAATGTTGAGGTGTTCATGTAGTATTGTTTGTATGTAAGCAGCTAGGCTGACATTGGCGTGTAGCTTCGCTATTGTGTGTTGGTGTAGAGTAGAGAGTGAGCATAGTGATAGGAGAGGTGAGAGTCTGGTGGAGGTTTTGATCTAGCAAGCTTGCTATTCTGGATTTCAATTGCGCGTTTGCAAATGCTGCGCTGAGAGTAAACTAAGTTGTCACGATCGATGCCCCTGACCCCCTCATTTATAACAGCCATCTCGCAGCAGTGGGGCTTAAGCCCTTCACACTGGCCCCAAGGGCTTTACAACTCCATCAGAAACATACATGGAGTCAGTCCTGGCACCTTTGGCCCCAGGCTCATTATCAGGAATAAAGCAATACCAGTTTTGGACCTTAATCCAACATGGATGCCTATTACACAGCTCAGTTCTTTAGAACCAAGCCATGCGGTTTAGTGTTTTGGGTGTGGCTGGGCCTGGAACTACTTGGCCTGGAACTACTTTACCTGGGCTATTTAAACCACATCCAAACAGCAGAACATGCTTCACGTTATTCTGCACTCCTGCAGTGTAATGCTCACCATGTCCAGCTCCTGCTCATCTGCTTCTCCGCGGGCCTGATCCTGAAGCCCTAGATCCGGATTCCATTAATAACCTGGAAGAACAAGAACAGCATTAGCGAGCAAGAACACTTACCTGTGAAGTAACCAATCTTGCATCCATCCTGCGCTTCGCTTACCTCGCCCATCTCCAGAGTTCGCCCCAACCTGCAAAGGTAAAGAAACAAGGACAGCATTAATAACAATTCTTACCTGGACAAGCAGCAAGTCCTGGCAGCACCCTGAGCTTCTCTTACCTCGCCCAACTCTGGGTTTCACCGCAACCTGCAAGGGAGAAGGAACAAGGTCAGCATTAACAAAGCACTTGCCTGGGCAAGCAGCGCTTTGATCGCTCATCACTCCGGTACATCACTGCAACCTGTACAAAGAAGAGAAGAGAACACAGGTTAACAATTAACACCAATAAACAGCGCAGCGCTCTGCACATCAATAACTCACTGTGGTCTTCGCCATCGGTGCGGCAACTACGAGATCGCAACCATCCCTGTGAAAACAAAAAGAGACATTGTTAGGGAAAAGCGTAGTGGAGCAAGACGCCAAGAAAACAGAGACATGGAGGGAAATAAAGAGACAGAATAAAGATGGCAAATACATTATAACGCACCTGGAAGACAGCAAGCAAAGTCAGAGTCACAGCCGGTCTGGAACTAACATAAGGGCACATGGACCAGTGAAACAACTAGGTCCACGGAACGCCCGCACCAACCACGTTCCCCTGCACAGAGACGCAGGACGGAGAGTTCAACACACAAAAGGTGAGCAGTAACCCCAAGGGAGGGGACCAGAGGGAGGTGGGAGTCCACCCATCACAGAACCAGTATCTTAACCCTCCATTTTCCTGTTATTGGCGCTGCCCAATGTCTGGCACATAACCAAGCAGAGAGGGGTCCAGGATAGCGCTTAGACCTCCATACAGTATCGTGTGACGCCCCCGTGGATACCAGGTGAGCGTAACATTAGTAACTTAATATGCCCACTCAGTGGCGTCATTGCTCAGGTTGCAAGATCTCAGCAGCCTTAGATGGTCTTAATTGTCATTATTTAAAGAGCCAGATCTTTAGAGCACTGCGGAAGGCCATGTATTCGTGGGTGTGTCGAATATATGGGGGTAGTGAATTCCACAGAGTTGGAGCCAAGGTTGAAAAGGCGGATCCTCTTATCCTGACAGAATTAGAGGTTGGAATCAGTAGAAGGAGGGCAGTGCTTGATCTTAGGGTGCGAGATGGAGGTGTAGGGTTTTATCTTCTCTTGTAGGTAGCAGAACTAGTTCAAAAAGTTAAATCCAAAAAAGAGTCCTTTGCACATAGCTCTCCAAGAACTATTAGTTACATAAAAGAACAAATATATGCGCTTGCACAAGTTAAAAAAAACTTAAGCAGTACTCAAATGTGGTCTAACCATAACATGTTCAAAAGTGTTACTATCCCAGGGCTACTAAAAAAAAGAAAACTTGGGGGGTGAGAGGGGTGTCCGAAGGCACTCGTAATAGCCACAATCATTTAGAGCTCCTGCAGCAGCAGATGTCATTGCGCCTGAAGCACGTCCCAAGCGGGCATGACCAGTGGAAAATAGCAGCCCGGCCCGGCCTTCTGAGCACCCGGTGCTGCAAGGAACGCCTGTGAAATGAACGGCCCCTCCTAGCGGAGGACTGGGTGGGGGTGTGTGGAGGGGGAGAGTGTCCTGCTGCCTCATGGAGAGGAGACAATTGCCCACAGTGGTGCTCCGGCAGGAGGTGGTGCTCCACCACTGCCAGGCCGATGCCGCCTCTGAGCTCCCGGAATCCACTGGAGTGAGACCCAACCCCAGAGGGTGCCAGTCGTGTTGCTGCAGAGCTGTGTGCAGGGGTATACATTGGCACCCATAAGGAACTGCATTGCTTACACTGAGGCCCACTGTCATCGTGGTGTAGGTGCCCGAGGAGCTGTGTGAAGAGCGTGGTGTGGACCAGGTGGTGATTCCTTCTAGTGGCTGGCATGAGCAGTGACCCCCCTGGACCCAGAGGATTGGGGGAATACAGGGACCAATCCTGGTGAAGGCTTAACATCAGAGAAAAGGAAACCCTGTAGTGGAGAAGTGACTCTGTACCAAAAGGAGAGCAGTGGCAGACCCCATGTGGCTTGTTGAGATGGAGCCATGGCCAGCCATAAGTGGAGCCTTGACAAGTGTTGGCACTGGAGTCAGAGCAAGGTGTGGGGCCCTGGGGAGAAGAGACACAGGGTTCTCGCTCCAGTGGCTGGTTGGAGGCAGAGGTGCGGACCGCAGCAGGCTCATGTCTCTGAAGAGGGCATCCACCAAGCAAGCAAAACCAACACCATCTCTTATAATTGTTCACCGAGACCAGGGAAAAGAAGGGGAAAGGGGCAGGTGACTCAGCGAAGGAGCATCAGACTGTGAAAACCATGGAGGCTTCAGAGGCAAACCCCTTAATGAAGCAGGACCTGCTGGAGTGCCACGTCATTTCAGGGATGAAACCATGTGTGCTGTCAAGAAGGATATACAGAAAGTGACTGATGACATCCGCAAATCTCTATGGGACCTGTCCAGGGATATGAAGCACATCAACACCAGGGTCAGCGATGCAGATGATTTGCTGCAGTCATTACAGGAAGATGTTATTCACCTACTAGGCGAGCTTGCTGGGGTGAAACAGTGCATGATCTCATTATTTTCCACCATTGAAGACCTGTAAAATAGTCATAGAAGGGAGAACCTATGGATCTGTGGACTTGAGAAGGGTATGCAGGGGGCGGACATTAGAGGCTGGGTCCTGGAGTTCTTCAAGGAGTTATTCCCCAACATTGCAAAGGTTGGCGTCCGCCTTGACTGAGTCCACAGGGTTGGGGCACAGAGGAAGGGCCCCAAGACACTACCTACAGATATCATCATGAAGTTTCATGCATGCTCAGTCAAGGAGAGCATACTGGGGTCCTCAAACAACAAGGTACTATCATCTACCATGGTCAGAAGCTGCTTATTAACCATTATGTGGCCGCCCTCATGCTATCAAGGAGACAGTCATTTCTCCTGATCACTGAGAAGCTGCAATGCTCTAAAATCTAATACCGATGGACATTCCCATTTGGTCTCTTATTCACCTGGGAAGGAAAGCAACAGAGATGCGCGAGCCTTGGGGAAGCAGCCACTATTTAAGGTCTGATGCTTAGCACTACGGATGATAACCTGGATGACAGACATTGGAGAAGAGCTCTGATGGCTCCCAGTGGCCATCTGGACAGACACCCTATGGGTTAGGCATGCGGTGTACCTGAAGTTGAGTTGACCGGTGACTGATGGAAGAATAGCAGGTCATTGGTGCCTCTCTGGAACTGTCTGATAAGTCTAATGTAGCTGTGATGCACCTGGCGTTAGTTGAGGTGGTTGCTGTCTAGTTTAGAGACCCACAACTCTAACCCCTCTGCAAGTAGGGAGGGGGTTGGAATGCTTCAGTACACCCCAGTGTACATATATCTTGTATGGTTAATGTATGGTTAATGTATGGTTAATGTAGCTAATGTATTGTTTTGGTTCTGATTGTTCCTATGTTTGGTTGTTTGTTGGGGGAAATTCTTATGTCATGCTGGGTTGGCATGTTGTACTGCGGGGATGATTGAAGCTATTATCGACTGTGACGGATAGGAGGGTTGCTGTATGGCGTGATGAAGCAGAGTGGAGGTTGCACTGTGCAGAAGCCAGGCATAGCATCAGGGAATGGGTTGGAGGCTCCGAAAATATAATGTGATGGTCGTCAAATCCCATAGGAAGAGAACAATCCTACAACAAAAGCTGAAGCAATTGGTCGATGTGTGCAGTAGAACCACCTGAAGCCTGGTGACACTGCGAGACTGCATAACTGCCCATGTCAATATTTTACCTCCTACAGAATAAAGAAAAGGGGCTGGGCATCCTGTTGAGTAGGGGAGTTCCCTTTCGGGAGGGTGACATCAGCATTGATGATCTGGGGAGATTCCTTTTAATTTCTGGTGAGCTGGAGGGGGGAGCAGGTCACCTTTGCCTCAATCTATGTTCCCAACAAGGAGTACATTATTTCCTTGTGGCTACCCTGGAGGATTTGCGGGTGTTTTCTGCTGAACGAATAGTGTTAGGTGGGGACTTTAATCTGCCCATGGATTCTAATTGGGATACACCCAAGGGGCATTTTGTGGGTGCTGTGCGGCCTTCAGATGCCTTTCTTAAGCAACTTGCCGATTGTGATCTTGTGGATGCTTGGTGGCATGCACATCCAGGGTCTAGGGACTATGCATTCTTCTCCCATTCACATTGGGTTTATTCTAGAATTGATTGTATATTGGGGAGCAGGGATCTCCTTCCACATGTTGAATGGACCAAAATAGTCACTACTGATTTTTTTAGGACCATGTCCTGGTGTCGATCTCTCTTACACAGGCCTCTATCACATGTAAGCACAGACGTGGAAGCGGAATCAGGCTCTCGTGAATGTTTCGGAGGTATGTGGAGAAGTCGAGTAGGCCATTATTGAATTTAGTGTGCATAACTGGGAGGGGCAGGAGGAGGAGACGGTCAGGTGGGATGCCTTTAAAGCCGGGGATTCTAATTTCTAAGGCCTCATTGCTCAATAAGGCTAGATGGGGTCAGTTCTTACTTCCTATCCAGGAAGTCTTGGTAAAGGAAAAAGAAAATAGGGACATGGGCCCCCGGAAAGAGTTCCGGGAAATTCAGGCAGCAAGGAGGCAGCTAAATATGCAATAGTCCGCTAAGGCAGAATTTGCAATGGCACACACTAAGCAGATGTATTTTTAGGAGGGCAATGAAGTGGGAGAATATTAGTGTGGAAGTTGAGGTGGAAGGATAGCGCAGGGAAAATAATGCGGGTTCCGGGCCGGAAGAAGTGCTTTATCCTTCATTGTAGACATTGGGGAGGAATTTGATACGTACTATAGAACCATTTACATGACTGAATACCCCATGCCCGCGAAGATATCAAGCTTCCTTGGCAGCTGCCCCCTGCCTAAACTTGCAGAACACTGGACCCCTCTAAACAGGGAAATCACAAAGGAGGGAATACTGAGGGCTATTTTCTCGATCAGGGTGGGTAAGGCCCCCAGACTGGATGGCTTTATGGCTTCCTTTTATATGCGGTTCTCAGGCTGCCTGCTGACCCAGCTCCACATTCTGTTTAATGGAATATTTGTTCGGCCGGGGGCCTCTAGCACTATGGGGGAGGCCAAGATCTCAATGATCCTGAAAGAGGCTAATGTCCCGGAGGTCTGCAACTTTTACTGCCACATTTAGGTGCTTAATGCCGGCATTTTATAATATATAACAAAATATTAGCAAACAGGTTGGGCAAGGTCCTCCCACACTTGATGGGAGAGGAAGAGCCAGGTTTTTTTTAGGGGGCAGCATGGTGCGGATATTGTCAGAAAGCTAGTTTCCCTTATTGATATTGCCAATAAAACACATATTCAGGCGATTCTGATGGGGTTGGATGCAAAGAAGGCATTCTATAGCGTCAAATTGCCTTTTCGGAGTGAGGTGCTCTCCAGGTTTCCCCTCACTAGGGGGAAGAGACAGGGTTGCCTCCTCTCGCGGGTGCTCGTTGCATTAGCGGTTGCGCCCCTGGCGGTGAGGAGATTAGAGGGGAGGAGGGTATTAGGGGCTACCCTATGGGAAGTTGGCCCATAAAATAGCACTATTCGCAGATTACATTATTCTGGCATTGTCAGAACCTGGACTTTCTATATCTACTCTCCTGAGGATCCTGGAGGGCTTCCAGGAGGCCTCAGAGTTTAAATTTAACCTGGACAAAAGTGAGGCACTTCCTCTTAATTGTAGCCAGGGCATCATAGAAAACGTACATAGGTTGACCCTGTTCTGGTGGGTGAAAGTCACTCAAATACCCCTGGGTTTACCTCACGACACGATGCGAGGGCTGTTTCCGGCCAACTACCCAAAACTGTTTTCGGCCATCAGAGAGGAATTGCATAAATGGAGCCCATATGTAAAAACATGGTTTTGGAGGATTGCCTCGATTCAGATGAATATTTTACCTCTATGTTTTCCAATCACTACCAGTGGCTCCCCGGCACCTGTCGAGAGTGCAGTAAGATCTTGAATCCTTTGTGTCGGGAAGAGGGAGGGCAAAGACATCCAGGGTGACCCTCTACAGACTGAGGGACAGGGGAAGGCTTGCGCTTCTACGTCTGAAAAGCTACTAACAGGCTGCCCAGCAGAGACCACTACATGAATGGGGTCAACCTAAACACTACCAAAGGGTGTTGCTGCTCGGAGGAGGAGATAGCGGATAGGGAACTCTGGTATATGCCCTACTTCCCAGGGTGGGTAGACCAGTGAGCATGTATGAGCTGCCGCCTATGAAGAAAAACTCTGTGGTATGGTTTGGAGTGATCTCCAGGTGGGTTTGTCCTCATTTCTGTCTCCCATCACTCCTGTACATTTTAATGCTGACTTCCAGCCAGTGTATTAAGGGGGGCCCTTCTTGGCATGAAATGCGGGAGGGTGTGAATTCTTAGTAGACCTGTTTGATAAATGGCAAACTTGGACATTTGTTTCATGCAAGGCCGCATTTGGGGTGGGTGAGAAGGAATGATATCATTATTTGCAGCTGCGGCACTAGGCATTGCCGCCGGGTAACACATCTTCTGCCACTAGGGATCTCACTGAATTAGAAATTGTCACTTTCTCTGTGATGGATTCAATAGGTTTGATATGTTGACTATATGGAGGCTTAGGGGCTGAGCAGTGCTTTAAATTGCGGATGTATGATCAGGCCAGGCATAGGGAACTGGAAGAGGAGAGTCCAGAGGATCGTCCTTCTCTCAGCACTGGCAGGTAGAATGGTGGTGCTTTGAAATGATGGTCATGAAGGTGCCATTAAAACTAAGTCCAGGCTTAGAGGAATAGTGTGTCTCCTTGGTTTAGAAGGGCATTGGATGACATGTTACAGCAGATACAGTGGTGCCTTGCCATGGCAGTCAGAAAGGAGCAGCTACCCATTATCTCCCCTATTAAGAGTATGGCACTGTGTCGCTACATCAGTGTGGATTTCTGCACCGTCATGACTTATCAACATTACTTGGTCATAATCGATGACTAATCGAGATACCTGAGGTGGAACTCCTATCAGCCTCTGCTGCTCAGACAGCAATATCTGTCTTTCAAAGCATGGTTGCAGCCTGTGGCATACCAGAGTCACTTAAATCAGACAATGGTCCTCCCTTCCAAGAGTTTGAGTTCCGACTGTTCATGACCGACTACCGGATCAACAAAAAATTAATAAACTTATGCTGGCCAAGGGCCAATGTGGAAACAAAGAGATTGATGGGGGCTCAGAACCAAGTGTTTCGGATTGAATATGAGTAGGAGGGATCTCTACCCTCTGTGTAATGTAACTTCCTCATGGCATCCCTCACTATCCCTCATTTGTCTACCAGAGTATCTTCATCTGAAGCATTCCGGGGTCTTAATGTGAGACCAGTGATTCTACATTATCGGTCCCATTGGGCAATAGCACTGCCGTTGCCTGCATGTGGTACATAACCAAAAGAATACTTTATGGTGTTGGACCGAAGAAATGTAATTAGGAGAAGCGGTCCTAGTATACAATTGGCAACCCACCCACAAGCTACGCCTGCCATTAGAAGTCCAACCATGGGAGATAATTGGCACACATAGGTTGATGGTTACTGCTAGCAATGGAACTCCAGTTGGTTCAAACAGAGAAATAACACGAGCACCAGCTGCAGATGCAGGAGGAGAGGCCAACATGGGCGTCTCTTTGCAGGACAACATGCGAGAGAAGCCACAATGAGAGATCACCCACCCTGATGTCCCTTGAGATGCTGCGCCAATCCAAATCGAAACAGAGCTCGCTAGAGTTCCCCAGGATAATGAGAACCTTGAGATTTGGTGTTTGCCACTAAAACCAGCAGGCAACCCTGGCTAGATTGCAGGATTACATCCTAGACGAATCTAACATCTCTGTTGTTAAAAACAATCTTTTATATATGTTGGTGGGCGACGTTCTGTTATAACCATAGTGACTGCGTGATATAGCAAGCTGTTTGATTTTGCATGATGATGTCAGTTGAATCATCATGTGTGCATACTAATAGGCTGTGTGTGCAAGAGTGTGGTCAGGACCAAAGCAACAACATGACTCTCTGTGATGTTACTCTGTGTGTGTTTCCCAAAAAATGAGTCCATGGGCTAAGCTCCTTACCAATCATGTCACATGTGAACTTTTTTCTGTGGGCTGCACTTGGCAGAGGGCACGTGGGCACTTCTACATTACAGCAGCCTGCAAGTGATTTCAGTCTTGCGTTTGTACTGAACCTAAGAGGACACTGGCCAGAAAGACAGGCCCATGCCTTGAAAAGTAAGAAGAAAAAGGATACAGAAAAATGTAGGAGATTCTGACGTCATCACGGGGCAGATGAAATAACGACATCTTATTTTTCCTTTTACCTGTTTTTTTTTTTTTTATATAAATTAGGCTATTTGTCGCCCTATGGCCACGTGCCAATTTTCCATCATAAGATTGTTTCTTTGTGCCACACCACTGATTGAATCTAACCAATGGAATAGACAATCTCTACACCCTGTCATGTCATTTAAATGTGCTCAAGTGCCACTTCTCGCTTGCCATCTCCTGGATGTTGAGGGACATGTCTATGATCTTGTTCAAAGTTATAGGCACCTGGCATAGTGCCACTGTGTTTGCTCAATTACAATCTCACCAGGCGAGTTATCACTGTGCCTCTCTACTGACACCAAGTCAATAACAGGGCAAAAAGGTACACAGGTACTTATCAGTTTTAAGTTGTGTATAAAAAAAGAGCTATGGTAAACAGAGCCAGAAATGGTTTCATACTACTGAAACCTATACACGATTCCAGTAGAGTAGTGTGTAATGTTACCTAACCCATTTGTTGAGGTAGATTAGCGTACTGTTGAGAGACACAAAAACACACCCGCCCACAAACACACAGGACTGAGCTTGTAGAATCCATGCACCTGTGCACAGCAAAGTCGACCACACATATCATACATATATAAAACACATATGACACATGTATTAAACAATCTAAGTTTTAAGATTCTGAATAATGAGATCCTGGTCCTTGATAAGGTAAAAACTCTTGGAGTTTACCTAGAATCCTCATTAAGTGCAGAGACTCAGGTCAAACAAATTGGTAGGACCTGTGCCTACCATCTAAGGATCCTACGTAGCATCTGCCCCTATTTCTCTGAGATCAACTGTACCACAGTAGCAAGGGCAAGCATCCTGTCCAGACTTGACTATTATAATGCCCTTTTAGTTGGAGAAAAAGGAATATCGAGGAGAGAGCATATCTCCAATCATAGGAGAGATTTACACTGGCTCTTGGTCCATGTGCGAGTCCAGTTCAAGAGACCATGTTAGTCCACAGGTGCCTATATGGTCATGCTCCTGTCTACCTCAAATCTTTAGTGTCAATCTATAAATCTATACTACATCCAGAAACCTGCAATAATCTGATCTGTCTCAGGTTAAGTGTGAAGTATTTACACGCAAGAATGGACTGGGCAGTTCCTTTCCAATCTGTGCGGAGAATGTCTGGAACTCACTTCCATTGGATATTATACAGGTGCAAAACCCAACCATGCTTCGGCTGTCCCTAAAACATTCTTATTTGAGTAGAGATTTCACCTCTCCTCCTTATCTCCCCACCAGTGTTCACAAATTGCCCCATACTTTTTTGTTGGTCCACAATGCATTGATGTGCAACCCGAAGCCTGTGGGCTCCCTATTTTATGGCATTTACCTTTCTGTCATTTCCGTCTCTATTTATCCATCTTAAATTTTTGGCAACATTTTCTGTATATGTCCACATTCATTTTTTGTCATATAAAAAGATAACTTGCAACCGGTTTATTTATGCATTTATTTGAATGAAAAAAAAACACACACACAGTTACCCGGGCAATCATCTGTTGGACCGAACAGTTGGAAGTCTTTCCTCTCTTGCAACTGTCTCTAGGTGATCGTGTTGAGCACTTATATGCGCTTGGAGCTCAGAGCAGTGAAGCCGAAAATTAGGTTGAAGAGGTGTGTTTTAGTAAATTACTTTGAGTATGTTTTGCAGCCCCCCTGAAATTTACTGCTGTACCTGTTCCAATGGTGTCCCCTATTTCCTGTCCTGCCGGGCTAGAGTGCTTCATGATGGCTGCTGCAGCATATAATCTGTGAAGCTCTGACCCTCTGAAACATAATGAGATTACCCATTTAAATACTGAGGAAAGAATGATTAAAGGCATAACATACCTGTAACATATCGAATTAAAGCTTGGGAGGCGAAGCTAACGACAAAAATGATCGACTTTTGTAATACTGCTGATCCTGGCAAAAATGTTCAAATCACTGCTTCTTCTGCTGACATGGCCAACTCTGACATTGCACAGGTGGCACGTGGGACTGAATTAATGTTGGCTAATCGGCAGAACTCCACAGCTTTTCTTTTGGTTTTTTACAAACCTTTAAAAAAAAGAAGGTACACATTATCACATTACATGATAACCATCTAGAAAAAAAGAAAAAGGAAAACCAAGGAAATTACAAAAAGTCAATACGTTTCCGACTGCAGTGATACAATTTTGGTCCCATTTGTCGAGTGTTAATTCAGAGTCAGAACGTTCCGTGCAATAATCACTTCCAAAACAATTGTCAATGCTATTGTCAGCCTTCTATCACTTTCATCAAAGATAACTTGCTACCAGTATTCTATACTTAGTGATGGTCGTGCTCTGCTGAATTTCCCTAGATGGTTACATCTTTCACCAGATAAAGCCGGGCACAGCATTATTAGATGCTTAAGCGTTTCGTCTGCTCCATTGCACAGTCTGCATGATTTCAGAGTTGGGGCATCATTAGTCCATAGGCTTGTGCATTCTCTCGTCTGGAAGGCGTTTATACGAAATTTCATGTAGAGTCTCCTTCAATGTTGATCTGGAAATTTTGAATCTCATTTGCGCCTCTTTTTTGAGGTGGCACATTTTTCGTTCTGCAATGCTTTTGGCATTGCTCGCCCGTTAAAATCCAGTCTTGCCTCCACAGCTTTTTCTTGACATAAGTTAGGATTTGCCTGCAATATGGAGGTCGGTGTCCAATTCCACTAACATTTCTTTAGAACATTCTACCCACATAGAGAGAACTGACGAGGTAATTGTTTAGCTCACTTGATTCAATATCTCAAATTGTGGACACAGCAAAGACAATGTTATTTTTCAATACAGATTAAAATGTAAGCCAGCACACTCTTGTATTAAGCGAGGTCTGACTAAGGTTGTATCTAATGCAAGCTGTAGGCATGCCCCAGGGGAGAAATAAAACATGTGACCAGAACATATTTTCCAAGTTGTTCCATAGTTCAGAAGTGCACCCCAGGGCACACTCAGTCAAATATAGAAGAGCAGGTACTGCTTTTTGTTTGTAAAACGCTAGCACTGATAGAAGTGAAAATTTGCCATATTTTTTATTAAGGCATGCAGCTTGAATTGCCAATTTCTTGCATTTTGTTTTAATGCTGTTGACCCAAGGTGCATCATTTACATTTGAATTAAATACAGTGCCCAAGTATTTAATTTGCGATGTGGTTGCTAGCATTTTATCGCCCAAATACCAATGGAATGTATGTCGGGTTCGGGCATGAGATCCCTGTAACTTTTGAAATACTATGATCTCAGATTTGGTGTAGAGTCAATCAGAATGAGCTCATCTGCGTAGATCATGTGGCCAATATGACAGCCATTCATTTTCGTAGGGAATGTTGCAGCTTCCTTTAGAGTTTGGCCAACATCCGACAAAAAAAGGTTGAAGATTATGGAAGCTAAAGGGCAACCTTGTTTGACCCCACAGAAAGTTTGCATGGCTGATGAGAGCCAACCCGTTTTGTCAAGCCTGATACGTATATTTGTATTTGTATGAAGATCCTTTATGGTTAGGAATAAACTGGCTGGACAATTCCATTTAATCATCTTGTTTCATAGTAACTGGCGGTTGATACTATCAAATGCATGAGATAAGTCTATAGAGGCAATATAGATCCTACCACCAGCTTGCAGATTGTTAATTTTCAACAAGTTGATTATCAGGAGGTTTAGGCTACAGCCCACGCCTTTTATAAACCCAGTTTGTCGGATGTCTGTATGCTTGCTAGACAATATCTACCTTTGCAGATATTGCTGTAACAAGGTCGCATAAATCTTCCCCAGAACATCGAGTAAAGCAATTGGGCGATATTGACTTGGATCCGAGCGGTTGCCTCTTTTGAAGATGGGCACGATGATAGCACTTTTCCACGAAGATGGTGTTGTGGTAGTAGAAGCAATTTTTGTAAAAAAAATGGTAACAAAAGTCAGCGCACTCCACAGGACTTTGCTTTAAAGTAAAGTTGGTCAACCCATCAGGTCCATGGGCCCTAGATGAGTTTAGTTTTTTAATGACCTCTAGGATGTCAGATTACTCGAATTTTAGGTCTCATTGATTCACAGCTGGAACAGATGATTCCCTAATGTCACCCTTATTACTGTAAAGTTGTGTGTAATGGTTTATCCAGTTTTCCTCGGATACCATGTTCTCTTGTAAGGCATCCCGAGGTGCACTAAGATTATTTATGAGGTTCCAGAAGTCACAGGTGTTTTTATTTACCAGTTTTAACATCATATCTTCTGTGTCATGTTGGAGAATAGATGCTGTATGCAATTTTAGCCAGTTTTCGTATGACTCTTTTATTTTGTTCTTATGCAGGGTATACACACTGATGAAATCTCTTGAGCAGCGTCGGATCTCCATTCTCATGATCAGTTTGCGCTTCAGAATATTCAGGTCAAAGACATGGATTAGTTGAGACGTTTTATGTTGAGGACCATTGTTAGTCTCTTTGTACTGTGTTAGTAGATGCTGGTATTCAATTTGATTGGATTCCATCAAAAAGGCTTGATATAAAGTCTTGACCTCGTTGTTTTTTAGTAGCAAACAAATCCTATTGGATTCTACGGAAATGTCCTGTTCCTAATATGCGCACCTTTTGCCGGTCGTGCTAATTACCAGTTTTAATAGGTTGCGATCACTTTCTTTTTTTGTCGATCACCTGAAGTGACTGCACCCTGAAATGCAGTTCATCTGAGACATAAAAGTAATCAAGGTTAGATTTCTGGGTCAGCCTTTTCCAAGTGGCTTTTGCGGGGATGTCTCCAATGGTGTATCCATTTAGCATGGACATTCCTCGTGCGGACATCTCAGCTATCCACGAGGATGCATTATTTTGAATGGTCATTTTAATGGTTGATGTTTTGGATTGGACTTTTAGACAATCAATGTTTAGATCACCACATAGTACAATCTTTGGCGACAGTTCCTTTTCATAGATGGTGTCTATAAGGATTGAAATGTGGTCGATAAAGACTTTTGCACTGATCGCTTTTTTGTTGCCAGTAATCATTGATGATTGAAATTATGTCCTGAGTGCATTTTGCTGTTTTCTCTAGTTTAAAGGTTACTAATTGAATATAAGATGTTATGTTTCTGCTCTCTGTGATTTTATACCCAGAACTTTTTCTTATCATGGTCAAGAGGCCAGCCATAGGTCTACCTGTTTTGTTTTGAATTGCTGGGTTTAGAGCAAATTCAAATTTGTCACACAGCGGCTGCTTTGATAACCACATCTCCTGGAGACACACAATGTCAAGTCCAACCAGCCAGGAGTAGTGGAACAGATGGTTGAAGCCACGAGAATTCCATGATGCTAGTGTCAAAAAAATGTGGTTTGCAGAGTTTAAACATTAGCTTTGGTGAGGATCAGCCAGAGATTTAGCCACCCAATCCCATTCATTGGACTTTGCTGTTTCCACTTTGGTGTTATTCATAATATTATTGGTGTTTGAAACGGGTCCATCCCAGGAAAAAGTAATTTGGATTTGCTCACTCATCAAGGAAGTTAGATACTTTCAAGGGCATTCATCATCAAATTTAACCCCTTTCAATAGGCCAAGTGATGTCAATATAGGTTCAGTTTTCCAGGACCAATAAGTGGCCCTACAGCGTGACTGCGTTGCAAGAGAGAGAAAGCTGCAATTATCCTTGGTGCTGTGAAATCTTTAGGTGAAACCAAATTTGTGTCCTGTGGATTTAGATCTTATTGAATATCAAAGCCCATTGACAGTAGAACAGATGCAGAATCCAAAAGCATATTGCGTATGATCCCAGAGTCAATATGCAATCGCACACCATCATTTTGGGGTTCCTTGTAGAATCCCACGGTTCATATGTCACCTGTTTCGATTGTACGAAGGGTTGGGACATGGTGGAATAGTCGTAGAACATTGTTCCGATTCAATGTAAGGTCATCGTTGGTAGGCACAATACGTTCCAGTATCAGCCGTTATTTTGAAACTGGCTTTTTGAAGATTGGCAATTTTGTTTTGGTCCTCGCAGAAGGTGTCTGCTTCATACCACATTAAATACTAACCTTGTGGCATAGTCTGTCCTGTTTCCAGTTTCCTGGGTGCCGGTGGCTGTGGTATTAGTAGATGCATTAAGAAGTCCGCCAATCGATTTATTTACATTCTTAAAGATTGTCTCAATCGATTTGGCAGGTTCATACATCGATAAATTCTTCCAGAATTCTCCCAGCGTGAGAACCTTTGAACTTTCAGGTTGTAAGTTTGTGACATCAGGGATTTCTTTTGTGCACAAAATGACACAATGTCTTGAACTCTGTAGCTTCAATGTGGGCAGCATTGGGAGGAGAAGGTTCTTCTGATGCGATAGATGTTATATCTTCAGAGGATTTATCCAGAGCTCCGGTTGCTGTTTCAGATTCTTCATCATGGTTGTATGTTGATAGGTCTAGGAGGCCTGCAGTGGATTCCGGAGAACCGATCATAATTGTATCAGAGGCAGTACAAGGAACAGTCTTGTCTAATACAATCGGTTCATTGTTTTTCCCTTTATTAATTGTGTCAGGGTTAAGGGTAAAGATTATGGCCTTTAAATTTCGCAAACATTAGTGTGAACCGTTCATAGAACAAAGCTTCCTTTTTATTACATTTTTTGTTTGTTCCAGCTGATTCGCTTTAGTACTCTGCTGTTTCACATCAGGTTTGGACTTGGTGTTAAATATGGGAAACATTGCCTCCTGAGCACCTGCAGCATCAGCAACCTCAGGTGTTGCATTGGAAGTAGTTGGTTCCTGAACATCTTGATTTGCACTGTTATCTTTTTGCTTGAGGCTTTGTAGGGCAGTTGAAATGGAACAGATTTCACTTGCTGATACAAGGCTTTCCACAGCACAGGTATTGCCAGCCATGGTCAGAACATTAAAACAAGTTCCACTTGCTGGCACCAAAGCTTCCATAACGCAGGTCTCGCCAGCAGAAGACAGTACAATAGATTCTGTACTTAGGGGAATCACTAGGTGCTAGTAGATGCGTGTTGGTTTCTTTGATGGAGTTTAAGGCACCAGAGGAAGAGTATATTTGCCTAGAGATGGCACTTCGTACAAAAAAAATTGAGACAGGTTTCAAGCTTTGTCGTTGCAAAATTCCTAATGCCTGTTTTGCAATCTTCGGCTAATAGTTTGTTGTCATCTGCATCTTTTAGCCGTTGTTTATTGGAGATAGTGATACAACAATCAATTTTATCCACCAATTTACCCAGCATTTGTTTAGTCGTGGCGCTTATATGCTCAAGAGTTCAGGTTTTTGTATTCAAAAGCGCAACTAACATTGTCAGGTCTTTCACACTGTCTTGGACCTGTTCATATAATTTTAGGAATGGAGAAAGTGTTATTGACATGGAGGACATCAAAATGGGTAAAAGTTCTTGATATGTTTTCTTCATGATATGTTCATAATCTGGTTTGGAAAGAAATCGTGTTGCTGTTTTAAAATACGTTCTTCGAATCTTAGGAAATGCACATTCCATGATTGAAGATTCCGATGATTTGTCATCATAAGAGCAATCAGTGACCTGATTCCGTACATTCTGAGCATTCATTAATATAGGTGAAACATCACCATTCTTATTGACTCCATTGACATGACATTGCTGGTCTTTGAGAAGGGATGGCTGAGTAGTGTTGACAGACTTATTATTGAGAAGTCTCGATCTCGATTGAGAACAGTGTACTTCCGGAGAGCCACTGTCGTCTATCCTTCTTCGTTTAGAAATACCAGAGGAACAGTCACTTTCAGACACAAAGATGGATCTACTTTGTGTGTTTCCAATATTCAGGGCTGTTGTTAAGTCCGGTGTTTTGGTGACATTTTGTATGAGGTTAGCACCAGCACTGTTAATTTTTTCTAGATCAAACAAAAGTTTGTTACAATTTTGATGGAGTTACACCTATCTAAAGGCAGTTTAATGTCGTCAGAGGTCCCTGATTCAATATTTACAGGAGTTAGTCCTGAAGTCGTCAGTAATCACTGAGGGAAACGTTGATGATGTAGTTGCAGTTAGAGGGGCAGGGACTCAGCTGTCAGCAGCGGACCACTCTGAGAAGACACCTGACTCTCCTTTTGAGAATGATAGGCCGGATGGAACAGTCAGGGGAGAGACAGGGTCAACCTTGTGGCCACACTCACTTAAGTGGCAAGAAAAACGCTCAGGGGGCGAAGCTGAGACGAGCACAGATGCTGAGAAGAGCTCACAAGGATATGATAATGGCAGTTTTTCGGTTGCTAAACTGTCCAAATCATCCAACCTCTGTACAGTGGACACTGCAGTAAACGTAGAAGGCACAATATTTTGTGCTGAATCCTTCATGTGCAATTTTATCTGTTTCAGCAGGTCACTGTCATGTGAGAGACTGTTCAGTTCTGTGGCAAGAACATTTGGGAGAGGGATGATCAGTTTGTTCAAATCGTTCACCCCCTTCCACCTCCCCTCCTCCTCCTCCTCCCATTCCCGCACCAAGCGAGGATGGAACATCAGCAGTGTTACATTGTGCATCAATGACCTTGTCACATACAGTGCCGTCGAACTTACATTAATGAGATCCAGCTGGGAATGGGGAATGTGGCGCTGGTCGTTTCTCTCAATCTCCCACCGTAGTTGTAAGCATGTTGAAGGATATGACAGAGTCCTCACTTTACGACGAGCGGCTTCAGATACGACAGGCGCAGGAGGCAGATCACTATCAGAGGTCACAGGAGTCATGATTTTATAGTTCAATGCAGATAGCTCCAAGATACTACACAGACCTCCAAAGACTCCAAGACTCTACTGAATCTGCATCTGCTCCGCAGAGAGTCAGGATTCTTAAGCCTGCAGTAGTGAAGTCTCCGCCCACAGCAATGGAAATTTTAAAAAAACACACACACACACACTGAGCAGGGTCCTCGCTCAGTAACGTTCCAAGAATCTATTGACTCCACGGCTTCTTTACCCCGATTGATAACAACTCATTGTCAGAGCTATGTTTCAGTCTACAGAGGGATGCATAGCCCAGCAATTCCAATGTGGCTCTGACTAATCCAGAAACTATTTGTAACATTATAGGGGTCAAAGTATCCCTCACGCCTGATCTTGAGCCATTGGTTGATGCTGCCAATAGTGATAGCAGTCTAGAGTCCTCATTTAAAAACAGCTTTGCGGCATTTCCAGTGCTGACTTGAACGCTTTAGTTCTAAAAAGTAATGGAGTTGTGTCAATACGTTCTTCCTTACAAAAACAACAAGGTGAGATTTGTGATATAGTGAAACATATTTAAGAACAGTTTCCGGTATCTTACCCACACGCCTCCACACTTAATAACAGTGTATTGGAAGTCACAAATGATGAGGCTGGTCACGATCTGACTGCTAATGAATTACAAGTCAACCATATTGATACAATGTGTGATACATTATGGCCAGAACTGCACAAGGTTACTTGTAGCGCTCCCATTGATTGCCTTGCTGGTGAGGTAGCCTTCATCTTGTATCTGGAGGTTAATTTACAAGAAAGCACCCATTTTCCTTGTGAGGTTGAGTGTACTGAAAAAAGAGGAGGAAAATATGGAAAAAAGAGGTTACACAAACAAGGGAAGAAAAGATACAAAAATGCAACAAGGGCGACTATTTCTTCTAAAAAGGCGCTGTGAAAACAAAAATCCCTTTCATTACCAGTGGACTATATGCTATATGAAATTTGCAACAGGTCCTGAGTTCTCATATAAAATAAGGAAGAGTACCCTCTAGCCCAAGCACAAGTAAAACACATCCGCTAAGAAGAAGGCAAAAAAAGTCTGTCTGAGAACCTGGAAAAAAAATGTTCAAACATCAATAATAAAACCGACTCAGGAAATTGGTAAAATACTTGGTCTGTTTTAATAACAATAATCTGAAACAGGGAGTACAACGGACATCGTCGGATAGCTGACAGCAAGATCTCAGCGAACAACAAAAAAAAGACATTTCTATACTAAAGACTCATCATCTTTAACGTCACACCATGTGGCAAACTGAGAAAACATATGTGTGTCTATGATTGTGTAACGTGGCCCATCTAGATATACTTTCTATGAGAGTTGGTTTTGTAATTGGGTCTCTACTGTCAGGTGGGCAACTCTGCCCATCCCTAGTGCAAGTCATTGTGAGCATCATAAAACACGCAACGTCTCATTGGACCTCTAAACTATAGGGCTCTTTGGTACATGGCACTTTAAAATTGGTTGGCATGTTTGTACCATTCTGGAATAGTCCACTCGCTATCATCATGCAAGCTGGTACGCCAGGTGCTGGTGGTTTTGGTCTGGTCATGCATCCTAACCCAATTAGCCCATCATCCATTTATCTGTCATGAGACTAGACTTTGTACTTGGCCTTGCAGAGTATCACTGCTCCTGGGAATAAAAGGGAGTGTGAACATGACTTTATCTTCTGGTAACAGTGTATCCTGCCCAAAATCTATTTTCATCCGAAACACATTATTGGAGACCACGTTTTGAGCTTTCGTGTTGTATTTAATAATATTAAATGAATACAACTTGGCACTCAATGTCCTTCTGCCACACCTTAACAGGTGCTCGGCTCTCATCTATTGAATCTTTTCATTAAAATTAACTAACTTCTTGGCGGCCTCATCCCTTGACACAATCATTTCTCCGTGGATACTCTCCGTGGATACTTGACACTCTCATTTCTCCGTGGATACATAAAGAATGGTTTCCTTAATGGATACTTTGCTTCAAAGGCTGCTCGTGTTATAGGCATCATTACAGGTGTCTTGCTTGTCACTATTTCCAGTTCCCAACATACAGGCAATTTAGGGGCGGGACTTCCTGCAGAGGCTTTTGGCTCCTCCTCTACAACATTTGGGGGCAAACTAAAAACCTGGAATCTTGATCCAGCTATACTTAATTTAGTGCAGCAACTTTGTACAGATACATTGGCCGTTGTCAGGTAAAGATGTAATGGCGATTTGTCTGTATAATTTGAATCCAATATGGGGTTGAAACAAAGGTGTGTGTTCGTTCCTACATGTTGCAGACATGCCAGCTGTGCTCATACAGAATTAGAATTTCCTGCCTAAAATAGGGCTTCACCTCATTGCTTGGATGGGGTACTCACACGGTACATTGCTATTTTAAAATGACCCCTGTCCGATTGATGTGGTTCCTAAATGCACTGGCCAGCTATTCGGACCATAATGCATTAAGGATTAACTCCAATAAAACCAAAGTTATGGTGATAGGTGAGAGGAAAAGCCAGCATAAATGTAACTGGTACAAGAAAGGTAACCAAGCTGTGAGCCAATATGGCTATATGAGTACTCCTTTGGCTGACAGAAACCTTGGCCTTCTTTTGAATAGCTATTTAAGACCCAAAGTCTGTAGCAAATTTAGGTTACTTAAAAATGTTATTGCAACTCAAGGATGCTATTCCATGGAAAGCTTGATAAGCATCTCTAAACCGGGCATAATCCTGGCCATTCTTTATGCCCTCGTAGTAATACCCTTTTATCACACACAAAGGCTCAGTATATTGGAGGGCAAACTTTGGAAGGCTGTCTTGTGCTTGCCTAAATTTGTACCTGTTGAAGCACTATGATTAGCATTGGGCCTCATATCTTTGGAGACACACTTGCAAATTGAACGCAGAATTATGTTGTATAAAATACAGGTGACACTCCCTCTCTTTAATCATCTCTCTTTAATCATTATATAATAATTTGTTTAAAATGCTGCACATGCAGGACGCGGTTATTGCTAGTTATTTATCTGAATATAAGATCCTTCATGTTAGCATTGACTGGAGCATGGACATAGCAGAACAAGCATCTATTATTAAAAATCATTTAACCCTGAAGGTGACACAGTGAGATAAGCAATAATACCACAAAGTAGCCCAAAAGAAGGGATATGGCCAACAAGGCTTCCTGGCAAATTGAGTTATGTTATGCACTTACGTAGATTCATCAGGCTATTGCGGTTGAACCAGCCACCAGCGCTCATGGTCATGGGCCCAAGATGGGGTATTTTGAGAGAACATTGTACATGTAGACTGTCGGATTAGTCTTGAAACAACTAGACATCTTTTGACGTAATGTGAAGTACTGCTTTATAAATACTGTGGGCCTCATTACACGGATGGCGCTAAGGCATTACCCGCACCGGTAAGGGCACCGGTGCCGGTAATCCCTAAGCGCCATACTACGAGGTCCCTCAGCGGGTCCCGTCCTTAACGTGTGGCCAGACCACATGTTAAGGAAGGGACCCGCTGAGGGACTTCAGGGCAAATAACGGTACCGCTAATAGCGGTTCTGTTATTTGCTCCTTCCCCATTCCCATTGAGCCCTATGGGAGCTCAAATGGGAATGGGGAAGGGCCTTGGTGAATGGGGAATTACCGCCCCGCCAACCTTGGAATGGGGCAGTAATTCCCCCATTCACCAAGGTGGACTCGGTAAAATACCGGCGGCAACCATGGCGCTACTAGCGCCATGGTTACCGCCGTCCATGTAATGAGGCCCTGTGTATTTTATGGACATTTTCTTTTCTCGTATGACAACATTGCTAGTGATGAGTTGCGGTCGAATATATTTGCTGCTAATTCAATGGTGCTTTTAAACACTGTAGATGAACTATGGAAACATACTTATTTTAGAAGGTTTACAAGCGCTAAAGTAGGTTAACGACGTGGAAATATGAGGTAAAAAAGGTAAAAGAAATATACACAGATTTGTAAACCTATAACAACTGGAAGTTCATTTGTTTGTGTTGAATGTATTACAGTTCATCATACGTTTTATACGATTTTATTTCTAAGGATATTTATATGTGATACTTGATATTGTTAATGTTTGTAATAAACTTGAATGAAAAAATAAAAAGAGAATGAAAAAATTCATTTATTAAACGACACACACACACACGTCCATAATGGACATAAAGAGACCTGGATTATTCACATCAATGTCGGCTCCATTTTTAAAGTAACAACACATGGTTTCTCCTGTGATTGCTGCAGACCTAAGAATTCAAAGAATGTGTAATACTATTTTTCAGTCAACTCTATGCTCCCATTCTGTAATGCGATTGGCAGCAATGCATGATTGAAGCATAGGAAACCAAGCAGAAAGACATAGTTTCTCATTTTTTCAATTTGTATGAATATATACAGACAGCAGGCTGTTTGCCGTCTGGATGTATGTGTACAAATCAGTAAAAAAGGAAAGCAGGGAGCCTTAAATATATACGACTGGGGAGCGGTTCCCCGAAGAGAATGAATATGTCTGCCACTCTTACTCCAAGCGCAGTCCTCTAACAGTTCTGTCAACTAGCTGCAGGGTTTCATGGTACTCTTCCACAGGGTCTAGGTTCATCCCTCGAAGGAGTGCCTCTAGCAAGAGGCGCCCCAGAACCACCTTTATCTTTTCAAAATCTTTCCTCTTTCAACTGTTTCCCTGCACAACCATTTTCCATAGTATCTCACTTATGTTTGATTATTCCTCTCAGCTTTCATGGCAGGTCAGTATTGGGAAACGTATTGGCAGATTGGCACCGGTGGATGCCTATCTTGTTTACTAGACTGTGTGGGCTTCCTATGGGCAAGTTGGCAGCATGTATTTCTCTCTATTGTCCATGTTTGTGTATAAACTCTTAATGAATGCAGGCTGCTTGGGAACAGGGGTGGCTCTGTGTGCTTGGGGGCCTGGTGGGTTTATCCTGGCAGGAAAAGTGTTGTTAGGGCTGGAGTCAGGGCAGTTCAACTGTTTCTACGGAAATGAGAATATACACCTTGTGGGGTCCCTTAAGAATCTGACAAAGAAAGCTCAATGGCATTTCATTGGTCATTGAGGGTTTCGGGTCCCCATCGGCCTGCCTATCTTAGTTCTGTTGGACATAACACAATAATAATCTTGATAATGATTGATAATATGAATGCCCCTGCCCTGAGGTTGCTTTAGCAAGTGATGTGCCACACAAATGATGCTCAGGCTGAGGTAGAAGTCACACACACACACACTTCTAACAATTTGGAGGGGAAAAAGTGGGATAGAGAGAGACTGGTCAAGATATTTGACCTAAGAGAGGAGACCTTCAGTAATACATCTTCTAAAGGGTCTGAACAATGTAAAGAAAACTCTCATTAACCATCGAAATTTGGTTTACAGGACGATGCATTTGATAGTAAAATGATCAAATGTAAAACGTTTTATCTCAAATTGCGTCCCCGGTTAAATTTAGAGGTTAATCTTAACAGATCCAATGTTCTGAAGCTAATCCAAGAAATTCCATCACTGGATGGAATTTCTTCCTTTGATAGAGATTATGGGCCTCATTACGACCCTGGTGGTCCCATAATGGTACGGGACAGGCACCGTTCATTACGGGATGCCTGATTACGAGGTCCCCTAGTGGGACCAAGAATAGACTTCTGGTAAAACCAGACGTCCTTTCCGGGTCCCGCGAGGGGACCAAACAGCTAATAACAGTTCCGTTATTAACGGGCCGTTGTTAGCTCCATCCCCATTCCCATTGAGCCATATGGGAGTTCAAATGGGAATGGGGAATGATTTTGTGCATGAGGAATTACCGGGTCCTCCAAGGTCGGAATGACCCAGTAATTCCTCATTCACAGAACCTGGTATTGGGCCCCAGTATGGAGGCAGCCATGCCCTTGTTCAGGTCATGGCTGCCTCCATACTCGTAATGAGGCCCTATGTCAGCTTCCCATATGAGACTCGCATTGACTTGACTGAAGTGCATTGGTAGTCTTCCTTTGTAATGGCAAACTAGCTAGATGAAAAGAACGAGTAATCTAGTGAAAAAAACACTCTCTAATAGCAGAGGTTATTCAGTTGCTAGTGTGGAACACAAGCTTCATGAAACAAGAAGAAGAAAATCCAAAATGTATCACAAGTGACACTGTGATACTGCAAGAAACATGGCCCTCTTCAAAAATATGCATAGATGGGTTTTCTATCAATCACCAATTGGCAATGAAATCCATGGGGGGTCACCCAATGGGGGGATTACTTTTGGCCACTAGAAATTCTATGCTTTCATCTACAAGTATGGTATCTAATCATGTTCCTGGTATTTTGGCAGCCTCCAGCGAATTGAAGGTGTACGGATATGCAATCATAAGAACTCGTGTTATATTTACATTGGAATCCAGTAGTCATGGAGTTAGATGTATTTCTGAAAGAAATATCTGAAATATTGGGCAAATGGCTGATGAGTGGGGAATTCCATATTATCCTGGCGCGATAACTTAATTCACATGGTCTTAATCATGGGTGTAATTTTAGGGGGGGACTGGGGTGTTTGTCGCCCCCAACTTTCATGGCACACTATTTTGTCCCCATTCATTTGAATGGGGCACCTTTTCTTTAGAGGTCATATCCCCCCCAACGTTTGCAGCAAAGTTTCTCCACTGGTCTTAATGACTGTTAACTAGTTCTAGTTAGGGGTCAGACATTGAATAGGAATAAGTGGAGAGAGCTGTTTAAGGAATGGGACTTGTTGATAGCCAATGGTAATGTGTTTGGGGGTTTAAACAAATAAATCAACTTGGAAAAAGGGTTTGCAGTCCTCTACAACAGACTATGCAATTCTGAAGAGGAGATGTTCAATTTATGCAGCTCCTTTACAGTGAAATAGACCAGCTTAAGTGACCATAATATTCTAATCACAACATTCAGATTGGACGCATTGTCTAACCCTTCTTCGGCACATCAAGATCTACTAGTAGGGAGTACTGGTATTCAGATTTAAAAATTTACAAAGGGGGGGGTCCACATTAGTTAAGAAATTATTTGACTACTGTACTCATGAAACTGAAAATATATTGTTGAATGTGTGCTCGAGTGATGGATTCAAAGAATTTCTATGGCATCAGGAGAAGCCAAAATTCATTGTACCAACTAGAATATCCCATGTGCACAGGTTTAATTGGGAGGTGTGGGCGAGTAAGAAGAGTTACTATCATCGGTTACGACAATTATAATTGAAAGGCCCATCTGAAGTAAAATATCAGTTAACAAAGGGGAGATATTTAGGTCCTGTAAGTGATGGATGCGCTCACATAGACAGAAAGATGGGGAAATAATGCTAAGAATGAACCTCCAGAATAATTCATGTAACTTCTAGGTGGTCATTAATAATATGAATTGCCCGCAAATTCAGCGGCAGTTGAGTGGAGTTAATGAAACACAATGGCAAACACACTGAATTTCTATGAATGGTGGAACCCCCCAAGATGGTCATCCATCAAATTATCCAGTGTGGCTTGTTATGTTTGAAACAGAGTATATTGAGCACCTTATCATTAATGCATCTATTTCTAAAGCGGTGGGCCCACATGGGCTCACTAATGCTATTCTGAAATACAACAGAGAAATGGGCTCTATATTGTTGGCATTCTTATTCAGCAATACCCTCAGGTTGGGCACTCTTCCATCAACATGGAGAGACTCTATTGTTATACTGATTTTTAAGAAGAGCAACCATGAGCACCCCTTTAATAATAGACCCATTTCTCTGTTTGAGCAAACTTTAAAATGTTTGCGTCCTTGATTTTAGAGAAGCTAGAAGCTTGGGCAGTGGATAATGGTATTTTATATGGGCTCTAGAAAGGGTATGGCAACTAAAATCAATGGTCTTTCACTTTCTATAATAAAAGATAAGACATGGGGTCTCATTACACGGAAGGCGGTAGCCATGGCGCTATTAGTGAAGTCCCTCAGCAGGTCCTGTCCTTAAAGTGTGGTCTGACCACACGTTAAGGACAGGACCCACTGATGGACCTCGTAGTAGGGCTGTGGGGATTACCCGCACCGGTGCCCTTACCTGTGCCGGTAATCCCCTACCGCCGTCCGTGTAATGAGGCCCATGGTCTTCTAAGAAATCCTGCCCGAGACCCTTTATGTGGCCATGATAGTTTTCCTTGAGGCCTTTGATACTGTGTAGTGTCAGGTTCAATGATGTAAACTGAAGAAACATACCCCCTTCCTCCCTTAGCCATTCACACAAATACAATGGTTAAGGTCAGGTTAGATGTGCCAGACAATCTAACAGATAATATCATTACCACCACAGGATTAAGGCACAGTTGCATTCTTGCTTGCTGCCTTTTTAATCTATATTTAGCTGAACTAGAACAAGCACTTAAGGAGGTCTATATTATTCGTCCTAACATAAGTGGTCTAAAAATAAATTGGCTAGCATACACTGATCATGTGGCCTTTTCAGAATTAACTCCTATTGGTCTTGAAAGGCTACTCATAGCATTAAGTGCTTATGCTAAGAAAAATGACTGTTAATCAACCATAAAAAGTGCAATGTTATAACAGTTCAGAAACATAAGAATGTGGGTTGTAACTTTAAATGAATTGCAGCAAGGAAAGACGCCATCTTGTTGGGCTTCCATCTGTCATGAAATGTTAATAGATTGGCTGTGTTGAAAAGAATTGAGAATAAAATAGAAATAGACCCACTGGTCCATCAAATGAAAAAGAATGTATTAAAAATATTGTAAATTGTCACTCAAGCGTCTATTGAGATTTTATGTGGGAAAAGTAATTCCCAAGGTGTTATATGATCTGGAAATCGGGAGCGGTTAGAAGGTTGGGTATGGAAGCGAGTGTTGGGTCTTCCAAACTCCTTGCCCATGCCATCACTCAGGTATGAGCTAGGGCTAACCTGGTTACAGGCCTGTTACATGTTGAGATTGCTCCCACCTTGTATGAAGCTCTCAATGTGGAATTATAAAAAAAAAATCTAATGTATTAATCATTATGAAATCCCTTATAATGTGCATGTTTGATCATTATGACAGGGATGGAAAGATTTAGTGGACAATCCAGTTGCAGTAAAAAAGAAAGTGAAGGAAATTAATTTGGTTGACATGCATCTGTTAACTAGGTCATATAAAGTTCATTCTTCATTCTCAAAAATAGATACACCTCTGGGTTCTTTACATAAATATCTCAGCCAATGTCCCTGTTCCACTACAATAGAACAATTTCTGTGTTTCTGCTTAAATTCACTGGCAACTGAGGACATTTTATATATCCGCTCTAAAAACAGGAATAACATTTGTTCTTTGTGTAACGGTTTGTTGTTATACAAATTCTGAAACACATTTGGGTGGAATGTCCAATGCTTACTGCAATCTAAAATAAATATTTTTGGTATTTTTTGAGAATGTTTTCCGGATGCTTATAAAGAAGATCAATAGGACCGTATGAGTCTTTTAACCACTGATATAGTTAGGATGCTACATTTACTGGGTATTTCTAAAGTGGATTGATTTTATGTTAATGAAATAATCTGTTTAATCTGTTTAATCTGTTGGAATTTTGGTATCTAAAGATCATAAAATTTGATATTAATAGTAGTCCTAAATTAATTTGAAAAATGAATATTGTATGTTAGTATTAATAAATGCTTGAATTGATTTTATATATTTATTTAGGGTTTGTATAAGGATTTTAAGGATCTGTATTATGCTTACTTTTTCATCTCTTTATGTGTACACATGACTGGCAAATTGAACTGTATGAATTATGTCATTTTTTCTATTTTGTGAAAGATCAAAGTTTTGATCAATGCAAAATAATGCTTAGAAACTACTACTGCTGCATCATTTAGTGCCTGAATGCAAGGGACTGTTGCCTCCAGTACAGTTTAACAGAATAGAGGGCAGTCTTGTTATATGATGTGTGGGACATTTGATATCTCTTGTTTATCACAATGTGAGGTCAGTGGCCATGTCGAAGAGCCATGAAATGCACTTTCTGCATGTTTGTGAGACTTATGTCAACATTCTAGGCAGTCAATTACACTGCTCCCCAGGGTCAGTCTGCTCTGCAGCTTCTGCACTGGCTCTTTGGTCTCAGTCCTGAACGCCATTTTGATCTCTGAAATTCCACAATGTCATAAATGTAGGTCTTGGGGTGGAAGTGTATTCATGTTGGAAACTGGCTTCTGGCTCATTGCCACACCCCGTCCATGCCCACAGCCACAAATAACCCACTGGCGTGTGATTCTTTTCACTCCCACATGAGTGGTTTCTGAAAGAGTTTGCGAGGGCTGTTTCTAGCACTATTTCCTACTACCACTAGTTTGAAAGGTTCCTAGCCTAACAGTTGCTTTGTTTATTACCCAGCCATGACACATGTGGGATCCCTTTCTACAAGACTTCATGTTCTGCTCTGTGAAGATGTTTTTTCAAGATGTTGTAAGGTTAGCTATTTGCATAGTTTGCAGTTGATTCTTGTAATACTACAAGTAGGACAGTGTAGGTTTATCCACAAATTTTGTGTGTGCCACTGGCATTGGGAAACTTGTTCCCCACCCACATGGTGCAGTGTCTGCATTGGAATGTCTTGAAGCACCCTCCAAGGCTACCATTGATAAGGTACCTCCTTCTTCAACACTGCCCGACACCGCCAACAGGGACGGATGGCACCTCCCCTCCAAATGCATTTCAGTTTCAGGGTAGAAAGGACTTTTCATCATACTTCTACGCTGGGCCTCCTGGAAGTAGAACCATCCCCTAGTCATGCCCTGCTTTGGGCGCAGTGGAAGAGGAATGCCCCCAAAACACCGTCCTTGCAATATGATGATTGTAAGGACACATCCACTGCAATGCGCTACAGCACCAGTCCTTGTATTATGGACATCAGAAGGACAACCTCTCCTCTGGTCTCTTCACTGCAGGTTGTCTCGCTGTAGCTGCCAGGATTAATATTGAGATAAGTGCACCTCCGACAATAATGCTGAACGGACAGAGAGCCCCTGTCGTTCTAGACCCTGCATCATCAGCAGTGAGAGAACCTACCACTGCCACTCTATAACACTGGAAGGGTGCACCTACCCTAATGCTTCCATGTTGTTACAGTAGCACCCTCAGCAGACCTTCCAGGCATTGGATGAACAAAAGTACAGCTCTACTAATTCTGTCCTGCATTGTCAGCACTGAGTTGGGTCTGCATAGCCGAGACACTGGATTGCAGAGTCAGCCCAGAAAAGATCTATGGTTCCATTGCACATCTAGCAGCGGGTGATTGACAGCATAATTCCTGTTAGTGTACAGGTCCAGGATTAAAAGAATTGAATTGTTCCATCATTGAATCTGCATCATGATCTTCTGAATAGTTCTGTGGTGTGGGTGGAGTCTTGCAACCTTTGCATTACATAAACCTTTCTTATATTCTTTAAAACAATTTAAAGCAAAGTCCTCTGAAATACAACATATCTGCTCTGCAGATTTAAGAATAAAAAGTGGCACCCGTTAAGACTACAAGATTCTGTCTAGTTTCAACCTACCGGTGAAAGTAGTCAAACACAGCGGGCCTCAATTCGAGTTGGGTGGTGTGGTAAAACTACAGTGGAAATTACATCAGGCGGGATGAACGAGGAGTGTAACTTCTTATGTTTTTACCATAAGATCATATGATGGAATGGAGGTAGAATCATAAACCAGGAAAAGGATACTAGAGCATTATATATAAGGAGGATACTGGAGGAAGTGTTAGGTTTTATGATGAAGGTGTGAGGGATACGTGCTGTGGAGGTTGTCACAGAGAGGGAGGGGAAGAGGAGAATAGGGAGATGTGGTGTAATAGAATGGTATGCAAGTGGTTCTTCAGAAAAGAAGATAGCTAGAAGGTTGGATTTAAGCAGAATTAGAGTGGGAGCAGTGCAGAGAGGAAGAGGAAGAGCATTCCAGAGTAAGGGAGTGAGGATAAGCAGAGGGTGGAAATGAGAGGGAGTGCAAGGGGCATATGAGGTGGCAAGGAGGTGAATTGGAGAGCAGGGAGTGAGATCTGTGGGGGCTGTCCATGAACAGTTTTGAAGATGATGAGAATGAGTTTATACGTTATCCTCTGTTTAATAGATAACAAACCTAAATGACAAATGGCTGGGGAGGAGAAGCTGAAGCAGGGGAGGTTGAAGAGTGTACAGAATGCAAAGTTGAGGACTTTGTCGAGAGGTGAAAAAGCATAATTTGTAAATCAATAAAGTAAACTAGAACATTAGTCAGATTGAGAGATTACCACAGAGGAGATTAAGTGCTTAGCTGTGTTTAAGGGAAGAATATGTCTTATTTTTCTGATGTTGACCAAATAGGGTCTGGCTGAAGTGACAGATTTGGAGGTGAAAAGTAAGAAGTTGTGAGGTGTGTTGAAGACGATACCAAGGATGTGAACAGGAGCAGAGTAGGGGAGATAATCAGGAGAGAATTATAGAAGAGTGGAAGATGAGATAATCTTTTTGGATGGGAAGTGGAGAATTTTAGCCTTAGTGGAGTTGAGCATTAGCGAGTGAGATTCCATCCAGCTTTTGATGGCAGAGACAGTTAGACATTTTTGACCATAGCTCATCAGATAATGAGGCAAAGGAGAAGAGGATTTGAGTGTCAACAGAGAAGAGTTGATAGGATAAGCCATAGGAGGAGATCAAGGTGCCAAGAGCAGAGGTATAGAGAGTGAAGAGATGTTGACTCAGGACTGACGCTCAGAGAACACCAACAGTAAGGGGGGTGTGTTGAGGTAAGGCTGTTCAAGGACACCTGGAAGTGTCTGGGGGCAAGATATGAAGGAAACAAAGTAAGTATCTTAGCCCTTATACTCAGGAGGGATAGTGTTTAGAGAATTTCAGAATGGGAAATGGTATTGGAAGCAGCATAGAGGTCGAGAAGAAGAAGAATAGATGAACGGTTAGTATGATTAGCAGAACAGATGTAGTTGTTGACATTGAGGAGAGCTGATGCTTAGAATGCAGAGGTCGCAGGCCAGATTGAAAAGGATCCTGGAGGTTGTGTGTGTCAATGAACTCAGTGTGTTGGTTGAAACCTATATGATCTACGATTTGGGAATAGTGAGGTAGAAAAGATATAAGAGGAAAGTTGGCAGAACAGTTAGGATCTGGGCTAGGTTTCTCATAGATATGGATGAGAGTAGCCAACTTGCAGAATTATGGAAATGTGGCACTCTCAAGAGAGGAGTTGAAGAGGGAAGGAAGATATGGAGCAACATTGGGAGCTATGAGTTTCACTATGTATGCGTATAGATGGTTGATGGGGGCACATGAAGGGTTATCCCTGAGGGGAAGGTCAGGAATCTCAAGAGAATTAGTGAGAGCAAAAGAATACATTAACTCAGGATAGGAAGGTAGAGGTGGTGGATAAAAGTGGGCAGGTGATGGGGATAATAGGTAATTTGCAAAGGCATTTTGAATGTTAGACATGTTTTATGCAAAGTAGAGAGCTATATATTTAACAAAAATAATAAAGGAGGTGGAGAAGGGTTTAGGAGGTCAGAGAGTTGAGTTGATAGATTTTTGGCGGCTTCAAGGTTGTGAGGATTGACATGAAATCGGTGACAGAAGTAACATTTTGCACAGTTGAAAGCAGAGGAGAAGTGGCTCTGAAAAGCAGTCAGGTAGGGTTGGAGATCCAAGGAATGTCCAGAGATTTGCCAAGTGCAAATGTTGTTCCTCATTTGTGTTATGAGGGTACAGATTATAGGTGTAATAAAAGGCTGGGGAGGGGAGGGTTTAGGAGTGAATGTACTAAAACAAGTTTTTGCAATTCCAGAAAAATGGAAGCCAAACCATCATGATAAATGGTTCCTTTTTCTGAAATAACATGATTTATACCCGATTGCACCACAAGCTAGAATCATCCATGAAATCAAAACAGTTCAGTTTCTATACCTCTATTCTGGTCACTATATTCCCAAAGAAGAGCCCCATCAACTGCCAACATGACCCAAAAAGGCCCCCATCTATTCAGACCTAGCATGGCAGATTCACGATTTAACCAGCTTCAGCAACCCCATCCTCACATAGAAAGAATGGCCTTTATCTGTCTCAGCAAACAATACATACATGTTTGCATTTGAGAATGTTCAGACATATACATGGACGCTTTGTGTTTAGTAAAGCCTCCTGTTTCAGTCAGAAGAACCAACATGCTTCATGTAAATTTCCAAGTAAGGCAGCTCAATTAAATAATGCTTTTTGATATGTTTCTTTGGAGGCCTGGTTAGATGTTGACTGAACACCAGCTGTGGCGTACATTGACCTACTCAGAAGAATTCCCATCCATGATTAAGCTACAGGTCAGCAGTTAACAGCAAAATGTCTGCGCTGGCTCCTTAGAGCACCATTGCCATGCATCAAAAACAGTGTTTTGCAGATGCACCATCTTGCCAAACAACTATTGGGCAAGTTGGAACAGAGAGTACACTGATACAGGCCACCAGTATGTGTTCTTGTGTGCACCAAAAGAAGCAAATTGAAAAGCAGCACTGCACTGCTGTTTGCAAAAAAGTCCCATTGAAAAGGGAATATTTTACATTGAAAAGGATGCTGCCCTGATGCTATTTTCATCTGTTCAACATCACACTGCTTTTATCAATGAAGCCCTGCCATGCCCATCAACATCCAGACTGTGCTCTAGCAGAAGAGAGCATCATCTCTGCATGACAGGCTGTGTCAGGCCAGAACTGGGAAGTTAACAGATGCTTTACTTTCAGCCGCACTGGAAAACGCTTGTCTTTTGGGTTACCGAATGTCAAAAATCATTACTTCAAAGAAACCCTAGCTTAATGGGCCTTTGTCAATTTCAGTGGATCTGTATCTTAAACAGAGTGCTGCATAGGAGAAACTGGCTGGGGCTGCAGAACAATGTGGGAATTCAGATCGAAGAGAAAAAACAAATTTGAGAGCGTAATCCCAACAGCATTCACCATGTGTCAAAATGGGCTTTTGCGAACCAAAAAAAAAAAGCCAATTTTAAAAGTACAATGTTGAATAAAAATGTGTCCTTGCCTAGTAATGTAAAGGGGGTTTTGCTGGGAAACATATATGGAATGTGTTATTGCAACAGGCTTACTTCTGATTCAGAACAAGAATAAAATAGAATAAAGGAATAAGACAATGGCTGCTTTCTGAAACTAGCCAAACAGGTTCTGCTTGGGGGGGTTGCTAGCAAAAGGAGGAGCTACAATGGATCTGGGACACATAAGTGCTAATTGCTAACTATGAAAACTTTGAATGGACCAAAAACACTAAACATCCCATGCCCATCAGACTTTTGTCTGGGCCGAGGCCTCTTTCAATAGAGATTCTGGGACACATATGTGTGAAGTAAGAAATCACACATCCTTGCAACTTTTACTGGAACTTCAAAGCCAACTCAAGAGCAGCCTTGTAAGCTATGCCCTTATTTGGCAGACAATGCTGACCATTTGTCTCAAAATACTGTTTTACCAATACATTTTTAAGACTTTTATCCCTGTAACAGGACTTCGCAGGAATGTAAAAAGTTAACAGTTTAAATTTATTTTTTGTGGTTTTTAAACAAGATGTGATAGCCTTCACTGCCATATTGGGAACATAAATGGAAGATAATTGGATATTCTGAGGAAAGTGTACATGATGCCACTTTGAAAATCAATACTTACATTCATTATGATAATCTCTACATGTTTATAAAGTTATAGGATCTTAGGTCGAATATTTTGCACCGAAAATGATGAAAAACAATTAGGCATATGAAACAAAGTCTTACAAACTGTAGAGTTGGACTGTTATGCTCTGCGTGAAATATGTAATCTGCCTAGGTAATTTGTAAAAATGACACAATTGTGTAAAGGTGTGATTTATATGAGGAATGATTTTAGCTAAAGTAACTGTGGGATGATCCTATGCATTCTTAAGCCACGTCATACAGCTGATGTCATGTCCCTAAAAATCCAACCAGCTGACAGCAAGGTGGTAACAAGCACAACTGACCAATCCAGTTGTTTAGAGGCATGCCCAGCTAAGCCTGCCCAACTGTATAATCCTATGATGTCACCATGCCTTATAAATAAGGGAGGCTTACAGAACTCTACTCACTCTCTCCAGAATGTCCCGCCCTGTGTATCCTGATCTTCTACATTCATCTTGCCAGATTCCAGATCCTACTACCAGGCCAACTCATGGCTGACCCTATCTCAGCAAGGCCTAGATCCAGAAATCCCACTAAAAACCCCAATAACAAAGGGGAAAAGCTGCGGTACACTTTTGGGGAGCATCCTGTGACCAGACCAACTTTTTGCCCATTTACTGCATGCCCGCTGTTGCCCTGTCATCCAGCTGTACTTGTTATCCAGTGACCAGACAGGCCCAGCTGCTGTTCTGCTAGGAGAGTCCGCTGCTACCTGATGATCAGAGTCTTAGAGTCCATAACCCGGTTGACTGTTCCTAATCCCAAATTCAAGAGTGGACTGTGAGTATTCCCCATCCCATAACACATAGCCTACCCCATCTTGACGCTTTGTCTTTGTTCCACTCTCTAGCAACCCTATCCATGTCTTGGTAATTTGTTCAACTGTCAGAATTCTTTGCGCATCCTGTACTTGATTCATAGTGCTAGTACCATTCTTTAATTCAGCCCATTGTGTAACTCCTTAGTAATATTTTGAAAAATGTAAGTAATTTCCACATAAAGAGAAACATGACATGGAGTGGGTTAATCCGACCGCTTAACCTGTTTCATGGGCAGCACAATCTTCCTGACAATCTAGTATAAGTAAACTTTGTCTTTTTCTTTCCAAACCGATTTTCTCTCTTTAACGGCTTTATTTTTCCAAAACAGAACCTCCTTTTATCTTGCAAATCTCATCCAATTCTTCAGCTATAACCATCCTTTCACTTTTATATTGTCCCTTTGATGTGCATCTATTCCCCAACCCAAAAACGCATTCCGATTTGGAGTATTTCACCCGTTTTTCTTAACAAACATTTTTGACAATTAAAACTGCAATTGAGAAGCATGCAACTTTCCAACATGTGATTCGGCTGCATTGTGTTCTTAATTTGCACTTGCTTTTGAACTGTATGCCTTTTGTTGATACCTTGCCTTGTGGTTGCTAGTGTTTATACATTCCTGAGACTGTGATAAAACATATGTACATCATTATTTAACCACACATATAATTAATTATTTGTTAATATCCGAGCGTCATTTTAGGCCATTGCAAAGGCTTTAAAAATATTGCCTCTTAATTTGTAAGCGAAGGTTGGATTTTGATTCTATTTGCTGCCTCATATCCCCGACTACCTGCTGCTTTTTTCTATCCACTCATAATTCAATTACTTGTGGGGTGAGGGAACATTGCATGGGGAAATGTTAACTTGGATGCTATCTTTCCATATTTCAAACTGCTCCTATAAATCTGTGATTTGGATATGTTCTTGTAGAAGGTTAACTAAGTGTATTTCTTCAGTTTCCAGTGTAATTATCACCTCATTGGTGATTGCTGCCCAATATTAATATTTGTGTGATTTCTTTGAATTTCAAAATAAATAAATATTGCATTCCCACCTGGCTCTTGGTCCATTGTGACCCGGGGTATTTGTAAAAGGGGTTGTGAGACAGGTTGTTTGCCATCTCAAATTGAATTCGTAAAAAATAAAGTGAAAGCATTCCAATTGCGTGCTACAACCAAGGCTAGGGGCAAGGGTCCTGGTCTGGTGTGTGTCGCCCGATTGAAATCCTTAAGACATTAGTGCACTACTGTATATCTGAGGTCCAGACAATTTTGTTCCCACAGTAAAAGAAAATGTGCTCCACTTGGATTCTCCCCAATGAAGACTCCAAACATCAGGTATATCTTGCATACCTGGCGTAATTCTGACACGCAGATCTAGGAGGATGCCATGCATGTGTGTACGCCTGCCTTAATGCCATGGTCCTGTGTGTTGAACACACAACAGAAATATGACCTTATTGGACAGTCCATGTAAGCATTGTGGAAGGTGTTAAGGCCTGCTCACTCACCAATCAAGAAATGGGGTTCATGTCTGTATGTGCCCCCAGCCCCCTACCATAGATAACTTACCACATAGAAATGTATATCTAATATATCTAATCACCTGGTGGGAATTTGTACAATCGCCAGCTCACAGAATGTTCTCTGCTGCAGAAACATTGACACCTCTAGTGAAGGCAGACCCATATCATGAACTATCTGTGTGTCTTTTTGCCAAACTTGTCACATGGACATACACAGGTGATAGATAATGCATTGTTGTCGTGATTGATGGTTGCCTTGGTTAGAAACACATCGACACATTCTGTTTGGTGCCTCATATCCCTGACTATTTGCTGGTGGCTCCCACAAGGCAAGCTGCTGCACTGCTGAAAAGTTGAATAGGACCGCACACAATTAAAGTGTCACAACCAAAGTGATGATGTTCAAACAAACAGTGTTTTTTTTTTCACTTAGCAATCACTCTTTGACATCAAAATGTGAGGGCCATTATACCAACGGTACCATAGAGATTGCCAGATTGTAGCAGACATCCATGGGCAGGACAAGATACAGTGGGTAAGGGAGTTCAGGGTTTTGGGCAGTTCTTAATCTGACTCTTGGGCAAATACACTTTTGTTCTCACTTGAGTTGTATGTTGTACGGATATAGTATGAAAAGTAGACAGAGCACAGTCACTGCAAATCAGTGTCCAGATTACAAACCTTGCCCTGGTGCAAAAAAGCATCGAAAATATATCTTTTTAGCACTTGGGCAATATTTACCCTGGTGGTTATACCTTGCCAAACTGCACTTGTCATGGTGCAATGGTTTTCTTATATGTCCCAGTGTTTTTAGAAATAGGGCAAACGTTGCCTTATACCGTGTAACGTTGCACTTCTGGCTCTTTGGAAGTGAGGAGGCGGGAACAAAAGCTGCCTGGAGAGCTGAGGCAATGTATAGAAACTTACGTTGTTTTTATTTTTTTTTATTTTTATTAATCTTTGGTTTAAAAGAAATCTTTCACTTAAAGAAAACCAAGTTAAAACATAATCAATAATCCACAAATCCATCTTTCCCTAAGCACAAAGAATAAACTAAGTTAAAGCAAAACCAACAATCTGAAGGTCTGCAACTGTTTACCACACAATGCTCATGATCTATTTAATGCTCAGGACCACAAGGGGACTAGCCCATTGCCAATCTGCTTGATTAGCCTGCATGCTAAATATGTAAACGTACTTGACCAGTCTATTCACCCCAACCCATCACAGATTCCAGTCACGTTCAACCATGTTAGGTTGGCCTTTCTAAAACTAGCTTGTCCAGACATTACCCAATCCCATGCCCCACGCCCTTCCTGCCACTACATTCGATTTAGCCTATTTCTGCATTGCATTAGCAAAACTGTATCTGCCTATCTCTGAACAATATTAGCAAATCGAATTAGCCTATTTCTGCATTGTATTAGCAAAACTCTATCTGCCTATCTCTGCAAAATATTAGCAAATCGATTCAGCCTATTTCTGCATTGTATTAGCAAAATCAAATCTGCCTATCTCCACATTCTATTACCTAAATTGATTTTGCCTATTTATACCTACCACTTGTAAAATTGAATAGCCCACTTCTCAGACCACTAGCATTTCAAATCCACCTACTCTGTTAATTACAGTTTTAAGCCAAACCTACTTGTACCCACATACCTGCAATTGCCTACTGTGCTTAACTGCTTGCACCCAACCCACAGCCCCCCTAACCGCCCATAGCTCAACAGCCCAGCCTACTTCATATTCCCAATTGTGCTCTCTTGGCACATTCTCATCATGTTCCCTTTTTGTGTCATGAACAATAATACACCATGTAGCGGAAATAGCTACATATCATACAGTAATGGACTAGCCAAACTTGGCTGCCCAAGACACCACCCCATCCCCTGTCCCACACCTTTCCTGCCCACCCTACCACCTTTCCCCCACTCTGTCCACCGACACCACACTGCAAAAGCCAGCACCACACCAGTTAACACCCTACCCAACACTCCCAACCATTCTAAAGATGACTATACTGATACTAAGCCCAACCCTCCCAATCCACCAGGATACTGACCCACAGCCAACCCCAACCTCTTTACCCGCAATAACAGACTTGGCTCTAGACTCCACACCACATCCAGCAAGTCGCCCGCAACACCTATGACTAAGGCTACCAATAAGAACACCACCAACACTGCATCTCTAAAAGGAGCACTACTCAATGTCAGATCCCTTGTTGCTCATCCCACCGAAATCGCTGACATCATCCTCTCAGCCGATCACGACTTCCTTGCTACTACAGAAACATGGCTACATCAGATAGCAGGTCCCTACCTAACCCTTGCTGTTCCCGACAATTACTTTATCCTCAGAGCTGACAGACCTAATGCTCGTGGAGGAGGTGTAGCATTCATATTTAAATCCTCACTCGACCTCAGATCTATAACCTCCCCTCCACTAAAATCATGCGAGCATCTCACCATCAAAATACAAACCACCCCTAAGAGTACAATTACCTTGCAACTAATATACAGACCCCCAGGTCCCACAGGTACCTTTGAGGAAGACATCACCTCTCTTATAGACGAGAACTCCAAGCCTCTTTCACAAAATATCATTCTAGGAGACTTTAATCTAGGGTACAATGTCCCTACCAACACCCCTGCCTCCTCCCTTGCCAACGCCCTATCTGAGCATGACTTTTGTCAAGTCAATTCACTACCCACCCATCAGAAAGGCAGAACCATTGACTGGGTCGCAGCCCCTAACTGCTATATCACCTGCAAAGACCCACAACCTCTTGAATGGACTGACCATTTCCTCATTCCATTTGACATTAGCATTAACAACCCAAACCCCAAACAATGCTCCCACGCACCAGCCTGTCTGATCAGAAACGAGCGCTACATTACTGCGGATACTCTTACACCACTGGTTCTCCCCTTCCTAAACACGCTCCCAGCCACTGCTGACCTCAACCTTCTAGTCAGCACCTACAATGACGCCATGACTAACGCCATTGACGCTGTTGCCCCAGTAAAGTTATGCAAAGGTAAACCGAGAGCTCACCTGAACTCTTGGTACACACCTGAACTTAAAACACTCAGAAAAAAGAAAGCCAAGATGGAAGCCCTATGGAAAATAACTCCATCAGCTCAAAATAAAACCAATCTCACGACCATCTCCACCCTTTACAAAAAAGAGATAATCCGCACTAAGAAGGAAGCTTACAATATCAGAATAAACAATGCAGGATCCTCTGCTAAAGAACTTTTCACCATTCTGAAGGAATTAGAAAATCCCAACCCAGCAACGGACACTTGTGTGAAACACAAACCCTGGTGCACTAGCATCCAAAATGCCCTTGTCAACCAAATCACTGGCCTTCAAACCAAAATTGAGGCCAAACGACTACAACTCTCCAACAGCAACTCCCCCACCCCTAGCATATCCACCCCAACCAATACCACATCTGGCTTCATGTTCAAAAAGGTCACTATACCTGAAGTCCAAAAAATTATAGCATCCCTCAAACCTTATAATTGCAAAGGGGATAGTTGCCCCGCCCAGATCATCAAAGATTCAGCGAGAAACCTATCCCCATTCATCTCCAAACTAATAAACCTGTCCTTCTCCACCAACTCTGTACCTAACAACTTGAAAAACACATGGGTTCTCCCTCTTCTAAAAAAGCAATCCCTTGACCCAGCCATTCCCACTAATTACAGGCCCATCACCACGGTCCCCTTCCTGCTAAAAATACTTGATAGAGTTGCCTACCTGCAAATTCAGGAATACTTAGAATCCAATCAATTGCTAGGTTAGCGTCAATCCGGCTTTCGACCTCAACATGGAACAGAAACTGCCCTTGTTGACCTCAAAAGTCAGATTGATGACATCAAAGACAATGGTAAAGCCGCCATCCTACTCTTTCTAGACCTCTCAGCAGCCTTCGACCTGGTTGACCACAAAATACTCTGCAACCACCTCTCATCTTCTGCCCACTTCTCCCCTTCTGCTGTCATGTGGATACAATCCTTCTTAGCCAATAGAACCATGGGGCTCTTTTCATCTGCGGCTGCAGCAGACCCCATCCCCATCACTTGCAGTGTCCCACAAGGATCTTGTGTTTCCCCCACCCTATATAACATCTATACAAAGCCTCTCCTTGACAAATTGGACCATCTGGGTGTCACCTACACTAACTATGTGGATGACACCCAGATACGCCTCACCATCACTGGCAACTACAATGTGGACGTCACTAGGATTAACAAAATCTTTTCGATCATTCAGGCATGGATGGCCACACATGGCCTCTGCCTGAATGATGAGAAGACCGAGCTCCTCCTAGTCGGATCACCCTATAACCTACAGAAACTCAGCCCTGACTACACCAACATCATCATCAATGGTAATACCATCCCCATCGTTAAAAACATGAAAACTCTAGGCTTTTATCTCGATGGCAACAACAACCTTTCTAAACAAGTCAACATGACCGCCTCAACCACCGCCTACAACGGGAAACTAATTAGGGCCTGCAGACATTTTCTATCCATTAACAGCTGCCTCATACTGGCCAGGGCTCTCATACAATCGAAGCTTGACTATTGCAATAGCCTTTACCTAGGTGCCAACCAAGCTATAATCAATAAACTTCAGGTTCTCCAAAACAATGCGCTGCGAGCAGCACTAAACATTCCCAGGCAAGAGCACATCTCTCACATCAGAATATCTTGCAAATGGCTCTCCATTCAGCAAAAAATTGACCTAAAAACTCTCTGCCTCTCCTATAAAGCCTTAAACCACCTAGCCCCCCCTATCTCACTAACAAACTCACTTTGAAGCTGAAAACCAGAATCACTAGATCCTCCAATACTCTCTGCCTTACTGTGCCCAGATTCACCACTAAAAGAGCCGGTGGCTCGAGTTTCACGGTCCTCGCCCCTCAACTTTGGAATACCTTGCCGTTGAACATCAAATCGACCAAATCCTTCCAACTGTTCAGGAAATTAGTCATTGGCTGGCTACTGGATAAAACCAATCCCAAGTCAGACTAAGCACATTAAAAACTGTATATACTGTACATGCCATACAAATGTTTATCTGCATGTTCTAACTACCATTGATTGTATATATTGTTTATTGTATATTAATTCTACAAATGTATAATTGCTAAGTTTATATATATTGTACTTCTGTAACCTGTCCTTAAGCGCCCTTTTACTCCTGGATTTGGAGTGCTATATAAATAAACAAACAAACAAACAAACAAACAAACGAACGAGAAAAGACATTCATAGAGCCTCTGACTTCCTATAACAGTTAAGATCTAAATGTTGTACTCAGCTACTTGACTATAACAACCACATCCTTTGTTAACCCGCCCTTATATAGGTCGGTGCCCTGGGGTACAACTCTATTAAAATGCCCTTCATTCCACCCTAAACATCCCTTCTGTTATACTGAGGTCGACAGCTCGACTGGTCCCAGGAGAATGTCATCTGTAAATCTGAGCAAATCAGTGATTTGGTTCACGCTTTCACTGCTTATAAGCCTGTACCACAATTCATCTGGAGACAGTGAGGCGAGGCTATTAAGTATTTTACCCCGGTGTAGTATTCTTTTTCCACCCCTGGCATCGTTAGATGATAAAGTGATTCATTAGTATACGTTTTTAAACAAGGTCTACAGTTGACGTCAATTCCTGCCATTGTTTCCTGTTTATCAAGAATTCCTTTGTGGGGAGTAGGTTCAGCCTGAATCTTAGAAATTTCACTCGCATTGAACAGCATGGGAACAATCTAAGATAACTCAGGGTGGAATTCCTTTGTCTACATTCTACCTTAAAGTTACAATAAGATGTGTACTGCTCCCTTGCCGCAGTAGTGTGAACCCAGTCTTTCCTCCATGGCTTGATTTTGATAGCCTCAGGGTTACTCAGCAGGTCTAATTCAGAAGATCCAAGCACCTTAAAAAGTTTACTGCATGCTAGGGACCAGATGTTTAGAATAGGTTCAGTTTTACCCTCGAAAGCCTCTTTCAATATCCTGAACCCATGGATTGGGGGATCAGTTCCACACTTTCTATACAAGAACAGAGTTTTCCACTCCATCCTTGCACATAAAGAGGTTACTCCCAGTTTGCACCTGATTGCAGGCATTGCTGTGCTACTCGGTAGGTGTAACACTCTCCTCCAAAACCTACCCTCCAGTGCCATTTACCAAACGCGGTCCGTAGCCAGGAAAACCTCTGCACCATAGGTGGCAATAGCTGTCACTTTGGCCTTATTGAATTGGACCACCGAGGTCATAGAAAATTGGCTAAATCTTTTCAGGAGAATTTGTGCTTGTGATGCCAAGTGTGTAACCCTCGTGTTCAGTTGAGCAATCCTTGGGGAATCGTTCAAACTAATATTCATCAGCATCTGCAGGTACATGAATGAGGTGATCACCTCTGTTTGTTCCCGTTTAGATGCCCTTTCCCGTTTAGATGCCATGCGGGTCTAGATTTTTTTCTCCCAGCAGTGGCTCCAGGATTAGAATTTTTGTTTTGGGAACGTTAATCCTAAATGTGTTTACTTTAAAGTACTCATGCAGTTTATTTAACTGTCATTGTAGTTGGATGGTGGTTTGGTCAATTAAGACCAAGTCATCTGCATAAAACAGATGTGCCACTCGCCACCCGTTAAGTCTCAGCGGGAAATATCTTGTCTCGGCTAACGAAATAACTACATCAGAGATTAAAAACTTAAATAACTCTGCCAAGGGGCAACCCTGTTTAAGGACAAGCCTTGTTTCTATGAAATGTTACATTGTGCGGAGACAGTACAATTAGGTGCAGCATGTGTTGGTGGAAGCATGTGTTGATGCCCGATAAGGCCACAGGCTCCTCATGGTGCACCGGTCTTTGCCATCGCAAGTCTTTGCAGGTGGCATGGAGCGACATCAGGTTGCGCAAGGCACAATAGGGTGGCAATCGTGCCCCAACGCCCTCCCAGCTCCATCAACGGCATCAGGCAGCCATGACTGCTGCTGTGCTCCTCGGATGGTAAGGGAGTCATTTGGGAGCCTGGAACTCTCCCCTGGAGAAGGAAGTGACACCATGGGCGTAGATTTTAAATACGATTTCAATGATTTATTCGAATTAACATTCATCAAATCTGTGTCATCGCACTATAACGATTGGCTACAAAAACTTGAATAAAATCAATCCTACAAACAACATTGTATATAAGCTAGAATTATAAGGAAAAACCAGTGTCTTTTTATATTTTGAATACGCCCAATGAGGTTGGAAGGAGAAACAGCGGAGTCCTTTTAATCTGATTCACATTAATGGCGCACATTTTAACTGTATTTGCCCCATACGATAGCGTTAAAGTTCAATTCTGGAAGGACATTTATTTTGTTTTGTTCAAAGGATGCCTAAATTCAAAAAGATGCATCAGTGGAGCTAACCAGCCTCATCCCAGTGCGGTCAAATAGCCTTAGAAAATAAAAGCTACATGTTGTGCTCAGTCGCCATTTGATTGCAAGTGCCAGAAGGTCAATTATTTTGATTTCTCACCACTCTAATTCTGTTACATGCTAATGGAAACACAGTTTTGTCAATTTCTGCGAGCATCGAAAATTGTACCAACTGGAAATACAATTCCCTTCATTCGTGTTCTCTTGTAAACCACAATAACATAACGGGTATTGTTTTCATAGGCATTATGAAGAGCGCAGAGTCTCTGGAAAGTTTGGCTGTCCCAGCAACTCTGCCCACGGCTCCATGTGATTGGCAACAAACAGAATGCTAGTGGCCAATCACATTTAGGTGTGGGGGGAGACATAGAATATCAGAGGCATTCCACCCATATCTGGTGTAACATTGTAGTGTTTGCCTTTTATTAAAAAACGCGGGCAGGGTTGGTGGGCAAATGAGGGTGTAGTGGGCAGGTGGACTCTTTAGTGGATGTGGGCGGGGCATTGGGTGACGCAAATCTCTGGGTTTTCCTTTTTGAAATATAGTCAGGTCTGATTCGACATCACAGGTGAGCGCATAACCCGTGAGCCATCCTCCCAGGTGGGGAAGGGATTGGCAGATAGGGCGTGCCGTTTGTTCTCAGTGATGAAGAGAGGACAACCACTAATAGCACAGAGGCTGGGAAAGTATGGGAGCAACTAACCCAGACTAGAACCAACCCAATGTAATGTTGGAAAAACCTATTTAGCTCCTAACACCCTACACACACCCACGCACTAGGCCACACCTGATCACTTATTGTGCTGTGAGCAGGCTTCCCTTGAGATCGCGACCCGGGATTATGGGTCACAAGTAGTGCTTTAAATGGGTCAGTCCTACCCACTCCGCAGTACCTGCACTACTTATTTTTGAGCATTTGAGTACCTGCACTTCTCAATGCCTGAAAGAGAGTACTGATACTCAACTATGTTGCAAGGTGAACATGAAAGCTTTTCATTTCACTTTATTGCAACTTAAAGGACTACACTTCTGTAGCCTTTGCTGTGGGAAGCATCTCCCTCTCCCTGCACTACCCGCAGTGCCCATAATGTCTCCCTCAGGGCACACCCTACAGAACAAAAGGAGAGACAAACATGCATCTACTGTGCTCTCAGCACACCAGGCGCTGACACTATTTCACTAAGTGGCCTTCAAGTGTTACCATTGGTGTCCTCTGATGGACCAGGAATCGATTTGGAAAGCCTCGGAAATTACTTTTTAAAGATGTTTCTTTGTTAGTAGAAGTGCATATTCTAATTGCAGATGTGATAGAACGTTTTCGGCTGACTACTTGCACACAGCTCCAGTTACCTACCTTATTCCTTATTAGTCATTGGAAGCCAGCAATAATAAAACTCCCCTTCTAACGCTTAGTTTACAACTATGATATCTGCTAGTTTGATAAGCAAAAAAGAAAGTCTCATTTACTATAGATATTCAAACATTCTTAGCACAATACTTAAAAACAAACTGAAGTTTGTGTGAAAGGATCCCAGATACACTGCTTTATCAAAGTGTGTGATCCTTGGCACATAATTTAATATCACTGGGCAATTCCTGCAAACAGGGTGTGCTAAAAGGACCTGTACCCAAGTTGCCATGTTGAAAATACCAGAGCTGAAAGTGCTGCGCTGGAATGTCCAGATTTGTAGCTTGGTGAGTACCTGCACTTCTTTTTTTCCATTTAAAGCACTCGTCACAAGGCAGTCATTTCTTAAAACAGACAACATTGTTAACATGGAATGTTGTGATTTTCAGTCGAGGTTTACCATAGAATAAAACATGAAAGTGGTGTTCAGAGCAGTACTACGGGACATGTTCCCTTTTTTAGTTGTGGTTGTTAGGTGGTGCTCAAAGCACCGGCAATAACCAAAAACTATTGTCAGGGCAAGCAAAGATCGGAGAGAGATGAGATTCAAGAAGAGTCACAGTTTGTGGGTGTTTGTTATTTTCCCAACCATTGAATGCCCCTGACAATGCTACTCTATATGAACATTCCCACCTACCATCAGCCTCGTCCTGCTCAAAAAATATTTCCCTAGGATTTTTTCGCTCGCTCTTTTAAGCAGTAACATCAAACATGTTTCATCCACCAGTATTATTTGCAACAAGTCCTCTTCAGTTAATGGCTTACTTGCAGCTGTAAACACGCTAATGTTGTGATAAAATGTATTAATCAAATGAGACACTTGATTAATAAGTAGTTGGTGTGTACTCATATCTCCAGTCCTCTTAAAAAGACAAAAAATGGCAAAACCAACAGTGTTGGCTTATATATGGGTAATTCCTAGACAGTGCTATCATATGCTCAGTTTCACACAACATTTTCCAGTTGTTGCCATTGTGTGCTCAGAGCACCATTTTGGCATTGTCTAGCAAGTGGTTATCGCATGCCTACACAAAAGCTAATTTGTTGACCTTTCCAATGCTTGTCTGTTTTTGCTATTCGGTGGTGCTTTGGTGCTACCAATAAGCCAAAACTATTTGCATTTGTTTACAGGTAGGAGAAAGATAGGATGCAAGGAGGGACATAGAGCTTGTGGGTGTTGCTTGGCATTTTTTTTACCACCCATTGACCGAAGCCATTCATTGCCATTCTAATTGTTTACTTGGTCATTCCCACCATCTATCCACCTCTGATACCTGCACCACTACATGTCCCCCTCTTGGAATTAGCTTGACCATGCAGTGAAATCAAACTTTGGTGTGTATAGAGCCTGCTAATATTCGTTCTAAGCACTCTCCTTGGAGTTATTGATTAACTGAAACTGTAAACAGGTCTGGGTATTATGAAAAGTGTTAACCAAGTGTGCATTAATTGTGAATTATTAGCAATGTGCGTGTAATCACATCTGTCCCTTGCAATTAAGTTCTAATAACAATAAGCATTGGCAAATCAACCATGTTTGTTTGTTTGTTTGTTTGTTTGTTTATTCATTTGTTAAGCGCACCAGACTCGTGAGTAAAAGGGCGCAGTTATATGGAGATGTTGGCTTATGCACAGGTATTAGATAGGAATTTTCCAGGCACTAATATATGCCCAGGAACATAAACAATTGTCCAGGTGTTACCATCATATGGTCAGCTAGTACTATTATTTCAGTGCCTGGCAAATGCTTTTGCCGGGTCTACACAAAAGCCACAATTGTTGTCTTTGACAATGCTTGTTGCATGTTTCACTCAAGTGCTCCACAGCAACATGCAACATTTGAAATAGCGATCTCATTCATAATCCCTTCTTTCTATCTGTGTGCTACATTCCTCTCTCTTCTGAAATACATTTTGAATCATCCTTTCCATACAATTGTTTGCTTCTTTGCTCTCTTTAGACAATGGCACTCTGCCTCTGTGTCCCTTACAGTAGTGAGTGTTTCTGTTCTACTTGGCGGGCCACATTCTATCTCTTTGTTTTTAGGGTAGTGAGTGTGCTCCATCTCTCTTGGGTGAAATATTAGGCTTCCAATTGTTCCTCCTTCTAGTAGAATGTGTTTCTGCTCTCTCTTAGATAGCATGCCTCCCCTATTTTGTCATGCTCGCAGTATTTCCTCCTAAGATTAGGGGATCACACTCCCTGTCATTCATTCTTTGGATATCACCCATTCCTTCATTAATGCGGGCAGGGAGGTATATAGACAAAATGCTCCTTGAAAAGAAGGAGCGCTGTGCTAAGATCCATGGCCACATGGCTGTCAGAGAAGTGGTCCCATGGTGAGATGGAACACTGCACTGAGACCACCCCCGCCCCCAATCCCTACCTTAATCCGACATAGGGCAGTTGACTCCACCCTCTTAAGCTTCGCCTGGCTACACCTGGTAAACAGAGCCCGGCATCTACAACTTTACTGGCACTCACTTGCCTTGCCTGGCCGCTGAACCAGACACACATTTAAGCATCTCCGTCCCTCTTTACATTGTATGTGGTTGCTAGGAAATAGCCTGTTCTCAGCAACCAATTCATGCAGATTGCCTTTTTATGTCTTGTTTTCTTTTTCTTTTTGACACCCCTCACCTCATCACTTAATATCTTTATAGACCACGCCCTCAGGCTGTACAGGAAGATAGATATGGGTCCTGAAGAACTTGTTAAATACCCTCGCGTGTAACATTCACAGCCTATGTATATAAAGCTGAAGTACATCTTGCATATGGTCACTAACAAGTGTGCAGTCTCCTAGATTTTTCTGCCTCAAATGCTTTTATTGTTGCTTCATGATCTTTTTTTCTTGATGATGTTGCTCTAAATTGAAAGCTCATTAGCCATATATTGTAGAAATCTAGCACGCATATTTTTTCAATATGTATTCATTCTTGTGATCTGGTTAAAGAAACCTTCCACAAATTATACTTTAAAAATATAAAGTCATGCTACTACAGTGCAAGATACAGGAGACGTAGGGAAAAAAATTGGGGGTGTATATATGCAAATGAGAGATAAAGAGGGTCATAAAACACAAGAGAACGTAGAAGTATCTCTGTCACAAGAAACTGGAGGAAGGCTAGATCAAGTCATAACAGACAAATATAGAACGCCGTCTTTAAGTAGACTAGATCTTCATGATGGGGAATAGGATAACAGTCATACCAGCTGAGGCATAATAATGTCAGACAAAGAAAGGGAAGAAAACGAGAGAGTACAAAGGGAGGGCTCATGCAGATTTTAAAACAATCAAGTGTAGAAAACAGGGGTAAATGGTCAGATTTAGAGGACTTCAAAGATAAAACACCAGAATCAACTCCATATACTGAGCAGCCACAAGCATGATCATGCAGTACAGGGATGTATCCGTGCCTTATGTAAACATATTAAGGGCATTACCAGGCCAGAGGCAAATGGCCAAGACTAGACGCACCTGGAAAACCAGAAATGAAGGCAGGTATGATTACGGACCAGGATTTTCCCAATTCCCATTATTAGAGAAAGGGGAGGACAACCACAATATATTCCAATTTAAAATGTAAATTACTAAGTTTGACCTCAGGTGCAGGAAAATGGATTTCTGAATTAGAGAGAATGACATCAGAAATGATGTTAGCCATAGGTGAAATAAAAGGCTTGCTAGCAGACATTGTAGGAGAGAAATGTGATGACATTTGGATTTGAGCAGGATATGCAGGTGTGACTTCACAAAACATGCCACACGATGGAGCACCATTTAATAATTGCAGAACAGATGCATGGCGGGCACTCAGACAATACATCAGATATGAGTGTGATTATGACTAAGAAAATGGTGGAGGATGAACACCCTGTCACCTATATTCAAGATATTCAAGAGAGATGGCGCCTTGAGACACAAGAACCTGGGATAAAACAGTGGCAATATTTTACCACATTTTGTGTCAGGTACTGCCCGAGCCAGTGTAATGGCAGATGAATAAACTTGTGGGAATGGAAGCAAAACCATGTCCAGAAATAAAATTGACGATGGTTCATCACTGCCGATTGATGCAGGAGGAAAATAAGAAAAATAAGAAGAATGCTGAGAGTTGGAAGCAGGAGGAAGAGAAGTTAGTCTGGAAAAAGAAGTCAAAAATAGCCATAGAGGGAGCGGTAATTACGAGCAATTAATGTGGGGTGACAGAGGAAATGCAATCAGTACAGCAAAGCAACATAGTATATCCCACAGACGATATCCCACAGACGAGAGTGGGTCTAATTTTGGCCAAGGGGAAGTGGGAATGGGACAACCCTCAGGGAAGAGGAAGATTTAATGGCAGACAGCCAAAACAATGCTGGAATTGCAGAAAGAATAGGACACACAGCCAGAACATGCAGAAGCAGAGGAGACATGTTCCAGAATTGACAAGCTCCAAGAGGGGGGATGTTCTGCAATGTAATACATAAACGCAGGAGAATTATGCCCAAGATCACACAGAGGATGAGACATATGCTCTGAAACCACAGCAAATAAAACAAGGGCCATAACAAATGCAACCACAACAAGAACAATCCCAGCAAGTACCCATGCAAACACAACAGGTACAATCTCAGCAAGCGCAGACACAACAGGCCATGGTACCACAATGGAATATGATGCACCCAAATTGGGGAGTGTGGTCATGGTAGGAGAAAATCCTTTCACAGATACAGGGATGAATGTGTATCCACAATAGGACAGCCCACAGAGTACTGGGGTTACCAGTGGTTTACCCTTTTCCCTTTGCACCCAGGTAAGTGCACCCGCACACGTGAGGTACTGTTTAAGTCAGGACACAAGTGGGAACGCGTCAAGGTAGCACATGGGTTGTTGGCAGTGTGTTTCGGTGGATGGGCAGAGGGAAATGTCTGAAAATTGCTGTTTTTTTGTCAAATTTCAGAATTTGATGGGGATTGTGGGTAATACATTCCGGGGCGATTCGCGCAAGTCAGACCTCTGTGGATTCCCACAGGTGTCTTCATTTCGGAAATGCATGGGATTCCCTGTTCTCTTGGTGGCTTCGACACCCTAAGCCCAAATCAGTAGGTTGTCCACAAAAGAAAAATCTCTCAAAACCTGCTCTGGAGAAAGATTTGGAGTTGCCAGTGGTTTAGCCTTTTCCCTTTGCGTCCAGGTAGGTGTACCCACACATGTGAGTTACTGTGTTCATTGGGACACCTGTGGGAACGTGGGACGGTAGGACATGTGTTGTTGACGGTGTGTTTCGGTGGATGGGCAGAGAGAAATGTCTGAAAATTGTGGTTTTTTTGCCACATTTTTGGACTTTGCCGGGGATTGCGGGTAATGAATTCCTGGGCCATTGGTGCAAGTCACACCTCTGTGGATTCCCACGGGTATCTTCATTTTGGAAATGCATGGGGTTCCCTATTTTCCTTGGTGGCCCCGACACCCTAGGCCCAAATCTGTAGGTTGTCCACAAGAGCAAAATCCCTCAAAATCTGGTCTGTCGGAAGACTTGAGATTACAGTTATTTTGCCTTTTCCCTTTGCACCCAGGTAGGTGCACCCACACATATGAGTTACGTTTTTGTAAGAACACCTGTGGGAACATGGGAAGGTAAGACAGGTGTTGTTGGCAGTGTGTTTTGGTGGGTGGGCAGAGGGAAATATCTGAAAACTGTGTTTCTTTTGCCAAATTGTGGATGTTACAGGGATTGTGGGTAATACATTCTGGGTGATTCGCGTAAGTCAGACCTCTGTGGATTCCCACAGATTTCTTCTTTTTGGAAATGCATGGGGTTTCCTGTTTTCCTTGGTGGCTTCTACACGCTATGCCCAAATCTGTAGGTTGTCCACAAGAGCAAAATCCTTCACAATCTGCTGTGCCAAAAGACTTTGGATTACCAGTGGTTTAGCCTTTTCCCTTTGCGCCCAGGTAGGTGCACCAACACATGTGAGGTACCATTTTTGTTGGGACACTTCTGGGAATGTGGGAACATAGTACATGCGTTGTTGACGGCATGTTTCACTGGGTGGGCAGAGGCAAATGTCTGAAAACTGTGTTTCTTTCGCCAAATTTGTTATGTTACCGGGGATTGTGGGTAATACATTCTAGGGCGTTTCACGTAGGTCACACCTCTGTGGATTACCATAGGTGTCTTCTTTTCGGAAATTCATGGGGTTCCCTGTTTTTCTTGGTGGCTTCAGTATCCTAGGCCCAAATCTGTAGGATATCCAAAAGAGCAAAATCCCACAGAATCTGCACTGCCGAAAGACTTGGGGTTACCAGTGGTTTAGCTTTTTCCCTTTGCACCCAGGTAGGTGCACCCACACATGTGATTTACCGTTTTCATTGGGACACCTGTTTGAATGCGGGAAGGTAGGACATATGTTGTTGACCTCGTGTTTCGGTGGGTTGGCAGAGGGAAATGTCTGAAAATTGTGGGTTTTTTGGCCAAACTTTGGCCTTTGCTGGGGATTTTGGGTAATACATTCTAGGGCGATTCACGCAAGTCAGACCTCTGTGGATTCCCACATGTGTTTTCTTTTCAGAAATGCATGGGGTTCCCTGTTTTCCTTGGTGGCTTTGACACCGTAGGCCCAAATCTGTAGGTTGTCCACAAGAACAAAATCCTGCAGAATCTGCTCTGCCGAAAGATTTGGGGTTACCAGTGGTTTAGCCATTTCCATTTGCGCCCAGGTAGGTGCAGCACACATGTGAGGTACCATTTTCGTTGGGACCCCTCTGGGAACCTGGGAACATAGTACATGTGTAGTTGATGCCGTGTTTCGCTGGGTGGGCAGAGGGAAATGTCTGAAAACTGTTTCTTTCACCAAATTTTGGATTTTGCCAGGGATTGTGGGTAATACATTCTAGGGCGATTCTTGTAGGTCACACCTCTGTGGATAACCACGGGTGTCTTCTTTTCAGAAATTCAGGGGGTTCCCTGTATTCCTTGGTGGCTTCAACACCCTAGGCCTTAATATGCAGGTTATCCACAAGAGCAAAATCCTGCAGAATCTGCTCTGCCGACAGACTTGGGGTTACCAGTGGTTTACCCTTTTCCCTTTGCACCCAGGTAAGTACACCCACACACGTGAGGTACTGTTTAAGTCAGGACACAAGTGGGAACACGTCAAGGTAGAACATGTGTTGTTGGCAGTGTGTTTCGGTGGATGGGCAGAGGGAAATGTCTGAAAATTGCTGTTTTTTTTGTCAAATTTCAGAATTTGATGGGGATTGTGGGTAATACATTCCGGGGCGATTCGCGCAAGTCAGACCTCTGTGGATTCCCACAGGTGTCTTCATTTCGGAAATGCATGGGATTCCCTGTTCTCTTGGTGGCTTCGAAACCCTAAGCCCAAATCAGTAGGTTGTCCACAAGAGAAAAATCTCTCAAAACCTGCTCTGGAGAAAGATTTGGAGTTACCAGTGGTTTAGCCTTTTCCCTTTGCGTCCAGGTAGGTGTACCCACACATGTGAGTTACTGTTTTCATTGGGACACCTGTGGGAACATGGGAAGGTAGGACATGTGTTGTTGACGGCGTGTTTCGGTGGATGGGCAGAGAGAAATGTCTGAAAATTGTGGTTTTTTTGCCACATTTTTGGACTTTGCCAGGGATTGCGGGTAATGAATTCCTGGGCCATTCGTGCAAGTCACACCTCTGTGGATTCCCACGGGTATCTTCATTTGGAAATGCATGGGGTTCCCTATTTTCCTTGGTGGCTTCGACACCCTAGGCCCAAATCTGTAGGTTGTCCACAAGAGCAAAATCCCTCAAAATCTGGTCTGTCGGAAGACTTGGGATTACAGTTATTTAGCCTTTTCCCTTTGCACCCAGGTAGGTGCACCCACACATATGAGGTGCGTTTTTGTTAGGACACCTGTAGGAATGGGGGAAGGTTGAACATGTGTTGTTGATGGCATGTTTCGGTGGGTGGGCAGAGGGAAATATCTGAAAATTGTGTTTTTTTCACCAAATTTCGGACATTGTTGGTGATTGTAATAAATTCTGGCGCGATTTGCGCAAGTTACACCTCTGTTGATTCCTACTGGTGTCTTCTTTTTGGAAATACATGTGATTCTCTGTTTTCCTTGGTGGCTTCGACACCCTAGGCCCAAATATGTAAGTTGTCCATGAGAGTAAAATCCAGCAAAATCTGCTCTGGTGAACAAATTGGGGTTACCAGTGGTTTAGCCTTTTCCCTTTGCGCCCAGGTAGGTGCACTCACACATGTGAGGTACCGTTTTTGTCGGGACACCTATGGGAACGCGGGGATGTAGGACATGTGTTGTTGACGGCGTGTCTCGCTGGGTGGGCAGAGGGAAATGTCTGAAAATTGTGTTTTTTCACCAAATTTTTAACTTTTCAGGGATTGTGGGTAATACATTCTGGGGCAATTAGTGCAGATCACACCTCTGTGGATTCCCACGGTTGTCTTCTTTTTTGAAAATGCATGGGGTTTCCTGTTTTCCTTGGTGGCTTCGACACCCTATGCCCAAATCTGTAGGATGTTCACAAGAGCGAAATTCCGCAAAATCTGTTCTGGCAAACGACTTGGTGTTACCAGGGTTTTAGCCTTGTCCCTTTGTGCCCAGGTAAGTGCACCAACACATGTAAGGTTCCATTTTTGTTGAGACACCTGTGGGAACGCGGGAAGGTAAGATATGTGTTATTGGCAGCGATTTGGTGGGTGGGCAGAGGGAAATGTCTGAAAATTGTGTTTTTTTCACCAAATGTTGGATTTTGCCAGGGATTGTGGGTAATACATTCAGGGGTGATTCATGCAAGTCGGACCCCTGTGGATTCCCATATGTGTCTTCTTTTTGGGAATACATGGGGTTCCCTGTTTTCCTTGGTGGATGTACCACACCAGGCTCAAATCTGTAGGTTGTTCACAAGAGCTAATTCCCACAAAATCTGCAAAATCTGCTCTGCCGAAACACTTGGGGTTACCAGTGGTTTAGCCTTTCCCTTTGGGCCCAGGTAGGTGCACCCACACATGTGATGTACCATTTTCGTCGGAACACCTCTGGGAACGCAGGAAGGTAGGACATTTGTTGTGTTTATGTTGTTTTCATATTATTTTGAAACATTTGCTGCTGCACTTTGGCACACAACCCTTTCATTTCCCAAATGTGACCTACATTTATTTGCTGCTTTAGGCACTATACACTTGTTACCTGCACATGTCACCTACCCTTCAAAAGGTGTGCCAGTGCTCTTTCAGAAAATGTATGTATGCCATTGCTCACCACATTTCTTTTCCTTACTTACACATGCTAAGTATGTCTGTTCAGTCCTTAAGCATAAAAAACCTGTGTACCATGTCTCCAATTTTTGACTTGTGGTATGCTTGTTTTGTTATGTGAGAACGGTAGGTGTCCACAACCTTGTGGAGCACTCCCGTCCCATGCACTCCCTAATTTTGCAAAAACAACCAAATTCTCATATAGTGTTTTAAAGTAAAACTTTATATAGAGATGATCTTGTCATCCGTAAATTCTCTACCCAAGTGAGGGTTTATTTATAGCAAACAATAATTCAACAACACATTTAAATAAATTCATAACAAGCTCATTAGACATAACGTAAACTGTCTTTTACAATATACAATATTAGTCGTAACTATTTCTTCATAGTCAAAACAAACCAATCCTTCACATAAAAATGTGTTTGTCATGAGTAGACAATTTGTATTTAGTATCAACTCAGAGTCCACTATTCGAAGTGATATGTGGTATGTTAAGTGTTTTTTGAAAACAGAGCCAAATTCTTCAAAGTACAATACTCTTTATGCGTTTCGAGGAGAATAGAGCCCCTTCTTCAGAAGATGTCTACCAGACTTTTCTTTTTCAGTTTATCTATATCGAACAATAAATAGATAAAGAATATTATTGTGTTAATAATCATAATATATAGTAATCCCTGTCTGTCATGACTGGATAGTCTCTTATATATAATCACCTGTTAGTGCTTTGGCCTGTTCTTAATTTAAAATTCAAGTGCCGTCTTGATTTGCATATTCGTGTCGATCCTAAAAAATCATAAGAGAGACTTTAAGTCCCAATGGTGATAAGGAGTGTTCATCTTAAAAACAGACAACCACGTCTGCAGTCTCAAACATTTAAGTAAAAGAGAAGGGACCAGTAATTACCTGATCTGTAGGCCATGGCCAGAAGAGTATAGGGTCTAACGAGTTATATGTGCTATATGGTCCTGTGATAGGTCTTAATGGCACATTCAGAAGCGTGCGGGTCCCTGTGGATGACACAGTCTATAATTATAGCCTCAGTGGATTTCTTTTTTCACAGGGACCTGCACGCTTCTGAATGTGCCATTAAGACCTATCACAGGACCATATAGCACATATAACTTGTAGGGATGAATATGTTGAGGTACTGGAGCAACTATGAAATGCCTCATTAATACTTTGGCCTAGACACAAAGTCCAAATATTTGGTAAGGAGTTCTTCAGTTATATTGATAGTTCTTTTTTACTCATTTTAGTTCAGCTTGGCAGTAACCATATTTTGGCTCCCTTTTTCTCATGGATACTTTTTCCCGTTCTTTCTTAGATATTTAGAGGAATTCACAGGTGGATTTACTCCCTTTTTCAAGATTCTGATTGGAACTTTACACAAATGAGGTGACTTAACAAGCCTGTGGTGTATTAACAACTTTGATATAGTGTGCAGATTGTAACCGCTGTGGCAATTAATTGATTAGTTACTTCAGCTTTCTCAGATTACTTGCAGCACTGGTTAAAAAATTGTACCCCTGGTTAAAAGATTGTACCTCAAAGAAGAGGCTTGTTTCTCGAAACTTGCTGGGTTCTATTACACATTACAAATTATCAGTTGGATGACAACACAGTTGGATGTCTAGATGTATTCTTTTCATGAATGATTAATGATGAACAATGTGCTTCGTGTATATCTTTACAGAACTTTACTTGTATACTCTATACAGAATTATTTGTCTTTTGTAAACCCGCGGCTGTATGCATGGGACGTGAGTTCCAACACTAATGGAAACGTAACCTTTTTGCATGTTATTTTATGGTCCATGTGCCATGACTGTGTTTTCTCACCTACACCTCTGCATACTATCTACTCTATATAATTATTTATTCTAGAATTGCATTCTTTAAACCACTTGGAGCTCACAACAACTCCCACATTGAGGTGTGCACTGGGCTACTTCTTCTAAAAAGTGTAAAATATTCAATAACAATAATGGATTGTGATGGATGAAATCCTATTGTCTTGTCTGGGGATACCAAACTGAAGTGTAGATCGAAATTGTGAAATATGGATATAAGAAGGATAAACCCTAAGGTACAGAAATACCATAAAGGTATATCTGTTTAGAGATGTTGTGCCTGATTTACAAAGCGTTTTTTCAGTGGGATTGCTCAATTGTAAAAGGCTTTTTACATGTGTCCCTATTATTGTTTATGATGTTCGTCAACAGTAAAGGAAAGGAAATCGAAAATACAAATTATATTAGGACACTAGATGACTACGTCTTTTAATCATCAGCGTTTTCCCTTCTCTCTATTGATCTCTCCACTCCTCCTCCAGAATACAATGGGGTACGCCCAACCCTCTTACCCATATTTCAAAGCTCCCCAGCGGTTCACTGCTTCCTGGTGGTCTCCATCTCTCTTTCTTTGCCCCTCATCCATCTATCTCCCCATTGGCATTGCTCTCTTCAGCACATGCATATCTCTCTCTCTGTCTCTCTCTTTTCTGTCTCCTTATCCATCTCCCCTGTGGCTTCTATTTCTTCACCTCATCTCTCTCTCTCTCTCTCTCTCTCTCTCTCTCTCTCCTCCATCACCCCTGTTGCATCCCTCTCGTCACCCTATCGCTTCCCTCCATCAACCCGGTGCCATTTCTCTCTTCACGCCATCTCTCCCTCTCTCTTTCTCTCCATCTCCATAGTGACATCTCCCTGTCTCCTCTCTCTCTGCTGTGTCATCTCTCTCTTCACCCCATCTCTCTCTCTCTCTCTCTCTCTCTCGCTTTCCATTCTCTGTCTCTCTCTCTCTTTCCTCCATCGACCCTGTGGCATCTCTCGCTGGCTACACTCCACCTGCCTCTTTCACTATCTCTCTTCACCCCTAGAATCTCAGTGTCTTTCTCTCTCTCTCTCTCTGTCCCTCCATCGATCCTGTGGTATCTCTCTCTTCTCCCCCCTGCCCCCAACCCACAAACTGTCTCTTCACTCTATTGTCTGCCCCTCTTTCTCTGTCTCTCGCTTCACTCACTCCTCTGTCTCTTTCTTTCTCTCTTCCAGTTCCCTTGTGGCATCTCCCTCTTCACCCCATCTCCCCCTCTGGCTCTATCTGTCTCTCTACCCCCTGCCCCCCGCTCTCTCTCTATCTCTGTCTCTCTCTCTCTGTCTCTATAAAGATGGGCCTCTCTTTCTCCGCATTGTTACATTTTCTTGAGACTCTGCCCTTGAGGGACAGACGCTGGAATTGAGGCGTGCGCAGAATGAATTCTCTCTCTCTGCCTTTTAATTGAAATGTATTATTCTGCAGAGCGTGGATTGCGCGTTCTGATAACTTCAGATTATGTGCTTTTCATAATAACTTCAGTGTTTAGAGGTAGCGGTCCTGCACAGTGCATTATATCCCAAATAATACAATGTATGAACGTCACAGGATTGGTGGCTCTGTTTTGCAGAGACGTACTTAGAATGCTAGGGTGGGGCAGGACCTATTTTTTTAATTTTTTTTATATAACTTTTGTCAGTGCTTTCAATTCCTTCTCAGTGATTTTAGTATTGGCTATTAGGTGTCACTTGCTACACCTATACACTTAACGTATTGCATTAAAGTCCAGATAGGGAGAAATGGTATATGAAGAGTGACACACAGCTTGTAGGTGTTGTTTGGTTACTTGCCCACACAATGGGCCTCATTGCAAGTTTGACAGTAGCCTTGCCAGTAAAACCGGCAGGCGGTCGGCAAACTTACAATTTTTTCCGGCGTCCGCAAATGGGCAATTACCGGGTCCTTACGGCCCTGCCGAACCCGGTAATTGTCCATTTGCAGGCATTGGAAAAAAGATGCTCCCCCCATTCCCATTCGGGCCCATAGCGCCGAATGTGAATGGGGAGGTTGGATGCACCGGCACCGTTTATAATCCGACATGCTCTGCTCGCGGGGGCCTTTCTGCCCGCCAAGTCCGACCAGGCGGGCAGAAAGGCACCCGCGAGCACAACTCGTAGTTTGCCGGTCCGGAAACTTCGGTACTGGCATGCTTACCGGTACGGTAGTTCCCAGACCAGCAAACTTATAATGATACCCATTGTCTTTCCATAGCCATGCTAATCCCTATGGCCATTCCCATGCAGTTCCTGCCCCACCCCGGCCAAAACTGCTCCTCATGGGAACTCTTTGAGCTCACTTTATTCTTCTGAAGGTTAACAAATTAATTAGAGCAGTACACCAGCTGCTGGTGTCCAAAAAATGTATTACCAGATCTGCCTTCAGCCATTCAATTTATAAGTGCTTTGCGTGCCCTTCAGTGAAGTTCTCTTATAAACAAGCATTGGGAGAGTCACCAGGGGGCGCACAGATGGAAGTTGCCTCCGTGTGAGCTCCGTCCAGAGGTCCTAAGAAAGCGGATTGAGCGCCCGCAATATGACCCTCCCCGTTGAGTAATCAGGTGGATGAGACAGCTGATGGTGCCCCCGTCATCTTGAGAAAAAACCCGATCCAAATCGGACAAAGAATTGCTTAGAGCTCGACGGATTCTATTTCGAGGGCACTTGCTGCACACGAAGCAACAGACCTGATCTACCTGCGACCAAGAAGGAAAAGCAGGCCGCCCTATGACACGAGCCAAGATCACCCAGAGAACGTGGTGGATGGTGAAACCTTGCTGGACCAGTTCTTAGTTCTTACCCGGACCTCACAGTCCCTCGCAGGAGATCTTGTGAGTCTCGGCCCTCAACGACCGTCGAAATGATCCCTGCCTAGAAACATCATCCGGCAGTATCGAGGTCCGCCCTGACCACGGGCGTAGCCTGTGTCGGACCAGCCCCTCAACAATACCAAGGGTGCTGACGTCTGACTCCCACAGTTTGTGTTGGTGGACATGACCCACTGACCCGTGGCAGACACAGCGAGGGACCCCTTAGAAGCTACAGTGTGCGGCAAGACATTATCCTCCCTCCCCCCACTGCCACACGACTCCGACACCTCAGCCGGAGCCTCGGACTCGAACCAAATGCCAATGGACCCGAGCACCCCCGGATAGTCTGAACGCTTGTGGGACAGAATGGGGACCAGTCCCGTCACAGGTGCTTTTGCTCCTCGTGGAACGTGGAGGATATGAATCAAGATCAGCCCTTCACAGCGATCGGGCCTACTGCGGATCCATCACATCCCGCATTACGTAAGCAAAGACCCCGCAACATGATTTACTGAGGCTGTGAATCGGAAGTTACGGTGTGAATACTCCTTTTATGTCTTGAGATATATTTTTATGAGGTCCGGACTGGGAGGTGCGCCTGACAGTGTGGGACAGTTAACCTCTGACCCCAAAGCCTTGACTTTGAGTTGTGATAGGCGCTCACAGGCCATAAGATAGATACGGCTGTGTAGCTGTTCGAAACGCTGAGCACACCCGACCTTAGCCGCCACATACACGCTCTCGCAGCCAGTGAAACTACCGGAGGCAACTAATACATTGGAACCAGACTCCGTATGACGGATGAGATGCGGCCTCATAACCAACTAAGTGCAGGTTACTGAATAAAACAGAGAAAGTCAACCCCTCCCAGAGAATAGGTGCTCCCTGGCGCATGAGGTAGTCCTGGAATCATTCTGGGGAACACCGGACCCCTTCATAATTTCATATGCACAAGGTTGATGACTCCATATTCTATGAAGGGCACAGAGGCAGGGGAGACACTGAGTAGGAATCAAGCACCAACATAATTAAGTGAACCCTGTAATAAAGGAAACCCTGTTTGTTTACACCCCCCCCACCCATAAGCAACTGCTCTGGTCACTACAAGCCACAAGGTGGACTGTATACCGCTCCCGATTTGAGTCCTCACCTCCTGGAGTAGTGTGCATAGACCCACTTAATCATTGAGGACGTGTACCAGCCAGCACCACGATACGGGGGCTCAAACCGCTCGCCTGATCTGGGTTAGTATACTTCAGCACTACAGACGGCCTGGCACCAGCTATCGACACGTCTGTTTAACGGCGTATTGCGTCCCCATCCAATTATACAGGAACCTGCACCAAATCTACGTCCCTTTGATAATCTAAAACCTCAGTACGGCAACCCAAAGCATATAAGTTGTTACCCTTGGCTAATGGTAGCCAATAAGGTGACAGCAAAGTGGGTCGAGTGGACCATAGAGATGACTGCCTACCAATAATTGACCCCCGCCACCATAAAGAAGTGACTTCTTCCACCGACCGAGTCCCCCCTGCATACAAGTGGGAAGGTTGGGCCCCCATCACTGGGGCGTGTGCCCTCTTCTCTTCCGACAAAGAACAAGTGCATAGTGGTCCTTCAAGGGGTTCCCCCGACGGTGCAGGGTCTCTCTCAGAATTACCTTAAGAATCGTACCCACATGGACATAAAAGCAAAGCTTGCACCATACAGATTTTCGCCTCAACAACCCGGCTCTCCCCTCCCATCCATCTCAGCGATGGCAGCAACAGGAGCGGAAGCAGCAGCGACCAAGGCCAATGGGGCTGACCTGCTTAACGAAATGAAAAGTATAAAAGCCGATATCGGCGGAAGGATTGACAAACAAAATAACACTGAGAATTGATAAACTGGAAGAAAGATTAGATGGAGTGGAAAACAATCAGACCTCAATTGACACGCTCGAAACTCAAATGGACCTTTGCTTAAAGGTCGATGACTTGGAAAACCATGAGCGTTGTGACAACATATGCATCTTCAGCATGCCAGAAGTGGACGGGGAAACTGAGGTGGGCCTAAAGAGAAAGCTACACGCACTTAAGAAAATTATATTTGAAGATAACTCTGTGGACAAACCAAAAATGTATCGCATTCACAGAGCGGGGGCGCTGCCGGTGGTCCGAGAACATTCTTGACCCAGTTTCATAATAACGCAGACAAGAACAGAGTCCTCAAGAAGGCTAAACATGTCCCACAGATCTCCTTTGATGCTGCAAATATCTCCATTTATCAAGAACTTTCCTTCCTCACTCTGGCTATGAGGAGGAAGTGTTTCCCACTTATAAGATGGTTGAAAGAGAAGGGAGTGTGATACAGCTGGGGCTACCCTTTCTCACTTACCCTTGAATGGGGGGGAAGCAAGATCAGATTGAAATCAGAGAAAGACATTTGCATGTGCACAGCGACTTGCTAGGAGATCAAGAGGACGAAGCCGATCAGAGTGGAAAGAGAGATGGGAACCGGGAATGGAGGATTAAAGGCCCTAGATGACAGAAAATACCCGTATCTAGGAAATTCAGAATAATGAACGCATCCCCGGACATGGAACACTGAATCTATGACTGATGGAACTTCCATTGGCAGACACTGATATCTCAAACCGGCATAATGCACATCCGCTTCAGATGGACTGTTTCCACGAGGTGGATGGCGATGAACAAGTGGTTAACGATGCTCTGCCGGTAATGTAAGAGAGGGGGGGAAGGCTGGGGCTCAATGTTAGCACTGGTGTTCTGAGATGTAACCGGGAAATGTACGGTCCTCACTGGTGGTCCGGAAACGACTGGGTGCAGATAACCCAGCCGGGTCGGACTCTGTTTGGGGGGAGGGGAAAGGTAAATGGGGGAGACGGGAGGGGTAAATAATGACAAGTTCCTATGATGTTACAGGCAAAGTAGACATATAAGTTTCAGAAAAATGAAATGCTATGGAGTGACTTTGCAAACGAGTACACCCAGACCCCCACTCATAGGGACCCTGAACGATGGACCGGAGTGCGAACATTATGGACAGTTTAGTGTGCAAGGCCAACCCGGCAATTGGAAAAAATACCAAGTTGTCAATGCCAGCACAATGAAAATATTTGGGAGTAATGTACATATTTTTGCTGTACAGAAGCCATCCATTTTTCAACTAATGTTCACACAAAATATATATTATGTCCCTAAAGGGTATGAAAAAAGTTACTGTATGGATATATAAAACAAAGATAGCAATCAGGGGAGGGGCCTGCTGCCGGCGAGTCATAGTGGCTGCATCTGGTTAGCCCCGTGGTTGGCTTGGCTATCTAGGGTTCACGTGTGCTGGATCGCTCTAGCACAGTTGGCCTTTCCAAAATGCCATTGTTGCCCTCAGGAATAAGATACACAAGCACAGATTTATGGTTGTAGAGGAAGCAACTGAGGCCATGCTAGAGCTCATTAGGGGAGCCGGCAGAGGGGAATGGCTGGACTCATCAGGGTCAGTGCAAGGAAAGGATGATGACAAGCATAAGGGAATGCAGCACAGGTACCCCAGGGTGTAGAGTATGAAAAGACACAGAGCACGCAGTATACAGTAACACAGATATCTACCCATCCATTATGTATTTCTGTTTTCAGTTACTTTTCTTTCCAACGTAATTTCTATTTTGCCTGCCTTTTTTCCATCTCTTCGTCTGTTCCTCTCCTTTATCATATTTCTTTCTCGGCTCACCTACTTCTACCCCGCCATTTCTTTCTCTTTGTAATTTGTGTCAGCGTGCATCTGTTGCTTCTTCACCTTTTCTATCTTCCCTCAGTTCCTCAGTAAGCCCCTCCCTGTTTCTCCATCCGTTCCTAATGCATCCCTTCATGTTTCTTTAAATCAACAAAACGATGTGCTCAATACCAGAAGACCCGCCTTTAAACTGCTGCAGGGTTTATATTTAAATATGATATTTCACAAAAGTATCCATCACCCACATCTAATCTAATGCCAACCAATTCCGTAGAACACACTATTTTTTTTTCCACCCACTTGATTTGAAAACCATTTTCATATTTGTCTCGTTTGGGCTTCAGGAAACAATGGGAGTGACGGCTTCCATCAGAGCTCTTGCAAATTTTCCTTATTCTGAGAATGATGGAGCCCAGCTGGCCTCCCAGATTCTCCCTGCGGCTTCATCCAGTAACTGCTCAAACATGTCTCCTCCCACCAGGCGGGAGCTGCGTTATATTACCTATTAGAATGTGACATTTGGAAGCTCCCAGCCAAATCATGCCCTGACAAGATTGCCTTCTACTTCCAGATTCCTTACTTTTGGTTCTTTGCTACACTGGCGTCATCCCAACAGCAGCCTGCTAATGCCTCAGATACATATGTCCCTACCTGTACTGAACTGCCCCCTGTGTCCGGCAGATAAGACCAAACTATTATAGTAACCAGTGATTTGTAATCTCATCCTCCGCCCCTATGATAATTACTGCAGGCGGCTATTTTCCCTGAAATGTAACACACATGTATTGCATGGAAGCAAAATCTGAAATCCTAAGAGAAGTCCATCTTTGCTGTGCAGTGATGGCCTGTTTCGGAAATCACCCAGTGCACCTGAGCTTCCTCTTTGCTGCTATGCATCTTGCTCCTGCCTCACCCCATTCTTTCGTCCTCTTAATGTGGATTGTATTTCTTTATGCCTGCATATATTCTGAGAGGAAGGTGGGACTGTCACTCCTAGGTTAAGACTCTCTAGGGCCTCTTTTGAAGAAAAAGAGTTGCCATCAGTGACCACTTGCAAACTTTCTAATAGGTGTGTCAAACATGTCCCACCCACATACTTTTTTATATTTTTAATTTGTTGGGTATTTATAATGCGCCTACACACAGACAGAGAGGAGAGGGAGGCAGATTGAGAAAGATGTTGATGCAGTAGTCCAGCGTAAAGAGAACCAGGGCTTTGGAGACAGTGAGCTTCTGGGTGATAGTCAGAAAGTGAAGAGTCCCTTTGAGGAGCTGCAGCTGTTAGTGGGACTTCTTGGCGATGTCTGAGATGTGAGGAGAGAAAGAGAGAGTGGAGTCGAAGACGGCACCACAGTTTTTTGCCTCATAGGAAGGTGAAGGAAGAGGTCCCAAGGTAGGCAACCAGAGCGGGAGAGGGAAAGCAGCGGTAGGGGTCCCATTGAGAAGGAACTCCATCTTACTGGCATTTAGGCAGAGATTGTTGGAGACACACCAATCCTGAATCATGTATAGACAGTCAGGAATGAGCGAGAGAGGAGGGGAGGCTGAGAGTAGCCTGACAAAAGGTGAGTGTCATCCACATAACACTTAAAGTTAGAGGAGAGGGTAGAGATCGGGTGTGCCAAAGGAGCCAAGTAGAGGTTGAAAAACCAGGGTGAGAGGCTAGAGCCCTGTGGGATGCTGCAGATAGAGACAGCGATGGCGTAGATAAAGGGACCAAGTTGGACCTGAGAGGGGCAGTCCAAAGGAGGTCAAGAACTCCAGGGCCTGATCTGTGATGCCCAGGTTCTCATGGAGTCGATTGATCAGGATGGTGTGGTTGACCATGTCGAAAGCAGAGAAAAGATCAAGGAGAATGAGAACAGAAGGAATGCTGGAATCAAGGTTATAGAGCAGATCTTCACGGGTGTTCAAGAAAGCAGTTTCTGTGCCTCTGGCAGTTCTGAAGCCAGACTGATGGTCATTGAGACAACCAGCAGATTCAGTGTCCACAGTAAGCTGGGAGACGGCCAGCTTTACCAAGAGTTTGCCCAGAAAAGGGGTGATGGAGATCAGGTGATAGTTTGCCGGGCAGGTACAATGAGCAGATGGTTTCCTGAGGAGGGGGTGCACTCATGGTGAAAGAGTGATTACAGAAATCGTCCAAGGCTCGAGCAATGTGGCAATGTGATCATTGATGGTTCTGGAGGAGCAGGGGAGCACCTGTTTGGACAACACTATCATAGATCAGACTTGTGTAGAAACCTTGCTAGGTGCTGTCAGAGAGGAGGAGAGGGAGAGATGGTCAAAGGGGCAAGGAGAGAAGAGGAGAGGTCAGCCCATTCACAGAGGAAGATGACAACCTGGCCAAGTGGCCTGTCAATGGTGGCCACAGTAAGGTAGATGCCCAGATAGATATAGAGTCTGCAGACCAGGCATTCAAAGGAGGAGTAGGCCTGCGTAGGGATGACAGGCAGGGACCCACTTCAGAAAGATAAGAGCTACTCTGCCTTCAGGACCGTTGGTTCTGTGGTCGGATAGGATCTTGTAGCCCACAGGGCACAGGGAGAAGAGTATCAAATTTTGACAGAACTGGCCGTAAACATGTCTTGTTGCGAGCAAGGGTATCTAGGTTGAGTTCTTCGAGGAGGTGACAGATTTCAGAGGAGTGTTTGACAGCAGAAGAGAGTTGAGAGTAGTGATGTGGAGCAGGTTACCACATTTGAAAGATTTCTGTGCAGGGGTACAGGCTTGAGTTACACCTTGCAGAGGTGGTAGAGGGGCCCACGTGTGACCAGAGGAGGAAGATGGGGGTGCCAGAGAGGTGGCATTAGTAGTAGCAGGAGAAGGGAGGAAGTTGATAAGACACAGGAAACGCCTCCCAAAAAGTTGGAGATTGGGCTGAGGGCCCTGAACCAAGACAGTGCAATTCAGATAGACATTAATGATGGTCTCCCACATAGTGCCACCGTTAATGGGAGCGGAGGAAAATGGAGGGAGAACAAAGAACATATGAACGGTCCATAGGTCTGGTGAGGGGATGGCAGGGAGGATGTCATTGAGAGTCTATCTGTAGAATGTTTTGGTGTAGGTATCAGAGCTAGGGAGGCCTGGGTTGGAGACCAGGATGTCCCTCTTGAACTTTTTATTTCCAGACTAAGTGTTAGAGATAGGGTAGGAGACAGAGTAGCAAATAGAGAAGATGGGAGACACAGAGAGCCCCCTAGGAGGTACAAAGCAAGTAGGTGGAGAAGGACATGAGAGAAGAGAGATGCACAGCCCTATGCCACACAACTCAGAATGTGCAGAAAAGAGGAGGAGGGGGCCAGATTCACAACAAGGGATACACAGGAGGGGAACAAGTAACCCACAACAGTGAACTGCACTCCTTGCTGGGGGGTAGGGTGAAACTAGGTGGGAGCACAACACAATACAACACACCCAGATTTGACTTTCCTAGAAGGGAGCAAAAAGACTATCTTTTATGAGCACACCACAATAAAACACACCCAGATTTGACTTACATGAATAGTAGCAGCAGGTCGATGGTTGCATGCAACATGCTACCACGGCGGACACCGGAAGACAGCACTGGAGCCGTCCTTAGCCTATGGTCCTTGGCTGATGGGGCTGCCCAGCAGGGGCTGGATGGAAGTTGGCAAAAGGAAGGGCCCTGTTCCCCAATGGGAGAGCAGTGGGTGGGAGGAGGGATGAGGTTAGAGGAACAGGGAAGCGTGAAGACAGGGGTTCAGGGGAGTGGGAAGCCAGGAGCTGCTGCACTGGAAACATGAAAAATGTATTGAATAATTAAAAGCTAGAGGCCCAGGAACAGATGCTGCAGTGTTGGAGATTTGCACAGAAAATCACAACCTAGATAGTAGAAAGAGCCCAAGAGTCTGAGGCAGTCTGCTACTCACTGCCAGCCAGGAATCCTCTCTGAACAAGAACGGAGCCCAGAAGGTTAAGACCCTCTCACAGTAACAGCGGGAACCCGGGGGGTGGTGGGGAAGGAAGCCAGGTGCTGAAGTGCTGAAAATGTGGCAAATCTATTTATTAACAACTAGGGGCTCAGGAACAGGTGCTGCAGTGTTGGAGGTGTGCACAGAAGATAATCACTACTAAGATGGTAGACAGATCTCAGAAACTGCAGGTAGCCTGCTACTCACCGCCAGACAGGAATCCTCTCTGAACATGAACTGAGCCTGTAGGGTTAAGACCGTCTCACAGTGACGGGCCTGTTCTCCTATTCCTCCATATCACTCTATGGAAACTGCTTTACTGTCGGTCTGTGATTCTTTACCTTCGGCATGATATTCTAAAGACTCTTCTTCACTAATCTTGTTGGATCTATCTACCACTTTCAATACTGCTGATCATTCTTTGTTTTTGTCCTCATTCTCTTCAGTACTTGGGCTTTCTGGTTCTGTTCTTCTTTGGTTTCAATCCTATCTTTCGAAATGTGCGTAATCAGTCTCCTGGGCTAGTAAATCTTCTTCTATCTTTCCTCTTTAGTATGGTGTCCCCCAAGGCTCGTACGTGGGTCATTTTCTTTTCTCTCCCTACACCTCTCCTCTTGCTTCTATTATTTCTTCATTTGTTTATCCTCACCAATTGTATGCTGATGACACCCAATGATTTTTTTTAAAATCTTTTTCTTCTTTTTCTTCTACTATTCATGAAACTTTAGTGCCCTGTCTTTTGGCAATTAAGTCCTGGATGTCTAATCATTATCTGGTTCTTAATTCTTACAAGACTGAAGTTCTCTCGTTCCTACTCTTACATTCCTCCTCTGATTCCTGCTGATTCTACTTCTTTTCCTCCTTCTCTGCTTTCTATTTCATCTTGTGCCTGTAATTTTGGCCTCTATTTAGATTCTTCATTCTCTTTTTCTCTCCATATCTCTCAGCTCTCACGCTCCTTCCGGGCCCATTGTCTTAACATACACAATACAAGGTCCTTTCTTACCTTAAATACAACATAGTTACTTATTTCTGCTCTTACCTGTTCTCACCCTTTCTATTGCTCTTGTATTCTTTTCGTTCTCCCTGTTTCTTGGCTTGTGCCCCTTAAATCGATTTTCAACTCTTCTATATGTCTCCTTTTTTCGCTTGCGCCTCGTGACTCGATATCTCCAATTTTGACTGTGTCCCATTTTTTATTGTATCGTGATCTGATTATTTGTACAGCACTTTGGCATATAACGTTTAATAAATACAAAATAAATACAAAATACAAATACTTAAACCCTACACTACTAGCTATTACTCCAAGCTCCCTCACTTGGGTTAGAGGAGCAGCAGATTACGTTCTTTAAATACATTTTTTTTTTTAAAAAAAGGATACCCAATAGTAACTTTCGGTCTCACCGGTTGGTACTGTCATTATCTCCAATTTGTCATGCATCAATACATAGATACATTTTACCACAACTGCACTACCTTATGGACTATAAGTTATGGTTGTATTCTCTTTATGTTGAGACACGTGCATTATACGTAGTGCTGTACAGTTAAATGCGAGCATGCCTGTTTACACATGTTTTTTTTCTCACTCGGTGCTTGAGGTATTCAGAAAATCTCAGGTGGGGGCACCACCCCAGGTACCTAGCCATCTGAAGGAGTAACTTTCACCCTCTGTCGGACTGGTCTGCTTACTCAGGATAGTGATCCATTTGGATCCTTGGTAGCCTATCACCTGGGAGCGTGAACGTTTAGTGACAGTCATTCATGTAGTCACAATTGCTTAGTCTATTCCCAAGATGAAGACTAGATCATTTCTGGGGTTTGTCTGAAACATGGTGGGTTCTTAGTGCTATTTGGTTGTTTCTCTTAGGAGCTTCTTGCAAAGGGATGGTGGGATGTTGCCGTACCTGGTCTTTTATCAGGCTCCACCCCCTCCCTATCTTCCACTCTGGAATCCACTGGATCCCTCTCCGAAGGCACATTCCAACCACTTGTTCTCTGATAAGCATCTGGTAAACATCGGAAAAGTCGCTAATTTAGAAATGTGCTTGCAGGAAAGTAGTCACGAGTGCACTCTTTCTCCTTTTCCACTACCACCCAGGACACGCTGCTGCCTGATCCTACACAATGAGACCTACTTCTTTAAGAAATAAAACTGCAAACAAAATATTTTTCGCGTCAAACACTCTGACGGAAGTGACAGTGGGCATATTTGACACTATAGAAAACAAACTTAATAATCTGCTAGATAACATCACATAGTTCTTCCTTCCAGGCAGAGAATAAAAGGGTCAACGTGCCACCCCCCCTCCTCTATGGGGTAAAGACAACCATATCACCAAGAGATTGTAATCAGAGAACCACTTCCACTCCAGTTACGCAGGTCGTGGTGGACTTAAAACAGAGGCTGCATCAGTGGGGTTTGTTTGGAGCACAGTGGATGTCCATTGCACCCCTAATCTAAACCGTGTTATGGGATCCCTGTTTTTGCAGAGGCTGAGTGTATGGAACATTGATATTCATGGAAGACCTCGGATAGCACTTTCTCTTGACTGACAGGAAAGGTGGCCTTTTTGAAAGGATGATTTGGACTCGGATCCTCACTGACCACCACATTCGCTGACGTGGGACTCTGTGGCCATATATACATCTGTACCATACACAGTGCTGATAATGACAGCTGACACTCTACAAGCACATGTACCGAGCACAGTTTAGTAATTTCATAAACTTTCATCTACCACTGGAAAATGTGCATCACTAGTTTGAAAGCGATTCGTTGGGAGGCAGGATGCTCAAGATCTCATTTTAGAAATGAGAGAGAGAGAGCATGACAGAGACATAGAAAGAGCAAAAGAGTAAAAAGCTAAATAGAGAGAGAGATAAATAGAGATAAACTTAAGGATAGATAGACGGGTAGACAATGAGAGAGAGAGAGAACATCCTATGTTTTTCAGTATATCTACTGCAGAATTGACCATTATATTGGGGGACTGCTATCCGAGAACAATGTGCTGCCCAACGAGTAAAACCACCAACTAGAATGGGCTAGAGTGTTCATTTTAGAGAGGTGACCTCTATGTTGCCTCCGTGTGGGAGTAGTAGATGCGCTGGGAGCAGCACACCTTTAAGTCTCCTCCTTTGGTCTTTCAAAAAGCATGTCAGTAAACTGTGAATGTGACAACACTGAGAAAATGAGAAGGCATCATTAGCGCTCTCATTGATAGGATTTCACACACATTTCCAATAATGTATTTTTAAGTCTAAATGACTGCACCAATCAGCAACCATGGTTTAAAAGGAACGTTAGCAGGGCTGTTAAGATGCATATTCTGATCCAAAGTGTTTTCATCCTACAGATGTGGAAAACTGCCCAGCCATTGCGTTCCATAGGAACATCACAGAATCTATGGAACCCTGTGGGGGAAAGGGTCCCGATTTATGAGGCAGCAGTGTGTTGAGCTTGGGAGACAGATGTTTGAGTTGCTTTGTGGACTGAAAAGGCATGCAGAGGAAAGTAACCGGCATGTGGTTGAGGGCATCCCGGGGGCATGTAAAATGTAGTCACAGGTGTCTCCTTGATTGGGGAAATGCAGGGATGTTGGTGTAAAACCATTACATGTGTATCCTTAAAGGGATAAATGTGTGTCCTAAAAGAGGGCAGATGCATGCATGTTCTTTCTTTTAAATGGGGTGTCTTTTTAACGACTTTTTGGGGCGAGGTTAGCACAGGTTTGTATTTATGAATGAAGTGATCTGGTGCCTTTCCACTTTGATTATATGGAGATAGCCACCATGGGAACCAGAGTATGAATCTTCTTGCGGTCACAGCATTCTGCCAGCATCGCCAAGTGTCTGTGTCAGAACTGAGAGGATATCCAGAGCAACACTATCCTATTTCCTGAGGTGGTTGACTGGGACATCTGTGCCAAACTAGAACATTTTCAGATGTATGAGTCCAGTCTTTCTTCTGTCACCTGCATCTCAGGGTTTACGCCCAATGATGCCAAAACACTTCTTGTTTGCTTTTTGGTGCTCTTGATCTTGGAATATTTGCCTGGCCTTTAATGCTGGCATGCCCCCAGCAGCTGGTCATAAAGGTTTGCAAATGGATATTACGCTCTGTAAGGTCAGAAAGAGCCAACACTGATTGAGGTCAACTGAGGGAGGTAAAGACCACAGAGCAAGGTATTTTAGATTCTGTTCCTTCTCAGTAGAGGGAATCTCCTATTAGTGGATAAATATAAATCACTTGGGGGTTCCTTCACCCTGAGTAGGGTGACCCAGAAGTGGACCTCTTACTTTGTGTGCCTACAGTGGTAAACAGCACCTCACTCGCTGACGACGTCCAAAGAGAGAACTATGTGTCCAGGGTTGCTGTAGGTATTCTTGCCCAGTGAGGTTATTCTGGCTTTCGTGTCTGGAATTCCCAATCTGGAGAGACCAGACTTGTGTCTACATTGATAGTCCCCTCTGGTGAGGCGCACATACCTATGTTAGAGATTGTGTTACTCCTTGAAGCAGCTGCTGAACCCAGAACTGGCTATGTTAGCTTGTTGGACCCCTGATTTCATCAGACTGAAGCATGTATCCAGAAATGGAAAGTGCCACCAGATAGACCCATCATCCAGTTGCACTGACAACTTCAGTTTGAGACTTTATGCTTTGGGCAGCAGGATGGTAACTTGCTGGACCCCAGTGAGAGACACCCAGGAATCACTAGACTTGCATGAGATCAGCATGAGGCAACAATTTTGCCCTGGTGTCCTTCAGAACCTAACAATAATGCATCACGAAATAGAGTTCGTTGACACATTTTCGATGGGCAAGTAAATGGGTAGGCAGCAGCTAAATATGTAGAAGGGAAGCTCTCCATGTGCTTTTTTCACATATAGGGCATTTAAAAAAAAATTAAAAAATCCGGGATCGAGTTGAAGTGCAGGGAAACCGGGATCATCTTCACCTGCATCTGATGTTGATGTGGGTAGTGGGAATGGAATCCCAAGGTGTATGTTTTCTTAAGCATAAAAAAACAGATTGAATCCATGGGGATTTTTCTTTGTGATATTCGTTATATTTGTATCTGGCAGAACAAATTACTGATCCTGTGTATTTTTACTGAGGGCGGAGAATGGCACGCATACACATGACCAATTGGTTACCTGTACGATTTGCCCATGAGTTGTTTTGCTCTCAGAAGAACCAACAGCAGCAAACTCCTGAACTAGCCTGACAACCTCAGGTTTTTAAGAGTCATGTTCAAAGCACACGGTTTGTCTTGGATAATTTACTGATTGAGACTGGCATTATTTATGGTGTTCCAATTCTTAAAATGTCATATGTGCCAGGTACTTAAGAGTATAAATATCTAATTGGTCGATAAAATGGTGGGAACAAAGAAGCATGTGTAGAGATGATCCTTGAGGTGAGTTTTTGTTTCATTAAATGCAATTATGAAAATAGCATGTACACACTCTGTTTGCAACGTTAATCAGCGCAGACATGAGGTACCTCCCATCATCTAATTTGGAACAGGTGAATAAGAAATGCATGAGGTGGCTTTAAAAGTCTATCCAGTCCAACACGTGGAATACAATTGATTTAGTTATTAATTTTGAAAGTATGAATTAAAGGAATACCACATTTGATGATTCAACAGAATTTATCATGAAGAAATAATTGCAGTAGATGCTAAAGTTTTCAAAGACATAGTTGATGGTCTAAAGATTTTTTAGTGAAATATAAGAGCAAATAAGACCAAAGCCGGTAAAAGTAACAACGTACAACTACATCGATTATTTAGTTCTTGGTTTTTTGCATTTACCTATTTATTGATAAATACACACAAATTACATTACAATCACAAACATTTCACCTAAATGTATACAAACCCACAACTCGCCCTCCTCACACCCAACAGGTAAAATGCACAGTTGAGCTATTTATTCTTAAGAATTCACAGACCATATCACGAATCACATGTATAATGAGCAGTTAAATTAAAGCAACTCCAAAAACCTCCCCCGCATTCTTTCATACAGGTTCCTCTTCTTATTCCTGTACCTAATCACTTTCTCCATTAATGTCATTCTACGCATATCGGTCAGCCATGCATTGGCAGAAGGTGCTTGCTCATTTTTCCATTCTCACAATATATTTTTTTTCGCCATCAGAGATGCCCTGAAAAAACAGCCCTTCTGCGGGTATGACAAGTCAGTGATTAATTTCTCTGCCCTCGTTATAATTAATTAAGCAGCATCTTAAGCCCTAAAAAAGCACTGCTCCCTGTGTGTTAATAATATTTTGCATACTGCTTTTAGGTAGATCCCTTCCACCCAACCCACGCCCTTGTTTGAGGGTTACTCAGTTTATGGAAAGGGCCATAAAACACAAAGTGGACTTGTATGTGTAATCCGGTAACCAGATTGTTGCCAAAAGAGGGCATAATTAACTTGACTGTATGTCCAGATCCTCATACCAACTTCTTGGAGGAAACTACACCATGAATATGGATGAGTCTTTGCAATTGGTGTGTTCATTAAATGCCACTGTGTTCATATCTACACCACAATGTTCTTACGTGGAACATGTATTGCTTTGTGTGACACTTTCAAGGAACATATGGATAGATACTAGTGGAAAGCCATTTCTCTAAACTCTCCGAACGATGACTGGTGTGGTAGTATAATCTGATAACCAGACTCAACACACCTGTTTGGACCTAAATCTGCATGCTGCCATCTATTTTTTTAAAATGTTCTTTATTTGGATTGTTCTATTATATATCTATTAACAGGACAAGGTAACTGCAGTCCACGTTGAGAAGGCTGGACTTGGCACAATTATGCAGATGAACTCCCATAAGAATCTATTCTTCCACACAACAGAAAATAATACCCAAAATGTTGCCGGTAGTTCACAAGAACTTTGAGGGAGCCCACTCCAGGGTTTCGCTCCCAGACGAGCCAGGGCTCAGAACCCAAGCACACTTAAAAAACACATAGCTCCTTTCAGATTTTCTGTCTATAAAGCCTGGTCATGTGTAGATGTTAGTGACCCTATGGGAGCAAGTAGAAGTGGTTTCCTGTTCATGGTTTCACCATGCTTAAAATTCACAATGTCACAATGGGAATTGTGGAAGAATTAAAAGTTTGACCACTGCTGAGCCAAAGACCGTGCCCATGTCCTTAAATGTTTTACACAAACGGACTAGCCTAGGTGCTCTGAGACTACTGCAGTAGTGGTAGTGCTGACGTTATACAATATACAATATTGGAAACACAACATAAATGGAAAACAAAACAAAGCAACTAAAACAAGGGCATGTTTGCAAATTCTTTGGTGAGTTGGGAACATGCCAAATGTGCATTTTGGACATACTGAACCTATAGGCCCATTAAGACAAGGTAACAGTATCTGAGATGGATGGGGATGCAGATCTTACTCATACAACAATAATCAGACCGACTGAGGAAGTTTGCAAAAAACATGACTGTTTTATTTGCAATTGTCTAGAACAGGGAGTATAACGGACATCAAGGGACACCGCACAAGAATTCTCTTTCTAAAGAGTCTCAACGCATCACATGAAAAAACACAACTTTATACTAAAAATGTGTCATTGCTGATGTCATACTACATGGCAAAATAAGAAAATGTGATAGCCTTAAGGTTAACATCTAAGTATACTTTCTATGGGGAACTGTACTGTGATTAGGTCTCCAAGGTCAGGTAGACAGCTAAGCCCACCCCTAGTGCAAATCATCTTCCGTGTCATACTAATACACAATGTTCTATTGGCTTCTCAAACTGTAGGGCTCTCTGCTACATGGCCTCTATGATTGGCAGCCATGCTTGTACCCTTCTGGAATATTCCATTTGCTAGCAGCAAGCAACCTGGTATACCTGGTGCAGGGGGTGGCCTGGTCATGCCGCCCCACCCAATTAGTCCAACATCCGTCATCACTCCTACGGTCTGCCATTCAATTAATGTCTTTAAACTCGCCCTTGCAAAGGATCACTGTGCTTGAGAATTACAGGGAGTGAGAACACAGCCATATCTTCTGGTCTCGGTGTAGCTCATCCCAAAGTCTATTTTCATCTGACCATGTGAGTGGAGACAACGTTTTGAGCTCCTTTCTTGTATTTAATACTATTAAATGAATAGAACCTGGCTCTTCTAGTGTGTTTCCATTACACCTCAGCTTGGCTCGCTTCTCACGTTGATTGTATTTTCTCGAGTAGATAACCAGTTCTTGGCAGCCCCAATCTTGACACTGGGCCAGGCAACCTTTCTCGAATCTTCCTTCTCCATCAGCTGTTTTATTCTACTGCACCACACTTTTGGCCCTTCCATTCACAGGGTCCAGGTTTCCAAAATGTGTCATGGAACATCCAGATTCTGTACACACTTATATATATTGGTGGCACCGCCTGCAGTCTTTTCACTATGTATAGACAGCATTATGATTACTTTGTCTACTTTCGTTAGAGCATCTGTACATTTATGAAAGTGCTTTGCTTTTTCTTCAGTGCTTCTGCGCACATGCAATCTTCATTTTGCTCCCAAAAATGTTACTTGGTTCTTTACTTCACCATCAGATTCTATAAGGTCTGTATACTTTCTTCATTGACATCTCTTCTGGGGGCGTCATTTCTACTTCATTTGACTTCACCAGTCTTCTCTTCCACTCATCTTCACACTTCTTCTGAAACTTCCCTCAGAAGACCATAATTTCTCCACAGACACATGATATAAGGTTTTCTCAATGGATACCTTGTTTCAAGGACTTTTCGCGGTATAGGTACCATTACTGGCTTTGCGATTGTGGCAATTTCCGGCTGCCAACGTATGGGCAAAATGGGGGCGGGACATCCGGTAGAGGTACTTGGCTCCTCCTCTACACTCCCACTCTGATTGATTTTTTGACCACTCTCCCATCAGTCTTCACGTCGAGATCCTCGTTTGAAGAAGTGCTTCTTTGGAGTCCATATCTTTATTACTCCTTTCAGAGATCCTGCTGATCTCACATGTTCATCAACGCTCCAGGTCATGAGACTACATTGTCCATTTGGGCTGCAGTAGATCCATCTTCCCAAATATTTCTTGTGGTTTCTCGGATACAGGAACTTTGTTCCCTCCAGTGCATGAATACTGGTTTTTACATAGTCTCTTATTCCTTCATTTGTCAGCTCTTTGGTTCCAAACCCTGACTCGACATTGAGCATGATCTTCATTTCTGTTGCTTTCTTTGCTGTCTTCTTGCACTGTGTGATAATTATTCTGATCACACAGAATCCGAAAATGGTCATCACCAACAAGGCTCCAAGAATCTTGCAGATATTCGCCATCCATTGTAGAACCCATGAGAATATTGATGCAAACCACTGTCATCTGCAATATTTTCCACATAATCTTCCATCTTGACATGTAAGTTTGTAAGCATTGTTATAGCCTCTGTCAAGGTCCCATGCTCATCATCATGAGAAGGTATCAATGTGCAACATGATTCTCTGATTTTGGCACGAAGACTTTCATCCATAGCTGTAATCATAACCAGGACATATCTGTTCTGAAGAGTCATCAGTCGTATGGCTCTCAGCTCTTCCTTGATAACATTGAATCCCTTTATGGTAGTGTTGATCGCCTGCAGGAACTCCCATCTGGTTATCTGTAATCGCCATCGTCTGGATACCTGGCATGAAGATTGTCGTGAATATTGCTGAAATCTGGCTGAACAACCTGTGTTCATACGTAATGCCATTAAAAGCTTCTATCGAATTAGCTAAAAAAATTGTATTCCCTTTTTGTTCGATTGAGGAATCCAACTTACCTTGTCTTTCTTAGGTGAGCACCTGCCTTTGGAAATTCTCCAGTGTTCAGGTGACTCTTGGGAATCACCAATGCTGGAACATGAACAATCGTCATAGGACATAGTTCTCCCCATTCCCTGAGCAGCTTCATGTATGCTCTGGATCCACAGGCCCAGCAGTGGTCCATTATCACTACTGTTCCATCCTTCATTCTTGGTACATTGAAGATTCAACCGCACTGCTGGTTCTCTCCAACTTTTCTTGTGCCATTGTTTCTGAAGCATAGCTCTGCACTAGCCAAAGGCACTATCTGCACCTGGCCTCCTTTGCACTCGACCCATGTTAGCAACTTTGTAAGCTTCAGCCAGAGAGGTTTGAATTCTTTTTCCACATGATCTATAACTGGTTTGTGATGTCCTGTTACTGCCACAGCTCTTTATACAACTATGCCTTCTTACCAGCCATCTGGAGACAGTACTGCTCCCCAAATCTGCATCTGGCCTCTCTCATTGCATCTTCATATTGCTTCATCAGTCTTTCCTTGGCAATTGAGAGTCTTATTTATTTTGCATCTGATTCCTGCTCCCTTCATTACAGGCAGTTTGTATCTTTTCAAAGGATCTCTGGTGTGTGTTCTTGCTCTTGTCTTCAAATCTTGAACATAATGATCTTCTTCTGGAGCTGACTATTCAGTCACCAATACATAGGATGCTGTTCGACTCTGGAACTGACCTCTTGTATAGCAGAGTGCAAGGTGAGTCAGGCAATGAGCGGTCTGGATGTCTATTTCTATAGCTATATGTATCTTAGACTTCCACATAGCATAAGGTAGGAGAGCACAAACATAGCAATCCTCCTCAGAAGTACTATTTCCCACCTCTTCCATGTGTTGATACCGCATGTTGTTCCCCAAATGTGCTGTACTATCTAGTTAATTATTTAACTGATAATAATCTCTTGCACTTCTCTTGGGTCTCTTGCTTGAAAGGAGTGTGTGTGCATACAGTTTGTGCAATACACCTGTATAGGTCCTCCCTACAGTGGGAATCATAGGAACATTGGATCATTGGAAGGTGCTTTCTGTCATTCTGGTTATTTTAGGGATCCTGCTATTTCTTTGTTGCTGTTTTCAATGTTTACCTAGTATATGTGTAATGCTAGGGGGATGTTGTGCTCAAGCAGTGAGCACAGTATGGCACAGAATGTATGCCCCAGATACAGCATCTAAAGAGTTTGTGTTGCAAGAGGTTCTGATGAACGACCTAATGGCTATAGACATTACAGATAATGATTCAGGATGTATGGACGACAATGCATGGAGTTATTTGCAAAAGTATTAGGAATGATATTAGCAGTTGGCATTGAAATAATATTATGCCTCCTATCGCAGCAATTGTATGTGCATTGGCCTACGCCAAGTTGTCTAAAACAGGATGCGAATAAACTCCGCAGCAAGGTCTTGACCTTAGAGGAAGTAATGTAAATCGCCATCTTGGATTAAGCCGCCATTTTAGGTTCTCTTGTACTGTGGAAGTCACCCTGAACATCAAAATGGAGGCCGAATGACATTCTGAGTAAGATTCTGGCAGTTGTGATCTCCGTACACACGAATAATTAATATGCCTGCAGGCCACTTGTTGGGGTCGCGAACTGAGACCTTGTAATATTGCTGACCTATGTGTAAATGTACAACTATATCAGGGAAACTGATCAAAACGCATAAATTATAGGATTGACCTGGCTAGAAACCCTTAGGCCCGATCCCAGGAATGGTTAACCCGCGAGAGGGTTGGCCAAGGGCTGGACAAATCATATAAAAGACCCAAGTATTCCAATGTACGGTCTCTCTTACTAATGCATCGAACCTTCGTTGAAGTTCGTTACGTTACTCTGAGAGCCGAATAGCTATCCGTTTGTAAATTGACTTTGGTAACTGTTGTAGCTTTTAAATAAAGCACTTGTATGTCCTTTGTAACCTGTGTTGGTGTGTTTCTTTTGGGCTTCCCGGCCTCATATTATTTTTATGTTTTCACAGTTGGCGCCCGAGTAGGGACCCTCAAGATTGATGCTGGATCATTGAAGGTTGACGCAGACTATCGAACCGGGATCGGACGGTGTGATACTGCGGGCCCGACCGAACGAGACGCGATACCTCGGCAGCGCTGCACGATCCGATCCTTGGACGATAGTCGTGTGGTCTGACACAGCATCTTGACGAGGGTCCATTTTTGAGGCGGGCAGATTTGTCGAAACCACCAAACAAAAGGTAATATTTGTTAGGGGAGGCCACCAGGGGGCGCAGGCAGGATGGACGCCTGAGCTTCGAGCTCCGCACCCAGCCCCGGGTAAACTGCGGTCCACCAGCGGAACGAGGGTCCCATGAGTCACGCGACCCCCACCAAGAGGAGCGGGAACCTGTAGCCCCCACCTGGACCCAACTCCGGTCCCGATCCGACGCTCCTACGCGGAGCTTTCGGGCAGAGACGATACCAGCAACCCCTCCCCCACGGCCTGGTGCGAAGCAGCGTAGGAGGCAACGAGTGAGGGCGCGGCGTCCGCACACATACAGGCCGTGCCACTCACGAGAGGGCCTGGGGCTGCGGGCCCACGGCGCCCCCCCGGACACTTAACGCGGCCCGCCGCGGGTCATCGCACGACTCAGGGGCCCGACCCGAGGAAGGCCATCCGCCCGCCCAGGGAGCTGCGACATCGTAGGGGGGCCGACGCGGGAGCGTGCCCCCCCTCCCATCGCGGCACACATCAAGGTAGCCCGCGGCGCCCTGGGGCTCCACGCCTGGTGCTCCTGACACTCGAGGCGGGGCAGCCGGGAAGCCGCCGACGCGGCCTGTCGTAGAGGGGCCCGGACCCCCCGGCCCGTCCCACGGCCCCGGGGCCCAGCCCGGAGAGGGCCATCCTCCCGCCCTTGGAGCAACGACACTGCGGGGAGACCGGCGCTGGGGCGCGCCCCCCACCTTTCCATCACAGCACTCACCGACTCATCCCACAGCGCCCTGGTGCTCCACGCCTGGCGCTCCAGACACTCGAGGCAGGGCAGCCGAGGTGCCGCAGATACGCTCTGTCATAGGGAGGCCGGGCCTACCTGCCCATTCCACGGCCCCAGGGTCCGATCCGAAGAGGGCCTTCCATCTGCCCACAGAGCATCGACATCGCCCGGGGGCCGACGCGGGAGCGCACCCCCCCAACACACTCCCCCTCCTCCCGCTCTTACCTGAGGAAAGTGCCAGGGGACACCTGCAGCCTCGCGACGAGGACCCTCCCCATTGCGGCTAGGTTTGGGGAACAAAGTGAGGCAAGCATAGAGGGCAAGGACCCCTGCTCAACACCCCTACGACCCCCCTCCACTGGAAGGCTCTTGGAGTATACGGGGTACCAAAGGGAACGTTGCGCATACTCGAAACAACCTGGAGATCGCCACCACGGGGCAAACTAGCGGAGCCAAACAGGGTAGACACACTCTGAGCTGCCGACGCCCTCAGGGGATGCACCCCCTCTCCGCCCTGCACCCCAACTGACCCAGACACGGTTGACGACCAGGCAGTGCCCGCTAACAAATATCCGACACGATCCCTTCATGAGCTGGAAAGAAAACCTACTGAAATACCAATTTGTTGCCAACGAGAGTGTCATGGCGATCGGGGGCCCAGCTACCCCACCCCCAGACCTGGGGGCCATCCAGAACAATATCCAGACGATTCTAGAGGAGATACGCGGGATGAGGACTGACATGGGTGCCAAATTGGCTGACCTCACGACCAAAGTCACCACCCTAGAAGACCGAATGGAGGGAGTCGAAAACAATCAACTCTCTGTAACACTCCTCGAAACCCAAATGGACATTAGACTACAGGACATGGAAAGACGAGAGGAAGAGCTCCGGCTTAAGGTCGATGATATGGAGAACAGGGAGAGAAGGAACAACCTACGCATTTTTGGCCTGGTGGAGTCCGAGGGCGAATCCACACAAGGACTCGAGGGCAAAGTGCACGACATTGTGAGGATCGCCCTGGGTACAGAGGCTGCGGGCACGATCAACTTTGACAGAGTGCACCGGGCGGGGGGGGGGGGCAGAGGCCCGCGCTCTGTCTTGGTCCGGCTACATTATTATAAAGACAAGGCCAAAATTTTAGAGAAAGCGAGAAACCTCGGCAACATACAATATGGCGACTCAAGGGTGTCCATCTTTCAAGATCTGTCGGCCCTCACCCTGTCAATGAGGAGGAGATGTGGCACCCTCACAAGATGGCTTCAGGGTAAAGGGGTTCGATACCGCTGGGGACATCCCTTCTGCTTGGAATTTGAATGGCTAGGGGAGAAGTATCACCTGGTGTCGGAGGAGGATATTCGGAGGGCCACAGACGACCTGGTCAGTGACCAGGCGGGCCACTCAGGCGCCCAGGACGGAAGAGCCCGAGACCCCCCCAGGGGTCCTGACAGACTGGGGAACCACAGCGGCAAATCCAAGGTCAAGGGGGCCCGGAAGTTCCGGAAAACTAGACATCCGTCGACAAACTCTGAAGATCACTCGAAGTCATGATAACACCGCTCGATCGGAGGTGGAGGAAATCACGAGGTGAGCATTGACTCGGGGCCCGGGCTCTGGAGGTCCTTGGTCCACGAGGTGCCATAACTGGACGCCGCGTTGGCGCTACGGCTGGCCCGCCGGACTACAGGGCGGGCGAAAGTTTGTTAAAAAGTTAACTGTTTGGTTGAGTTAGCCCACACACGAGGCTCAAGTTAATGGTTGGTGGGCTGGAGTGGGGGCTCATTGTTCCAGAATTTTATCTCGGATACTTGTACCGAGGTTCTGACGGGGCCGATCTATATTGCTCTTGAGAATTGGGATTCCCCAACACATGAAAATCCCGGGGCTGGGGTTAGAGTCCTTGGTGGTTCGTTGACCAACCCCACCGTATGTTGGGGAAAGTGGACGAACGCCTTATATTTCAGGGGAAGGGTGGGTGGGGGGAGGAAACAGGGAGGGGGGCTTGGGATACGGGGGAGGGGGGAAGAATGGTCAGCAGGGCAGACAGAGGGGTAAAGGGGGAAAGTCAGTTCAAGTCACAGAAACTTGCTTGGCGGCGGGCTCTGAAACTCAGATACTACGAGGGGTCCAAAGTGCACAACCGAAAAGGTGATAATGATTGAAGGGAAGACAGGCACGTTGAATGTCAAGGGCCTTAATTCTCAAAATAAGAGGTCCCTTACGAGGAACATGTTCCGCAAACAACATCTAACAGTCCTATTCCTACAGGAAACATATTATAAACAAGGGAGAGAGTCTAGAATCAAAGGGAAAGATATTGGCTGCAACTACTGGGCATCACACGCGACCTCAAAGAAAGAGGGGGTGGGCATTCTCCTGGGAAGGGCACTCCAACTTACAGGGGTTGAAATTAAGAGAGGATTTGGAGGTCGATTTTTAGGTGTTAAATGGTTTTGCGAGGGACAGCGCGTCACTCTCGCCACCGTATATGCACCCAACTCGGGTCAGGTGGAGTTCATCACGCGGGTCTTCAGTGTCATGGACGAGTGGGCAGAGGGGGCCATGATACTGGGCGGGGACTTCAACCTCATAGCTGACCCCCAACTGGACTGGTGGTCCGCCAGGGGAGGGACACCCAAGGGGATCACTAGCGACAATCTGGCCTTGCAAGCCCTACTGAGGGATCACTACTGGGTAGACACCTGGCGCAAAGCATACCCGGGCCAAGGCGGTTACACCTTCTTCTCTCCCCCGCACTGCACCTACACTAGAATCGACCTCCTGCTGACATCAGAAGAGGGGGACGGGGTGGTAACCCAACCAAGGGTTGAGGCCATAACGTGGTCGGACCACGAACTGCTCGTGGCTAACTGGTCACTGCCCATTGCCCCGAGATCATCTCGATGGCGGTGCAATGACACGCTCCTTAGGGACCCTGTATTCCGTGACTTTATGAAACAGGAAATGCTGGCCTACTTTGAGACAAACGACACCGGGGAGACTGACATGTCTATGGTATGGGAAGCGGGGAAAGCCACTTTTAGAGGTCTCCTCATAGCAGAGGGCTCGAGGCGCAAAAGGGAGAGGGGCCTGATCGAGAGAAAACTCCGTGCAGAGTTGAAGGTCTTGCGGACCAGATTGGGCGCCCCGGGGGTTGACCGGGAGGCACTCCTGGACGAGATGCAGGGCAAAAGACAGGAGCTCCATACGGTTCTCATAGGGGAGGTTCTCAAAAAAATGCGGTACACCAAACAGATATACTATGAACGGGGCGACAGGGTAGGGACTCTATTGGCACAAAGGTCACGGGGATGCAGAGTGGAAAGAGGGATTGCCCAGCTTGGTGATGAGGGAGGCAGAATTCATAGGGACCGGCAGAAAATAACGGAATGTTTTGCTGACTACTACAGCAAACTTTATTCCAGGCAAGTGGGCGAATCACAGGAGGATATTTCCGCCTACATGGCGGAACATCCCCTCCCCAAGCTGACTGACGAAGACTTAGAGGCCCTTGAGGGGGAGATCTCAGAAGAAGAGGTGGAGGGAGCCATCAAAAGACTGAAGGCCGGAAAGGCACCAGGCCGAGACGGCTATACAGCAGATTTTTACAAACAGACCCAATCGATCCTGGTGAAACCCCTGGTTAAACTGTTCAACCAGATTAGGAGTCGGGACACAATCCCACCGACATTCCTGCAGGCCCTCATCACCGTCATACCCAAACCCGGCAAGGACCAGACGGACTGTGGGTCTTACAGACCCATCTCACTTCTTAATTTGGACGCCAAGATTTTCGCTAGAATCCTGGCTTCCAGACTGGAAAACTCCCTCCCACGCCTGATACACCCAGACCAGGCAGGATTCATCCTTAACAGACAGGGATCCGATAATTTAAGGAAAACGCTCCACATACTTGCCACAACTGAGGCCAGAAACGAGGGCACACTCTTACTGGCTCTCGACGCAGAGAAGGATGGATATCTGCGCTTTACTCCTCCCCCTCGGCCAGAGTGGTGGCAAACGGAACGGAATCAAGAGAATTCCCCCTTGAACGTGGTACGAGGCAGGGATGCCCCCTATCCCCGTTAATCTATGCATTAGTAATGGAACCATGGGCAATCTCGGTCCGTAATGATATGGCCATCAGGGGAATACAGATGGGGGACATGCATTGCAAAATTTGCCTCTTCGCAGATGACGCCTTGCTTTATGTCACCAGACCGTCCCAGACAATCCCCCGGTTGCTGCAGGGCCTCTCACGATATGGGGAGTTATCAGGGTATAAAGTCAACCTGGACAAATCGGTGGCATTCATTGGTGGGAATCTATCGGACCCGGAGATGGCCTTTGTGGAGGGACTCCCCTTCAAACGGAGTGAGGAGGGGTTCCGGTATCTGGGAGTCCAAATCACGCGCGACCTTGAAGACCTGTATACGGCCAACTTCCCCCCCCTCTGGTCAGCAATCAGGAGAGACATAGAAAGGTGGGCGGGAACGGGTCTCTCGTGGATGGCACGCCTCAATCTCATAAAAATGGTGATTCTCCCAAAATTCCTGTTTCTCTTCCAGATGCTCCCGGTGCAGGTCCCTAGGGCCTTCTTTGAAGAAACAAAGCGAGTCCTCCTTAATTTCCTCTGGCAGGGTAAAAAACACAGAATTTCGTACGAGGTATTGACCAGGGCTAAGGAGGACGGGGGGGTGGGTTACCCTGACCTGGAGACATACTACAGGGCATCCCAGTTGAGGATTCTGGTTGATCACTTCTCACCGGGAACGAAAAAACAGTGGGTAGCCATGGATAAAAGGCCCCTTGCACCTGTCACAATAGAGGAATGGCTCTGGGTCCCGAGGAATAAGATCCCCAGAACCGTCCTGAACCATCCGATTCTGAAAGTACAGTGGTCCCTACGGAAAGAGGGAGGCTACTACAGATGGCTCACAACATGGCCCTCCCCCCTAAGCTGCATTTGGGCCCCTCCTTTCCTGGCCAAAATAGCAGAACCAGCAGCATACCAGACATGGTTCGAGGCAGGCCTTAGCAGGACTGGTCATATGTGGGTGGGGGGCTCTTTCCTACCCCTGAGTGACCTTGAGGAGGCCTTGGGAATAGGCACGCTTTTCCCTTTCCGTTATCTTCAGCTCAAAGGTGTCCTCACTGAGCCATCCTGGGGCGATACCCTCAGGAGGGATCTCACAGACTTTGAAAAGCTTCTCCTGACCGCGAGGGGCTCCAAGGGGATAATATCCCGCTTCTATAAGCTCTTTCTGTTCTCTGTCCCCAGAGACCCGCCGCCAGCACGCACACAATGGGGTAGGGACCTAGGTGAGGAAATTGATGACGAAAGATGGACGGAGATGTGTAGACGGGCTAATCGATCCACGGCCTCCCTCCAGTATCGTCATCAGGCCCTCAAGATACTACACCGATTGCACTACCCCCCGCAGAGGATAGCTAGGATGAGGCCAGGATATGACCCACACTGCTGGAAATGCAGGACAGAAAGAGGAGATTACCTTCACATGTGGTGGGGATGCCCAGTGGTCCAAAACTATTGGGACAAGGTATGGGCCTGGATCAAGGGGGTGGATGGGGTTGAGCGACCTTCCTGCCCTTGGCTCCTCCTCTTCGGAGTTGACATTGGGGAAGACCAAGAGGGCACTCAAGACCATATGCTTCAGGTTATGCTGGTAGCAGCCAGATGTTGCCTGGCACAGAAATGGAAACATCCGGAAATGCCAGGTGAAAAAACCTGGGTAACCAAGGTACGGGCCATCTACGACATGGAGTTTCTCACACACCTGCTTGACGAGTCCAAATCCAGCATCGAGGAAATCTGGCTCCCCTTTTTTGACAAATACGGCTGAGTGGTCTAAAGCCTAATGGTGATGCCGAGGGACCCCCCCCCCCAAGGACATGGGGCCATGACCCGCAGACCCGATTGTGAATCTTACCCAGTTGGTCCACACGACCTCGATGTGCCAAACGCACATTGCACTGACACTTCTGTTTTCTAAGGAACCCGTCAAGCAAGCAATTAACCAACCTATGAACATTTGAACTGAAGGGGGGTGGAGGGAGGGAATGGGAGGGAGGGAGAAGGGGTGTGCTGCGATTGTTTGTTTCTTGTTAATTCACAATCTGCAACTGTAATGTAATTTCGTAATGCACAAATGAAACTTAATAAAACCGATTTTCAAAAAAAAATTGTTAGGTAAGTTCTTTGGTAAACCGTACGGTCCTCCTTAGGTTTGGTCAGGTGCAGTCGTGACCCGGCTCTTAATTTAACCCTGACAATTTGAATTTGGCGTATTGTATCTGCAGAAACAATTATTGACCAGGTAACACCAATTTTATGTGAAATGCCTGGGAAATTGTCTAGCTGCTTTAGGGCTCTGTTCCGCAGCGATCGACAATCTTTGGAATTTAGCCTCCCGGCACCACAGGAGGGGTCGCCGGCATGTACTATGTACTGTAAGTATGGCATTGGAAGTATAGTATTTAATGATATTTGGCACAGACAGACCAGACATGCCTCCGAATTTCAGTGGCCAGTCAATGGTAGTTTCGAGATCCCCCGAATTGAATACCTAGAATCGGTCTTGCTAAAAAAGAAGGCCAGACCTGCAGCCTTTGATGTTTTGCAGAATTGTAAAAAAGAAGCATTACAGCAGCTTAAAAGTAGGGATAAACATGCACGCCGTCATAAAACAAATGCAGAAAAGACGTTGTTATATGATAAGGAAAAACATTCAGAGTCAGTAAAAAATATGGATAGGGCTTTTTCACTCAGAATCCAGAAAATGTATCCCTCTAAAGATTTCCATGTTTCTGAAGAATGTATTGAAACATTGTTAAACGAACGCAGGCCTGGTGCCTCTGTGCCACCCCCGTATGATCCTCTCCCGGGTGCTCTGCCCATTCCTGCTGTTGTCCCTGCTGTTATTCCTGTTCCCCCTGTACAACCTATTGTTCCTATTTCTCTAGCTGTTGTTCTTCCACCTATCGCACCACCCCTTCCTCCCGCGCCGATAGTTGCATCCTTATTAAATTTACCCACAGCTCTGCTCCCGAGTGGTTCCGTATTGACTGAAGTTGATCAAGGTGCAGGGTCAAAGATTGTCACTAGTAATACTGTTTCTGCAGATAAGAAACGGGAATTGTTTGCATGGGCTAAGCACTGTATGGAGAAAGGTGATCAAGTTAATGTTTTTTCCATATTATCAAATTTGAACAGTTTTCCCGAGAAAAATGTTTTTATGGAAGGTTTGGGGACTCATTTATGTGTGATGTGGGGTAGATTACAAAATTCGGATCTCCCACAAGGGGTGAGGGATCTAAATGCTTTAGCACTTTCGAAGGACAAAGAGAAGAAAGTACATGGTCATGTTGAAAGATTGTTTTTGTATAGGAGGGACTTTGAAAAATCACGAGATGAGGACGATGAAGATGACAGTATGTATGTACAGAAACGGTTCCTTCCGTGTCGTAGATCGGCACCTGAGGAAGTACGAATTTGTACCAAAGATGCAATTCGATGGATCTCGGATTCATCGATATCACCAGATGAAGTGTATGACACGTATAGTCAATATACAGTAGAAATGCAAAGGAAGGTGATTCAGGTAATGGTACAGTACCTGCAGGAAGAATGTGTAAGGAAGAAGGTTAGTTGTCCTATAGAGTTGTTGGGAATTTGTAAAAGGGCTTTTTCGCCCGACACTTCTTCGACTGCCTTAGCGCTCGACCTGGCTCTGTTGCTTAGTAAGCGGTCGGAATTACCTATATCTCAGTTGCCTCCGACATTTGTCCCAAAGGTTGAGATCCCAGCTAACGATGGGACTGGTGCACCCGCTGTGGATATCCCTGCGCATTATATATCGCAATTTGTTCACGTCCCGTTTTCACGACAGGAAGTAAACACTCTTAGACAATCAATTCCCGATATCAGGAAAAACCCGACAGGGTTTTACAAAGAGATAGAGTCCGTTTTGCAGTCCTCTGTGTTCACCTTAAGTGATATTGACTTGCTATTTCCTGTACTCCTACTCGTAGATTTATGGAAGCAGGTTCGGACAATAGACGATGTGCCAGGGTTGGGAGATACGTGGGCTAACATGACCAGGTTTGATGGGGAAAGACCAGCTGGTGAGAAACCACCTCAGGCAATACTCACTTTGCCTGATAGAATTGTCGCAAAATTAAAAACTATAATTCCAGAGAAAAGAATTGTTTGGGACAAGCTTACGGCCTGTGTTCAAGGAAAAACTGAAGGCGCCACCGAATTCTTTAATAGATTCCAACAGGTATTTTCTGACTTCAGTGGACAGGACTTGGGTACAGAGTCTGGGAAAAGGTTGTTCGTGGACAAATTTGTACGTGGATTGTTGCCCGACATCCAGTCACAGATTATGTCCTCTGAGAGCGCTTGGCAGGCAAAATCTCAATCTGAAGTTTTGCACATGGCTCAGTATTATGAGAACCGTGTTAATAATGAAAAGGAGAAAATAGAGAAGAGGAAAGGAGATCTGAAGACTAAAGTATTATTACAACAAATTGTTAGAAACCCCAGAGGAGGTACGACACAGACCAGAGGTCAGTATGCCCCAAAAGGAAACGCTCCTTTGGGTTCTGTGAATATTAATCAATGTGCCTATTGCCGCCAGGAAGGTCATTGGCGAGCACAATGCCCCGTCCTTCGACTAAGGCCAAACAATGCGTTTGGGAGTATGGGTAGACGACCTAGAAGTCGCCCTGGAACAGGGGGCCCTGATAGAGGTCAGTTTTTACAAGATCCTCAGCAACCTTTTTCACGGGAAAATCAGACTTCGAGTGTGGACTCCAGAAACATATTTGATCACCCTTCTGCTGCCTACCTTTCTGAAGAGCTTCCTTCGGACGACATTCTATTTCGTTAGGACTGCCCGAAGCAGGGTTTGGAACATTCATCTATTCCCGTTAATCAGAAAGGCCCCTACGTTGAATTGTTAGTGGGGAATAGGAAACACCAGTTTTTGATAGACACTGGAGCACAGAAGTGCTCCATTGATCATTCCCGGGTTCCAAACATTCCACTGTCAGGGCAAACAAATGTTTCTGTAGGGTTTTCTGGTATACCAATTGTTTGTCCGGTTTCCTCATCAGTGTCTGTTTCTTTGGGTCCCTTTATGGACCATTGTCCCTTCCTTCTGACTTCGAACTGTGGAGAGAATTATTTGCTGGGGTTGAATCTGTTGAAGAAATTGAATGCAGTAATTCATTGTTCCTCTGATGGAGTACGACTGACGGTTTCACCACAGCAACTTCCCAATTCTCCGTTTTTGACTTGACCATTGCCTCCTGAGTTTAGCGTTGTTCCGGAATGTTTATGGGCGGTTGACGACAATGATGTCGGGGTACTACAGATTGAGCCTGTTAAAATAGTTTTGAAACATGGAGTTAAATTACCACGCATTCCGCATAAAATATCAGTTGAGGGCGAGCGTGCTTTGAAGTGCATTGTCTCAGATTTTGTGCATCGTGGGGTGATCAAGGAGATTGAAGGTAGTTTATGTAACAGCCCGATTTGCCTGTATACAAGAAAGGCAACAATGCAATCCCATACCGGTTCATAATTGAACTTCGTGCTATTAACAGAGTTGTCGCCCCACAATTCCCAATTGTGCCTGATGTAACAACGATACTGACAATGATCCCTGCTACGGCTAGGCATTTCAGCGTTGTGGATTTAAAAAATGCTTTCTTTAGCATTCCTATACACAAAGAGAGTAGATATTTGTTTGCGTTCACCTTGGGGGGATGTTCATTTACATTTGCTCGGGCACCTCAAGGGTATACTGAAAGCCCAAGCATTTATAGTAGAGCTTTGAAAGAGCAGCTCGAAACACTTGAATTGCCACCTACTTGTACACTGCTTCAGAATGTCGATGATTTGCTTTTGGCTGCAGATTCTGAAAGTGCTTGTAAGGAAGGCACTGTACTGTTGCTTGTTCATCAGCTAAAAATGGTCATAAAGCTTTGCTCAAAAAATGTCAATAATGTTGTCAGGAGGTCGCCTATTTAGGCTACCTCCTGTCAAAGGAGGGGAGAAGACTGACACCTGAAAGAATAAAACACATTTCTGGCATGTCTGTTCCAAATACACAAAAGGAAGTCAGAGCCTTAATAGGTATGGCTTCTTACTGTAGGTTGTGGATCCCGAACTTTTCACTAGTGATAAAACCGTTGTTGGCCTTGACGAAGAAGGGCATTTCTTCGCCGCTGCCATGGAAGTCGGAACATCAACGATCATTTGAGCTTCTCAAAACCGCGTTATGCTCTGCACCGGTTCTGGGTACTCCAAATTATGACAAGGCCTTTGTGTTGTTTGTGCATGAATGTGATGTATGAGCTTTGGCTGTGTTAACACAGGAACACGGAGGGAAGAATAGGCTGTGCGGCTACTACTCCTCCGCCCTTGATCCTGTCGCATGCACTTTGCCAAGATGTTTGCGAGCTGTCGCTGCTGCTGCCGCGTCTGTAAAACAGAGTGAGGGAATGGTCCTAGGCCATGATTTGATTTTGATGGTACCTCACTCTGTAGATATCCTTTTGAACAAAACCCAAACGCAACACCTCACCTCTGCATGGCTAACAAGGTATGAATTAATTCTGTTTGCCCCTCACATTCAAATTAAGAGGTGTTGTGTTCTTAATCCGGCTGAACTCCTACCTTTCCCGCAAAATACTGTTTGCGGTGACGAAGAATTACATGACTACCTGTATACCACTGAACAGGAAACGGAGGGCAGGGTAGATTTTATAGATACTCCTTTGGACAATGCAAAAGGGGAGCTGTTTTGTGATGGCTCCTGCTTCAAACTTCCAGATGGTACATCTACAGCTGCTTATGCAGTTACTACGTTGAGTACGGTTGTTGAAACTAAGAGAATTCTGTGTAACTCCGCGCAGGCCGCAGAGATTATAGCATTGACCCGAGCTTGTGAACTCTCCGAAGGGCATATAGTAAACATATATACTGATAGCCAGTACGCCTTTGGGGTGGCCCACAACTTTGGGAGGCTCTGGTCGGAAAGAGGGTTCCTAACCTCACATCGGACCAAGATCCAGCATGGTCCCCTGGGCAGTTAGCGATCATGAAATGTGCAGCACATCGTAAGGTCATAGATGATGTGGGAAAAGGGAACGCTTTCACTGACCAGATAGCCAGGAAAACGGCCACAGACCTTAGCACGGACATGTATGCTCTATGGGAAACAAAAGATGCCTATGTAATGGATGAGGGTATTGGGTCTGTGCGAGATATTCAAACTGATGCCACAATAGAAGAGTCTAAAAGGTGGGCCGAAGGAATGGGGAAACTGGATGATGATGGGTGTTGGGTGGATGCATCTGAAGGAAAATGGTTGCTCCCTGATTCATATGTGCTGGCAATGGTTACGATGGCACACGGTCCTACGCATATGTGTGCTCAGCAGATCACGAAAATGTTAGAACAAGTCTGGGTGAATGATAAAATTCTGAAGACTGCACAATGACATGTTCAGAATTGTATGATTTGCTTACAGCACAATGTGGGGAAGGGGACAGTCACTCCAAGGGGAAGCTTTGGGCCCCCTTCTGTTCCCTTCGAGGTCATCCACTTTGATTTTATTGAGGTGTAACGGTGTAACAATCTAAAATATGTTCTTGTGATTATTTGCTTTTACTAAATGGGTCGAGGCTTTCCCCGTTAAAGATGCTACTGCCATGACCACTGCAAAGACTATGGTAAAAGAATTCTTTCCACGATTTGGGCTCCCAAGGGTAATTTGGTCGGACAATGGTCCCCATTTTGTTGCAGCAGTAATTTTGCAGATATGCACAGCGTTACATATTGAAAAGCGATTTCACTCAGCTAGACATCCTCAAAGTGCTGGGTTGGTAGAGAGACATAACGGTATCTTAAAGAATAAGCTTGCAAAAACATGTGCCGATACCAAATTGAAATGGCCAGATGCCTTACCTATTGTATTATTAGCCATGCGTACTACACCTCAAACCAAGACTAGGCTTTCTCCATTCGAGGTAGTGATGGGGAGACCTGCTAACATTTGGGGTCTTCCGAAGCCTGAAGCCCTGAGGGAGGTGGAAAATGTATTGCTTGTAGACCACTGCAACGAGTTGACTAAAAACCTGTATTTTATTTATCATCAGGTTCACTCAGCATTACCTGTACAGTTCACGGGCCCAGGACACGATATTCAGCATGGAAGTTGGGTCCTAGTGAAGGCCTACGAAAGGTCTTCCTGTCTCGCTCCTCGCTGGAGGGGACCCTACCAGGTGCTGTTGGTCACCCGGACAGCAGTGCCGGTGGCTGGGAAAAAACACTGGATCCACGCGACGCATGTCAAGAAACTTCCTCACCCGACGCCACACGTTACAGAAGAAGCAATCTCTGATCTTGGAGTAGCAAACAGCGCTGTGAGTGCGTCGGAGAATTTCTCTGAGCCCGTGGAGCTTGGGGAACAGTCCATTTCGTCTCCGCACTTTTTTGAAAAGTCACTTCCGGAAAACACCGTTTCAAGTTCTGCGACTTCCGTCGCCTCCGATACGTCGCTTAACTCAGGAAGTGACGACGCCTTGTTTTCGGATCAAACAGTTTTGGGTACCACCAGGTACGACCTTCGACGAAGAAAATAGAACTACGGCATGGGTCTTTCCGTGCATTTGGAAAAAAGAAGTGACTGAAAGTTTTCTCTTGTATAAGAAAGTTCCTTTCGAACAAAAGGAGCAAAAAGGGATTCTGCTGGCTAGGGTTGGGAAGGACTAAGAAGTCGCGCAAATGTAGTGTCACCTGCAACGAACATTGGGGTCGTCGATTGAGAAACTGCAATGCCTGCCACCTCCACCGCTGCTCCCCGCACTGGACTTGTAAATAGGGGGGTGACCAACTCGGACAACGAACAATGTGCCTGGGCCCCGAAAACATATTGCTGTGTTGTGTTAATAATAATTGGTATTTGTGTGATTACTGCTGTGGGACTCTGGTACTTCGAAGAAATTTACCCTCTAAAACTTCTACTGCCAATTGAGATTGTACCTACTGCTTTGACTCCCTCTGTACACCTTCACACTCTGTCACCTAGAGACTCCCAGCATAGACGAAAGTATCATAATAACACTTTAATGATAGTAATGAATGCAACGCATGCCATTTTTAATAAGAGTAATTGTTGGATTTGTACCCATTTACCGCAACATGGGAACAAGGGGCTAGGATGGTATATTCACCCTTTACCTTTAATGACTGCTTGCTATGCCTCTTTTAGAGCACTATTCTTTGGCCGTTGGAATGATAGCATCTCAGGAAACTTTGATGGAACTAATTTAAATGATTTTGAGAAACGAGAATTGACTCCCCTGGGATGCTCGCTTTTTGCAAATAGAAGTAAACCTAATATTGCTTCTATTAGGCCGTCTGATAAACTATCTCTTCCCTTTCAAACTCTAATTTCCTTTAAAATGGCTCCAATAGGCAATAAGGACGCCGTGTCTCCTTCCTACTCTATAAATCATAGCCCTGATTCAGTCCCCTTTTGTGTAAAAAGAAATGGCACTCGACCAATGGGAGATTTTGAAGGTTGTATGAACATTGTAAATTTGATAACAGGCCTCTGTATGTAGGGGGGCCTGTTTATTTTGTTTGTGGTAGTTCAGCATTTCCCTGGTTGCCCAAGGATTGGCAGGGAACCTGTTATTTAGGAATCCTGCTACCTGGGGTATTTGTAGCTAGTACATCGGAGTTTTCTAAGGCTCGCCCACGGCGGGACGAGAACGGAGATACCCCTGGGCAAGTATTGGGAGATATAGCAAAATCAGTTGTGCCCTTTTGGGGACAGATAGTGAACTCTGAAAATATTAGGGGACTAGCAAGAGTACTGGAGAGAACCATCAACCGGACCACGGACATACTCTACAATATGACACTAGAACAAAAGGCAATAAGATTGCTAGCACTCCAAAATCGGATGGCATTAGATGTCATTCTGGCAGAACGTGGTGGAGTATGCAAATTAGTGGGGTCCGCTTGTTGTGTTTTCGTACCAGATTCCTCACCGACAATTTTCAAAGCAATACAGAACTTGCACATCCTTAGTTCTGAAGTGCATGTCCCTGTAGGAGATTGGAATATTAGCGCCTGGTTTTGGGATTCTCTACGATCTTGGGGTTTGAAGGTGCTTTCTGTCCTTCTGGTTATTTTAGGGATCCTGCTATTTCTTTGTTGCTGTTTTCAATGTTTACCTAGTATATGTGTAATGCTAGGGGGATGTTGTGCTCAAGCAGTGAGCACAGTAGGGCACAGAATGTATGCCCCAGATACAGCATCTAAAGAGTTTGTGTTACAAGAGGTTCCGATGAACGAACTAATGGCTATAGACATTACAGGTAATGATTCAGGATGTATGGACGACAATGCATGGAGTTATTTGCAAAAGTATTAGGAATGATATTAGCACTTGGCATAGGCCAAAAGGAGGGTCTGTCTGAATTGAAATAATGTTATGCCTCCTATTGCAGCAATTGTATGTGTATTGGCCTACGCCAAGTTGTCTAAAACAGGATGCGAATAAACTCCGCGGCAAGGTCTTGACCTTAGAGAAAGTAATGTAAATCGCCATCTTGGATTAAGCCGCCATTTTAGGTTCTCTTGTACTGTGGAAGTCACCCTGAACATCAAAATGGAGGCCGAATGACATTCTGAGTAAGATTCTGGCCGTTGTGATCTCCGTACACACAAATAATGAATATGCCTGCAGGCCACTTGTTGGGGTCGCGAACTGAGACCTTGCCCTATTGCTGACCTATGTGAAAATGTACAACAATATCAGCGAAACTGATCAAAACGCATAAATTATAGGATTGACCTGGATAGAAACCCTTAGGCCCGATCCCAGGAATGGTTAACCCCTGAGAGGGTTGGCCAAGGGCTGGACAAATCATATAAAAGACCCAAGTATTCCAATGTACGGTCTCTCTTACTAATGCATCGAACCTTCGTTGAAGTTTGTTACGTTACTCTGAGAGCCGAATAGCTATCCGTTTGTCAATTGACTTTGGTAACTGTTATAGCTTTTAAATAAAGCACTTGTATGTCCTTTGTAACCTGTGTTGGTGCGTTTCTTTTGGGCTTCCTGGCCTCATATTATTTTTATGTTTTCACAATATGGCCTTGGTCTCTTTGCAACAGACAGTTCTGCATAAGTCACTGGAGTGGGAAGGACCAAGGGGACTCCTACCTTTCTGGGACCAACAAAGTAAGCAGTGTGGATTAGCAAAAACAGAATAAGAATAATAGATGCTAAGCACGCATATATTATGCACCAGTACATGAGACACCACCACTGGTGTCTCTCCACATGTCATAGAGTCTGCTCACTTTCTGGAACTGGATTATTCTCAATGGTCCACATTGTGCCTGTGTACTATTTTTAAGGAAGGAAGAAACTTTTTTAATCAGGAAGCCTCGTTAAAGGCTTGGGTAGCTGCCAAATCTGCTCAATTATCTCCATAAGTAACCTTCTAATTATAGGGTGATTTTTAGGATCTTTCAGAAACACACAAATGTTAGTACTATGCTGAACAAGATAAGGATGGACTCGAAGTAAGTGTACAAAGATAGCGATAAGTAGTCTATGGGCATCGTCATTGGATAGCACCATTAGTCTTTAACCAAAGATAAACTCAGTGCGGAATGACTCAGAAAACTGCTCCCTTTTCCATTCATCGTACTTGAAATCAAGATTCAGCATTTCTTAGCACATTAGCACTTTATAAAGTCCAATTGAAAGATCCCTGTGGCTCGAGAACATTTGCTTTTCACTCCTGCTAAAATATCTATAAAGATTGTCCGAGGTGAGCCACAGTCCAAATGCAAAAGTGCATTTATTTAATCTGCAAACTTGCATCCTTCTTCCTCGTCATCGATCAAGTCTGCACATGCTGAACTTCTTCTTCTTGTCTTGCTTCCGTATCAACGGACTGGGGTGCTTTGGTCTCACTAGCATACAGTTTCAAGTCGCCCAAGTCCAGTTCAAGTGCAGGTGCACCTTTCTTGGACCTTTACTGCTGAGAGAGTGATATTTTCAATGATGAATGGTCCACTAAAACGGGGCTCATGCCACTTTCTTCTGAAGTTGCGCACGAAAACGGGGTCTCCAATAAACAACTTGGGTACACATAATAATTTCTCACATCTGGATGCTGAATGGGCTTCATCTGTGTACTGAGACTGACACCCCTTATGCTTGAGATGATCTGAAATGACAGATATATTAGCGGTCATACATGTCAAATACATACATAACTCATTTCCTAACAATTCTGCAGTTATCTGGGCATCACTGCTACTGCTCGATGGAGGAGACAGGAGCGTTCTCATTCACCTTCCTGTTTGTAGCTCATGGAGTCTGAGGTGGTGGTCCAACCCAAGCTGATTCCTTAATGAGCCGTCCCTTCTTCAATGTCAATTTGAGTTTAGTGATTCTCTCCTTGAGAAGACCATTGAGTCTCTCACATATCCCATTTGGTTGCGGGTGAGAAGCAGAAGAAAACTTTTGTTTTATGCTAAGCAATAGACTGATCTGTATGAATACTTCATTAACAAAATGAGGCCCATTCTCAGATCTCAGCACCTCACATACTCCTCATCTAGGAAAGACATCTCAGACTAAAAACTTCACAGAGCAAGTTGCATCAGAGTGTGTACATGCACCAGCTTCAAGCAACATGTTCTAACATGTTTGGTACAAACCAGCCCTCTACAATAGCTTCTGCAATGCGTTCCCTAGTTACATGTACATGGGAGTGCAGCTCTTCAAGCTCTACCCTTAACAAGGCTATAGGCATCACTGGTTTGCCAGTGCTGTCCTGTCGCCACAATGCTTCAGACGGGGATAAAGAACACCCCCTCTATGTCCATAACTCTTTCTCTTCTTGTGGTACATTGGCCTCAACCTCTATTAACTCTCTTCTAGACAAATGATTAAACCCTTCATTTACAATCATAATCATAACCACTTTTTCCTTTAGATCTGGAGTATCAAAACTGGAAATATCTGGTGAATATGCATCCCTTTTGGCCTCTTTGTCTGCGGCTTCATTCGTGTATAAGATAAAATCAGTTCTCTTAGTGTGTGCTGTGCATTTAACTATTGAGATGGCTGCTCGGAGTTTTAGTGCCTTAATAAGCCTGTCCAATAATGCTGTGTGCTACACTGGAGTGCCGTCATCTCAGAGGTAGCCCCTCTCTTTCCAACATGCTAGCCCTGAGTGCATGGTTGATGTCATGTAGGTGAAGTCACTGTACACTAGTACTTCCTTCCTTGCATGTTTCTCGAGGGTGACAATAAGTGCCACTAATTCTGCTGCTTGTGCCAAAAAGTGAGACTGTTGTCTTGCACTTGTTACCACTTCAAATTCCCCATTAGCTCTGTGCCTTACCACAGCTGAACCTGAATGCCTTTCCCCATCAATGTAATACATTTTTGAAGACGCGTCAATAAAGATAACCACCCCCCTTTGAGAGCATTCTCCTTTACGCTTGGGAAATCATCATAGAATGCTTTGTAGTTTGAGTAATCATGCACTTGCTCATCCACTGTCACAAGTTCAGCTACAATCGTGGCAGGGTTCACTATTTTGCAGCTGACTATTTTGATTGCTGGATTCGATATAACTACCTCATATGCAAAAGCCCTCTGAGATGTCAATGTACCCTTAGGTTTCTCCAAACAAGCAAACATTGCATGCACAACAAACAACATCATAGAACACCCCATCACAATGATTGTAGAGTTCTCAATAGCAATTGTGCCTGCTGCCAGCGATTGTTCACAAGGAAAGTGCCCTCTCATAACTGGATCTAGAATCCCGCTATAATATGCCAGAGGTGTGCAATCTAGTGTAGTCCTCTGTGTAAGCACCATTGTCCTGACTGTCCTATTTGTATGTGAAAATAAATGAAACTCCTCAGAATAATTGGGAATGTCTAAAACTGAAGCTGTACAAATTGCTTTCTATAATTTTTCAAACCCTATCTCCATTCCACTTTTTCCTTGTTCAACTGGCCTTATTCAAAGCCTGCATAAGGGGTCTCATGTACAAGTTATAATCAAATACCCATGCTCGAATATAGTTGCACAATCCCAGAAACTGCTACATTTGCTTTATCCTTGTGCGGTTTTGCTGTTTTCATAATCGCCTCTGCTCTTTCATGTGTGACTTTCTTCTCCTCATATGAGATTAACTGACCTATATATAACACCTCCTCCTGACAATATTGCAAATGCTCCTTGTCCACTTTATATCCCTTGTCTGCTAGGATAGTCATTAACTGAATTTGAATCGAGCCTGCAATCCTCTTCTGTCGTGCTACAAACTAAAATGCCATCTATGTACTGCAGCACAACACTTTTCAAATCAATATTGCTTAGGTCCGTCTGCAGGACACTATTAAAGATTGATGGAGATGTATAATACCCTTGGGGGAAACCAGTGCTCTTTAGCTTGGACTGATGACACATAAATGACGTAAGATCTTGGCAGTCCTTATGCAACGGGATTGAGAAAAATGCATTTATCAAGTATCACTGTGAAATATTGTGCCTCTATGGGAATACTACATACAATTGTCACAGGATTTGGAACTAAAAGAAACTCTGCCTCTACAATCTGGTTAATTGGCCTCATATCCTGAATTAGTCTCCACGACCCCCTTACGATTTCTTCACAGGATACACTGCAGTATTACACAGTGACTCTGTCATCACCAAGGTACACTGTTCCATCATGACTGAAATAGTCTTAAAAATACTCTCATCTGCCTCTTGAGAAATCAGATACTGTCTTGCTCGAGGTAAAATTGCTCCTGGTTTCAGCTTCATCTTAACCTCTCCTACCCCCTTCAATATGATATGATATGATATGATGGGTTATTTATAACGCGCTTAATACTCAGAGGTTTCTAAGCGCGGACCCGGGAATCGAACCTGTGCTGCTCCGTGTCGTCTTGCTTCCAACGCGAGCACGTTGTTCCTGAGCTATCCTCCCGAGATAGGCCCACGTCATAAGGGCCTATAGTCCATAAAGAGATTGGTATTTTTTCCATGTCCTCATCAAAAAATGCAGGGCGCTGCAGCATTACCACCATTTGCTGTGGAATTTCCCTTCTCTCAATTCTGATCAAATATGTAATACTCATCTTGAATACTACTTCATCATCTGATGCATCATCTGTCAACATATCTTTGTCTGTGACATCAGTCAATCTATACACTTCCCCAAAGGCAATTAGCGTTCTCCATGAGGTGCCCTCATCATCGGTTCCTTTGTGCTTGGCCAATTCCCCTTGCACTATGGCTGCATGTTACTCTAGGGGAATTGTCTGGCCCCCTTCTTCCTCCATAGGTATCTGTAGCTTGAACAAGAATTTATCAGGCATTCTCATAATCTTCCCCAGTAGGCCGGGTAGCCATGTCAACAAAATGCGTATCACATAAAGAAAGACTTCCGGCTCCAATGGCATTCTTGCAGGACCATTTGCCCTGCAAACCCCATTATAAATTTGCCCACGTTTAGATAATGTATCCCTGGAGTGGAACACACTATGAATTCATCAGTAAAAGACATTGTCATATTAGCTTCATCATTAAATCTCACCCCAGATTATTAACCAGTGTCTGCCTTGAATAGAATAATGGAACAGGCACGTCACCCTCTCCTATAGAGACTGGTAATTCATTAGTAAAAGGAATTCTACTTGTAGCTCCAGAGAAGCTTTGAGCATTCATGGCATTTCCTGATAACGGATATTTTCCCTCTCGTATACATGAGTGTGTTGCCCCAGTGTCTACTTAAACAGAAAAAGATGTGCCTTCTATGGTAACATCAGCCCCTGGTTCCTCTTGGCGGTTTGGGGTCCCTGATCGTACTGAACACATCAAGTCACCCTGTGGGCTGTCCTATTGTGGGTACATACTGATCCCCATACCCATTAAAGGACTTTTTTTCCCACCACAGTGACACCCCCTAGTGTCAATAACTGTCCCGGGTTTGCATTTTGCTACATCTGCATGGGTGCATGCTGTCACTACTCTTGTGGTGGATTCAATGGTGCTTGCTGTGGTTGCAATGACTGTTGCATTTGTGGAGCTCATGTTTGATCCACTGTCTGATCTTGGGCAAACAAATCCCTATTTTGTGAGCTATATGCTGGAGGATAAGCTGTCCCCCCTCTTGAGAATTGCCCGTTCTGTACATACCCTTGGCTTCCAAATGTTCGCGCAATGTGCCCTGACATTCCACATGTCCAACATATAGGAGGAGCTCTTCTAACTAGCCCCGCTTGATTAAAACCTCCTTGTACATTTTGGTTAATATTCTGCATATTCTGAAACCCACCTTGGTTATTTTGAAAGACGCCCTGATTGTTCTGTAAACCACTCCTTCCTCTCTATCCCATTCCTCTACCTAGCAGCGATAACCCATTCCCTCCTTGATCCATCTGATGTTGATTTTTTCACCTGCCATGTGCCCACTACTTGCTGCATTCCCAGCCCTTGTGCTTTTGTCAGTACCACCTCTTCTATGGCGTACTTTGCACTGGGATCTGTATCTGTACCCATACAGTCTGCCACCTTTCTTTTCTTCTGCACTTATCAGACATACCCTGCCTGCAAAACCCAGCACTTTCCACTTGCAGGCTGCACTACCACTGTTTTTTGCCTTTATTATGTATTTATTTATTTATTCATTTAATTGACTTGTTATTTATCTTTTTCTCCTCTGCACTGCACTTTCACTTCTCCCTCCTTTCCATGCTCGTTCCCCCTCTTCCCTTTCCCATGCACTTGTGAGTTCTCAATGTCACTGGGCCTAGTAAGATTGTTGTTTTGTTCTCCCCTATTCCCTCCCTTGCCTTGTTGCACTCTGAAACACTTGTGTATGAGCACAATATAAATAAAGTATCATATCATATTATTTCTTCCAAACTAACTTGGCTTCCTCAAGTTTTCTTCCTTCTTCTTATTCTTCTCTTGTAACAGCCGGCAGTGATGCACGATTGTCAACTGTATCTCTGCCCATGGCTTCACTTCCTTTCCCAATAATTTCTTGAGCTGTCTCTGTACCTGCTCTGGCAATCCCTGACACAAAATGCTGTAAAATACTGGCACTGATTTCCCTCACGGCTACCTAGTTTACAAAGTCCAGCGTTCCTGAATACTTTGAATGTAGGCAAGCAGATCTTCGTCATCCTTCATCTTACGTGCCATAATTGCACCCATATCTGACATATCAGGATCCTGTACCCTGAGTGCTCTCCAATCATTTGCTCTACAATTATTAAATGGCACTCCATCATCAGCTGTGTTCTGTGCCGTGACAATTAAATAACCTGCTCTCGCCCAAATGTCATCAGCCCCTTCCCCAAGATTGGCTGCTAGAAGACCCTTAATGTCCCTTATAGTATTTCCTCCTATCAATTTTTCTGGCTCATAAATCCATTTTACCGTAGGTGCCATTAAACTAGGGAGTTTACATCTTAAATTATCCTTGTCCATTTGGGGTCAGGGGATATACTGCGGTCTGGCCCCTCCTTTCTCCAAAAAAGGGAACTGCGTGAACCCAAATCTGTAGTCGGCTCTCATTGTATGCCTATCCATAGTGAGGACAAGGGTTCCTGAATGCCTTCTACCTGGCAATGACCTCAGCCTGTTTACATATGGTAGCAACGCTCCCTTCTCACTATGCAATCGTCCTTTAGGTCGTTCTGGGTACGCCATGGGATCTGGCGTCCTATCCTTAGGTTGCTCATGATCAGACCATCTCACTTCCTTGTCTGTCTGCAAACATATCTCAGGTTCGCATGTGCTCTCTACCTCCTCCCCATGAAGGTTTCCCTTTCTTCGTTTGACAAATTTAGTCCCCAAATAGTATGGCTCTCTTCTCTGTCACCACTGTCTAAAGTCAGCCTGTCTAAAGACAGGGCTCTATGCTCAAGACCTAACATACTTTTTTCTTCTCCCTGTGTGATGTTGACTATAGATCGAACTCCTTTCCCTCTGCTTCCCGATTCGCTTCTTGCCCTCATATCTTGAAAAGCTTTGTCAATCCTATCTCCGATGATTCCTATCTCGAAATTCTCATCTAATGTAACTTTAGAAGACCCTGATGTTGCTCCCTGGGATGGAAGGAGCATTTCTATGTGGCTTCATGATATCACTGGACTCGGTTCCATTAACTCTTTCAGAATCCGATCAATATCACGCTCCCTCTGTCTCCTTTTTCACTCCATTTCTTGATCTAATTCCCTTTGTTTTCACACTTCTAGTCTAACCCTTTCCTCTTCTTGTCTTTTCACTTCCCTTCTTTCATTGGCACTATGCACGTCTTCTTCCCTTCTTCTTTGCATTCTATTATCCCGTAATCTCTGAGCTTCTTCCTCTTCTCTCTTCTTTTCTAGCCGATCTCATTTTTTGATTGCTTTCTGCCTGTTGTCATACTGCCTTTGCTCCTCTGCCCTTTCTTGTTTCTTTTGCTGTTCCTCTTGATATTTTTGTTGTCACCTTTGTCTCTCCTTTGTCTTGTGTTCATCTTCTTTCAATCGTTTCCCTCATTTACTGTCTTTTCTATATTGTTCATCTTGATCTTCCCTTTGCCTAACTTCCTCGATACTTTTCCCAATTAAGCTTGAGAAATTTCTGTCCACCCATCCATTTGTTCTGTACAAGCATTTCCTCGCCAGCTTTATCATTTTCTCCTTTCCATCTCTTAATCGCTCATTCTATATCTAAGGTCTCATTTGGTCATTTGCGTTTCTCCTCTTTGTCTTGTAAGACCTTAAAGATCTCCTCTTTCCCTTTCATTTATTCTGAACTATCACCACTGCTGTAAGCAAGTGGTTCATGTATTGGATTAGTTTATACCATTTATGCTTTTAATTCCCTCAATGGATACATTCCTTCATCTTTTGCTCCATCGCAATTCAATTTGAGCGAGGTAAGTGGAGCAGAAGGCTCAGCACCTTCCTCCCTACACTGATTAAGCATCCACTCCTCAGAAGGTGGATCTTCGCGCTCCTCCGGGTACATCATCCAGAGCTCTAAACTAGCTAGCCTTTTCTCCAATGTATTCCCTGTATATGCAGCGTGCAAGTATGTGGTCATGTGTTGTGAACCGCCTTTGACATTGATCCCCCTTGTGGCACTGGCATGAACATTATGTCTTCTGTGCCCTTTACCTATCCCACACTATACTGTTTGAGTTGGATGTGTGTTGGCAGTGTTTTGCACAGGTGCATCAGTGGAGTAACATCCCCCATTGTGGCAAGTCTCAATTGACTGTTAATACTTACCATTAATTTACACAAAATATGTTTCAGAAAAATAACAAATATGAGTGTGCACCACCCTCACCACTCAAAGCCTCTACTTCTCAATTACTTAAATCTACCTATTCAGTTGGCGCCAACAATGACTAAAAAGAGAAATAAAACCTTTTTCCTCTTCTTTATCCTCACAATTTTACCTGTGTCTCTCCTCAACACCTTTCTCAAATTTCAAAATAGACAAACAGACAAACTAATCAACGTTACATATATCTCGTCATGACACTCCTTTTCTCTCATCCCATAAAATACTCTGATTGGAGTTTGAATCATTTCCTATCATAAACCTTGTTCATGTGCCACCTAAGTACCCACTTGGTTTTTGAAATGACTCCCTAAAGCTCCTTGAGCTAAAACTCTGGGCTTGTTGATGCCCCTTGTCATATATCTCTGACGCTCCTCATCATTTATTAATCAACCCCTGTCACTTTATTCTTTTACCACAATCCCCATTCCCTTATTTTGCCAGTCTCCTCAATCTACTCACCATTCGCCATTCAGCTCTAGATCCTCGGGATCTTCTCCTCTTCCAATCAGCCACTGTCGCCTTGGGTCTACTCAGTGTCTGTGGAAACCAGGAGGGATTTCCTGAAAGATGGACCCAGCCCACCTGTATCAATTTTCTTGCAAGAGTTCTATATCAGCCACTCTCCACAGCAAGCCTCGGGATTCTCCGGCTAAATGGCAGAGGACATTTGATATTCTGAAAAATACTACAAGCCTACTAACCAACGGATCTGCACCAATGGATGGGGATGCAGATCGTACTTATACATCAATAATCAGATGGACTCAGTAAGTTGGCAAAAAACATACCTGTTTTATTTGTAATTGTATAAAACAGGGAGGACAACGGACATCAACAGACCCCGCACAAGTATTCTCTTTCTCAAGAGTCTCAACGCTTCACATGAAAAAACAAAACTTTATACTAAAAATTCATCATCACTGACATCATACTAAGTGGCAAAATAAGAAAACCTAGGGAAGTTTGTGATAGGCTTAAGGGGAACATCTAAGTATACTTTCTATGAGGGAATGGACTGTGATTGGGTTTCTAGAGTCAGGTGGATAGCTAGGCCCACACCTAGTGCAAGTCATCTTCTGTGTCAAACTAATACACAATGTTCTATTGGCTTTTCAAAATATAGGTCTCTCTGCTACATGGACCTCTATGATTGGTTGTCAAGCATCTACCCTTCTGGAATATTCCACTCGCTAGAAGCACGGAAGCTAGTACCCGAGGTGCCGGGGGGCTGGACTGGTCATGCCTCCCCACCCAATTAGCCCAAAATCCATCATCACTCCTGCGGTCTGCCATTTAATTAATGTCTTTGAACTGGCCCTTGCAAAGGCTCACTGTGCCTAAGAATAAAAAGGAGTGAGAGCATGCCGTTATCTTCTGGTCTTGGTGCAGCTCGCCCCAAAGTCTATTTTCATCTGACCATGTGATTGGAGACCACATTTTGATCTCCTTTGTTGTATTTAATTCTATTAAATGAATACAACCTGGCACTTCTATTTTTTTCCATTACACCTCAAACAGGAGGTTGGCTAGTTTCTCATGTCCATTGTACCTTCTCGAGTAGATAACCAGGTTTTTGGCGCCCCCACTCTTGACACTGAACCAGGCAAGCTTTCTTGAATCTTCCTTCGCCATCAAATGTTTTATTCTACTGTGCCACCCATTCAGCCGTTCCATTCAATGGGTCAAGGTTTGTTAAAATGCATCATGGAACATCCAGATTCTATACTCACTTATATATATTGGCGGTAATGCCTGCAGTCTATTCACTACGTGTAGCCAGCCTTATGATTACTTGGTCTACTTGCCTTATAGCATCTGTACATTTATGAAATGGCTTTGCATTGTCTTCAGTGCTTCTCCGCACGTGCAATGTTCATTTTGCTCCCAAAATGTTGCTTGATTCTTTACTTCACCATCAGCTTCTGTAAGGTCTATATACTTTTTTCCTTGACATCTCTTCTGGGTGCATCATTTCTGCTTCATATTGCGTCACCAGTCTTCTCTTTCACTCATCTACACACTTCTTCCAGAATTTCCCTCAGAAGACTGTCATTTATCTGCAAATGAATCATATAGGGTTTCTTAATGGATACCTTGTTTCAAGGGCTTTTCGCAGCATAGGTACCATTACTGCCTTTGCGCATGTCACAATTTCCATCTGCCAACGTATAGGCAACATGAGGGCAGGACTTCTGGTATATGTACTTGGCTCCTCCTCTACAATACAACCACTCCAGAATATTAATATTCAAAGTATTTCCAAGTGTGCAAGCTGCACAGATCACCATGTGTCTTACCTCTGAGTCTGTTTTAGAGTACATTCACTTCTGTTTGGCTGGGTGGCTGAGGGGCACAACAATACAGTTCTTGGGCTCACTGGTGTTGATGTTTGTTGGTTTGTGACCTGAAAGCTTCCCTCCCTGATGCTCAGTCCAATAAGTTGGTTTTACTGTAGCATGGAAGGCTGTACAAAGCATGTCATAGACTCCTGGTAAAAGCCACAGCATGGGAACATAACATAACAGAAGGGTGCCAGTCTGCCACTACATACAGCAAGACAGACTTCTGGCCCTTCTTTCCCACCTACCCTGTTTGCTCATACAACCACCTCAGCCTTATACACAGCATAACAAACACATTCTGCATAGGGATCTCAGGTTATATTTTTCTAGATATTGAGGGCTATTTCTTACTGCACTTTAATAGCCTACTTCCAAGTAAGGCACCACCCAGTATCACAGTAAGGTAAAATAAGGTTTAGTAGTACATGACGTGGGAGAAACTCTTAAGACTAGCTTTTTTACATCAAGGTGACAAGCTTTTTTTAAATTTTACCTTACCAGTTTTACGTCTCCATTGCCTTACCTTCTGTCCCCCTCAATATTCACCTTCATACACAGTCTATTCTTAACTATGCCAATCTTGGCTCAAACTTCACAGTCACAGAATTACCATTCTGGAGATTGACCTTGGATACAACCTATTCAGATGCCTGGGCACATAAATCATCACACGTAAAAGATTGCCCAAGCACACTCTCAAGCCCCTCATGCATCCTACATTACACTGTGTACTAACTTCCAATTTTTCAAATCTGCCTTAGAAGCACAATCCATAATCTCAACACATTAGGACATAGCTGCATCCTTCTTTTTGTAGAACCCTGGTCCACCTAGCAGGACAAATATGCAGCAATGCTATTGCAAAACATTCATCCCTCCTGTACCTCTCCCCCCTATGCTCATAGCATCTATAGACTTCTATTAAGATCTGCATATCTTCGCCTTGCTTTCCTCCAGCGGACTCAGCTCTGGAGACCCCTGGCAATGCATAGTGTACCAGTCCATGTACAAGCCCTGGCACTCGGAAGATACGATGTTGGTGATTTGGTGCAGTATAAAAGCATGTCACAACAAAAAGCAAAAAATAGCAACAAAAAGCAAATAACGGTTATAGTGGCCTTGTGACAATCCTACCGTGCAAGTGCTTGAGAGGGTGGTAAGTGCAGGGGATGAGCGGGTAGATGGATAAGTGCATGAGTGGGGTGCCCCCAGGGAATGGGGCAAGGAAGTGCTGGGGGCAAAGATGGCAAGTGGCAGGTGAAAAAAAAAGGGAAAGGGAGGATGAGTGCAGTGGGCAGGGTCGACCAAGTTGTGCTGGTCTGGGAAAGGGAGCCCAAGGACATGTGCTGCCAAAGGATGCAGGGAGTACTTGTGGGGGTTGGTCTGGCCTATGTATGACTCGGAAGGGACCAGTCCTCACAGGAGGGGGAGAGGCAGGGAAGAGGAAAAAAGCAAAGTATTGAGGAGTTTCCAGAACTTTAGAAGATCGGGCTCAAGTCGGAGGGGGGAAGGAAGGTCATTCCAAAGGGAGGAGCCAGCCACGGAAAAGGATGTACCTTCCACTCTCTGCTTGGAGAAACATTTGACCTGTACAGAGTTGGAACCAGAGTACCTAAGAATTCTGGTCAGGAGGCATTTAGGGAGGGAAAGCTGGATGTAAAGAGGTCCCAGGCTTCCTTGTGGATGATACAGAGGGTCTTGAATTTGATCCTTGCGGTCACCGGGAGCCAGTGGAGAGATTTTAGGTTAGGGCAGGAGAGTTGCAGTCCATGGGCTTGAGGCCAAAGATAAGCCTTGCAGTCCTAATCTGGATTAGTTGGAGGGGACGAAGGAAGGAAAGAGGCAGATTGAGGAAAAGGCTGTTGCAGTAATCAAGCCTAGAGAGAACCAGGGATCTGGAGACATTGAGCTTCTGGGGGTAGGTGAGGAAAGGTAGAATGCCACTGCGAAGGTGGAGCTTAAAGTTGAACTTCTTGGCGACGTCTGTGATGTGTGCAGAGAAAGAGAGAGAGGAGTCAAAGATAATGTTTCAATCCCTTCTGAAAGTTGTGGGGATTTCCTTCAGTGGCTAAGAATGTTTGACGTGGCACCGGGTACCTAAAAAAATATATGAGGTTAAAAATAAAGAAATCATATGTAGAGACAATTTTGCTTAGAATGTGACTTTATATTCTACCAGTAAGGAAGACCACAACAAAGAATCTTACCAAATACATGCCTTGCCACAGGCAAATATTCTGACAGGTGAGACTAGACCACCTTAGATGAGGATGGGAGATTACTTTGGCTGAAACACTTTTTTTTCCTAGTTATTTTATTTCTTCCACTTCTCCTGGTGATAATATTCGAATTTGTGAAAGTGAAGACAAGTGTTATCTTCTTCCAGAGCATCTAGGACAGGATATGTTGTCCTACACTTCGCCAACAGGTGCTGTGCTGCCATAAACAGGCTCACCCGTCTATCCAGTCCACATTTTTGGAATGGTCAGTGTGGAACCAAACATGCAGAGCCAGTTGCCCCACCGCACCAAAGCCCCATGAATGGGAATTCACTCCTCGTCATGCTTCCTGGACGCGGCTCCTTGGGTCGCATTTCTCGTTGTCACTAAACACTCAGAGACACATGCTTGATATAATCATATTAAATTTGCAGTCGGAAATGATGCAGTTTGAATTCTAAAAGGTTTTAGCCAAGAAAGAGTTACTTATCTTCAGCCTGCAAGGAAAAGCAGTGTAAGTATCTCCTCAGATAGGCCAGTTTAACAGAAGTTCGATAATCTTCAATAATTTGTCCTCTGTGAGTTATATATAGGACACAGGAGAGAAGAGATTGTTGAGAATTATCCGGCGGAATATAATGCACCAGAGATGAAAGCCTGAGTAGATTAAGAGCAAATGTTCTCCCGTTGGGCTCCCCTAGTCAGTTTTGAAAAGGCTATAATTTTACCTCTGAAAGCAAATGTGCTGATGAACTGATGAGTGTTCTCATTTTCTTTTGGCACCTGTCAGACCTCTGTGTTACATATTTACAGCGGATCCTGTAGAACAAGGTATTATAAGAATTGAAGGCAGTAGAGTAGCTTTCTGCAGGTAGTACAGCAGGAATCTGGTTGCGGGGATGCCGGCTACAGTGGGCATACACACGCTATTCACTGCGCATGCGCATGAAAGCCTTGTTAAACTGCGTTGAACACTAAATTGAAGTGGGGATGCTCTAGTCTAAGTTGTTTTGTGGTGTGCTTATGTGTAGCAAATACGCATGCGGAAAGTGGCAAAGCTGTGAATCTGTTTTCATTCATTGTAAAACTGTGTTAGTATTGTAACAGAGTACGAGTATTAATCTATAAGTGTAAACATTGTATTTGAAATTATGATTTTAATCACTATTTACCTACTCTGAAGAATTTCCATAAAACATATTTGAATAGAAGTCAATAGAAAACCATTGCATCTGCTCTCTGATTTTAAAAGCCCACGCGTGGTCTTGCAGACCAGACTATTTGACCTTTTTAATCTAACCTCTAAGAGAAAAATTACTTGGAGCTTTAACAGGTGCCTTACTCCTCGCCTTTCAGGAGAAGGGTTTGAGTCACTGGCCACCCCTTTACAATGTTAAACTTGAACACTTGGTTCCCGGAAATGAAGTTATTTCCATCTAAAAATATTACCATGAATGGTTTTATAGCAGGAACGCAGGCTATGATAATGTAGAAACACATTATTTCTGCACATCAGTTACAAGTCCAATAGTGGAGGAGAAAATCAATCACTTAGGCAACAAAAGAGCCACAACCTCTCAGTTCCCAGCACCTCAGACAGCTGAAGCTGCAAAGGACACTATCTGATATGTTTTCTTTTTCCCCGTTGTGTGGAGAGGGGGACCTTTATTTGCCTTGGGTGTGCCTTAGCTTCTCTGTTTTTTAAAGCACTTGAGGGTTTCTTGTCCAGAATATTCTGGAGTAGCAACCTTCTATATCCCCTTGTGTGTCTTATTGCTCACTTCATCTGCAATTAACCACACCTCCCTCTATTGTTTACCTCGATTTCTTTATTAAACAGCCGACCGTGGCTCTTTTTCTAGAGAAAGCGTGGTTTAGATGAATGTGCATTAACTCGCCTGCTCCTCTTGTTAAGGACTGTTTCCTCTTTTCCAATGCCACAGTCCAGCCCCTCTAACCCCCTTGCAGGGTTTTGGTCTGTCCTAGAATCTGTCGTGGGTGGTCATTTTGAAGTCAGTCGTTGCCTTCTATGCTCTCTGGGTCCAGCATGCACATGTTGTCCTAGTGAGTGGCCATCTTGAACACAAATGTGTCCATGTCTGTGACAAGAATAGATTTGTTGGGTATTTTTCAGAACCAGATCTGGGCATATTTGTTGAGGGTCTTATATTTTAGTAAGCATCAATAAGTTAAGTAAAACAAAGGGAAAGGGAAATGAAAATAAAGAAATTACGAGGTTATAAAGTGCCATGATGTGTTATCCTACCCTGCATGCCACAGCCTAAATGTCCCCATAAAGGTGGTGTAAATGCACACCTGGGGTTGTGGCAGCATAGCAATAGAGAATGGTGCTGCACCCAACACAAGTCCCTGAAGAGATTTTAAACTCTATTCTTAATGCAAGTAAAACACTACCCCTATCATCTGACTGGCTTCCTATAGAACAGCAATGCTGACATGGATGTACCTATAGAGTATCTAAGAAACATTTTTATATTGCCTTTGCATGCATTAAAAGTAATAGATGGTAGCAATATATTCCCTTGACAGTTTCATCTCAAAGTCAACAAGTTGTAGGATGTTTTTACCCATGCATCCAAGCCCTACCATAAAACTGTGCATTACTGGCATTGAAAACATCATGATGGCCAGAACTCCCCAGAGAGTGCACAGGGAAAACATGAAGAATAGGCTGCCACACATTTTTGCCTATGTTGTGAGCACAGGAGGGCACTGCCTAAAACCACCATTGGGCTACACACACAGTAGCCTGAAACCATTGGGAATGGCAATGCTGATTGTCAAAAGCAACTCAGAGATGTGGGGAATTAATTTTCTTAATGTGAAAAATGGATGCAATACTGGTGCTCACCACTATCAGAAAGCCGGCGTTTTAAAACCACCAGACTTTTGTGTAAAACTGAACAAATTAACCCAAACCAGGCCAAGGAAAGACTTGCTAAGAGGTGGATACAATGTAAAACTATATTCTGAAATGACTGGAAGGAAGTAATTATTTAATGTATATCTAAAAAATAGCTGGGGATGTCAGCAGCTTAAGTGAATTTGGGTTTAAAGCTACTAAAATCGAAATGTTTAGAATAAATGAGTGACCTACTTGTGAGTGTCACATAGGTTGCAATTGTTTAAATGTCATAGTTTTGAACTTAGAATCAGTGTTCTAGCTGCATGTGTAAAAATTGTCAGTGTGATTTGAATGTAGAAAACTGGGAACTAAAGTGACATTTAGCTGAAGCCTGTCTTGAAGAGAGTGGATTCTGCCTGACAACTACCCCCGACAGGAGAGGGAATTCAGCAGCTGTGTTCCCAGGCCTGGCTGCATCCTGCTGCCCCCACCAAAAGGAGGTGACACCTCTCTGATTGAATTAGAGGAGTGGTACCTGCAGACTGCAGGAAGTTGAACAAAGCACTGTCACTGGCTCAGGCAAATGTTATATTGGGGGGCAGTAAAGTGGCTTCCTCTTGGGAGAAACTGGGAGGGGCAGTGCCTGTGAGAGCAAGCTGAGCTTGGGGGAAGTGGATAAACCAGATATTCCACCATGTGCTTTGGAAAACCATACCCCTTTGGGGCCAGAGCATGATTTTAAAAAGATGGATAATTCACAGTGCGGACTTGTCAAAATTATATAAATAACATCATCATTCTTGCGATTTTTCTGTGCACATTTTAAGAGGTGTTAGGACCCTGTGGTATGTTCTTGGGGATAGTAGCGGAAAAAAAGGTTGTTACTCCAAACATGTGCATGTTAAAAATCTGACACTTTATCATCTGAAACCCATATCCCTGGTGCACATTTGTGTAAAATCTGGAAAGGTTTAGAGGTCGTTATCTGGATGAAAAGGGGTGAATTCTGTCATAAGTGGACACAACATCGTACGAAGACAGGGATAGGATGGTTTGGTGCTACAGAAATATGTTAACTGGACCTATAATATTAGACAAATGGTACATAGATAAATATGTATTTGGGTCAGAAATAGATTGTGTGCAATTTGACAAGGGCTGGTTCCTCTGACCGTAAAACCTACAGCATCACTCTGACACTCCATTTCTTTCCCCCAATCAAGGGAGAGAGGAAAGCTTGGCCAATGATAAGTGAGAGGGGCAGGCTTAGCTAGGCCCAGGCACACACCCATTTTCAAAACACATAAAAGGAACATTGAAACTCAGGTAGAGACATTCACTTTCCACTTTTATTGCGGGACGCTTTGCCGGGAGACTTCAGACTTCACATCCAGAGATCCAGACTTCAAATCCATCAATCTCCAGAGACCAGAAATTAACTTCAGAATTTGTAGCAGAGAGGCCGAATCCACAAGCTGAATCCTCTTCAGCAGGCCTCAAAACCAACCAAACTATTCAACAGCCGGGCAAACTGTTTGAATTCTTTGCCAAGAACTTTTGCAAGAACCTGTAGCAGTATCCAGAAAGCAGTGCTGTATCCGGAACCAGAGAGAACCAGAGACCAGATTGCTGTGAAGAACTGCTAGCAGAAGTCCAGCCAATCCTGACCCGATCGGTGATGAAGCCGCATTCCTGTCTAAATTATAGTGTGAGTACCCAGCTAGCACTGTGCCAAAACCAATCTCTTAGTTTAAAATAATCAAATCCAAACTATTTTAGCCTATCAGAACTGCCTCCTAAAATCGTGTCATTCTGTCATCTTTAAAAATGAAAACTGTCATCTGTCATTCTGAGCTTTAAAATTTCAAATATGAAAAACTACCTTTACTAAATCGGCCGTATCTCTGGAACCGTTTGTGCTAAGAGCGAGTTTTAACTGTCATCTTAATGCTAAGATTCTAAGCTTTCCAAGAGCCTAGAACCGACTCCCTACTCCTTATAGTGCCTCCGTAATTGCGCTCGACGCACGCGACTAAATTTGCCACAATTTGACATTTTGCTTAATTTCAGCCACGTGTAAAAATATTTGTCCTTGCTTTCCTTTGTTAAAATTCGTTTGCAACCTGACAATCATTCATAGAGCATTGCTAAAGTGACCCTGAACTAATACAAAGTAGCTGTCACCCACCCTGAACCTCTAGAGGGAATTAAAATCATTTTAGCATATTTTTCACTTCTTTGCATACCACCTTTAAAGTACTTTGCCTGTGTTAAAATCATCCCTTTTCCTCTAGGCTTGCTAGGGGGGAACTGAATTATATTTGATTGCATTTCTGAGAACTGTGTGCTTTCCTTCAATCTCTTTACCTTGCATAAAGGGGGGGTGAATTGTCAAAGAAAAGTGATTACATTGTCTTTTGTTGAAGTCATATCAAGTTTATTTTCTGTACTGCATTTTCATTCATCATTGCATTGTCCTTGAAGCCATAAAAGCATTCTCAGCTACTTCATCCTCTCTATATCACTTCTAAGCCATCAAAAAGAGTGTACCAGTGTAACATTATCCATTGTTGATCACTATCATCTTCACAAATGTGCTATCAAACATTAATTTGTTATAAAAGTGTGATATATATATTGTTTAATTTTCAAATAAACCTTTTAATTTGCAAAACAAACCTACTTCTTGGTTCAGCTGGGTCGGGGGGATTCTGAGAGAGGGGTGTTATATAAGGGTTGTCATCCAGAGTAAATGAACTGGACATAAAAATATATCAATAAGGGTTTCCCTCAGCATCCCAGACTAGGCATTGACTTAGCTGTAGTGTTGAATTGAATCCGCTTACAAAGTATTAACACGTGTAATACATCTTTAATATCTGTGAATAGAACATATTGAAGTGCCCCCACTCTCTTGTTTAACATGTATGCATGTATATTTTCTTCAGCTAATACAAGGAACATTGTATAGTGAAAACAAATATAGTTCCCGATATAAGGAATTAAGTAGATGAAAAGAGTCCCAGCATCCTACTCAATCATTCACTTCTAAAATGTTAAAGCAACCTACAACAAATCAGAAATGTGGGTGCAGCCATTTTGGCACAGTAAAACAAAAAAGATATATACTCACAGTAGTGATGTCAGGATTGGCGAGCCCGGGGACAGGTGAGTTTACACATACCAACCCCTATAAAACCTGTTACATGGAGAAGGTTAAACAATTCTGTCTAAATGGCATGGTTTGTGAGTATGGTTAACTAGAGATGCAATCTAAGTGAAGCATTTTAAATTCCCCAGCAAGGATCCTTCTCTTCTCTCCTCTGCGCTTTGATGGATCCATTTACCCGGATCAAAGAAGTGTAAGTGGCAGAACAGACTGATGTTACAGAGTGCTGAAACTCAGTATCATGATCAACTCAGTGGGCCCGATTTACAGTTTGCTTCAGTGGGATTGTGCAACTTTAAAATGCTTTTGTAAATCAAGCCCAGTGTGTCCCTAGCACAGCGATAGTTGAAAGGCCATGGAAAAGAATGATGTATGTTGCAAAAGGGGTAAAACTAGTTTTAAAAGATTAGAATTGGGCACAAATTGGCAAATGTACCTGTTTTAAGTTGATGAGCATGTTTACTCTCTCAGGATGATGGTATCAGAAAACTGTTTGCTTCTTCTTACCAAAACAGATCAAGCCTTAGTTTTCTCCTACTGAAGCATATGAGAACACAAGTAATATTTTAATTTGGAACAAATGGCAAAGTGCCTAGTTTTAGGCCCACAACCAGAACAACTGTCTTGGCCCAGGTACACTAATATAATATACTAATATAATATATACACTAATAATATGTTTTCTCTTACCCAGGCAGTCAAACTATGAATCATCTATGTCCTCCAGCCCTGCCCATCTGACTTCTTCAGAAACCCGGCCTCCAGATGACTCTGTGAAGTGTGTGCCACCACTGCTCGCAGCAGCTAGTTAAATAGGGTATAGGTCCATAGCAAAGGAGTTCCATCATTTTAGATAACACAATTAAAGACAATCATACATGCAAAAAATCATGGTCATAAGGAACATGTCAAAGCATTATAAGAAACATCATGATTGTTACCTAGCTGTTAATTTAAAATGTGGTTGAAAGGTATGAAAGAAGTGTATAGGGGTGCCAGACGCCTGTCCGCTAAATTAGTAAAGATAACATGATAGGCAGATCAATTGTTCCAGTATTGCAGAAATCTGAATTATAGTTCCTTTATTTTTAGGTAAAAAGTGCATGTGATGCAGCGCATATTTGAGTTAGAATGACCCAGGAAGTGAAGAGTGCTTCAAGTATTACACACATATCATGAATATGTAAACATATATTATGAACAAGAGATAGAAAGTGAAACATGCTTAAATAATCAATGATGACTCCCTGTATGGTAGCACAGTGGCAGACTGGGATATATTTCAAAATGGATGCTCAAACACAAAATGTTGTCTTAAGGGGAGTTGTGGAAGTCCTGACTCATGCTGATAAAAGAATGATCTTTGGCAGCATCTCACTGTGAGATAATTATGTCTGGAAGGTTCAATTTGGCATTTGGCAGGAAAACCAGACAAGAGTCATAATGAGAAGGGCATGATGTACTTTGATCAATTTGAGAAGACCAACTGCATTACCTGGCACCTAATAAATGAACTTATTTTTTTTCCATGCTATGAGACACTGACTAAACTTGGCAGGACCTCGGAGAGTAGATAGTAATTGACAAGTGTTGTGATTATAATTGTTTTTGGCAGAAGATGAGGAATGATGTAATTGTGTTCAGCCGGGCTTAAAACAGCCTATTAGTCTATGTGTCAGAAAATGAGTGTTTGCCATGAGTAACAGATAAGCCACCCAATCAAATGATAGGAAGGGATTTTCTCTGTTTAAAAGGGCCTGTCAGATATATTTTCTGACAAGGGAGTAATTTGCGTGAGGGTGTTGCATCATTCAACTAAGCCTATAAAGCAGGGGAAGGCAGAATTACTGTGTGTGCTTTTACAGAAGTGTCTTGTAACCTCAGCTAATAAATAACTGCTGTGAAAAGTGAAAAACCATCTAGGTGTCCGTCCCTTTGTTCCTGTCTCTGAGTCAGAATTCACAGATACCAGAAAGCTTGATGTGATGGAAAAGGACCCTCCTGTACGCACACTATTTATAGGTGCACTTCTTGGATATTGTAAAAATGCAGTAAGAAAGATCTTAAGAGTGTGGGAGGGTGCAGGGAGAGGCAGACAAGGAGAGAAAAACTGGTGTCCATGGGCTGAGGAACACTCGCTTCCCCTGCACACCAGGTGTGTTTGTATAGAGAAATAATAGTTATAACTAGTTTGTAACATAAAGTTTAAGAAAGAACTATAATCATGCAATTTTGATAGCAAAAACAATGTTATTTTAAAGGTAAGCATAACATACCAATCGCACATATGTATTTATATCAGATTACAATTAATTCATCGCATTTATTCAGATGCATATATTTGATTTTCGGATAATTGCCCAACGTGTTCCGGGACAGCAGTATCATCATCAGAAGCACAAGTTCCACTGTTCTTCTTAAACCAAACTTCACAATGATCTATAGTGTGACATAAAGAGTAAAATATATTAGCTATTATGTATGTCCATTATTATATTTCTATGTCTACATTGGCTCTCATTTCACCACATGAGTCATTCACCTGGTAAGAATTTGGTGTAGATGTTTGGGGAGGCTAACCTCTGTTCAAGTTATATCTGGAGGACAATGATGTGACTTAAAGAGCTGATGAGTGATAGATTAAGATCTGTCTTAAACAGAGGGGTAAAGGGGTATTAAGCCTGGGGAGCAATATCATTTTACCCGACTCTGTACGGCTTTGAGAAAAGGTCATTTAATTCTTCTTGTGGCCTATGGGTAATGAGGTGAGTATAAGACTGCGTCTGTGTATAAGGATGGTTCAACATCTGAGAGACATAAAAACTATTTATAACTATTGTTTGTCCATACAAACAAACCTGGTGTGCAAGGGACACACGTGTTCCACAGCCTGTGGACACCAGTTTCTCTCCCCTTGTGAAACATATGAAAGGACAACAATCTTTGCATTACTATTGTTGTAAACAAGAAGATAGATTCTGAGAAATATAGTATAAGGAATGATTCATGTTACACCAATCAATTAGTGTAAATTGGTGTTCAAGAAGAGCAAACAAATTAAAACAAGGTCAATGAAATAAAGAATAGTGTGTGTTGAATTAAAGATAGCTTGTCAACTTATGACACTTGAGTTTCAGCTAACTGGGTCATTGAAAGTATTTAAGCCCCGCCTTCATCAGGGTTAGACAAAACTTGAGGTAGCATCATGATTGTGACCTTAAGTAGAGATTGCGCAGGTAAAGTGTCTGTAAATGTGAATAAAAAAATAATTTCCTCAGTGACATTGTGGAGATGTAATAGTCTGCCTGTTACGTGCATACAATATGGTTAGTACGGAATGGTTCCCTTTTGTGAAGTTGCATTACAGCATAGTTAAAGGGGTGAGTTCAATGCTGATACTTTGCAGGCTCCAATTCACAGAGAGATTATTTTTAATATCCGCATTCATTAGGAGGGTGTCCTCTCTATATGAAAATAAATAGTGGATCCTTTGTCAAAAAATGGGGTCGGTGGTACAACACTTAGAGAATGTGTTAAGTGTAAATATCTATTAAAACGACTCACCTCTGGAGGAAAGGTGCTCTGTTCCAAGTAGAGTTTGTCCAGTAGGGTCCAGGTCAAATTATATCCGTTGTTGTTTGTCTATATAAAACAAAGAATAGAAATTAATCTATGATGCGTGTCCGCTAGAGAAAACTGTTCATATTCAACATGTTTCAGTGTGGTGAAAAATGTTTCAACAACAGATTGAACACATCTATATAAATGAGGTGGTATGAACCCCAGAATGTCCAAGCTGACCGCCATAGTGAGAGTGCGGAGCCACCTAACCACCTAATTTCCCTGCTATCCAATCCTGACAAGTTGGTGTTTTTTTGCTTTTATCCTTGTTATCCTATGGTAGCTTGTCAGTGTGATTCTTCTAAACATCAGATCCAATCAGCTGGTGTTAAGTGCTAAAGCCTGTGGCACATAGGATAACATGGGTTTTGCAAAATGTACCCTGCTTATAATGTCAATACACATTGTAATGCTTTAAGACGGACACATTGCTAATGCAGGCTTTTACCAGATCATCTGAAAAAGCTGTTCTGGCCAGGCAGTTTTGTATCTGATGAAAAACTTTGCTTTTTACAAAATAGTTACAATCCACTGTCATACTAACTGTAGAGATCCTGCTGAATACAGTTGCAGCTAATTTCCATATGCTTTAAATGACTGAGACCAATGATCAAGTATTTTTCTTTCATGTCATTAGATTTAAAAAATTTCTGATTTTAAAAATTCACATTGATAGTCTGAAAAATACTAAAAACCTACTAACCATCCTCTTCCTGCTACCAAGTGAAACCTTAGGCCCTTTAAGACAAGGTAACAGTATCTGAGATGGATGGGGATGCAGATCGTACTCATACATCAATAATCAGACCGACTCAGGAAGTTGGCAAAAAACATGCCTGTTTTATTTGCAATTGTCTAAAACAGGGAGGACAAGGGACATCAACGGACGCCACACAAGTATTATCTTTCTCAAGAGTCTCAACGATAGGCTTAAGGAGAACATCTAAGTATACTTTCTATGCGGACTGGACTGTGATTGAGTTTCAAAGGTCAGGTGGAAAGCTATGGCCACCCCTAGTGCAAGTCATCTTATGTTTCATACGAATACACAATGTTCTATTGACTTTTCAATATATAGGTCTCTCTGATATGTGGCCCTCTATGATTGGTTGGCAAGCTTCTACCCTTCTGGAATATTCCCCTCGCTAGCAGCATGGGAGCTAGTTCCCCAGGTGCTGGTGGGCTGGCCTGGTCATGCCTCCCCACCCAATTAGCCCAAAATCCATCATCACTATCACTCCTGTGGTCTGCCATTCAATTAATGGCTTTGAACTCAGCCTTGCAAAGGCTCACTGTGCTCTCGGTGTAGCTAGCCCCAAAGTCTATTTTCATCTGACCCTGTGACTGAAGACCACGTTTTGAACTCCTTTGTTGTATTTAATACTATTAAATTAATAAAACTCAGCACTTCTCACGTTCATGGTATCTTCTCGAGGTTTTTGGCAGCCCCACTCTTGACACTGAACCAGCAAGCTTCCTCAAATCTTCCTTCGCCGTCAGCTGTTTTTCTCTTCTGTGCCACACTTTCAGACCTTTCATTCAAGGGGTCTAGGTTTGCTAAAATGCATTGTGGAAAATCCCGATTCTATACACACCTATATATATTGGCAGCACTGCCTGCAGTCCATTCACTACGTATAGCCCAACTTATGATGACTTTGTCTACTTGCATTACAGCATCTGTACATTTTTGAAATGGCTTTGCATTGTCTTCAGTGCTTCTCCGCACATGTAATCTTCATTTTGCTCCAAAAATGTTGCTTGATTCTTTACTTCACCATCAGATTCTATAAGGTCTATATACTTACTTCATTGGCATCTCTTCTGGGTGCGTCATTTCTGCTTCATGTGACATCACCAGTCTTCTATTTCATTCATCTACACACTTCTGCAAGAACTTTCCTCAGAAGACCATCATTTCTCTGTGGATACATCGTATAGAGTTTTCTCAATAGATACCTTGTTTCAAGGACTTTTCACGGTATAGGTAACATTACTGGCCTTGCACATGTCACAATTTCCAGCTGCCAACATATAGGCAAAATGGAGACAGGACTTCGGTAGATGTACTTGGCTCCTCCTCTACAATGCAACCACTCCAGAATATTAATATTCAAAGGATTTCCAAGTGTGCAAGCTGCACATATCACCATGTGTCTTACCTCTGAGTCCGTTTTGGAGTACATACACTTCTGTTTGGCTGAGGGGCACAACAGTACAGTTCTTTTGCTCACTGGTGTTGATGTTTGTTGGCTTGTGGCCTGAAAGCTTCCCTCCCAACTGCTCAGTCCAATAAGTTGGTTTTACTGTGGCATGGAATGCTGTACAAAGCATGTCATGGACTCCTGGTAACAGCCACAGCATGGGAACATAACATAACAGAAGGGTGCAAGTCTGCCAATACATACAGAAAGACAAACTTCTGGCCCTTCTTTCCCACCTACCTTGTTTGCTCACACAACCAAATCAGCACTATACACAGCCTAACAAACACATTCTGCATAGCGATCTCAGGTTATATTTTTATAGCTATTGAGGGCTATTCCTTCCTGCACTTTAATAGCCTACTTTCAAGTAAGGCACCACCCAGTATCACAGTAAGCTAAAATAAAGTTTAGTAGCACATGACGTGGGAGAAACTCTTAAGACTAGCTTTTTACATCAAGGTGACAGGCTTTTTTAAATTTGACCTTACCAGTTTGACTACACCATTCCCTTACCTTCTGTTTCCATCAACATTCACCTTCATACACAGTCTATTCTTGACTATGCCAATCTTGGCTCAAACTTCATAGTCACAGAATTACCATTCTGGAGATTGACCTTGGATACAACCTATTAAGATATCTGGGCAAATAAACCATCACATGCATAAGATTGCCCGAGTCTACTCTCAAGCCCCTCATGCATCCAACATTACACTGTGCACTAACTTCTAATTGTTCAAATCTGCCTTAGAAACACAATCTAATTATCTAAAAACGTTAGGACATAGCTGCATCCTTCTTTTTGTAGAACCCTGGTCCACCTAGCAGGACAAATATGCAACCATGCTATCACAAAACATTCATCCCTCCTGCACCTCTGAGCCCCTATGCTCATAGCATCTATATGATTCTTTTAACAGCTGCATATCTTCGCCTTGCTTTCTTCCAGTGGACTCAGGTCTGGAGACCCATGGCACTACATGGACAAGCCCTGGCACTCTGATTATGTGAAGGTGGTGATCTGGTACAGTATAGAAGCATGTAGCAACAAATAGCAAAAGATTGCAACAAAAAGCAAAAAACGGTTATAGTGGCCTTGTGACAATCCTACCGTGCAAGTGCTTGAGAGGGTGGTAAGTGCAGGGGATGAGTGGGTAGAGGGATAAGTGCTGGAGTGGGGTGTCCCCAGGGAAAGGGGCGGGGAAGTGCTGGGGGCCAAGAAGGCAAGTGCCAGGTGAAAAAAGGTGGCAAGGGAGGATGAGTGTGGTAGGCAGGGTGGACCAAGTTGTGCTAGTCTTGGAAAGGGAGCCCGAGGACAAGTGCTGGTAAAGGATGCAGGGGGGAACTTGTAGGGGTTGGCCTGGCCCCTGTGTGACTCTGAAGGGACCAGTCCCCAGTTGAAGCAGCAAGGGAGAGTTAGCATGGTAGGGGGGGAGAGTGAAGGAAGAGGAAAAAAGGAAAGTATTGAGAAGTTTCTTGAACTTTAGAAGATCCGGCTCAAGTCGGAGGGAGGAAGGAAGGTCATTCCAAAGGGAGGAGCCAGCCACAGAAAGGGATGTACCTTCCACTCTCTACTTGGAGAAACATTTGACCTGCAGAGAGTTGGAGCCAGAGTACTGAAAAACTCTGATCGGGAGGCATTTAGGGAAGGAAAGCTGCATGTAAAGAGGCCCCAGTCTTCCTTGTGGCTGATGCAGAGGGTCTTTAATTTGATCCTTGTGGTCACCGGGAGCCAGTGGAGAGATTTTAGGGCAGGAGATTTGGGGTCCCTGGACTTGAGGCCAAAGATAAGTCTTGCAGTCCTGTTCTGGATTAGTTGGAGGGGGCAAAGGAAGGAAAGAGGCGGATTGAGGAAAAGGCTGTTGCAGTAATCAAGCCTAGAGAGAACCAGAGATCTGGAAACCTTGAGCTTCTGGCGGAAGGTGAGGAAAGATAGAATGCCCCCTGAGAAGGTGAAGCTGAAAGTTGGACTTCTTGGGTAAGTCAGTGATGTGTGGAGAGAAAGAGAGAGAGGAGTCAAAGATAATGTTGCAATCCCTTCTGAATATTGTGGGGATTTTCTTCAGTGGCTAAGAGCCTTTGTCATGGCACTGAGTCCCTAAAAAAAATATGAGGTTAAAAAAAAAGAAATTATATGTAGGGACAATTTTGCTTAGAATGTGAAATTATATTCTACCAATAGGGAAGACCACAAAAATGAATCTTACCTAATACATGCCTTGCCACAGGCAAACACTCTGTCAGATGAGCCTTATAAAGTGTTTGGTTCATCTCTGTTTGTGAATTGGTGACACCAGGTGATGTGGAAGCTCATCTATAACATATTATTTCTCAAACTCGCTGGAATTCCTAGGGGGAGTTCCGTGCAGCCATTTTTAGAATGACACGCTCCGATTAAATGAAGATGGGAGGTTACTTTGGCTGAAATTCTTTTATTCCTAGTGATTATATTTCTTCGACTTCTCCTAGTGATAATATTCTAATTTGTGAAAGTCAAGACAAGTGTTATCTTCTTCCAGAGCATCCAGGAAAGGAGATGCTGTGCTACACTTCACCATCTGGTTCCACGCTGCCATAAACAGGCTCACCCGTCTATATAGTCCACATTTTTGGAGTGGTCAGTGTGGAACCAAACATGCAGAGCCAGTTGCCCCACCACACCAAAAGCCCCATGAATGGGAATTCGCTCCTCGTCATGCTTCCTGGACACGGCTCCCTGGTGTCGCATTTCTTGTTGATTCCTCACCAAACACTCAGTGATTTATGACACACAGAGATGGTGGGCTCCGAGACACAATCTTGATATAATCATATTAAATTTGCAGTCAGAAATTATGCATTTTGAATTCTAAAAGGTTTTAGCCAAAAAGAGTCCTAGACAATTACTTATCTTCAGCCTGTGAGAAAAAGCAGTATAGGTATCCCCACAGTGAGGCCAGTTTAACAGAGGTTCTATAATCTTCAATAATTTGTCTTCTGTGAATTATATATAGTACACAGGAGAGAAGAGATTGTTGAGAATTATCCGCCGGAATCAAATGCACCAGAGATGAAAGCATGGGTAGATTAAGAGCAAATGTTCTCCCATTGGGCTCCTCTAGTTTGTGTTGAAAAGGCTATAATTTTACCTCTGAAAGCAAACGTGCTGATGAACTGATGAATGTTCTCATTTTCTTTTGGCACCTGTCAGACATCTGCATTACATATTTACAGCAGATCCTGTAGCACAAGGTATTATAACATTTGAAGGAAGTAGAGTAGCTTTCCACAGGTAGTACAGCAGGAATCCAGTTGGGGGGGATGCCGGCTACAGTGGGCATAAACACGCTATTCACTGCGCATGTGCATGAAAGCCTTGTTAAACTGTGTTGAACAATAAATTGAAGTGGGGATGCTCTGGTCTAAGATGCATTGTGGTGTGCTTATCTGTAGCAAATGTGCATGCGGAAAGTCGCAAAGCTGTGAATCTGTTTTCATTCACTCTAAAATTGTGTTATTATTGTAACAGAGTTCGAGTATTGATCTATAAGTGTAAACATTGAAATTACGATTTTAATCACTATTTACCTACTCTGAAGATTTTTCATTAAACATATTGGAATAGAAGTCAATAGAAAACCATTGCAGCTGCTCACTGATTGTAAAAGCCCACGCATGGTCTTGCAGACCAGACTATGCAACCTTTTTAATCTAACCTCTAAGAGAAAAGTTCCTTGGAGCTTTAACAGGTGCCTTGCTCCTCGCCTTTTAGGAGAAGGGTTTCGGTCACTGGCCACCCCTTTACAATGTTTAACCTGAACACTTGGTTCCTGGAAATGAAGTTATTTCCATCTAAAAATATGACCATAAATGGTTTAATTGCAAGAACACAGGCAATGATAATGTAGAAACACATGATTTCTACACATCAGTTAACAGTCCAAGAGTGGAGAACAAAATCAATCACTTGGGCAAAAAAGAGCATCAACCTCTCAGTTTCCAGCAGATCAGACACTTGGAGTCACAAAGGACTCGCTCTAATATGTTTCTTTTTCCCATTGAGTGGGGAGGGGGACCTTCATTCGCCTTGGGTGCGCCTTACCTTCTCTGTTTTTTACAGCACTTGAGTTTTTTTTTCTCCAAAATATTCTGGAGAAGCAACATGCTAGATCCCAATGTGCATCTTGTTGCTCACTTCATCTGCAGTTAACCACACCACCCTCCATTGTTTACCTACATTTCTTGCTTAAGCAGTCGAGACTGGCTCTTTGCTAGAGAAAGCGTGGTTTAGATGAAAGTGCATTCACTTTCCCGCTCCGTTTGTTAAGGACTGCTTCCACTTTTCCAATGCCACAGTCTAGTCCCTGTGGGATGTCTTAACCCACTAATCCAAGCCCTGCAACATCACTGTGCATTGCTGGCAGCAGAAACATCATAATGGCCGCCGGAAAGCATGCTGCTCGCCATAAATCACCAGGAAGTGCACAATGAAAACCTGAAAAATAGGCCATCATCTACTTTTGCCTATGTCAGTGATAACACTGGAGACCACTGCCAAACCCATCATTTGGCTGCTCATAAAGCAAAATCATTGCAAAAGAAACAGAACTGGTTTCAAAAATCCATTTTTATTTGTTGTCAAATTGGTCAGCATCATTCTCCTTCTAGAATCTACATAAATATAAGGTCCATAGAAGTGTATCTATATCTGAACACAGTATACTTTTGAGGATTGCTTGCTGGAAGAAATCTGTCAAAAATGGGTTTAATACCGTTACTCAACTCTACCAGGAGCCGGCGTTTTAAAACCATTTTGGGTAAAGTAGAACATGGAACTCAAACTATGCCAAAGAAAGACTTGCTATCAGAAGCCTAAGTGGTGGATACAATTTAAAACCATATTATGAAAAGGCTTGAAGCAAGAAATTGTTTAATGTATGTGTTAAAAATGTGAGTTATATTATAAGAAAAGACAATTTGTAGATATTGGGTTAAGAGTTAAAGTTTCACACACTGTGTACAAACAAATTCCACACCTTCTCCCTTGACAAAGGAGACTTCCCCCTGGCCTTGGCTAAGAGATTGACAGGCTGTTGTGAATAGGAACTAGGAGGGGCACCCTGGCCTTTGCTCTCAGTGCAGACAAAGGAATCCTTGGGCTGAATAGAAAATGCTAATTCGGGTGTGACTGACAACAAACTACTGGCAGGAAGGAGAGACATGTGACCTCTGAGTCAGATAGACATTGGAGGCGGAGACAAACCATTGTGTGGATTCAGAAAGCACAGTAAATGTATGTTTTAGAAAAATGCTTATAAAATATTGTACCAAACTGACAAAAATGTGAAACTTTGAGATTGTTAAAATGAATGATTTGCTCACAGTTTACGACTAAGATGGACTCTGTGCGATGTTCTGAGACCAAACCCCGGAATTATTCATATTGTAGCTACTGTGTTTATGCCAGGAACCGGAAAAATTACAGAATTGTGCTTAGATGGGGTGTGCATGCATGTCTAGAAATTGGTGCAGAAATAATATTGAGAAACCCACCAAAAGCACAAAAAGTGGTTATTTCTGAACCAAAGCTCTTAGGAAGATGAGAATTGAACAGAAATGTACCTTAGTTAATCTGTCATGTGATTTATGTAGTATTAGCAAGTTGTGTATATTGTAAATATGTGTTTTATGAAAAATAAGATATACTGTACAAAGACAAAGGGGGGTGTTTTCCCCAAGCCATAAAGATGACACAGGATGACACGCTGATCCTTTCTCCAATCAGGGGACAGGGAATCCTCTAACCTATCAGATCCTTAGAGTGTTGGGCATTGTAGAATCAGCCTCCCCACCCACTTCGGAAATACATAAATAGGGACTGCTGAGGACAGACAAGACACACACCTTTCCACAACTCAACTGATTTCTTGGCAAAGCACCCTGCAAGAAGATCCAGACCAGATCCAGACAATATCCAGACGGAGACTCTAGAACCAAACTCTAGAACTTTGAAGCAGAGAGGCCTAACCCAAAAGCTGAACCCTTCTCAGTAGGCCTTCAGAATCTAGCAACCTGATTCTAACCCCCAAACTTTCAAGGGGCTCACACATTCAACAGCCGGGCTGAGCTGTTTTGCTATTCTAGCCAAGAACCCTATGTTAGAACCAAGATCCAGACCCAGAAAGCAGAGCTGTATCAAGAACCCATCAGATCCAGTCCAAGAGACTGCACAGACCGCAGTGCTGAGAGCAGAACTGAGACCTGTCCGGTGGCGAGAGAATCCCAGCCAAACCCTTGACCAGATCTTTGACGGGGCCCACTCTGTTCCAAAGCCATAGGAGTGAGTATCTAGTCTAGAACTGTACATAACCAATCTCTTAGTTTAAAGTAATACTATTCCATCCATTTAAATCTGTCCAGAACCTCTGTTGTCTATCCTAAATTCTTCTCTCCTCCACATAATCCCTAATAATTGTAGTAATAATCTTGGCGCTAATATATATTTTCTGGAGAAAGGCAATTGTCTCGTTCAGACAGAAACCATCCGGAGGCGCCTCTGGATAGGTGGCTGGGCTGTCATGTAGTTTGTGGCTCCATAGACTCTTTAGTGTTAAGAAATCGTTGTTTCTAATCTTTAAAGTGCATCTGTCATTTTTGAAATCTTGACTTTGTTTCTGAAAAATCTACCTTGATTAAAACCTCTGTAACTTTTGAACCGCATGTCCTAGAACCAAAATGTAACTGTCATTTTAAAGCTGAGATCCTAAGCTTTCCAACCAAAATGCATGCGGAAAAGGTTGCCACGAATTGCAATTTAGCTCAATTTCACCACTTGTCAAAATAGCTGTTTCTTGTTTTCAACTGCTGAATTTCGTTTTCAATCTGATAATCATTCATAATCATTGCTAGTGTCGACCCGAACCAACCCAAAGTACTCTCACGCATCCTGAATCTCCTTTAGTGAATTAAAATCATTTTAGTATATTTTCACATTCATTGCAATCATATTCCTAAGCATATTGACCTGTTTTAAAATCATACCTGTTTTCTCTAAGCTTGCTGGGGGAACTGGGATTGAACTACATTGTTGATTAATATTCCTGAAACCTGTGTGCCCTCATTTCCATCTCTTCATATTGCATAGTGGGGGGAGTGAGTAGTAACAGGGGGAAAAAGTGATTATATTGTCTTTTGATTGAAATCATATCAAGTTTATTTCTATGTTGCATTCTTTCCCATCATTGCATTTCCTTAAATCATACAAAGTATTCTCTGCTACCTTATCCTTTCTATTCCTACTCCTAACTGATTAAAGAGATTGTGATATTGTAAGATTACCCATTGCTCCTCACTGTACATATTCATAAGTGTGCTATTTAGATATTATTCTATTCATAAAAGTGTGATACATATTGTTCAATTCTTCAAATAAACCTTTTAATTTGCAAAACAAACCTACTTCTTGGCTCAGTGAGGTCGGGGAGATTCAAAGAGAGGGACGTTATATAAGGGTACATCATCCTGATTTAAAGAACTTTGACATACAAATATATAAATAAGGGCTTCCATTGGGCATCCCACACTAAGCATTGACTTAGTTGGAGTGCTGGATTGAAGTCACTTACATCCCTCTAACCCCCTTGCAGGGTTTTGGCCTGTCCTAGAATCTGCCGTGGGTTGTCATTTTGAAGCCAGTCTTTGCCTTCTAGCCTGTCTGGGTCCAGCATGCACATGTCGTCCGAGTGGGTGGCCATTTTGAACACAAATGTGTCCATGTCTGTGACAAGAATAGATTTATTGGGTATTTTTCAGAACCAGATCTGGGAATATTTGGTGAGGGCTTGGATTTTAGTAAGCATCAATCAGTAAAGTAAAACAAAGAAAATGACAAGGTTATAGAGTGTTATGATTTGTTATTATACCGTGCATGCCAGAGCCAAAATGTCCCCATAAAGGTGGTGGAAAATGCACACCTGGGGTTGTGGCAGCATTGCAATAGAAAATAGCACTGCACCCAACACAAAGTCCTGAAAAGATTTTAATCTCTATGCTTAATGCAAGAAAAACAGTACCCCATATCATCTGACTGGCCTACTATAGAACAGCGATGCTGACATGGATGTACCTTTAGAGTATCTAAGAAACATTTTATATTGCCCTTGCATGCATTAAAAGTAATAGATGGTATCAATATATTCCATTCACAGTTTTATCTAAAAGTCAACAAGTATTAACATTTGTAATACATCTTTTATATTCGTGAATAGAACATATTTTAAGTGCCCATCTCTTGTTTAACATTTATGTATATGAATTTTCTTGAGCTAATACAAGAAACATTGTATTGTGAAAACATATATAGTTCCCAATATAAGGAATTAAGTAGATGAATAGAGTCCCAGCATCCTACTCTACTATTCACTTCTAAAATGCTAAAGCAACCTACAGCAAATCAGAAATGTGGGTGCAGCCATTTTGGCACAGTAAAACAAAAAAGATATATACTCAGAGTAGTGTTGTCTGGATTGGCAAGCCCGGGGACAGGTGAGTTTACACATACCAACCCCTGCAAAGCCTGTTATATGGAAAGGGTTAAACAATTCTGTTTTAATGGCATGGCTTTTGAGCCTGGTTAACTAGAGATGCAATCTAGGCAAAGCATTTTAAATTCCCCAGCAAGGATCCTTCTCTTCTGTCCCCTGTGCTTTGATGGATCCATTTACCCTGGTCAAAGAAGGATAAGGAGCAGTATAGGCTGATGTTGCAGAGTGCTGAAATTCAGTATCATGATAACCTCAGTGGGCCCGATTTACAAAGTGTTTTTTTCAGTGGGATTGTGCCACTTTAAAATGCTTTTGTAAATCAGGGCCAGTGTAGCCCTTGTACAGCGATAGTAAAAAGGCTTACCTAACAAAAATACATCACAGTGTCTCTCAATTGTTTCACCGTGGAAAAGCATGATGTATGTTACAAAAAGGGGTAAAACTAGTTTTAAAAGATTAGAATTGGGGACAAATTGGCAAATGTACCTGCTCTAGGTTGATGAGTATGTTCACTCTCTCAGAATGATGGTATCAGAAAACTGATTGCTTCTTCTTACCAACACAGATGAGCCTTGTAATTAAGATTTGCCTCAGAAGTATTTAAAATATGTAATTTGGAAAGAATGGCCCAAGTATATTAATATCTGCTTGTTTTCTCCTAACCAGACAGTCAAACTATGAATCAGCTAGGTCCTCCAACCCTGGCCATTTTCTTCCTCAGGAACATGTCCTTCAGATACCTAAGTGGAGTGTGTGCCAGTGCTGTTCAGAGCAGCTAGTTATATAGGGTATAGGTCCATAGCAAAGGATTTTCATCATTTTAGGTAACACAATTAAAGGCAATCATACATGCAAAAAATCGTGGTCGTAAGCAAGATTTCAAAGCATAAGAAACATCAGAGTTGCTACCTAGCTGTTCATTTTAAAGGTGGTTGAAACATATGAAAGAGGCTGCTTATAGGTGCACTCCTTGGATATTGTAAACATGCAGTAAGAAAGATCTTAAGAACATGGGAAGGTGTTGGGGAGAGGTAGACAATCCTGGCACTGGGCTGTATATTCACAAGGATAAAGAAACCGGTGTCCACAGGCTGTGAACCACTTGCGTCCCCAGCACACCAGTTGTGTGTGTATAGAAAAACAGTAGTTCTAAGTAGTTTGCAACATAAAGTTGTTTTTTTTTTAAATTCAATCTTGCAATTTTGATAGCAAAAACAATGTTTTTTTAAACGTAAGCATAGCATACAAATAGTACATATGTATTTAAATCACATTATAATTAATTCATTGCATTTATTTCGATGCATATATTTTCATTTGCAGGTAATTGCCCAACGCATTTCGGGACAGCAGTCCCTTCAATAGGTGCACAAGTTACACTGTACTTCTTAAAGCAAACTTCACAGTGATCTACATTGTGACAGAAAGAGTAAAATATATTAGCTATTGTGCATGTCCATTATTACATTTCTACGTCTACATTGGCTCTCCTGTGACCCCATTAGTCATTCACCTGGTAGGAATCTGGTGTAGATGTTCGGAAGGCTCCTTTAAGACGAGGTAACAGTATCTGAGATGGATGGGGATGCAGATCTTACTCAAACATCAATAATCAGACCAACTCAAGAAGTTGCCAAAAGTCAAAGCTGTTTTAATAACAAGTACTTAAAACAGGTCGTACAACGAACATCAACGGATGCCGCACAAACATACCTATCACTCAAAAACTCAATGTATTTCATAAAAAACGTACATTTATAGTAAAAACTCATCATCATTGGCGTCATACTATGTGGAAAATCAGAAAAACCTACAGGGGGTTGTGGTTGGGAACATCTACATATACTGCCTATGGGCTACAGGGACGTGATAGGATCTCTAAGGTCAGGTGGGCAACTAAGCCCATCCCAAGTGCACATCATCTTCCATGTCATGAAAATATACAACATACTTCTCAAACTATAGGGCTCTTTAATACATGGCCCTCTATAATTGGTTGGCACACCTGTACCCTTCTGGAATATTCCACCCGCTAGCAGCACACAACTGCGACTCCAGGTGCTGGGGGGGTTTGGCATGGACATGCCTTCCCACCCAATTAGCCTAAAATCCATCATCACTCCTGCGGTCTGACATTCAATTAATACCTTTGAACTTGGCCTTGCAGAGGCTCACTGTGCCTGAGAATAAAAGGAAGTGAAGAATGGTGCTATCATCTGCTCTCGGTGTAGCTCGCCCCAAAGTTTATTAATATCCGACCATGTGACTGGAGACCACGTTTTCAAGCTCTTTGTTGAATTTTAATACCATTAAATGAAGGAATCTTGGCACGCTCAATGGTTTTCATTAGACCTCAAAAAGGAGCTGAGCTTGCTTCTCACGATTGTGTATCTTCTTGAGTACATTGCAAGGCTCTCGGAGGCCCTGACTCTTGATACTGGGCCAGGCAAGCTGTATCTCCCTTCGCTGTCAGCTATTATTCTTCTGTGCCGCACTTCCAGTCCTTTCATTCACGTGGTCCAAGTTTGCTAAAGTGCGTTGTCAAACATCCAGATTCTATATATTCCTATGCATATACTTTGGCGCATAGCCGCAATATATTCACTACATAGCCAGCCTTATTATTATTTTGTCTACTTGCGTTACTGTGTCTGTACAATTCTAAAATGGTTTTGCATTTTCTCTGGTGCTTCTCTGCACTTGCAATCTTCATTTTGCTTGCAAAATGTTGCTTACTTGATTATTTCTTTATCAGGTTCTATAAGGTCTATATTCTTACTTCACTTATATCTCTTCTGTGTTCGTCATCTCTACTTTTTGTGATGTCATCCGTTCTTTCTTTCATCCATTTTTACACTTCTTCCTGGACTTTTTCCAAATGGTCATCATTCCTTTGTGGATACATATAGGATTTTCTCAATGGATACCTTGTTTCAAGGACATTTGTCGGTATTGTCATTCTCACTGGTATTGCGCATGTCACTGGCTGCCTCATATGGGCAAAATTGGGACGGAACTTCCAGTAGGGATACTTGGCTCCTCCTCTACAGAATGATCCACGTTACAGCAACCAATTAGTGTAAATTGGTGTTGAAGTAGAACAAACAAATTGAAACAAGGTCAATGAAATAAAGAATAGTGTGTGTTGAATTAAAGATAGTTTGTCGACTGACGCCACTTGAGTTTCAGCTAACTGGATCATTGAAAGTATGTAAGCACAGCCTTCCTCAGGGTTAGACAAAACTTTAGGTAGCAGCAGGATTCTGGCCTTTAGTAGAGGTTGCTCAGTTAAAGTCTCGATAAATGGGAATTCAAAAAGAATTTCCTCAGTGACATTGTGGAGATGTAAAACTGTGCCTGTTATGTGCATACAATATGGTTAATATGGAGAGGTTCCCTTTTGTGAAGTTGTGAATTACAGCATAGTTAAATGGGTGAGTTCAATGCTGATACTTTGCAGGCTCCAATTCATGAAGAGAGTATTTTTGATATCCAAACTCCCTAGGAGGGTCTCTTCTGTATATGAAAATAAATAGTGGATTCTTTGTCAAAAATGTGGGTCAATGTTAGAACACTTAGAGAAAGTGTTAAGTGTAAATCTGTATTAAAACAACTCACCTCTGGATAAAGTAGTGTTTGTGTAGTAGGGTCCAGGTCAAATAATATTTGTTGGTGTTTGCTTATATAAAGCAAAGCATAGAAAAAAGAATCTATAAAGTGTGTCCGCTAGAGAGAATTGTTCATATTAAACACGTTTCAGTGCGGTGAGAAATGTATTCAACAAAAGATTGAACAAATCTGTATAAATGACGTGGTGTGAGCCCCAGAATGTCCAAGCTGACTGCCAGAGTGAGTGTGTGGAGCCACCCGAACCACCTCAATGTCCCTGCCATCCAAAATTGACAAGTGGGTGTTTTTTTGCTTTTATCCTTGTTAGCCTGTGCTAGCTTGACAGTGTGATTCTTCTAAACATCAGATTCAATCAGCTGATGTTAAGTGCTAAAGCCTGTGGCTCATAGGATAACATGGTTTTTGCTAAATGTACCCTGCATATAATGTCAACAAACGCTGTAATGCTCCAAGAAGGGCACTTTGCTAATGCAGGCTTTTACCTGCTCATCTTTAAAAGCTATTCTGGCCACGCAGTTTTGTATCTGATCAAAAACTTTGCTATTTGCAAAATAGTTACATTACAGCTTCATAATAACTGTAGAGATCTTGCTTAGTACAGTTGTATCTAATTACCAAATACTTCAGATGACTGACACCCATTATCAAGTATTTTTCTTTCATGTCATTAGATTTTAAAAATGGCTGATTTTAAAAAATCACATTTCCATGGCTTATATAAAATAAGAATTATTCAACTAATTCTCAACTTCCAAGGACCTGTTCTGTGAGAGAAAGTAATTTTCTTTCTTCATACACTACAGTGTGTAATGAATCTCTTTAAAATAACAATTTGGTGCTTTTTCACAAAGTGTATTCCAATGCTTTGCAAACCACGCCCATGATGGGCCTAATTGTAACTTTGCCAGTGCAGAATTAACATGCCAATATTACCATATACCTGCACGCTTTAACACCAGCAAGGTAGAAGTTTTCCGGTGGGGTGGAGGAATTACCTAAAGCAAAGAGCTGAATGTAATTCCACCACCCTACCATCAGAAATAGCCGGTTTTGGCAGCACCGGTAGTACCAGTGCCGGCAATACCGGTAAATCCCTCCATGCAGTCATGTGGCACTCTGTGGAATGGGGATTCACAACCCTTACCGGCACTCGGAATCCAGCGGTAATACCACCAGACCGAGTGCTGGTTACAGCATTACCATTTGCTGCTATCTTGACAAAATTACAGCCAGGATACCTGCAAAGTCATATTGAGGCCCATTGTGTTTAATATTGTGTGTTGTGTAATGTTATTTATGCTTAATAATGATATGTTGCTAGGTTAAGGGGAATTATAGAATGCTGGCCATGGAATGTGTAAAGGAATGGTTGGAGAAAGTTCTGGAATGTATCCAGTATTCATGTTGACTTTAGATAAAGATAGATGCACATATAAATGGCTCCTGAGTGATTTATATAGAAATATACTAAAACATTGTGTTTATTAAATAGCTTTACTATGTTTTCAAATCTTCTGTTCTGTGTTTCATATTAATCTGAAAATTACTGATAATGCCTGTTTGCTTGCACTGAAAACACAGATCAATGTTTGCTCAGAGTGCCTCTCCCTTTGGATCCCAACACCTGTTCCTGGACTCCATAGTGTTTTGCCTACGTTGTCTTCTGCATGCCTGATTGTTCCTGAAGTAGCTCCTGCAGCCATGGACTGCAATTATAATGAATGAAAGATCATCAGATGGAATTAAGATACATTTTAAAAATGTGTCTGTATGCTTGCATGTTTTCAATGATATTGAATGAGCGTGTTTGTGCAGGAGAGTTTAAATCAGTGTGCACACGTGAGAGAGACAGCGAGTGTGTGCGTGCGTGAGTGTGTATGTGTGTGTGTGTGTGTGTGTGTGCGTGTGTGTGTGTGTGTCTATGTCTCATCCACAGCATGTTTTTCTCTTTGCAAAGAACTATTGCATGGCACATCTTGCAACAGCCAATCCACCTGAGAGAATCAAATTTTCACATAGCCAGGCCACTATGGAACAGATGGGAAGAGACCACTTCAACTCCCAGAATTCATCAATAGATGAAAAGCAAGACATGTGCCAGATACAGAAAGGGCAAATGGGAATGCGGGTAAAGGCCACAATGGAGAAGGCCGGCTAGCTATGAGAGGGTTGATAGAACCCCAAGGAATACTCCTCCAAACAAGGTCAGCTTGTATTATCTCATGGAACAGAAGGGGGAGGACTACCTCTCATGAACTCCCCCTAGTTTACTGAAGGAAAACCCACACTAAACTGATGAGCCACACTCACTGTCACAGGGCCAGGAGAACTGAGGGGGGCTGACCAAGCAACAGTGGGACTGTTCAACTATTAGGGAGAATGACTCAGGGAAACCACACACCTAGCCAATAAGACAGGAGGAAAGGCACCACCTTCCCTTCTCAAAAACCAAGAAGAGAAAACTGATATTGGCGACTCTTTCTTTACATAAAGGGTCAAACGCACGCACGACCCAAAACCTACAGGGTTTATTAGTGGAGGAGGGAAACACTGCAAGTGTCATACAGACTGGTTGAGCTCACAGAGGAAGGACACTGCAAAGAGCAAGAAGACGGACTGAGGCTGGGCAGCTTAGTGACATTTAAAATGTCTACCTCCCTGTTATAGAATCTGCTTTGCTAACCACACTCACAAAAGAGTCCTTGGAGGAGATTCACCCAAACTAGTCATGGACGTGTCCTACCCACACACCATAGATGCAAAACATCATCTTGGAAGCCAGCTGAGGGCAGGAACATAGACAGAATAAAAAGGCAAACCACACAGCCCAGTTTCTTGGTTGTTGCGGTGTAGAAAGAACAGAGCTTGATGGGCAGGAGGAATGAGTTTGGAGCAGAAGTAAGGAGGTGGTTGGAGACTGGAGATGAGCAGAGAGGGCAGAGAAGTGTAGTGGGGGTGAAAAGACCAGGAGGGGAGAATAAGGTAAGAGAGGAGGAGGTTGCTATAGGTGAAATTGCGAAAGAGGGCTTTTTAGAGGTTGGTTTTGGAAGAGTTCCAAATTTAATAACATAGGGGAGGGGAGAGAAGGAAGTGAAAGAAGTGAGGAATTCGTACTGGCATCAGAGGCGGAAGGCAGAGGGTAAACAACTGAGGAAGAGGAGTGTGATTATTAAGAGATGGAGGGAGGTGTGCTATATCAACAGTGGAGGGAAGGTTGAGTGAAAGACAAATGATAGTGTTGAGACCATGATTATTGGCACATGAACAAGAATGATCATTTGACTGACGGTGATTATGGCACCATGTACCTGGAGAAAAGCATTGATGATTTCTCTGGATATCAGCATGGCACTATATTCATAGGGGTGAGCAGATCATCACATTCCTGTGGACAGGGGTGCAGAGCAGTACATCCCTGGGGAAGGGGGGTAGATGTCTAGAGCAATGATGGTTAGCAGGGTTGCATACCCCTTGAGAAGTGAGCAGGACACTGTATCCCTGGGGTGAGCAGGGCACCATATCCTGGCTGAAAATGAAGTTACAGGTGGAAAGAGGGAAGTTCAGCAAGTGGTTGTGGAACAGCAGTAGCGTCAGAAGGAGAGGTTGCCAAAGTGAGGTGTCAGTGCCCAAAGGAACAAAGAAGGAAAGGAGGAGGGCATAGGAGTGAAGAAGAAAAGGAAAGACGTTTAGAGTGACCCAGAGGGTTGAAGAAAGAGTTGCCCAAAGGGATGCAGAAGGGCTGGAGACACAGAAACATTCAGAAAGATTACATCTCTCTTCCCTTCACTTTCTGGCTTGCTGCTTGAACAGCCCTCGGCTCACCTGCCCAGGTGAAGGCAGACTGCCATAGGTCAAATCAGGTGTGGATTCCCTAAATCCTGTGAGCTTCTGTCATCCTGAGATGTTCCTGGGAAAGTAGGATGCAGGTTTCACAAAGCCCAGAGGTTGCGTAACCTAGGGGAGAACCGCGGAGTGAACTGCGAACATATGGACCCTGGGAAATCCAGTAACACATATGTTTATGCCCATTAAATAACTGTACTTTAAGTTGATGTGTTTGTATGGTCAGTATGTATCTGTGCGCTCCTGAGTGTATATACTAGCATGGGGCTTGAATATGTTTGTTAGTTTTGCCAGTTGGAGGGGGTCTGCATTGGCAGTATGATAAATATTTGTTTTTTTCATTCGCAGGCGGGCACCTAGTTGGGCATAGATAGCATGGAAAATTGTTTCCCAGCGGGACCGGGTCCATACTTTGTGGACTGAGTTATCATGAACATGTACTTAACTCTGGCATTTTTGCATATTGTTGGCATAGTCAGCATAAGGAAGTGCTTTCTGACATATCACAGGCACAGGCATAACAACCATGTTGTTTTCAGTGGCATGCTGGCATATATTTGGGCACGGCCAACATAAGGCAGGGTTTGACAGGGCCACACAGGCATGTATTGTTGTCAGAAGCATCAGGAACATTTACTTTACAGTGGAATACTGTCATAAACTTGGGCACAACCAGCACACGGCTTTGTTTTACAGGGCCATGCTGTATATATTGTGTGCAGAGACATTATGAAAATTAACTTTTCCGTAGGATGTGTTATTTATTTGGGTCCGTCCAGCATGGTCTCTGCTCACAACATGTGGCACATATGTGGCCAGAGGCCTCATGAACATGCATATTTCAGTGGCATACTTAAACATACTTAAGGTACAGCCAGCATTATCGTGTGGTTTAGGCGCCATGCTCTATGTATCGTGGCCAGAGCAATCAATAACATGTACTCTTCTGTGGCATGCTGGATTTTATATTGGACACAATGTTTCATTTGTTTTACAGTGACATTACTGGTATACATCTGAGAACAGCCAGTATGAGTAGGTGTTTTCCAGTGCCATCCTGACATACACTATGAAAACAGACATTTTAAAAATGTACTTTACAGCTGCATGTTGGTACGTGCTGTGGGCACCACTCTGAAAGTGTTTTACTGCATAAATGTTGGCATATATTTTCGGAGCAGGCCTCTTAACAATGTTTTTCAATGCTTCTTTGTACTGTTGGGGAGTTTCTTTTTCATATGTTACCCTAAAGAACCGAATGTATATTGTATGGGTATTTACCGAGTTTTTCTAAACATGCATGCTGTAAGATTGTCCTTTCCAAATAATTGTTTATAAAAAAAATGCTTGGGGTAAACAAGCCTAAACACAGTCAACCTTTTTTGGGCTCCTTCAATTTGCTTATTTATTTGCAATTATTAGGGGGAAATATTACCACACCAACTGTCTTTGACCGTGACTCATTTATGATGGAGGTATTCTCTTATGGTCCCCCACCTAAAGCCCATAAATGTGCATCTGTCACAGGGCCGTTCCCCTTCTTCTGGGTGTTGGACACCAAGGCTAATGTGGCCATTACCTTGGTTACAGCATGAATATTCTCTCTGGTTTGGGCATTTTAAATCCCCTAGACATGTGCAATACCCCATCAATACACTTTTGACCCATGAAGGACATGGTTGAAAACCTGAAGCTCTGGCTACAAAAGATCTTTCACACGGAAACATGCAACATTGTCAGGGCGGGATGTCAGAGGCCTGTATTAAAGATGAAAAATTGCTTAACTCCACAGGTGGACCCAATATGGTGAACTTCCTACAGACTATTGGGTAAGTTGGGCTGAGCAGTTATGATAAACTGTGATGATGAGCTGCTGAATTCCATTGGGCCATTGTCCAGAATGTTCGTTATGGATGCAGAGGCCAGGAACAGGGAAGTAGACATTGTTTGATTCAATGGGCCACGAGTTCCTGGGAAACACTCCTTATCAAATGCTGCAGTGGCATTCTGAGGTATCAGTCCTACATAAGCCAATCAGGTACTAATAAATCACATTCAGAAGATAAGGACATGGTATTTAGCACAGGCATCATCAGCAATACAAGATAGCATGGCAGTGGTTTTAGAGCTTTAGAGGAGGCCAGGTCTTCCTTAAAGATAATATTTGGTGGTGTTTTGACCAGGGCGATAGAAAGGAGCTATTCCCCACTTACTGGCATAGGATTGTACTCTCAGTGGCGCAGGAGTTGAAACCCAGTCTTCCAATGCTTCTACAAGTAGGCGTTCAGCTGCTTCTTCCTCCTATTCATGTTTCCCATGCCAGTTGCAGGCTGACTATATTCCTTAGACACTGGTAAGCCTTTGAAATTGACCGTTCGGTTTTGTAACTGGCACAAGGGTACAGGATATATTTCCAGTTCGTCGTTTTCAAATTGCTTCTTTTTGGCATCCGCAAAAAATGTCTGGGTCGTGTTTTTAATAAAAGTTTCTTGTCTTCCCCAGATGATATTTGGAGCAGGATGAACGCTGGCAGGGGAACATTTTTAACCACAGAGGTATTAAAACTGTTCGGGGCACTGAGTTTCTTAAAACACTCTAACTTGATCTTTTTTTTTTAATACATTGGGATCTTAGTCAATGATCGTATTGTATTTGTCTATGTGAGTATCTTTATCTTCTATTTTATGACATTGTATATAACATTTATTTAAGTTGCCAAAGATTACTAATTCTGGACTTTTAAATGACATTTTATATGCATTTGCCTTTTATGTGTATTGCGGTTGGTACATTTGAAAGATCACATTTGGATCGAAGCATATACATACAAATAAAAGAAGAATAGATGCTCTTTTTAAGTAGCAACTTTTTAGTTCACAACAAACAAAGGTATGTCTAACGAAAAATGTGCAAGTCCTCAACAACCGGTTATTTAACGCCAATTAAAAATTGACCTCTTATGCAAGACTCTCCTCCTCCTGACTTGCCTTACGACCTGGGCATGTGGATACCTACATCACTCTTTACAGTTTCTCGCAATGGATTTCTCCCAGGGATGTTGACTGCAGATATTTTGAAAGGATTAATCGTGTCAAGGACCGTTATGGCATTTGACATTACGCTGTGTCTGGCTGCTTCACCAAGTTACAACAAGTTGCCCAGTTATCATGTTCCCAAATGGTGTGCTTCATATTCTACTTGAATGACATGCTTTTGACAATCCTAGGCTTTCATGTCAACATGTAGAAGTCAGACATGATCCTTTCATGGAGCATTGTCTTTTGGGGATTCAAGGTGTATTTAATTGAGTCTCAGCTGCAACTACAAAAGAAGCAAATGCAAAAGGTTGGGTTTTTAATAGCCAGTATTCCTCATCTCTAGTTCTGGCCCCACAAGTCTTCAGTTAGGTTGCATAGACTCCTCTGAGCCCCATTCATGACATCATCCATGTTCTCATTCACTACAGTGCATTGCAATTTCTCCAGTTAGTTCTGCACAAGAGGAGAGCAGGCTGGGCTACAAGGACCCACTACCTCTGTTCCAGACACTTACCGGAAGCTTTACTGGTAGTGCCAGAACGTAGAAACCTTTAGATGTAGAACAATGTTTTCATGTTACTGGATTATCAGCAGCGTGCTTTGGGGAGCTCGTATTTGGTCATCATAAAAGGGTCGACATGGTACCTGTGATGCAACTCCTCTCCAATACACACATCAGGACACACCTATTCACAGGTGTTTTAGTATTTTGTATTTTATTAGATGCTTAAGGCGTGTTTGCCAAAGTGCTTAACAGCAGAGCTACGTTAGAATAGTACAAACAAATTATTAAAAATTGGTTTGGGAACAGAGAGTATATTTCAGTGCTATCAAACACATATTCAATTGGAACTCTCATCCGCTGCAATTTCGTTTGACGACAGAACGTATGTTGATTGGACATCTTGCTCAGAACGAGGTTCCCTTCAATGCGGAACTCTTTACCTTTTACCTTTAAACATAACTGACTGTTTTCTACAGTGGAGCTGTATCCAAAGGGGAAGTAGGTGTGTCTTTGTACAACAATGGCACATATTTGCCTCCTTTGCGCCCTTGCACGGCTACTCAAAATACTTAGGAACCGATTCATGAAAAAGTGTGCAGAAATCATGCAACGCCTGCGCACACCGAGAAGATCACTGCGTGAGCCTGTACGCAGAAGATTATCTGTGTGCTCTGCGTATTCATGGAATTGTACGCGCAAAGTAACCATAAACGATGTCGAGGCCCGAAATGCCACCGACACGCCCCCACGCAAATCAAAAACAGCCAGAAAAAACACCTTTGCGCGAACCCTGGCTGTGAATACATGCACCCTCAAAACAGTGTGTGGGGTCCCTCACAAGCAGGCATGCATCTCATGGACACTGCACGCGGTACCCAGTAACTGTTACCGACTCCCTGACAACATGCATACAAATTATTGTAACTCAGGTAAAAATTGGAAAATGTGTGTGCCATCCCCAGTAAACCGATCCTGCACCATGCTACACTGCATAGAAGAACCCCTAAGTTAGATCAGAACTCCGGCTGCATGCATGCACCCCTAAATCTGACACCTGATCTTACCTCTGTGCACTGATTACTATGCGCATGTGTCTGTACCCCTGCCTTCAGGTCGTGGATGTTATGAGGGCTTTGCGTGGCCATTTCCCTGCTGGTAGGTTGCTCAGTCGTATTCATGAATATGCATTGTTCCGCATAATAATGGCCGTTTTATGGACTGCCTGCGGGCCGTCCTTCGTAATGCCCACTTTCTTGCATGCTCTTCCCCATTTTCGGTGTTCCGCTCCCTTCCCTGCCTTCTGTGCAAGCCACGCCCACACTCTGCGTGGAGTCTCACGCAAGGGTTGCGGCCTCTCGCATGGGCGTGCCAAGTCACTGAGAAATCCACACATGTCCAACGAAAATACTGCACATTCGATTCCATGGATAAACGAATGGGATAACAAACGCAGTTTGGCTTGCAAGTTCCCTATTTTCCATGCAAATCATTCCATGAATCAGTCCCATAATGTTGTTCAAGCAATCCCCTTGAGTGTCTCAGACCTCACTCTGGCTCAGTGGTGTGGTCTGTCATAAGTGAGAGTGGCATCCATTGAAGTATTTTGGGGCCAGTTTGCCAGTGTGCCATTGCCTCTGGCACATTTGCCTGTGATGATTGATTGGTTCCAGTTCCAGCACCTTCATTAACTATTATTTGAAGCCAATCTATTAAGTGTCCGACTTTGCCATGACTGGACTTTGAACATACATACTCAAGACTTCAGTCTTGCTATACATCATAACTTTTCTAAGTTTCATAAAATCGTGTTTTTTGGCCACGAGTTTACTATTTCCTATCGAAGACTCTTCCGCCAATGGATTTTATTTTCACCACAATTTTGTGAAAGTGATGCTTTCTTTCTAGTAATAGATTATTCTTGTTATTATCTGTGTTGATTAAATAGCAGTCTTGCAATTACTTGCTTGTCCACTGAGTGATCAGTTGGTTGGCACCATGAGCCCAAGTGGACATATACAAATAGTGCAGCAAGTGTGTGTGTTTTTTTCTTCACATGCCCCATATGTCCAGATATGACCAAACATGACCAGTGAACCTCTGAAAGCAGGTCTGTGCAGCAGCACAAATGATGCTCTGGCTATCCCTCTTGTATACACAATGTGGGGATCATGGCCACGGCACTGAGGACATGAATAACAAGTGTGTGAGTCTATAAAGTGCTCCGTGCTGGTCTGCTAATCCATATCGCCATTATTACCATACACCAGTCATGGTATGCCATTTATCAACCCATGGAGAATCATGAACTGGGTATCCCCGAATTAGTAAGACTTCCATGGGTTTAAGGGTCATCCTGTTCCCAATGTGAGTGTGTTTCTATTGAGCAATCTGCCCCGATACACTAATGTATGGAAGGCTTCAAGGAGCCACGTTTGTGCTCAGTGAATTTCAGAGTAACTGGTCCTTAAAGGACCTGTCATTGTGAAATGTAAAAACAAAAAAATTCTCTTCTGAAGGAAGCAAATGTAAGCAGGACAACGGCTATTCATATTAGGGTTGTCCCCAGTGCTTTATTTGTAAAAAAAAAGTAAGTGCCGGGATACAAATATTTTCTAACACGCCCCTTACAGATCCAGATGGGCAGCTCCCAGCCCTCTGTTGCCACCACCCATGGCTGGTCCCCATGCTGTCAACATATATGGGGTTAAAGCTGCAACTCCCACTAGCTATTTGTGGTTGATGGATGTACTTGGCCACTAGGCAGAAGTATGGTTTACAAATACCAATCAACATACACATAACTAACATACTTGTGACTTGACATAAGCCAAATGTTTAAGTGTGTCTTTAAACACAATCATCGTTTACATGTTTCTCTCGTTCTAACGAAGTTTATTATGTGACTAGCAATTACAATAATGAAGTTGTCAAAATACAATATCATAATCAAACTGAGTCTGACACAAGTGCTGGGGCTCAGAAATAAGTGCCACGGCGGAGCCCTGGCAAACAGCACCACAAATTAAGTACTGGTTGTCCCACTTAAGACATGAATCAAAGAAAGAGCAGAAACGACGCTATCACGCATTGCACCTCCCTGCACAAAAGAGGCTCTCAGAATGCTTTTATTTCACATAGCAAAGTGCATTCCAGAAGCGAATGTGAAAGGCATAGAAATGCAGGTTTCAGACATTTACTTTGGGAAATTGCACACATGGGTAGGGGTATGTGTGCACATTCAGATCCCCTTCATGCACTCGAGTAAACATGTTTTGCTGCATATGACAGGGATGTGCTAGTGGCATCCAATAAGGTGTGCCAAACAAAGTATAGTCAGATGATGCCATGTGACCGTTTTGCTATTTTGTAATGAAAGTTGTTTCATTACAACAGGAAACAATCGCTGATTGGAAAGTTTACTGACTCTGAACCACTTATAGGTGTTTGCTTGCTTCTTGCTTGGTTTCCTCACTGATAATGTTCTGAACTTGCCAACCTTTGTTGTTTGGTTCTTTTAAACTTAAACTGTTGGTGAGAGCAAACAAATTAAAACATCTAGCTTGATGTTCTTTGCTAACATGCAGATTTTCCGGTCACCACCTAGGAGAATTGTCATTGTACTGGTGCACAGCACTTGTTCATATTTTTTATTACTTAACAAGCAAACACAACAATTATAATACATTTCAAAATCTACTCTCTTTCCCGGGCTGCCTGCAGCTCAAGACACCTGAAGGCGTGTTTTTCCACAAAAAGTAAAGTAGGTCATTTGGACCTTCATAGACTTATAGGGCCTCATTACGACCCAGGCGCTAATGGGTTAATGGTGCCGTAAAAGGCTGTGGCGCTGTCAACCTATTAGTGCCTAATTATGAGGTCCCTTTGCGGGACCCGACCTTAACAGCTGGTTTTTCCAGCCGTTAAAGTAGGGACCCGCAAAGGGACCTTGGTGCTAATTACGGTGCCGCAATTTGCGGCACCGTACTTAGCGCCTTCCCCATTCCCATTGAGCCCTATGGGGCATAAATGGGAATGGGGAAGGGCCATGGAGGAAGGGGGAATTGCCGCCCTGCCAACCTTGTAATGGGGTGGTAATTCCCCCTTTCTCCATGGCGGAGTCGGTAATTTACCGGCATGGACCATGGTGCTAATAGCACCATGGTCTTCCGCCAGGGTCGTAATGAGGCCCATAGACAATATAGAGTGCAAGATGGTTTCAAGAGGAGGAAGGGAAATGGCAGGTTTTGAGGGACGTTCTGAATGCCAAGTGATTGTCAATGTTGCAGATGTGCAGTGGCAGAGAGTTCCAGAGGATCTGTGCTTGGACGGAGAAGGAGGATCTGCCCAGTCTGGTGGAGTTGTAATGTAGGACAACTAGCAGAGATGCTGTGCCATGTCTGAGTGGCTGGTAGCGAGTGACTTTGTTTTGGAGGATTTCTGGGCCGGTGTTGTGGATGGCCTGGTGTGTGATCCACATGGTTTTAAGGATAGTGCTCCAACCAATAACAAGCCAATGGAGGAACCTTAGTGTACGTCTGATGTGTTCCCTACGAGGTAGCCTAATGAGCAGGCGGGCTGCAGCATTTTGGATTTGTTGCACTTTCCTTAGCTGAAGTGCCATTGCACCTATTAAAAGGCAGTTTTCAAAGTCTAAGCGGGAGAGGATCTTGGGGATGATGGCAGAGAAATGGTGAGGATAGGTGAGGTATGGGAAGATAGACCTGAGGATAGAAGAAACTGTTTCTGGATATGGAGTTGATATGTTGGGAGAGGGATAAATCAGTATCTAGTGTGCATCCAAGGCTTTTCACTGAGCTGGAGGTTGCAGCTGGGGGTCCTAGGCAATGAGGCCAGGGAATAGGTGGGGGAAGGAGTGCTGTTTTTCTGCAGACTTGGATTTCCGTTTTCCCAGCATTGAGGTTGAGGTGGTTGGTCGTCATTCAGTAGTCAATATCCAAGATGCATGATGACAGATCTGGAATGTTGGAGCCTGGTGATTTACGAATTGTAAGGATGATCTGGGTATCATCTGCGTAGTTGTAGCAGGTGAGATTGTGGGAGCTGGTGAGTGCAGGAGTGGTTTCAAACAGATGTTGAAGAGGAGGGGAGATAGGGATGCTTCTTGTGGGACCCCTTTTGATACTGGTCATGAAGTGGAGGTAAAATGGTGGAGGATAATGATTTGTGAGCAATTAGAGATGAAAGAGGAGATCCAAGAGAGGGCAGTGTATTTGATTCCTAAAGAGTGTAGCCTGTCTAGGAGAATGGTGTGGTCAATGGTATCGAAGCAGAAGAAAGGTCAGCGAGAATGAGTACAGCTCAACCATCTGCATGTTCTTTTTAGGTTGTCCCTGACAGACAATAGGGAGGTTTCCATTCCTCTAAGAGGTCTAAAGCCAGATTGGCCAGGGTCAAGGAGGTTGTTGGCTTCAGTGAAATGGCCAAGCTGATTGTAGGTTGTGCGGTCCATGAGTTTGGCCATGAAGCGGGTGTTGGAGATGGGCTGCTAGTTCTGGCAGAAGAGTGGATCGAGTGTAGGTTTTTTTTGGGAAGAGTTTTGCTGTAGGAGGTTTCTAAGGCTTCCGTGAAGGTTCTGTTGTTAGTTAATATAAACTATTTGTTATGGTTTGGGTTTGTAAAGATTAAATATGTTAATAGCTGTGTTTTTATAGGTACAGACATTGTGCAAAACACTAACCACAGATTGTATAAATCATGTTTTTTTAAAAAACATGTTGAGTAAAAATTGGATTTTAGCTTTATTTTACCAATCCTAACTAGATCCCAGTAAAAGCCTAGAAAATGTATTATGCTTCTGAAACTGTTTCCACAGTGAAAGGAAAATGGCTTTAAAATTGTATTCATGGTACAAAAAATGAAATGCAATTACCTGCTAAAGTCTTTATTTCAAACAGCTTGCAAGGTTATGCTCCACTCCCATTTATTAGCATCCTCCATTCAAACCTCATAAAAGACTTTCCCTCTACCTGGACTATCAACCTCTAATTTCTCTTATTATAATGCTGTGTTAACACAAAGCCTAGCATCAAGTGGAGCAGATGTGCTTCCCTGAGCTTTGACTTTACACAGGAGAAAGTGTGAAAGCCGAGCTGGGACAGGGAAATAAGGGACACTGGAAATGACTATTGCTACTCTCCTCAAGCGCTCATTACAGCTAAATGTATGACGTGCAGGTACTAAGGGCTTCTTATAGCTGGCCCACTTAAAGCACTGGATACACATGCATTTAAAATTAAATGATACATAGACTACCTCCTGATTTATTTTCTAGACCCATGTATCAGTCACCTCGCAGAAATTGACTATATCTGTTTCACAACTACCATTGACTGAGTAGCACCCATTACAACCAAAGCACGACGTGCTGACAAACTAATTAGTTTCTGGTTCAATTATGAATTAGTATCGCTCAGGCGCAGTAAAAGATCCCTTGAACACATCTACAAAAAAAAACTCTTACAATTGACTCGGCCAATGCATTCATAGCAGCCAACAAAACATACAAAGCAGCAATCATAACCCATAAAGCTAACACATACAACACTTGCATTAGCAACGCCACCTCAAACTCTAAGGAGCTCTTCATCATTCTTAGAGAACTGGAAAATCCGATCCCAGCCACCATGCCAGTTAACTCTAGCAAAGTGTGGTGTACCACTATCCAAAACGCGTTAGCCTCCAAAATCGAATTTCTAAAAAATAATTATCACAAAAAGAAGCTCTTAGCTGATAAAAACATTCCCTCTTCCACTTTTAACATAACTCATGACAACACTAATGTGCTATTCCACTTTACTCCGGTGACCAAAGATCGAGTGTTCGACACCATATCTAAACTAAAAGCCTCTAATTGTAAAGGAGACAACTTCCCAGTCCACTTAGTCAAACTATGTTCCCCCACTGTCACTCCTATCATTACTAACTTTTTTAATGCCTCGTTCACTACAAACTCGGTCCCAGCCAGAATAAAATAAGCATGGGTGACATCAATTCTGAAAAAAAACATCCCTAGACTCGACAGTCCCTATGAATTATTGACCAATAACTACGCTCGCGTTCTTGCTCAAGATTATAGATAAAATATCCTACACCCAAATTCAAGCACATTTTGAACAAAACCAGCTCCTTGGAGCTAGACAACCGGGATTTCAACCCAACCATATCACCAAAACATCACTCCTTGATTTGAAAATCCAGATGGACACCATTAGTGACGCAGGCAAACTCTATACTTTTGCTGCTAGATGTATCTGCCACATTCGGCATAGTTGAAAAACAGTAAGGGGGCTCCATCCACATGTATATTTCTTGGCATCACATTCTTATTTTAGTGCCTCTAAATTCTAATGGCTTAATTGTAAATATGTGCTTCAAAGAGTAAGCCAAGTATCCCTGAAAAAAAAAAGTTCTACTGTAGTATCAATCCAATCATAGAAACTAAAAATATTAGTGTAAACTCAGGTTTCTGCTTTTATTCTATTAGAAGTCTTTCTAATGAGTATTCGTTTTTCAAGTCTTTTGTGATATATATATAAAGAGCATTGTTTTAAATACAAAGCATAATATCCAATTGCAAGGCTCATTGGTGGGTCAGTACTGCATATGCATCAAGCTAACATAAGAAAAAAGCAAATGAATAAATTAGGATTACAAAAATTCAAAACCCTTGAACAGCAGGGCCCACAATTTGCACCAAATCAGTTATACGAGAAACCACATTACAACATCATTGTCTAGACAAAAATTCAATGACCAAAGGGCATATTTGATTGGTGCATATTTCTTGTGGCATTTCGAACTGAGGGTATCTGTAGGTCTGCTATTTAATTGAACTGATTAGATTGCTAAAACATTAGATGAACCAGCTAGAAAGGGGTGAAGGAAAGCATAATTCCAACAGAGGACCAAAACCATCAGTCATTCGTGGGAACATATGACAGTCCTTTGAATATGACTTTGAGTTTAGTTTCTGTAAGGATGTAATCAGATATGTTGAACACCGGTATTTCTGATGGCTGGTTTGGTGATTCTACCAGCGGTTGCATCGCCTGCCTCTGGTTGGTCTCCACATTGGGTATTGGAACCTGGGCATGGATGGGGGACCCCAGTGTTGTGCTCTGGCCCCCCTCATCCTAGAAAAGGCAATGGTGGTATGGAGTAGGAGTAAGGGAAGTTCCTGGTGTACATCTGTTGACCATATGTATTATTGTGGTCATCTGGACCAGATCCTGATCCAGAGCTAGACGTGTCTGAGAAGGAAACCCATTTTCTCGTTATTTGAGTGTTGCCGCTTGATTTTGCATCCTTTATTTCTATTTATTATCCTTGTATTCTGGACTCAAATATGGGTATACTCTGTCAAGTTTTACATTTTGAATGTCTTTTGCTAACTTCTTCTGTTTTTTTCTCTAAAGTGTCGGTAATAAACTTGTCCATAGTGGTATTAATTTCCGTAAATTCTTCTCTAGCATTGTCCAGGCTGTTGTTGCTTCTCTCTTAAGCTCCTCCTGTATTTTTGTATGGATCCTTCTAGCAGTTGTCATTAGGTCCCTACTGCATTTGGTAGAAATCTTACTGAATCCCAACATGTATTGAGGGTCATCTAGGAATAATGCTGGTTCGTTTCTAACTTGTAAACCCATAGGTATTAGATTGGCTTTCAAGTATTGACATACAAAGTGCCTGTGCACCTCAGTGCAAAAGCATTTCTTCTTCAATTTGAGTAGTTTGTCACCAGAAGTGTTAGTGGAAATGAGTTGATTGGCACCCTGCATGTTGAACAAAGATGGTCCAAGTATAATGTTGCTAATCTGATCTTCGATGAAACTTAATGTTTGTTCCATGGTAGAGGAGTAAAGAAGCTTGAATCTCAAGGTAATGTGAAAAAAGGGGTGAAGATGTATGAGAAATCTGGTTGTCGTGTAAGAGCTGAGATCGCTCTTATAAGTCCCACAGTTCAGTCTTCTGCAAGTTCCAAAGTAGGGAACTCTGTGCGAGATCCTTTATATTCTTAAGATATTAACAAAAATTGACAATACATGTCATGTTAAGAATCTTGAATCCCTATTCGGCATAGTTGATCAGGACAAACTCTGCGCTACACTAGAGAATGATTTAAGATGTTCAAAGGAGGCCTCCCTCTGTGTGAAATCCTTTCTAGCTGAGCGCACCTCCAGAGTATCTGTTGGTAAAGAGGCTGCAGATCCCATCCCACTCCCCATAGAGGTACCTCAAGGCTCATGCCTATCGCCTACCCTCTACAATGCGTATAGCAATCTCCTATTTGTAGTATTGGATGCCATGGGTGTCATCTATACCAACTTTGCTGATGACACCCAGATCCTCATACCGATCACAGGGAACTGCGACCAGGACACCTTGCTCATTAACAAAATGTACGCAATAATACAAAATTGGATGGCTCTTAACAGCCTGTGCCTCAACAATGAGAAAACTGAGATTCTCATTGTGGGCTCCCCAACTAACATTAACGCGCTCCACCCGGATTATACATCAATCAGCATCGATGGTACTTCTATTCCAGTACTTAAACAGGTAAAAACCTTAGGTGTTTACTTAGACCCCAACCTAACCATGACAAAACATGTAAATACCTTATCCTCAGCTACCTCCTACATTTACAAATTAATTGCCCTAAATCGGCAGTTCACGCCCAAAAATTGCACTACTTTAGCCAGGGCACTGACATTATCCAAGCTGGACTACTGCAATGTTCTCCTATTAGGTACCTCCAACGCCAACCTGGTTAAATAACAACTCGTGCAAAACAAAGCACTACAAGCAGCCCTAGGACTAAACAAGTCAGACCACATCTCCAACATCAGGAGAGAGACCCATTGGCTATCCATCAAGGCTAGAATTATTTTCAAATCACTGTGTGTTACCCATAAATGTCTCACCAAGAATGCACCCGTATATATCTTTTTCTTTTTAATTTAATTTCACATAGTCTATATACATTTTTGAAATATAAAACTAAACCACAAATACTCATGATATGAACTAAACTAAAACTAAGTTTTACAAATAAATGTAAGGGCAAAAGTAACACAGAGACCCTTCACTGATTCTCTCAGTTCTCCTTCGCTCCGCACAAATTCTCTTTCATTACTTGATAGTTGACACCGACTCAAGCATCTTTTGCAGTGTTCTAAAAATGTAATTATTGCTAATGTCAGTGATTTGCTCTCGCTATTATGCAATTGTCTCCACCAACCTTCTGCACTATATGTCAGACATTTATTCAGTTCTTTCATTAAGAATTTCTCACGTTGAACACTCAATTTATTGCAGAATAGCACTAGATGTTTTAAGTTTTCCTCCTCGGTTGAGCAAAATCTGCAGTTTGCATTCCCTAATGGGATCATCCATCGATTTCTCAAAATTTCTTTTGTTTCAAAAATATTAAGGCGGAATTTCAGATAGAGCCTTCTTAGACGCTTACAGGGTGCGATGGTCAGGTATTTTGAAAGAGTGTTGCAGCTTTTAGCTTCTATTGGTGAATTTTGCATGGCTTTATGTCTTGATCTTCGGTCGCCGATTTCAATTCAGTCGAGATCTAGCAACTTCCTTTTGACTGCATCTGGGTTGTTCCATAATGTTGTTTCATCAGTGCCCAACTGGTTTAGGATATCTTTGCAATGTTTTCTCCATTCTAGCATAGCAGATTTCCTTTGTGAATTCTTATTGATGAATATTTTGAACGGTGGCAAGTTTGCCTCAACATTAGTCTTTCTGAATATTGTTAGCTTAGTCCATGTTATTCTTCGTACAGAACGCATGCCTTTGGAGTACTTTGTGGAATCTGGAGAATGTTCTTCCAAAAAGACCCTTCACACCTTGACCACACTTTTGAGTCACATCCGAACATGTTTTCAGCTCCATATGTTAGTATCGGAGTAACTTTACTTTGGTAAAATTTTCTTACCGGAATGTCAGAGAATTTTCCATATTTTTGTTATTATGATTCCCTGTGCTGTTAATTGCCTACAGGTACTTATCAGTTTTTTTTGTTTCATCGGTTCATCATTCATGCTGGAGTTGATTTCAGTTCCTAAGTATCTTGTGTGTGTGACCTTATTCAGGTTCTTCATACCAAGGGCCCACCTTGACTTGGTCTTACTGGACAACCTTCCTCGTTTGTCTTCAAGCACTAGAATTTCCGATTTTGCAAAATTAATGTCCAGCCCCACTTCTTCTATGAAGGCTTTTAAGACTGTCAATTTTCTTTGTAGGCCGATGGGTGTATGGTCCAAAATGACCATATCGTCAGCATAGAGAATATGATTTAGCAGGATTCCATTCATCATTGGTGGAAATGACATCACGCTTGTTAGCGCTGCGCCAACTTCTGATATGTTAAAATTGAAAAGAGTGGCTCCGAGTGGGAACCCCTGCTTCACTATCCAGACAAATTTTTATGTGAGTGTCTGAATATAGTTCTTTAATAGCTTGAATTAGGCTGATGTTACATCCTCTTTCCTTGAGTTTTGTCCACAATATTTCACAATCTACACCATCGAAAGCATCAGCCATGTCGATGAACGCTAAGTAGACTTTTTGACCTGTTTTGATGTCATCAACTTTAAGCAGGTTTAGGATCAAGAGGTTTAGGCTACATCCCAATCCTTTAGTAAAGCGAGATTGGTGCTCATCAATCTTCTGCTGTTTGATCCATGTTGTCAATTGATCAAGCAACAGGCTTTCAAAAACTTTCCCCACCACATCGAGTAGGGCTATTGGCCGATAATTTGCGAGGTAAGTGCGGATTCCCTTCTTGAATATCGGTACAATGATACCAGTTTTCCAGGACGATGGAATCCGTCCTTCTTTGATTATCGATTGAAACAGGATATCACAGAATTCGGTCCACTCATCAATATTCGTTCTCATGTCATCGTTGGAAAGGCCATCGGGTCCCGCTGCTTTTGAGGCACTACTTTCTTTTATAATTGATCGGATGTCCTCTCTATCGATCTTTAGGTCCCACGGTTTCATTACTTGCAAGGTCGGGGCGAGTGAATTTTTCACTTTTTTGAATACATTTGTAAAATGACTCTCCCACTCTTTTTCGGTCACCATATTCATTAAGACTCCCTTTTCTGGTTTCATTGACTCATTTATTATTGTCCAGAACCGCCTTGAATTTTTATGGTTTAATGCAGTCAACATTGTCTCGGCGTCTCTCTGCTCCATCATTGCTCTGTGCGCTTTACACCAGTTGTTGTATTTGTTTTTCGCTTTCCTTCTATTAATAACTCAATAGTTATAAAAATAATCTAACAGAATGCTTAGTTCTAACACAAACGTGCTGCTCATTGTCCAGCGCTACAAAAGTTCCAGAGTAGGGGGAAGCAGCTTCCCAGTCATGGCCCCTAAACACTGAACACACTCCCCTTAAACATCAAAAATGAAGACTCCTTCCAGTGCTTCAAAAAGGTACTAAAAACATGGCTATTTAACCAACTTCAGCCAGCTGATACTTAGCTAACACTAGGCATCCACTCTCCGCCCTAGATAGATGCCAATTAAATGAGGACCACTACCAGAACATGTAAATAAATAAATATGACCTATATAACCAATGTTTCCACAACATGTTATCTTTTGTGTTATTGTTTTCTATATGTATGTACTGTGAATGCTTCCAAATTATAATTAAGATGTCTGTAACTACACCGCGATACCTCAGGGTTTGGGCGTACACCAAATGCAATAAATCAAATAAAATAAAATAAAATTGTATGCCTTTTAGCAACAAGTTGAGGGTGACGACTGGAAACAAGCCACAGTACCAATGTGCAAGGAAGACCACTTGCACGAAGAGCAGAGGCAGAAACAATATAAACAACCATTGAAGGGAGTGAATTAGGGAACACACCTTCTTTAGTCAAAGGGTCGTTCTCTATTGTACTGTATTTCCTGGAGGTCTGGAATTTCCCAATGGAAACTTTGAACAGCAAGCAAACCATTAGGGCCAGATGGGATGCCCTCATTTGCTTGCAACTTGGATACCATTCCGGCAGCCATTCAGCTTTCCAGCTCTTTGAAGGAGGTGTCTTCTGGCACCCCAAATCCCCATGTACGTGCACACCAGGTTGTTTATTGGATGGGGAACTTTCCTGTTTTTCCAGTATGAAGGCACCGCTGAGAACTTCAGTAGTGTTGAAATATCGAAACCACAATATTCCATCAGTGGAGAGAACTCATCGAAAACATCAGGTACAGGTCACACATTAGGGAATCAGGAGCTGTCCCAGAAAATGACTTGGCCTGGTCCATCAGAAGACTTCTTAAACCCCCTAGTGTGAGATGTGTCTCTGCGTGGTATCGCAGACACGTTGCTAATTCAGATGGCTTGGAGCACTGGCACAGGATCTCAGCTAACAGCACAGCACTACAATAGCAGAAGAGGTGAACTTTCCGTATTTTCCCTGAAAATACAGAATTCTTAGTGGAGTTATCATTTGCAAGGCCTTCCATTTCTCCTCTGCTTTCTCTCTCTCTCTCTCTCTCTCTCTCTCTCCTGCTGACCTTCCTGTCTGCTGCACTGACTTGTTGTCTGGCTACCCCCACAGTCTCACTGGGTACCAGGCTCCTCCATGATCAGTCTCCCTCACACTGCCTCTGGGCCAGCTGCACACTTAGGGGCTGTAACTGTAACCTATACAGCCCCCTGCCTCCATTCACCTACCAAGAGCTGCACTGCCCTGGCTGCACTCACCCAGAGCATTGCTTCTGTGACTGCACTTCGCCTCCCTCTCCCTGGCACTTCCCCCCTATCCCTTCCCCCTGCACTTTGCGATGTCACACTGACCCAATCTGAATGACACAAGGTCTAGTATGATTGTTTGTCTTGTTCTCCCTCTCTCTTCCCCCTTGTCTTTTCGCATCTAGAAACACATGTGTACAGGCGCATTATAAATGACATATCAAATCATATCATTTCATTCTGGCACTTGTTTTGTCTTTCCATTTTAAATGTTTAACTACCAATCCCAGAATTCCTACAACAAAGCAGAGATCGATGGCTTTCTCATTCATGGAGTTGGAAACTTGACAGCTCTTTAATAGCCATTTGTGCACTGACAAATATTGAGCCCCATTGCTCTTAGTGCTTTTGGGGAACAGGGCTTAATTGCTTGAGCAGCGGATTCAAGGTGGAAATAATTCTGCAATCTTCTCCTGACCATTCTGTGGGTTAACAGAACAGATTGGTGAGGTGGATCCAATTTTGCTTGCCATGTTTATGTGTGACAATCGGTAACCCATATATGGACTTTTACCGATCAGAAATATGGTCCAATTTCCCATGGTCTCAGATTGTGCTGCCAACGTATCCTTGGCTAGCTGAAGCTATCACAGTGACCCAACCACCTTGTTGTGACTGTGTTTACTACCCATTCACTTTGATATCTTCGGGACTGAAGGACAACATCTGTCCTCTGCTGGTCCTTTCCACTTTCTCTGGATTTGGCAGGGCGTGTGCATCCACATCCTTGCATCTCCCGCTCATATTAAAGGACTGCATTGTGGCAGGAATTCCTGTCACCAGTGAGCAGTACATTTCGTGCATTTGAAAATGCACAGCTTTGGTACTAGCACTTATCCCCGGTTGGATTGTTACATTGCAGTCCCATCGAATCCAACATTTTGAACTAAGTCTCACATTTTGATCTCCAGGGTTATGATGGGAAACAGATTGTGTTTGGGAGGTGTTTTATGATATTTTGGCTGCCGAAAAAGACACCTCAGTTATGTTAGGGTTCACCTGCAAGCATTCAAGCTCATCTAGGTTTTCGCAGCTGATAGATAGTTGAACAATGCATCATATTAGGCAGACCCACTATTGACAGACCAAAGATCTAAGTATCAGTCCAGGCCAAAGCATGTGATTAGCTGGAGAAGTGGGGACAGATTTTGAACAAAATGGATGAAAGTTGTGAAACTTCCGCAACCCACATGTGCTCTGCCAACTAGATATACTTAAACCACTGCAGGGTTCTGGACTAAATTTGGCAACTGTGAAACAAGTTGGAATAATCTATGTTGTTGAAGGTAAGTGAGCGGTCCAGCAGGATTAACTATGCAAACTGATCTGCCACCTTTGCTGGCCAAGATGTTATCCCACACCAAGGTAGGGTCAGTAACCTGACTGCTTCAGGTAGAGGTTATGCCACAAGGCCTAAATATGTCGTATTTATGTATCTTTGGTGGGGGAAATGAGGTTACCAGATTTTCTTTTTCAAAGAACGGGTTGTACCAGAGCTTTTCTGCATTTAGCAAATCTGCTTGGGCTGGGAGTGAGGCCCATGTGCTCAGCTCTTTGTTTGGACTGGTAGTGATTAAAGTGTGTTGCTAACATCCCTTTCCCCCTTGTGATGTGAACCCTGCAATGTCAACTGTCTTTTGCCACCCCATGCTACTGATTTCTATCCACCTTAGTAGTTCTCATCATACCAACAACCCCAGAAGGATGAAATACTGAGCAGGCTTCCCTTGGATAGGAACATGAGACTTTCTGGTTGAACTGTGATCTCTGCAACAAGGGTCTTAACTTGGAGACATGTTTTAACTGTATGTTATTGTGTATTTATGTGTAATCACAGTTAAATGTTTTGTTTACTTGTTTCTTTTTATCAGAGGCCATCATGCCTTTAAAAGAGACTGCTAGTGTGTGCACTTCACGCCAAACGTCTGTATGTTTGGGACTTTTGGCCAGGTGTGTATTTGTGTAAGAAGAACCCTTCATCGATGCGATCACATTGTTTCACTTGATTTGGTACAGTAGTCTGTTTTTGAACGCACAGTTCATTTTTTTTATTTTGGAATGCAACATGCTGCACTTTGAACAGGTTGAGTAAGTTACATTGCAGAGAGATATAGGGCGGGGGGGCGGTGAAGGGACAGTATGATGTCACAATCTCGGGTCAACTTTCAAAATGATGTCACAATCTGATGTCTGGTCACTGGACCAATGTGTCAGTTTTAGGCATCTGGAGTAACGCCACATCCAGAAGTCCTTCTTGAAGCCATAATAAAAGCGTGTGTTTTTTTTAAAATTATTTTTATTTAGCGCTTTAAATAAAAGGTGCTGCTGTTACTGATATTAATTGTACTAAATGTATCAACCTCGACAACTGAAAGGCTGAGTCTGAAAGCCCTCGATCTTAAAATGTAACACAAATCTCTTAAGCAGGCACCTAACTCACTGAGCTACTTAACAGGAACGTCACTGCTTGATATAAGATACAAGGTTTAACAAATACACAGTTTGAGCCTAGGCTGGTGCTTACTTGGCCTGTTGGATAATTCGGCCCTGGGCAGCAGGCCCGCCTTTTGTATTTCTCATTATTGCCCGCCTTGCTAAGGTAAGGACGTAATCCAAATTTGAAGGTGTAAGGTAAGAATTACTGAATAAAGACCTATTTTCTATCATTAAGATCTCAGGATTGGAATGTTTGACCTCATTATTTCCAAAAGCTATTTTCGGTCATACATCAACCAGTGCACACTCTGGGGTAGAACCGTGAAAGTACATCGGACCGTCCGAGGAGTGAGGGGTGTAGGCAAAATTCACGGGCGGCCAAGGCGGCAGCGCAGTTCCAGCCAGACAGTACACTGCTCTGTCAGTAGCACAGGCGTCTGCCAGAGGCCGCAGGGCCAAAGTGGGCAGTACAGTATCCATTCATGGTGTAACAGGGCACAGTCACATCCACAACAGTGTTTACCTAATTTAGGGGTGTTGTATAACACATGTAATTTCATGAATACACTGCAGGCTAAGGTGAAAGTCAGCCGTTGCGTTCTTGGGAGGGTGGGGGAACCTAACCCCTACCTTAGGTCTTGTGCCCACCCTCAGGTGGGTGACCCATTAGCTTTAGGTGCTCAGAGGCTGCTTTAAGTGCCAGTGTGTGTGGGGGGGGGGGGGGGAGAGAGAGAGAGAGAGAGAGAGAGAGAGAGAGAGAGAGAGAGAGAGAGAGAGAGAGAGAGAGAGAGAGAGAGAGAGAGAGAGAGAGAGAGAGAGAGAGAGAGAGAGAGAGAGAGAGAGAGAGAGAGAGAGAGAGAGAGAGAGAGAGAGAGAGAGAGAGAGAGAGAGAGAGAGAGAGAGAGAGAGAGAGAGAGAGAGAAGAGCCAGTTTGATGGCATGCTTTGCAGCCCCCCACAACTCCTAGAAACTCTTGCATACTCCTCAAGGCCATCATGCAACCTGAGCAAAGATGAACATAATGCTCTTGACCCTTTGTTTACTAACATGTTTCTTTTGTGGAATAACTGACAGTTTTCTTTCCTCCATACAAACAACATCACTTCCACTTGTGGTTCCATTTCCCATAATGCTGTGGGCTGAGTATGTCATTTTAGGTCTCCCTGACTTTCCAAGTATTCTACTTTCCTGCCCCACTTGCCCCCTTTTGTTTTCGCTCTACAGGCCACAATCTGAATGCCACACTAGGCACGGTTACAATTCACTGTTATACTGACAAGTCCCAGCACATCAAAACCACTATGGGTGTGAAGGTGCCATTCAAGTAATACATCATAACATTTCCATAGTAAGTGGCCATATCATGCCAGCAGATTCATCAACATGCTTATTGTCACACCCCACTACAACCCACACCCCACGACAGTCCGCAATTTGCATGCATGCAGTGTGTGATGAGAAGGCAACCTTAGGTTGGTCTGGATATTGTGGCACGAAACATGCACTTCATCAATACATACGCTCCATGTGTGCTGGAGTCAAGATTAGTCATGATTAGCAATAAACATCCACCCCTTCTCCATTGGTAGCAAGCAGCATGTTCTAAGGAATTCCCTCTAGTCACTCTCAATCACTATCTCATCCACATTCATGAACATTCCAAAGTGCTGGGGGTGTTGTGTGGGAAATGTGGAGGTGGCCCTTCAGCCGTTAGCATCCATTCCTGTGGAAACACAGAAGAGACTGGGAAGGTCATATCACTGACAAGAATAACCACAGTGCTTTTGTCCCACAATTGCATATCACAACATGCACAGAAACTAACACTGCAGACCAAACAAGGGTCCACAGCCAGCATGTAATATGTTCACCTCAACCCATGCATGGAAACCCTGGTGACATGTACTCAAACAATGTAGAACCAACACATGGCCACATGCTGTCTTGTGAGAGACATGAAGCAGCACATGTCCTTATGTGCCCGTCCTTTCATGATACACCCCTCAGACTTGACAGTGTGGAAATGACAGCTGTACAAATCATCCCATGTGGATTGATACTCCCTGAAGGACAATGTGTTCTGAGAGAGTAGTGATCATGTAGAAGGGTGAATGCATTACAGGGCACGCCCACCTATGGCCCGAACACACTCCACCCAGGTACCTGGAAAGCATGTTCTCAGAAACCTCAAAACCTTTGACGACAACTGCCTTAGACTGAGGGATTGGTCCCCCACTAGGAACAGCCACCTGTCCCCCAATATTCTCCTACATCCGTAGCTCCAATCCCTGTGCCTGACACATATTATTTATGTATTTATTTATGATATAATGAGTATAGTGGCAGCCATGGGTTGTTAATGAGTAAGATGCGGAGAAAGAGAGGGCACTGGTGCATGCCTGTTCCTCAATGGGTCCAATCCTGACTGATATAAACATGTTCCTGGAGAAGATGCTGTGATATTTGCAGTGGGAACGCTCAGAAGAGGAGTGTGCGGTCTTAAGTCAAGTGATCGTTTCTAAGCTTCGAGACTGGACACAAGGTGCCCAAAAGCATATGGCAGCGTATTGATTTTTGATGTTTGTATTTTCTGTAATAAAATAAAATGCCTACGGCCTACAACTTTTCCATAAACATAATTGGTCTGTGATTTATTATTTAGGTAGGGATCTGGTAAGAGGAGCAAAGCGAGCCCACACTACTCAGCCTATGCCCCAGGCCCCGGGCCACATGAAATGAGGGACGATAGAGGGCCTGGGAGTTTAGGCGCGGGTGGGGGGAAACGGCACAAAAGCAGTAGGGAGGTGCGTCCAAACGGCGCCACAAGAAGCAAAAGCCAAGGAAAGGACAGGAAACAGCACCTGGGGAAGGTGCGAAATAGAACAGTAAATGGCCGGGGGGGAAACCCAGCCCCCAAGAAGGAACAAAAGGCCTGGGGTGTATAGATAAGCCAGGAAAAGGAGAGGCGGCACAAACCAGGTAAAGAGCTCACCTCTCTCAGGTAGGCTCTTAGTGCCTGGATAAGGGGATGGAAAAACATATGCCACCCAACCCACCCTACAAGAATAACGGAAGAAGAAGGGAGCAGGCAGGAGCCGGAACGCCGAGTACTCTTTCGGTACACAGTCCAAAAAGAAGGAGCAGGCAGGAGTGGGAACGCCGAGTACTCTTTCGTACGCGGTCCAAAGCATGTCGTAGGCGGCATGTGCCCAGGAACGAAGGCCTAGGGATAACAAAGACTCAGGAGGAGCCTTGGGCAACTTCGAGACTGGACACAAGGTGCCCAAAAGCATATGGCAGTGTAGCTTTGTCATGAAGGACCATTGCCAAGGCACAGACATTTCTGTCCTACTGCTTGTCCACTGGCCACTCCCTATCATTCACAGCATATACAGTCATTTTGCATGCACTGCTTTTGTCCAAACTATTGAGTTTTCTCGTGTGATTTGTCAGAGGGAACGGATTGTAAGTTTGCGGGCAGGGATCTTATCACCCTTTCTCAAATCGTACACATCGTAGCCTAAGGATAACAAAGAGGGATTTTCCTTCACCAACTTAGCTACCAGTAAGTTTGATACAAAATGTATGATCATTCTATCATTTATGAAATTTGAAGTAAATTCAACTTGAAGTATGTCCCTTGAAGTGATCATTATTAGGCATGGGATCTCCGAAAATAGGCTCAAAATGTTTTGTCAAGCTTAAGTTAGCACTTTTCCGCTTTTATCTGTAGTTCACTTACAGGATACGTCGTTCAGGATTCCCCGTCGATGGATCATCTACTTTTTGATTGTCTCTTTTTTCTGTCTGCAAGTGTTCTAAATGGCAGAGAGTTGGAGATTTTTAGGCAGAATCATATGCAGTACCCTTTGGGAACGCCACACACAATTAAGACTACAAGTCTAAGTACAAAATCACCTTTGGTACAAGCATGTACTACACAGTAAAGTGGTAGTGATGGCTGAGCAGCCAGACTTATCTCAAGAGTAAAGTGAGTAGTATCAGGAGTTACACAAAGGACAACAATTACTATGTTTCAAACAAACAATGATTCAGAGTTTCTGAGTAAAAGAATACATATTTATTTAAACCATCAGTTATAAAACAGCTCACTAATATAAAGCAGCAGAAAATCACACTCTTAATACACCACACAGCACCCAATCAATTCTGGACAAGTTAAGCCCAAAATGAAGTGTGAGCAAAATGGCACTCCAGCAATTTCAAAAGGGAGGGAAAGAAAAGGTTATTCAAAATCAAGCAGCACCAACAAGCAATAGGCAGGGCAATCTAGAAAAGGCTTACTACAACTAGGATTCAAATCAATAGGCCTGGCCAATATTAATGGTTAAGTGTCTTTGCAGAGGATCACACTGTTCAGAGTAGTTTGCGGTTAAGTCTTTGCCAAGAGTTCGAAACAAAGTTTGTCAGAAGAAAAGTTATTTAAATGAGTAGAGAAGGACAAGCCCTCGGATTAGCAAAAGATTGAAAACACTTGTGGTCGGACGAACGAACGTCCAGATTTGAACAGTACCTTAGTAGAAGAAGAATGCTGTAGCTGAGGCAGAAGTTCCTGTCAGGTCCAGCAGGCTCACGGTTCCTGAAGCGACTGTGGACTGACAAGAAAGAGGAAGACTGGAGGGTCCTGCACTGCCCAGGGAAGAAACTAGCAAAGCGATGAATAAAAGGTGTGGTCCTCAAAACCCAAAAAGGGTCCGGTGCTTCTAGCTATCCGGTTCACTTCTGCGATGCACAGCAAATTCGACTAGTGGAGGAATGCCTTGCTTGGCATTTGGCAAAATGGTTGGTCCCAACAACTCAAGGTGCGAATATTCCTTGCAGATCTTTCCTGTCGTCGAGGTTTCAGGCAATTTGGACCCGCAGCAGGGCTTCACTGGAAGGTTCAGTAGTTGCAGTAGTCCTCTTCCTTCAGCTACTCTTCAGTTCTCTTGATCCAGTGGTGACTCTGCCTTCCAAGTCCCGCTTTATATGCAATGTTCCCCCATTCACACAGCCTGGCTGTCAATCACACAGCAGGGTGGCTGTCCTGGAATGACAGCCACCTACCAATCAAACTAGAGTGCGACTTGGGTCTCCAAGGAGACCCTGTGTAGGGGCCTAATACCCCTCCCTCACATCCTGTCCACCCAGACACTCAGGCGCCTTAGGAGGGCTTCCGTGCAGAAGCACGCCAAAGGACGGCGAACAAAGGAACCAACCCTGGTTTGACGCGCAGAGTAAAATACGAGAAAGACCTTTACAAAAAGAAATGGCGAATAACCTAACCGGAATCAAATAAAACTAAAAAGGGTCCAGCAGATTAAAGTTTGAGGCTACCACCATAGCCTCTAACAGTACCAAGGCTATTTTCATAGTCTGCGGTAGGAAAGAATTGGTAGATACCGCTGCCACCAGCCAAATCTTAGAGAAAGGGGAACGAAATAACGTTCCATGGGAAACAGACAAAAAAAAAAAGGGATAACTATTAACACTCTCCAGTACTCTATGGAAGATAGTTTGTACTGGGTCTGTAAATTTAAAAAGACTAGTAAAGTCAAGGGCAACTTTACATGTTCTCTGAGACAGTAGTCATTCCCAGAAAATGGAGTTTAAAGTGGGAAGTCTAAAAAGACAAACTTGTGTCACTTGACTAAAGGTGCTGTGTGAAACCCAGTGAAAAGATGATGCCTATGGAGTGTGTGAGACTCCACAGTCTATGAACACAAAAATGTAAAACACACAGCAAAACACATGTAAGAGTGGGAAAAAAGGCTCACACTCTTACCAGGTGAAAGAAATAAATCCTAGAAATCCAGCAAAGCTGCTGATGGACTCAGTAGGTAAGGGAAATCATCCATTCTGGAGTATTCTCCCTAACACTTGCCCCCCCAGACTAAGGGACAGGAGGATTTAATCCACTCCTGGATTAATCTCTTCACTCTAGTCAGTTATAAACATCCTAGAGACACCATCAGCATTTTGGTGGTGACATCCTGACCTGTGCTCAATGGTGAAATCAAACCCTTGCAGGCAGATTGACCATCTTAGTAGTTTAGGGTTCTCCCCTTTCATTTGCATTAACCATCTCAAGGGTTGGTGGTCTGTCTGAATCACAAAAGTAGATCCATACAAGTATGGTCGAAACTTCTTCAGAGACTACACAATAGCAAAGCATTCACGCTCTATGGTTGCCCACCTTGTTTCTGGTTCCTTCAGCTTCCTGCTGATAAAGGAAATGGGGTGCTCCCTACCTTTCTCATCCAGTTGACTAAGGACTGCACCTATACCTGTATTGGAGGCATCTGTCTGCACAATGAAGGGTTGGTGATAATCAGGAGCTCTTAGGACTGTAGCTTGACAAAGAGCTTTCTTCAGGTTTTCAAAGGCTTGAGTGCACTCCTCATTCCATCTAACGTTTTTAGGGAATTTTGGAGAGGAGACTACATTATAGGGAGAATCTATGGTCCCATAGTTCTCTAAGAAACGTCCTGTAGTACCCAGTGAGACCTAGGAAGGCTCTCACCTGGGTTTGAGTAGTAGGGGTGGCAAAGTTTTGTACAGCTTGTACTTTGCTAGGCAATGGCCTTATTTCACCTCCTCCTACCTCATGACCAAGGTAGATCACTTTGCTCTGACCAATTTGGCATTTGCTTACCTTTATGGTCAGATGGGTCTGATCAGGAGCCTGCAATACATATCCTAAGTGATCAATATGTTCTTTCCAAGTAGGGCTGAACACTGCAATGTCATACAAGTATGCGATGCAGAAGTCCTCCATCCCATTCAGAACTTGATTGACTATCCTTTGGAATGAAGCAGGTGAATTCTTTAATCCAAAAGGCATAACCGTAAACTGGTAGAGGCCTGCTGGGGTTGAAAATGCAGTTTTCTTCTTGGCATGGTCTGTCAGGGCTATTTGCTAATAGCCTGACGTCAGATTAAATGTACTGAGGTACCTGGCTGCACCAAGTTTATCCACCAGTTCATCTGTCCTTGGTAAAGGATGGGCATCAGTCTTTGTGAATGCATTTAGCACTCTATAGTCCACACAGAATCTCAACTTCTTGGATCTTGCTTTGGTACTAGAGCAACTGGACTAGACCATGGACTTGTAGATGGCTCTATAACCCCAAGATCAAGCATCTTGTTGACCTCTTCCTTTATTTGAGTTCTTAAATGTTCTGACATTCTGTAAACTCTGCTTTTCACAGGTAAACAGTCCCCAGTTAGAATTGCATGCTGGCCCCAAGGGGGTCAAGCCTAGTGAAAGTGAAAACAGGGAGGCAAACTGATTTAACAGAAATGGGCACTCCTCTGTTGTTCAGATGTCAGATTAAAATAGAGAGTAACTCCTTCCATTTTCTCATCCAAAGGTTGGCCTCTGAGTAGGTCAGGTAGAGGTTCACTCTCCTCCTCCTCTTGAGCTGAAGCTAGAAGCAAAGCTCCCACTTCTGGTCTCGAGACATATACCTTCAAACGGTTGGTGTGAAAGACTCTGGGAGCCTCCTTAGGTCTGCCTAAATCCACCAGATAGTTCACCTCTCCAAGTTTCCCCACAACCTTGAAGGGTCCTATCCATTTGTCCTGCAAGGCCCTCTGCCTTGTTGGCACCATAATTAGTACAAGCTGTTCTTGAGCAAACTCAAATATGTTGGCCTTCTGGTCATGCCAGTGTTTGACCAGAGCCTGACCTACTTTCAAGTTATCACTAGCTTCTGCCATCTTGTGTGACATTCTCCTCCGGAGACCTATGACATAGTCAGTCACTTGGACTGGCTTGGGGAAGGAACACTCTCCAACCCCTCCTTAATCAGGGCCAAAGGACCTCTGACTGGATGGCCTTAAAGAATTTCAAAGGGACTGTTTCCAACTCCCTCCTGAGGGACTTCTCTATAAGCAACAAGTAGGCATGGCAGTAGAAGGTCCCACTTTCTTTTAAGAGGTTCCTCTAAAACACCTATCATGCTCTTCATAGTACGATTAAACCTCTCCACCAGCCCATTGGTTTGTGGATGTGAGGCTGTAGAGAACTTGTAAGTGACACCACAGTTTTTCCACATGGCTTGCATGTAGTGGGACATACAATTGGATCAACTGTCAGATATCACTTCCTTAGGAAACCCTACTCTGGTAAAAATACCAAGTAGAGCCTTAGCCACAGCATGAGCTGTAACAGTTCTCATAGGTATCACCTCGGGATACCTAGTAGCATGGTCTACTACAACCAGGATAAACGTGTTTCCTGAAAATGTGGGATGGTCAAGGGGACCAACAATGTCGATGACCACCCTCTCAAATGGGAATCCCACCACTGGGAGATGCACCAATGCTGCCACATTCTTGGCTCCACTCTTTCCAGAGGTGTGGCAAGTGTGACAGCTCCTACAGAATGTGTCAACATCTGCACCCATCTTAGGCCAGTAGAAGTATAAAGAGAGCGTTTCCTTGGTCTTTTTGAAACTTAAGTGACCAGCCAAAAGTATCTCATGGGCCAACTGTAGGAACTGGAGTCTGTTTTCTAGGGGCACTACACGTCTTTTGCAGTCCCCAGGGATAGACTCAGTCGGTTCACTGTAGAAGAGGCCACTTTCCCAGTACAACTTATGCTTCCCAGGCTCTTGCCCATCGAGCTGAGAAGCTGCCTGTAGGCAAAGACCTTCACGAGTAGGACACACTCTTTGTCCTCTGCTGAAGTCTGCCCTGTTGGTTCCACCTTCTGCCAGTATAGACTGCAGCTCAGGATGGTCAACAGGATCCAGATCTCCAACTAGAATAATGTCTTCTTCCAGATCTGATTCCTCAGAGACTGGATCAACCACACAGGGTTGTACCTCACACTCAGCCTAAGCAGGTGGAGGAGTCACAGGTGTGACTTTGGACAATCTTGGGGATGTCCTTGTTGGTAACACAGGGATGCTATCTGCTTTCTTCTTGCTGATCTTAGGTTTCCCCTTTGCCTCTTTCTTTCCTGAAATAACAGTGAGAAATTCATGTGGACTGGGGGTGTTAGCTTCCTCTATTAAGTCCCCTGGAGAGCCCCTCAAGGTACTCTCCCTTGCAGACCCAGAGAGCTCCTGTCTCCTTTTACTGGGAGGCCTGGGGGTACTAGACACAACTCCAAGAGGTTTCAGGTCATTACCCAACAGGACTCTCCCAGGTACTTCACTGTGCACACTAATAGGTATCTTGACAGTCATGTCATTGCATTGGATGAGAGCTGATAACTGGGGAAGCATTTGCACAAGGTCTCCAGCTAACTTGGTTAGGTGTTTGAGTGCCTTAGCAACATCCTCTACCTTGAAACATGATTCATCAACCACAGTTATACTGGCTCCAGTGTCTCTGATGGCAGGGGGTTCCTGGCCATTCACAAGAACACTATCTTTATAATGCTCTTTAGTTCTATCTGGGATGGAATCATAGACATCTAAATTATGTTGTTCCCACAAACCCAGGTACACAAATGAAACACTAGCGGAGACTCTCATGGGTTCATCAGCCAGTAGGTGAAAGTTTCCATTTGCCATAGGTACTTCTTCCTCTGGAGAGAAGGCTAAGGAGATAATGTGGACCTCTGAAGGTTTACCCTCACATCTGGGATCCCCTCTCACATAGTCAGTTCGCCTACAAACATAACATTTCCCAAATGTTTTGATGAATGGGGGCATGTTCTGACCTCCTTCTGGTTTGGGTCCAGAAGGTACACTAGCCTGTTTTTGAGACGTCAACACATGTGGCATGAGTGTTCGGGTGTGGACAGATAATTTGTTTGGCAAACGTTCTGAACTTTCATGACTGAGGTCAAACATTTCATAGGAAACACTTCTTCATGCCGCCATGTTTAAGGTCATGTAACAACTACATAGAGGCAGTGTAATTGTATTTATTTATTTTTAAGTCTAGGTATATTTCATGCCAGTGAAAAGATTCAGTGTTGATGTTTTAATTATTAACATTTAACTTATTTTAAAAATGCTATACGCGCCTGTCAAGAGGAGCATGTTATTTGATAAGAATTTGACAAACATCCCGTTCCACTATGACACATTTTCTCCAGTGTAACCATTTATGGTTTATTTACACACAATGATTCCGACAGAGGTACATTTTATGAAACTATTTTAAATAATGAGATCAATGGGGTGAAAATTATCTGGAGATGAAAAGTCTGTATCCTGTGAATGAAGCACATGCTGTGGTTTCTATAACAAGTGAATTATTCAGAAATTAAATTAAGCACCTAAGCACATGTACGGTAATAAAAAATGTTTTGGATAATGGCCAATTTTTCTGCTCTGAGAGGTAAATAATTTGCGTCTGTTTTAATGATGACGTGGTGTGCCTTTTGTGATTGGTGCATTCGGTTAGATGAACTTAAAGTGTGCCCTTCATTAGAAGACTCTCATATTGAGATGAATTTGATGCGTTCTTTCTAAGTCCTTCAATTAGTTGATCAAATTAATTGGACTTTTGAAAACTGTTTAGAATGAGCTATAAATAGAAGTCTATTATGTCTACCACTTGTACATCATCAAGATGGATCTCTGAAAAGGGAGACATCCTGGCCAATTGTTTCCACTTTTGTTATAGCACATTATACTAAAGAAGAAGTGGCCAGCTAAATTAAGAATTGGTATGAAGCTTTGTTGAACAAGTACACAGAGAGTGCTGCCCTTTTCTAGTAAGTTCTGCAATAAATTGAAAAATGGTCTCCTTGAGGCAAACTCAGAATGCCACTGTACTAGAGAGAAACCATCCTTGTAACCTGTGGGCAGAAAACCCATGCATACACATTGTGGTGCAGAGCTCGAGCAGGGCACACATGATTGGTTTAAGGGCTGCCTGAGTCAACACCATCCCTGCTCCGTTCTCTGTAGAAAAAAAAGGGGAAATGGTCACAGTACTGAACACCACTTAATTAGCCACAGGTGCGGCAACCATAACCAATTGTTATGCACTTGTACTAATCCTTGTGCTGTTCCTAAAATCGTGTTGTAGTTATATTGAGCCCAAACTCCACAGCATAAGCCGCTAGGTTTTGTACGTCGCTTAGTTTATCCTTTAAAATTGTTAGCAGGGTTTTCCTTATGCTTATGCTGGGGTTAAAAAAAAGCAGGAAGAACAGAAGTACCACCAAAAGGCAGTGTTACTCTTAAAGTTGAAGGTGAAAGGGAGATATGCTCCCCAGCCTGGTGCTAATTTCCGGTTCCTTTTTCGTTCCGTTCTGTAGCTAAGGCACAACAGGTTTGTGGGAAGAAGAACAGGAGCTGGGACATGCAATTGTTCTGCCCCGCACGCAACACAGGTTTAACAGCCTCAACACCATGCACCCAGCTGTGTCTCCGGCTCTGTTTTTGCTTTTACACGTTACATGATGTGTGACTGTTTTTGAAAACGATGAGTGTCACTCACAGAATGTATTATCGCTCGTCTCGGTTGGAGAACAAAGAAATCACCAATGTAGCTGGTCTCAGGGCACAAGAAGGAACACAGGAAAACCACCTTCAGTGACCGTCACTGTCACATAGTGACACAGGGGCACCCAAGTCATGCAAACAGATGCAACATTCTCTTTGGCTGCCCAGCTGCTGGGATGGCAAAATTCAGTAAAAAGGTGCTTTGCAGTGCAAGCTAAGATTCCCCAAAGTTTGGAAGAAAAATCTGATGCAAGGACACTCCTGCACAGGCGCCAAGGTTCCAGCTGGGCAGTCCAGTGGATGGCCCAGGAAGACGCTGCTTAAGCTGTGCTCCACTGGAAAAAGTCATGTTAGGATGTTGAAACAAAATCAAAAGGTTCGAGGGGGTCCACAAATATAGAATGAAAGTTGCCTTTAGAGAAATGTTCCCAAAAATGGACTGATTTCCTCTAATCAATCCTGAGTTTGTTTGCAGCTTACTTCTCTATCACACACATTCTCACCTGATCCACACTCTCCCACATCCAGCATGCTCTCCACATCCAGGGCGGACACAATTTATAGTGTGGCTTTCTCTCCCTGCATAACTGAAAATGAGACAAACCTGCTGTGTATGTGTAAAGAACCTATGCTCCACCATCCCGCTCAACAGCACCTCTTCCCAATCCTCAACATTCACACAAGCCCACCTGATGCAGTCCTTGATAACTTTGTTATAGCGTTCTGCCACCACATTCACCTGGGGATGATAGATAGCAGTAGACGTGTGTTGTATACCATTCTCCATAAGATAACTACACATTTCTCTCTATTTAAATTGGACACTGTTATCAGTCAATAATTCACATGAGCATCCCTATCTCCTGAACACCTGCTCCATAAATCCAATAACATCTTTCATCATAATGGATTGTGTTATCTTCACCTCCACCCGGAAAACATCCACTAAAACAATGCAGTACTTGTCAGTAGCCCTAGCATGACTAGGTACGACAATGTTCATGCCTACCCTTTCCCAGGGCATTTCTGGCACATTCACTAGTGTCATGGGACACTCCCTTAGCAACAGACTCTTCTCACTCATGATACATGGAACACAGCTCCACACAACTCTCTCCACCTCAAGATCTTACCCAGCCAACCAGCATTCTGCTCTCACTGCCTATTTTGTTTTTGTGATGTCCCTCATGGGCTACCACAAATATTATGCTCTACACTCCAAAAGGGGTACCACTCTGTCACACTTTAACAAGTAACCCCTCTCAACATGCAACCCATCCCTCACCATGCACATCCCTTCTAAACTGGTACCACACACTACTTCTTCATTAACTCCTCTCCTTTCTCCACCATTCTCCCAATCCTCTTTTGTCACTGTCTTTTTCTCAACATAGAATACAAAATCTTCCTCATCCTCTCGTCTACCTTTCCTCACTGTCTACTCACATGATGGGACACAATCAGCCGGAATGTTCCTTTTCCCCGGTACATATTCCACATCAAATTGGCACTGTTGGAGAGTGTTGAGAAGAAGCTAGTGCTTTTCTTCATTCACAAGCTTCCCAAGCACTTTAGAATTAGGCAAGACTTTTGTAAACTGTTTTCTAAGCACTACAAGAGTCCAGGGGGGTGGAGGGTCACAAAATGAAGATAGTTAGTATTTAAATATAAGGTGCAAATAACAATTAGCTGACAACACCTGTAAATGTTATTCTGTGTAGTTTTAAAATCTCAAAGCAGGCTCTCCGCAAAAAAGGAATGTGGCCTGCGCTAAAAATGAATCGCACAGCTCTTGAAGTGTTGCGTCACTGAGGCTAGGGCTAGCAGAGAGCACGAGGTACTCAGTAGCTGTGTCTTGTCCGTCAAAAAACCCAGGCAGGCTGGGGCTCATACATACAATGCGGAATAACGTTAAAACAGAGTCTTAAGGAGAATTACTGGACTAGATAAAAGATAATTATATTGAGTCGAGTGTGGAGATTATGGTGGGAAGGTGTGTTTATATAAACATTTTCATAATATAGCAAAATTATGAAAAATGAAGCGACAATGTATTTTTGCATAGGCTAGCATTATGTTAAATTGCTTGTCCCAAACGGAACCCCGGCCATGCAAGAAGGGAGACTGCAGCATCCCTTTAAAGGATGAAGAACAGTTTTGGATGAGCTATGCCGGTATCCAGTGACCAAGTCAAACAGTATATAAGGCGCCTGCTTGGCATTAGTCTGCAGGAGCCAGCCACGGAAGACAGAATGCTGGTTGGGGGCAGAGTCCTCTGCCCCGCCTATCCTCATCTTTGTACAGATTAAAGTTTGTTATCCTTGAAAGATGACTCTTGGTCTTAATTCCCTAGAGGGATGAACTTGAATTTAGTGTGAGTGTGATTAGCGGGTACCCCAAAATATTTAAGAGGTAGCTCTGTAACTTGAGCTACCTTTCAGTGGGGGCATTGACATGATCTCACTCTTCTCCCGCAGTTTGCGAAGCCCAGACCTAGTCACCAGGAAAACAGCCACGCTCATCTATAGTGATCAGTCCCCTTAATGAAAAACCCCATGCATATTGAGAGACTTTAGTAGGAGCCATTTTAAAAAGAAATCCTCTCCGCTCACTGAAGCAGCGCGTGGCTCCAGAATGACAGGCCTGCTTCGTAATGGAGAAAACTCAAGTGAACAACGCCCACGTGATTATAATCTTGCCAGTGATAACAACATGGGAACATGTATGTATGATATAGTGAACTGAATGGTATTATGGTGATGTGAATGTTATTATGGTGATGAGAACTAAATATTTCGTGATGTATTTGTGGTGATGTATTATGGAATAGGACTTTTGGTGATAGGGAATAGATTGTTTAGGATAGATTGGATAGGATTTCAGGTGATGTGTTAAGGAGTAGATTGGATAGGAGGTGGGTTATGCATTGAAATTGTCACATATTTTTGTTTTTCTACTTTTTATAATGGAAAAAGAGAACCTCAGCTTAAAAGGACTGGGAAGTGGGGAATCATCAGTCTTAGTAGGTTGAGAAGGTAGTACCATGCATTATTCCTTTATGACCATGAAAACAATGGGATTCTCAGTATATAAAAAAAAATGCTTGGAAGGTGGTATTACAAAGTAGATAAAGAAAAACAATAGAGGCTCAGTAAGGAATGGGCCTCAATTTGAGTCAATTCTTTTTACATTTTCTCTTGCTGTCTTTTGTGGTAAAAAAGGAAGGAAGGTGGATGAGTCGCAGTGTGTGTGTATGTGTGAAATCAAAGTGGAGACAGTGTAAAGAAGGTGGGGACAAAGTGGGTTGATCTGTATTTTTGTGTAAAAAGCTGAAGCATGCAACAGGGTCTAAGTGAAGTATTAGGGAAGCACACAACATTATGGAGGAACAAACGCCAATAAATCACATGCATAGGGTTCTGCCACTGTATTGTGACAGAATAAATAAACAATGGATCTTAGAAGCAACGGAAGGGGGGACATCCTGCTCCTGGCCAGAGCAGGGTTCCATGACAGAAATATGCTAGAAAAAAAGTCAATCTTTATAGCAGCAAAATATGAAGGGAACAAGTCCCAAAATGAGAAAAGAGATTCTAGATCTTTGGCAATCAGTTGAGGATGTGGAAGATCAGGAAGGTGAAAAGGAGATCCAATGTAAGGGGATATATCCCGTAACGCCTAAACCTGCAATAGGCTATGCAAACCCAGTCTATAGGCCTCCAGTGGTAGAGAGTGTGTCAACAGGATTATCAGGATTAACAACTAGAGGGGGGGACTCAAGAGCTTTTGCGTCTCCATATAGCCCATCCACAAGCGCTAATATGCCTGTAGCATTGGTGTACGCAGAGGGTCCACAAGTAGAATTAGACCACAAGTTAAGAGCATTGCGGGAAAGGTTAGTCAGGTTACAAGAACCTGAAGAAGTATCACCAGAAATAAGGGTAGCGGTGCAGAAAATAGGGGATTGGAAGTCAGGAAGTTTTCTGTTTATTGCCTAGGGCAATAAGAAATGTTTGTGTTGAAAAAGATGATGGGCAGAGGTTATGGACGTTCCTGGGACAAGAAGTAGAACAAGCAAGGGATAATGGAGGGAAAGATAAAGGTTGTAGAAATTATGAAGAGGCAGGGCAAGAAAGAAATCAAGGACAGGAGGCTGTGAGTAGTACAAGATCAGAAGAGAAAAGGAGAAGAAGACAAAATAGATATGCAGATGGCTCGTATACATAAAGGAGTAGGGATAACACAGTACGCGCCATGGGCTCAAATGGACAAAAATAATTTGATTAAAGCTCTCCCCCAGCTTATAGCCAGAGCTACTAAATGGATATATGAATTTGAAAAACAAACAGCAGGGGTAGCCCTAGCACTAGAAGGTTTTAAGAGTTTACTGTTCACCATAGTTGGGGACCATGCTGGGGACATATGGGCAAGAGCTGGGGTAAGTCCTGCAGATAATGAACACGATGGAGCAGCCTTTTATGAGGTAAGGGTAAGGTTATTGGCTGCCCTACGAAGGATGTACCCAGATACCCCTGACTTACATTCTTTAATGCAGTGCACAATGGGTGATGACGAGGACCCAATTAGGTTTATTCTTAAATTACAGGGAATGTGGAGAGTTGAGACAATACCATTTTTCTATTTTGTTGTAAAAAGGAGACTACCAAAAGAGGTCCAAAAGGCACTAGATAAAATTGCGAGAATTGAAGCCAAAGGGTGGGCAGAGATAAAAAGTATAATAGTCCACAATTGGAAGGGAATCAAGGAGCGGGACAGGGAGACAGTCAGAAGTGGCAAACTGACGAGGCAAAGCTAGTGGGAAAGAATCTAAATAAGGTTGTGGTCCAAGCACCAGTGACGGCACCGGCTCAGGGGGAAAGGACAGGAGACACTAAACAAATTGGGAATGCTACAATTGTGGCACTATGGGGTGAAGGAGGACAGGAACTATGGGGGTGGGGGACAGTACTCCAAACCCCAGTGGCAGTATGAAGGAGCACCAAGGGGAAGAGAAAGATTTCAAGGAGCAAGAGCAGGAGGCTTTGGGGGCATAGGGCCTGGGGAGGAGGATTGGGAACATAACAGTGCAGGTATTGCACGAAATGGGGGCATTTCACAAGGGAGTGCAGGATCAGGCCTGGGATGAGATTTAATTATGGGCCATCACCTCCAGGGAAGGGATTCTAAGGGCCTCAAGGAAGGAGACAACAGCAATTTGGCAAAGGTGTAAACATCAATTCCCTTATGGGACTGGCAGGTAAGGGCAAAATGGGCATCAACTACAGCATGGCGAGGGAACACAGTTTAACAGGATGACAGGAAGAACAGGCGCCCCATTCCAAGGAGTTGCAATGACGGGGCGGCCCTTTTTAATCCCTGGGACAAATATATATTCTGATTAGGACAGCTCACAGAAAGCACTTGCATGTCCAATCCTATTGATAACCGCACACCCTGAAGGGGAGCCCTAGGTGGAGAAGGAAATAGGAAGCAGGCAATTTATATTTATGGTACATTCAGGTGCAACTAAATCATGCATTATGGAGGGGAACTTTCCATTATCAGGTAAAACTCTTTACAGGCATGGATTCTCTGGGGCTATTTCTACAGTTCCATACACTGAGGAGTTGGATATAAACGTGGGAGGGGCGGTAGTACGAGCCCCCTTATTATAGTCAGAGAGTTCCCCTGTGAACTTGTTGGGTAGGGATCTGCTCAGTACACTAAACGTAACTATATCATTCACAGATCAAGGGGTATTGTGTCCCACTCCAGGTGTGTGTGTAATTTGATCAATGGTAATAATCAATGCAATAGCAAGGGAGTCATTAGTACATGGGGTTCCTGTGGTCTCAGATACATTTTTCTATGGTATTAGAGGTATTTGTAAAAACAGTGCCTCCAATTGCGACAACTTGTTGGCAAGTACCTACAGTTTTTATATTCCAACCCATGTTTCCTCCCGAGATGGTAGCAGGGACAATATTGTCATTAGATTTACAAGGGGTAGTAGTGTCAGACAAAAGATCAGTCCTGATTGGAACAGACAAGAACGGGTGCCAGTGGCGCACTATATTATGTATAGACCTGACAGTGTAATTAAAGAAAATGACTGACAAGTTATTTGAGGACAGTAAGCAAAATGGGGAGATTATTTTGGGGATCTGCATCCCCTGTGATATCATGGTGCAGTATAGGGAGGTACAGTGACCCCTGATGGCAGTGGTGATCTGATCGTTTTTAATTTTTGAGGAGGGCATGCGATATGTGCCAGCACAATTATGGACTGTTAATCCACATGATGTTGGGTTACTGAGAGATGTGACCCCAGTACAAATTACATTGAAGTCAAGTGCTTAGCTCAATCATCCAGTATGTGGATAATCAGTTGCTATGTAGTGAAAATGAACATCATTGCAGGAGGGATTCTGTTGCATTATTGCGATTGCTGGCTCACAAAGGGTACACAGCAGATAAAAAGAACCTACAATACTGCCAACAGGAAGAACTATACTTGGGACAACTCATTTTTTGTGAACAGGTACAATATTACCAGATAGGGCGGTGGAAGCACGCACCACCCCTAGGCCCAGTACTGTGAAGGAAATGTAACAATTTTTTTGGCTTATGTAATTATTGTAGGGCATGGATGCTAGACTACACAGTCTACACAAGGCCACTGTTAAAAAGTCTCAGGGAAGGACAGAGGACTTAAAAGTACATTTGAATGGACTGACAAAATGACTAGACAATTTGAGGACTTAGTCTATTTGCAAGGCCCCTGTTTTAGCAACTCTGGATTATTTACAGGAGTTTTATTTATTTTCCAACTCTGATGAACGGATCATGCATTGACGGAAGGAGATATACTATGTGTTGATGGGTCATAAATAATTGACATGGGGACAGGATGGAACCAAACAGGGGTGGTAGTGGGGCACGGTAAAGGGGAGAAAAGAAATTGACAACCACCCCTGTTGAAAGCAAGACCATGGTTCTATACACAGCATTGCCCATATTACAACTGGACTATAATTATCTGGGGAACTGATCAGCCCCAGGTTTAAAGGTCCATATGAGGTGGCGTTCTGTAATCCTCTCGCCATCCATATGAAGGAGTTAGATATTGGGTGCATCTCTCTGATGTCTGAAGAGCACCTGAGACAAGGTAAAGTTTAGTAAGGGCATAGCCAAAGTGACATTTGTGAGGATCCATGCCTGTGTGGTGTGCAGTGGCACACGCCTGATTTTGTCATGTTTCTTTCTTGTTCATTTTTTAATTTTTTATAGTTTTTTCTTTTTTATCTTTTTTCAATTTGTTTTAAAAAAAATGTAAGGTCCAGAACCAGTCGGCCCTGGTGGAAAAAGAGTCTCTCTTTCTCCCTCTACCTCTCCCTTTCTCTTTCTTTCTCCCTCTATTTCTCTCTCTCTTCATTTCTCTCACTCTCTCACTCTTCTTTCTCTTTCTCTCCCTTTCTCACTCTCTCTCTTTCCTTCTCTCTCTCGCTTTCTCGATAACCTTTTTTTATCCGCTCCATGAATCAGCAAAGATGACTGACCAACCTCTCTGTTATGTAGGGATAAGATTAAAAAAAGTATTTTTTTTCTAGGAAGTTAGGAAGTATGTATTATATAAAGTACTATGTTGTTTTGTTTGACATTGGTTGTGGTTGTTGGAGTGGATGAAGGTATGTCTGGTATATGGGGTCGCCATATAAAAAAGGGGATGGACAGTTGGGGAAAAAATGCTAAAATCAATGTCTAAAAAAAGGAAATACCAAATGGCTCACTTTTTTCCAGCTACCCCTACACGTTTTCCTAGACAAATGAAATGTATGATTTATATAAGGGGTTGGGCTTTGACCCTATTTCTGACATCCAGCATTTAGAAATATATTGAACAGCTGGTACTCTGGTACTCTGATATGCGCATTACAGGAAGGAATATAATCAATGAACGTTGTCACGTGTGTGCACTTATCCCACACAAATCAGGGGCTCCTAGGGTTTTAGTTCCACATCCAGTCCCAATTACAGAGGCACAATGCTTGGTACATCTTGCACTATAGGGATAAAGGGCACATTCCAGGAACACAGCACGCAGTTAAGGAGCATTGATCCATACCCAGCGTTATGAAATAGCAACACAAAATAATGCCAGTGTCTACAAGTACCATATTGTTCCTTGGGAGGTTACTCAAATGACAATGACAAATGGCAGGGCACTACAGTGATGAGCCCGCCAGATGGGCTGATCGATACATTGGAGAAGCAATATCAAAAATAGAGATAATGGCCCTTATTCACAGAATGTTTTCCAATGGGGTTTTTCTATTATAAAAGGCTTCTGTGAATTAGGCTCTATGTGTGCGCAAATATGGTCACAACACATCACAAGGCTGACATGGATTGCAACAATGAATAAGCCAGTGTGAATACATAGAGGTGCAGACTCAATGAAGAAACAGTTCCTGGTGGTGCAAACACACAGTGCAACCACACTCTTGTGATCTCTGATATGATGAAAGGTACTGCAGCGGTGATGGATTACTACTGGGTTTATGTCTGACAAGCCTACCTGCACCTCCTACCATCTTGGAGGGGCAAGTGTTCACTGGTCACCCTGCACTCAGTGCTACTAGTAATCCTGGAAGAACACCTGAAGGGAGAAAACATGTCTGTTGAGGTGCCAACAGCCACTTTACCACCTAAAGAAGCAGAAAGAAGCCTGCAGATCACACAAGAATTTGGTATGCTGCCAGAAAAAGGATGATTTCAATGGCGGGGAAGAAAGAAGTCTGAAACTGTCTCAAAATACACTTCCACATTGCTCTTTTGTAGCTCAGCAGAGATTTTCTTTTTCATCTTTTTTGGCTCTTTGGGTACAAGCAGCTGCTGCACTTTTATACCCCCGGATGATACTGAGAATGGGTCACTATCCCACATCATTGAGGTGGTGTACAAACTAGGTGTTCAAATGAAGAAAAAAGGTGGATTTCAGAACACAGATTGCCCATCGAGTGCCTTTGATTGGGTCTCTTCATGGCTGGGGGCAGCACTAAAACTACTGGTGCCTGTGATCGTGTTCTACTTGGTTCTCTTCTGCACGTGCCAATTGGGTCTCTGATGTTGTGTTCATATAATTCCTAATAGTGCAAAGATGATGGAATCAAATGGAGGATCTAAAACACTTTGCCATACAATAAACATCGAAACTCAAACTAATATTTCTGGAGTTGTAGATATGTTGGGTGGGGATGAGTTTGTTACTGTAGAAGTAACTAAATGGGGGAATGTTGGGTAGGAACTAGTGCTTTTCTTCATTCCCAAACTTCCCAAGCACTTTAGAATTAGTCAAGACTTTTGTTAAATGTTTTCTACGCACTACAAGTGTCCAGGGGGGAGAAGAGTCACTAAATGAAGATAGGTTTCCCCCACAACCACTGCTCACTACACTGTAAAGTATAGTGAGCGGGGTGTTGCGGGGGACACCACCGCAGCCCCTGTTTTTTTTTGGGGTGTGCTGCGGGGGTGTCCCCCACAACAACACGCTCACTATACCACACAGCATAGTGAGCAGGGTGTTGCGGGGGACACACCCACAGCCCCCACAGTCTTTTTTTTAATACTTACCTACAATGCTACCACCAAAGGTTCGAACTTTTGGTGTTCGAACCTTTGGTGGTAGTATTTTTGGTACTTTTTGTACGGGCTGACCTTTTTTTCGGTCGAATCAGTGGGGATGAGTTTGTTACTGTAGAAGTAACTAAATGGAGGAATGTTGGGAAGGAACTAGTGCTTTTCTTCATTCCCAAACTTCCCAAGCACTTTAGAATTAGTGATAACTGTTTTCTAAGCACTACAAGTGTCCAGGGGGGAGAAGGGTCACTAAATGAAGACAGTTAGTATTTAAATATAAGGTGCAAATAACCATTAGCTGAAAACACTTGTAAATGTTATTGCTGGAATCCAGGGAGCTTATGGATTTTCTGCCCGACTTGAAATCTTGAAGAGATTGGGTGGATTCTAAAGCAAACTAAATGAATTTGAATTCTTTAGTACACTCAGGATTGCTTTCGGACTGAGCGTGATTCTTTAGCAACAGCGTCATGTTCACTTTCACATCCGCAAAGTTGGGAATTAATCTTGAATAGTATTCAGCCATACCAAGAAAGGAGAACAAGGCCTTCTTATTTATCGGTTCCAGAACATTCATGATGTTGTTGGCAAGCTTCTCCTTCACATTTACCCCATCAGCCATCACAGTGTGTCCTAGGTATTCTACTTGTTTCTGGTTGAATTTACACTTTTCTTTGCTTAGCATTAGACCATGTTCCACCGGATCTACGTGATCCGACCGCGGATTATTTTCCCGCGGGCGGAAAGTTTGCATGTGAAATGTACGAACCACTGACTTTTTGTACGGTTGGACCTTTTTTTCAGTCCAATCGTACAATTCCGTTCCACCAGCATATTCATTGCCTTGTAAAGTCCCTTATCATGCGTTTGCTTTCCAGACCAAATACCATGATGTCGTTCGGTTATGAAAGACATTACCAGAGTCTCATTCCTAAAAATCTCATGCATTATCCTCTGAAACAAAGAGGCAGCTGACACAAGACCTAAGGGCATCTGTAAAAACAGAAGAAGCCCCTCCAGTGTGATAAAGGCCATACGTTGTTTGATTCCTTATGTAGTTTAATTTGGTGACACACAATAGTTAAGTCTAAAGTTGAAAACACACTGGCACCATTCATCATTGAAATTGTCTCTGAAATATTAGGAAGTGGGTGACGCGGAAGTATCACACACCTATTCACAGCAATAACTGCTTCCTCTGCTTCCTCATAAAAGTCATCCACCATATGTACGGATGGTGCCAGACCTGCAGCAATTAGTCAAATGTCCCTTCTTTTGGCACTTCAAACACCTGACTTCAAGGGCTGAGCAGGTTTTACTATTAGCAACATGACCCACAGCGTCAGACCGAAAAGCATCTCTGAGTACTTGAAGCCCTAGAAGAAAACAATTTGGGATTAGTATTTGTTTTTTTTTTTGCATTGCCTCCTTTCATTTTGGTTAAGAGTTTTCCACCAGAGACTGCTCCAGCCAACTCAGATGTACCAAGCCTATTTTTTCCTCCGGCAGCTTAACTTGTTGGACTTTCTTTTCCAGAGTTTTTACACATCTAATGGTATGCTCAACTTCTTTTGCAACGTGTAGTTCCTCATCCAGAGGCGGGTCACCTCTGAACCAGACTTCTTCTCTAATCTTGCCGTTTTAACACTCGAGCATAAACTGATCGCTCAGGCTCTCATATGTTGTCTGGACAAAATTGCATTTTCTAGCCAGATCCTTTTTCTAAATGTGTACTTAACTAATATGATACTTATCTTGCATTCATAAGGCTTGCCCCATCTGCAATGCAATGGAATGCAATGCATTTCTCATATTCATTTTCGGGTAAATCAGGTAGATCATCGAACTGTTCCTCTCTGGGTGTGCCAAGATAATGCATCAACAAAGACTGTTTTGTTCCGTCCCATAATTTGCATGGATCTATGTGATCACTGCGCCGCCCGTAACTGCGCCGGCGAAAATGTCGAAGCCAATTACGGAGCAGCAATGTGATCAGATATATAACTTCTGCGTGCCTGCCCCGGCCCGCAATCCCAAAAACCTCACCCCGCACCCCACCACTTCCCTTTACTGTGGCACACTCCTCTGTGTGCCACTGACATCATTGTACCCCAGTGGCATCAGCTTCTCCCACTTACGTGTGGTGGTGCTGACGCTGCAGGGTCCTTTTTTTGTATCTTATCCCTGCTTACTGTAATTACTGCACCCACGGAGAGCGAGGCACACCCCCGCAACCCAGGCTCTGCTTGTGCACAGTAATGGGGGACCTGATTTTCGTACCGTGCTCAGGTGCAGTTTTAGTAAAGGCGCCACAATTGCACGACATTATGGTACGATTCCATTTGCACCACACACAGCTGCTGCATAGTGCTCAAAATACTTTTTACAGCATTTCCAGGGAACAGGCAGTTCACCTGGGGTAGGCAGAAATACGATGGTGGTGGTAAGTTCTGCATTATTTGAGGAACTGGGTGCCAATCACTAAAAGATATTGTGCTTCGATTTCTTATCCTAGGATGGATATACCAGATACATATATTTTGTGTTGAATCCTTTTATTGTTTGCATGTTATGTACAATTAAACGTTTCCTTTTTTTTCCTTTGGTTGCAGATTGTTACAAGTGAGATGCAGTTATGTGCACATAAATTGCTCCTACTCCTATATTGTGCTTAGTCCATTCTCTAATCCAGCGCCTTTACTGATTTCAGTTGATTCTCCTTTTCTTTTGGTTCAGCGCATTTACTAACATCCACAGCAAATATTTCCTATATTTGTGGAGCGCTTTACGTGATGTGTCCGACTCCTATCGTCTGCAGCACTCCCACGGCATGCTGCAGCCTTTGTGTTGCGTTGCTTGGCAACCTGTTTACTATTGAATGTGACGCCTCAAATGTCATTTGGTGCCTTCCTCTAACATCACTCTGTCGTGCGCAAAAATTCCCATGTGCGAGCATTCACTTATAACAGACTTCCCTTTTCCTCATCTAAATATATACATATATTTTAAGGAGTCTCTGCACAACCTGGGCACTATCTGGGACATTATTAAAAGGATTGCTGCGCCCTTACCATCGAGCGCGTCCTGTTGATGGATCAGGTGATCCCTTGGACTCAGAGGATACTTCAGCCTTGGATACACATGGTCCGGGCTGGTCGATGCTCGTCGCCAAATGAGAGTAGTGGGGTTGAGCGAAGAGGTAGTAAAGGTACATTGTGTTTCATGTAAATCTTCGTAGAGCCCACCACCAGCGCAGCGTCCATCCATGCAGTATTCCCTCATTCTCTCGACAGCCGTACCTGCCATTCTGGAACACTCATGATCTCAGCCTTCCACTTCACAACACAGGAAACCTGCACATTCAGCCACACTGCAGTGTACTTTGTTCCAATGGTTCTCCCCACCTTATGCATAGTCACAGTGACCAGAGCCATGCACGGCTGGCTTTTGGCCATGCGAGGGGTGTCAGAAGGAGCAGTCAGGAGACATTGGTCCTGATTTACAGAAACATTTTACAATGGCAAAATCCCATTGGAAAATGCTTTGTAAATCAGTAAAATTGGGCCTCATTACAAGCTTGCCGGTTCGGAAACAATGGTACCGGTAAGCTTGCTGGTACTGTTGTTTCTGGAACGGCAAACTGAATGTACTGCGGGCCAGTGCTGTCCCGCCCATCAGGAACGACCTGGTGGGGCTGAACGGCACCCGCCCTCAGACCTTGACAGTAGCACCGGCATCATTTTTATCTTCGGTGGGAGTCCCCTGGACTCCCAGCCCAGTCTCCAGTTTGTCTGTGAGAGCAGGAAGTGAGGGAGGAGTCCAAAACTCCCCAACCCAATGTCTTATGCCTTACTTGAATGGGGACAAATCCCAGTGGGGGGTCTGGCCATCTTGATTGTCCTGTAAAATGCGGGGAGAGAATACAGAGGTTGTGCTGTAATTCCTGATAAATACTGCAAACCAGCAAGCTGAAGACATGTCAAGCATTGGAACTTAAACCAAAGAAGATGGTGAAGGAAAATCGGCAGAGACGATTTCCAGCGACTGGAGAGCCTGCTCTGTAACCAGAGCCTGCTGCAGCCCTTCCTTCCAATCGACGTGGGGACTCCGAAAACAACAACCCCGACCCAGAGCCTGGTGAGACCCACTAGAATCAAGTACACCTGCATTTTGAGAAATCCCACGTGTTGCTTCAACCTTGCGTTGTTGCAATACCCCAATACCCTGGGACCTCAAGCCATTGTGCGGTTCACGGTCTTCTAAATTCTGAATCTCGCTGAAACTTTGTGGGCACCCTGGTGGATCTCCAGAGACATGAAATGAGTCAGAAAATTCACCTCAACAGGATGCTGGACCTTTGTAACGACGAGAATTCAACCACAATTTTCTGTCTTCTTCTGTGCTCCTTGAAAAGGCAGCAAATCTGCAGAACTGCATTCAGCTGTGAAGGAAACGTTGCCTAGAGACTTCTTCATTGATCCCTGCTGCATAGTCCCTTGTGAGGGCTTGTTTTCAGTCACCACAACAAGGAATACACTGACCGGGTATTTGGCTGCAGACCCTAAAGTTCTCCTGCTGTAAAATCTTCTTCAATGCTGAGTTGAAGGGTTCTGGTGAGGAGGGCGTTTGTTCACCCCCCTCTCCTTCTCCTGCCTCTACTTTAATTCCTGTCATGCCCCCTGAAATGTCCATGGAACTACATAAAAGTCAACTCCTGTGGAAACACAATTTGAAGAACTGGGAAAGTGAGAAAAAGTATAACATGTCTGTAAAAGACAGGTTTCTGGATCCTTCTTCTTTTTCAGGTTCTTCTACGTCTGCAGCTTCCAGGTTCCCAGAATTGGTGAGTCAGTATGATATGAAGTGTGAAATTGTTGTATGGCTGAAAACTTTTTGTCTCACTTGTAAAAGGTTTGGTCTGTGTGAGAGTGCTAGAATACCCTGGGCTCTTTTTACACTTCCCAAGAGAGACTACCAAGTGCTCTTGGATTTGCATGAATTAGAAAAAAGTAACTGGTATAGGGTAAAAGAAGCTCTCATAGATAGACATAAGAAGAACGCTTCTCCATATCTAAACCCCTTAAGGGACTCTGAGAACAGAAGTAGGTCAAAAGGTTATATCTCCTTATCTTTTAAGAAATCTGTCAATACTGAGTTTAGCAGAAAAGCTGTAGCTGTTGGCTCAGCTGAGCCCCCTTGTAAAAAGCTGTAGGCTCTTAACCTTGAAGTGGGAGAGGTCCCCTTAGGAGACCCCTCCTTAGAGATAAAGTCATTTACTGCCACTCTGAAGGACACTTGGGTGTAGCACCCATAACTTCAAATAGGGATACAGCCCCTAGGCCCACAAAGCTAGAGGTCACTCCTGCGACCCCACCTTTAGCTGCTGCTAAGGTGATAGAGCCTTTTGAAAAAACGCATGTAATGGAAGTGGTTCAACTAGTTCCCAGAATCTTAAAAACCTCTGTCCTAGTACCAATATTGTGTAATACCATTAACCAGGTCACTGGTTTGTGACCCCACCGTGAGTTAACACTGAGGTGAAAGAACCTCTTGAAAACCCACGTAGAGTCGAAGTGGGTCACCGTGTGGATACAAACGTAAGTGTTCCTGTCCAACTTATAACACTGTGTTAAAACGTTGCTGAAGTCACTCTGAAACCTCACAGACAGTGGAATCTCGACTCCCTGCTGTGGAGGCAATTCCTAGGGCTGACGTGAACCTTGGTGTTCATGTCACACACCCTCTGTGGTGTATGTCCTTCAGTTAAACCTGTAGTGGCTGAACCACTTGAAAACCCACTTACAGTGGAAGTGGTTGATAAAACTCTGAACATGGATACACCTGAAAACCCACTTGCAGTGGAGGTGATCAAGATGGATGTGAAAAGCTTAGGTGTTTTTAACAAACCTAAGAGGACAAGGAGTTTCCTTGACCCCAAGGTAGGAATTGAGTTTTCTCCTTTAGTTCAGAGTGCCCAGAATGAAACTTCCAGGCTGAAAAAACTGAAAACCAAAAAGAGTTATAAGAAACCTAATAATAGCTTTCTTACTAGGCCTTCTAATAAAAAGCCTGTGTCTCCACTACTCCTACAGGAGAGATGGATAGGTGTTCTGACAAGGCTTTGGTCTTTGTTTCAAGAGACAACTCTAAAATTATGGGATCCTCGACAGAGAAGCCTATTGTAAGTCCTAATGTTAGCAGGGAAACCTCTAAAAAAGGCAAATCTAAAACTAGACTATTAGGGAAATGTTGGTCTAAACCATGCTCTACCATTTCAGTTCCAATTCTAAAGTCTTTGACCCACACTGCTTCTGAGGAAGGGGTGGATAGACAAGTTGGAAACCTAACTAGGCCTTTGAGGACTGTTAATCCTCAAAGCTGGTGGACATCCAGAAAAAATATGTCTAAGGCTAATATATGCTGAAGACTCCCTGGTAAATCCTAGTGTTAGAAGAGACATCCCTAACGAAGGTAAAAACAGATCTAAGAGGAAGTGGAAGAATGTACAATGCTTTGCCACAACCCCTCCAACTAGGATACCTGTGACCCAACCTGCTCCTGTGAGAGAGGTGGTGAGGAATCATGGAGACCCCTCTAGGTCTGAGGGATTTCTTTATAAGAACACTTTTAAAAAAGCCTATTGTAGGTTCAGAAGTTTTCACAACTTCTGAGGGACTGTTAAATCAGATCCCCTATACATTAGACAAGAGCAAAGTGCCCAACACTACTTGTAGGTCATATAGTTAGCAAATAACTAAAAAGAAAAGAAAGGTATCACAGCAAGGGTTACGAAAAGATTGCTAGTTGACTCAGCAAACATGTCAACAGACTTGAAACAAGAGATCCATTCTATTGAGGATTAGATCCTCCTGTTCCTTAGTTTGGGGGACGAGGGTTAGGTAACATGTGCACAGAACTGGTAAATCTTCCTGACCTGGGTCAACCCCAGAACTTTTTTGCTTTATTGGTGGGGTATTTTTCCTTAATACCTCAGTGAGTGCGAAGCTTTTTCCACACTCACATAATCTTTAACTATTTTTATGGGTGTAATTTTTAAGACTCTCCATAGTGTCTTTTTAAAGTTATCATCTTTAACAACTTACTGGCAACAAGTGCCTGTTGTTGCTGGGTCGCCTAAGGGGCACCCCCTTTAACTTTCTTTTGTTATACTTGAGAGAACTACAGTTCCCAAGGGTAGAAAGGATCTTCATGCGGAGTACTGGGGTGATACAATGTATCCCCTTTCACATTAAAACTGTAACAATTCTGTTACAGAGACAAGCTTACCTTTAATGGCTTGTGGCAGTGATACCTTGTATTAATTTGGTGCACCTTTACCGCGGGCTGTGTTCACAACTGCAGTAAAGGGACCTAAGGGTGTCCATTTTACCAAAATGGCCCTGTCTTCTCTTTTCACGATTTTAGTGTTTCTTGCTGTTTCTTGTACCTTCCCCTGACATCCAGGGTTGAAAGTTCCTTTGTGTAATTTTCATCCCAGCGGGAGTCCCCTGGACTCCCTACCCAGGCTCCAGTCTGCCTGTGAGAGCAGGAAGTGAGGGAGGAGTCCAAAACTCCCCAACTCTTTGTCTTACACCTTGCTTGAATGGAAACAGTGGGGGTTGGCTGGCCTGATTGGACAACCAGACCACCCCTTCTTGTCAAATGGGGGGAGAGAATGCAGAGGTTGTGCTGTAATTCCTGATAAATACTGGGAACCTGGAAGCTGAAGACATGTCGACCACTGGAACTTAAACTGAAGAGAATGGTGAAGGAAAAGCGGCAGAGACGATTTCCAGCAACCGGAGAGCCTGCTGTGTAACCTGAGCCTGCAGCAGCCCTTCCTTTAATCAACCTGGGCAGTCAAAAATGGCGACTCTGACCACATCCTGATGAGATGCAATAGAATCAAGAAGACCTGAATTTTGAACCATCCCAAGCATTGCTGCGACCTTGCATTGTTGCAATAACCCAATACCCTGGGACCTTAAACCATCATGCAGTGTCTTCTGAATTCTGAATCTCGCTGAAACTTCGTGGGCATCCTGGTGGATATCCAGAGACACAAATCGAGTAAAAAAAAACCCTCAACAGAGTGCTGGACCTTTGTAATGAAGAGAATTCAACCACAATTTTCTGTCTTCTTCTGTGCTCCTTGAAAAGGCGCCAAATCTGCAGAACCACATTCAGCCATGAGGGAAACCTTGCCTAGAGCCTTCTTCATTGATCCCTGCTGCAAAGTCCCTTGTGAGGTCTTGTTTTCAGTCACCAAAACAAGGAATCCACTGACCGGGTATTTGGCTGCAGACCCTGAAGTTTTCCTGCTGCAAAATCTTCTTCAATGCTGTGTTGGCCTGGGTATGTACTTACCTTAAGCCTGTTAGGATTTCTGTGTAGCTGTGGGTTGTTTTCTGTGATGGGGAGGCCTCTCATTCAGTGCACCCAGTCCCACTGCTAGAATCCTGCTAGGGTGTCTTCTGCGAACCCCCTGGACCCTCTTCTAACTTTAAAGTGAAGAACTCACCTGTTTGCCCAGAACTCTGACTTTTGCTAATAAAGAACCTATTCTGACACTGCCTGTTGTTCACTAGTCCTAGTGACCCCCCTCCCCCTTCTGCCACTGAGAACACTCATGCTCAAAGAATAAGGGAAAGACTTTAAAAGGAATGGGCCTTTTGCCTAGAAAAGAAAATAAGTGTTTAAAGAGTTGGTTGGTTACTGTAATTCTAAGAGTGAACAGTTACAAAAGTTCTTACTGATCTTGAATGTGTGATGCACTATTCTTAAAAGTATGGTTAACATCTTTTCTTCCTTAGCAACTCTTTTGCGAGTCTAATAGAAAATAGATGTGACAGTATTTTACTCTCCTGCGATTAGGTTGTGCCTCTTCCCAAGAGTAAAGTGTTGGTTTAACCAGATTATTCCTGCAGGATAATTGCATGAGTGTCCTCCAACTATTTGTATCAGCAGATTAGTCCTTTGACGATAATTGTTTGAGTGTCCCTCAACTGGGTCTTGCTTCCCCTGACTTGCTACTAGCCTGTCCAGAATAAGTCTATATTAAGTTGTGGCCTACCTAGAATATCTTTGAGTCATTCAGTAAAGAGTAACATTGGGTTTTACTCTCCCCTTCATTGTGAGGTTAAAAAAGTATGTGGGTTTGCTTACTTTGTGTTAGCCGTGTGCCATCCAAAAATAAGTTACAAGAGTTACTGCTTACCTCAATCTGGGGTTCCCTGATATCAAAACCGCCGGTAATTGTATATTACATCCTTAGGTTTTACTCACCTAGTAAAACATGTGTTATCACAAAAGTAGTTATAGGTTTCTTACTGCACCTAGAATAAGTGTTCCAAAATTCACCAAAAGTATATTGTCCAGTTGAATGATTACGTGATTTGTACTGAGAATCATTATACAACTGGAAGAGTCTCATGCACTTGCATTATTGAATGTAATTGTAAAAGGTAACCATTGTTTTTTACTCCCCAATAATAGGCTTGACCTATATTAAAAGTGTATGAAAAGGTTTTGACTTCCCTAGAACTACTGTTAGGTATTTCAAATAAGGTCTATACCTGGGTCTGCGTACTTTCAAGCATAGTGTTGTGTTTTTATACTGTGATTTCATATAATGTGTTAGTGCTTACTTACTGCTATATTTATCTGGGCCTGCTTGTGTTTAAATAAATCCTTTATTTTTACAATACAGAGGGCCTCATTACACGTTGTGCGGTAACCATGGCGCTATTAGCGCCATGGTGCCTCCGGTATTTTAACGTGTCCGCCTTTGTGGATGGCGGAATTACCGGCCTACTCCAAGGTGAGCGGGACCGGTAATTCCCCATTCACCAAGGCCCTTCCTCATTCCCATTTTTGCCTCCATATGGCATAATGGGAATGGGGAAGGTGGTAATTACGGTACTGCAAATTGTGGTACCATAATTAGCACCTTGGTCCCTTTGCGGCACCCTACTTTAACAGCTGGTAAAACCAGCCGTTAAGGTTGGGTCCAGCAAAGGGAACTCGTAGTAAGGCGGTAAGGGTTTACTGGTACCGGTGCCCTTACTGGTACCGGTAAACCCTTACCGCCTACCGTGTAATGAGGCCCAGAGTGTTTAAGTGTTTATTTGGATCATTTGAATTACAATTTCACTTGTACTGATTCTACAGCTCTCTCTCCCTCCTAAGGTAAGCCTGGCTGCTATGTTTACGCTTCCATGAACTCAGGTGGCACAGCCTTATACTAAGAGTGGAGTCTTGTACTGCCTCAGTTGAGTGTTTTTTTTCTTTTAATACATTTTTTTGATTTTATAAAAAGTCTGACATTGTACATGTTAAATTCACAGTAAAGGTCATTAAGGTGTGCTGGTAACACTGAATAAGGTGAATGCAACAGAAGTAAGTGCTGTAACTTGTCATTTGTTTCCTCCACCAGGGGATATTGTGTCCTTGGATCCTCAAACCAGCTCGGGGAACAGATATATATTGGTGGTGGTGCACAATGCTACAAGATACCCTGAGGTGGTCTCTCTGAGAAGCATAAAAGCCCCAGTGGTTGCAAAGGCTCTTATTGGGATATTCTCCTTTGTTGGATCCCCCAAGGAAGTCGTTTCTGACAGGGGATCAAACTTCATATTAGCATATATCAAGGCTATGTGGGAATAGTGTGGAGTCACCTACCAGTTCTCTACCTCCTTCCATCCACAAACCAATGGGCTTGTTGAGCAGTTCAAGAAGACCCTGAAAGGCATGAATGGTGGCTTGGAAGAGCACCTGAGAAAATGGTATATCCTCCTGCTGTGACTTATGTTCGCCTACAGGGAGGTGCCACAGAATGGAGTAGGGTTTAGCCCCTTTGAGCTTCTGATTGGAACCCTGTATGGGGTCCCCTCAGTCTAGTGAAGGAGGGATGGGAAAGCAAACCCTCATCCCTGTCACAAGATGTGGTGGACTATGTACTTGGCCTTCGGTCTAGAATGGCAAAGTGCATGGAACAGTCGACAAATAATCTAAAGGCCATTTTGGAGCTGATGAAGCACTGGCACGACCAGAAGGCCACAGTGACAGTCTTTTCTCCAGGCCAGTGGGTATGGATTATGGAGCCTGTCAAACCCAATGCCCTTCAGGACAAGTGGACTGGGCCGTACTGTGAGCTGGAAAAGGTCAGTGAGGTGAAAGATATCATTGACGCGAAAGGACCTAAACAGATGTGCAGGGTCTTTCACGTCAATTGGCCAAAACCCCATTATAGCCGGGATGACTTGGTCATGGTGTTAGTGACTGACGGAGAGACTGAGGAGGAGGACACTGATCCCCTTCTCTGACCTCCTGCCCACTGAAGTCACAGATTTGTCAGTTGAAGGCATCAAACTTGCAACAGAACTGTCAGAACAGCAACTGACAGACTATCGCTGGTTACTGGGACAGTTTGCCGGTCTATTTTCTCTGGCTCCTGGTCATGCAGTTTGGTGCACCCATGATGTGGACACTGGTGACAGTAAGCCGGTGAAGTGTAGAATTCACTGGATGTCCGATAAGTTCAGGGGCACCATCAAGAAGGAAGTTTCCAAGATGTTGTCCCTAGGAGTGATAGAGTCATCCCAGAGCCCCTGTGCTAGTCCAGTGGTACTGGTCCCTAAAAATACCAGTGGTGGGAAGACTGAAGTTCGCTTTTATGTGGACTACAGGGGGCTCAATTCTGGCATGAAGACAGATGCTCAACCCATTCCTCAGGCAGATAAGCTCATTGACAAGCTTGATGCTGCCAAGTACATGAGGACTTCTGACCTCACAAGGGGTATTGGCAGATAGGCTTGACAGATGGAGCAAGAGAGAGGTCAGCATTCTCAACACCAGAAGGACATTATCAGTTCATTCTGATGCCCTTTGGGATTGAATAAATCCCCTGCCACTTTTCAGAGGATGGGGAATCAGGTTTTGGCTGGACTGGAAAACGTCAGTGTCGCCTATTTAGACGACATTGCTGTGTTCCGCCACACCTGGGAGGATCATGTATCCGACCTGAAACAAGTGCTTCGGACACTGCAGAATGCAGGCCTAACTATCAAGGCCACAAAGTGCCAGCTAGCTCATGATAATGTGACTTACCTAAGCCTCCTGGTGTGTGGACGTAAGAAACAACCTCTCGAAGCGAAGGTACAGGCTGTGAAGGAGTGTGATAACCTCACCACACAGACGCAGGTCAGAGCGTTTCTAGGTCTCACCGGGTACTAGCGGTTGTACATCAGAGGGTATGGGACCATTGCCATGTCCCTGAATGATGTAACATCCAAAAATATGTCAAAGAAGTTAACTAGGACCCCCCCCCCCCCCTCAAACCTCCTTTCAGGATTTAAAGGATGGATTGTGCAGGGCCTCAGTTCTGAAAATGCCAGACTATGGTCAGGAAATCATTAGCTAGATGGGCGCCTGTGATTTTGGGCTTGAAGCAGTGTTAGCGCAGCTGAACTCTGAAGGGGTAGAGTAACCTGTCACCTACATTAGCAGGCGGTTGACAAAAAGGGAAAGGAACTGGGCTGTCATAGAAAAAGAGGCATATGCAGTCGTATGGGCCATTCAAAAGCTGAAATCCTACATCTTTGGGTCTCGCTCTACGATCCAGATGGACCACAGGCCTCTGCAATGGTTAATGGCCATGCAAGGGGAGAACCGTAAGCTTTTGCGTGGAGCCATATGCCTACAGGGATTAGAACTGGATGTCCAACCAAGCCAGGCTCCCAGCATGGAAACGCAGATGTCCTCAGCCGGTACTTTCAACTTGATGATGAACAAGATCCTCAGTAGGGTGGTGGTTCACATGTTGAGGCGGGTGACATGTGAGGAATTCGACCATTTACACAGGGAGAGTGTGCTCGCCTGGGCTTTTTTGATTTTTTAATAATGAAAATGAATGATGGGCGACCAACCTCCAATAAATGTGTGAGGCCATCCCACACACATTTCATCAGCTTCCCACACAAAATTCATAGTCACATGTACTCCGCAAAGACACAGCCAACAGGCATGTTTTCCCCTGTCATATTCAGCTGGAATGTGACAGCCCCGGATACATCAAAGCGTTCCAAGAAGGGGGAAGGCACACCTTTCTCCAGCCTCAAGCAGCCAAATTTAAATATCAATGGATCCATGGATCTGCATTCCTTTTGTCTAAATTCAGCTAGTGGCAGTGCCTACTAACGAGAACATTGAAGCAAGCCTAGAGGAGAGGCTTGGTTGCCAGAAAGGACCACAGGAAAGGCATGATTTTGGTATGCAATGTGTTATCATGAAGCTAGTTCCCACCTCTCTGTATGAAAGGCAGTGAATGGCCTGGCTGGGTTCAGCAGTTACCAGAAGTGTCCCTGCAGAGCACTCCCCTTTCAGTGGGACGAAGGATGTGATTTGGGAGAGACAGGAAGGCTTCTCCCAGCTCATACTTCAAGGGAAGCCTGTGCTTTAATGAAGAGTCCCAGAGAGCTCAGTTAACCAGGGAGACATGTTGATCTACAACAGATAGGAAGATGGGTGAGACTTAGGTATATGTTGTCACCCATTGTAAGTCCTGTTGCCAAGCACTCTGGTCCTGACCTCATGCATGACAGAAGATTGTTGGTGGTGACCCAGGATTGGTTCATTAAGGTAGGCGTACCCTGCACCAATCACTGGGGCCAATTTTGCTTAAAAAGAGGGCTGAACCCCTCACTTATCAGATCATCTGAAGACTTCAAAAGGAGTAAGAGGAAGGACTCATTTGGACCTGAGCTGAAGGTACAATCTACCTTACATCTTCCGCCAGTGAAGGAAGACCAGGAATTCCAAGAGGGATGCAAGATCACTTCCCTAAACATCTCCCAGGGAACAGAGGGAGATATCAGCCACCTCGACCAGCATTCCAGATCTGCCAACCAGCGCATAGACAATGATTCTTGGGCCAGAGATACCACGCCGGACAGCCTGCAGACGCCTGACTCGCTTGCGAATCTGCCTGCCGCTTGGTACACACAGCTGTCTCACTCCACTAACTTTGTCTCAAGGGCTGCAGAGCACCCTGGAACCGCCTCGACGCTGTCAAGCACCAAGAACTTGTTGGGCACCAGGTACATTGTGGTTCTACCCCCCTGGTCCTTCTGCGAAGGCCCCTAGAGACTGTTACAACCCTTTGCCCCCTTGGTGCTGGAACCGAATAACGTTGAACAGTAAGACTGATTACTTTACCAACTACCCTCCTGTCAGTATTCAGAATACATCCCTTTCCTTTGTGAAATTGTCTGTCATCTGTGTGCCTTTACAAGGTGGGGTGTATTTTGTAGTGTGCTAGAACTGTCTGTTGTTGTAGTAGTAATAATAAAGTAGATATTTGTATACAAACTTGACTGGACAGTCCCTTTTATCATTGGGTAATAATTGTAATTTCACAGTGTTGCAACTAGCCTTCCGTTCCGTACACGTTACCAAAATTAGACAAGGAGGTCTTATAATTCACTTGTATTCCAATCTGTTTGGATCCCTTCTGGTGTACTAGCGGTGTGGGTTGATTGATGTTTTAGAAACTGATATTCATCCCTAGACCACTGATGCCCAGAAGTTGATTTGTCCTCACCTCCACCCCCCCCCCCCCGCTCTCTCGTATACAGCTCGGCTTTGACGCCCTCAGTCTTACTGTCCCGGCCAGGGAAAAGACTTTAATAATGGAAAAGTTCAGATTTCTGGTTGGGGTGTCAGGGCTGGCGATTAGGGGAGGCTGGTTGAGGGTTGTGATGTGTTTTCTCTGCCCAGGTTCTTGCTGCCTCTCCCTTTCCCACTCTTTCCCACTCTCCCATCCAGAGCTCCACTTGCTGGGTAGTGGGTACAGTTTGTCAGTCTGTGAGTGGAGAAAGTGCATTCATCCGCTTTGGGTTTTCGTCTTTGCTATTGCAGGCTGTTGCAGGTGTGACAGTTTAGAGAAGGAGCCAAGTACCCCTACTCCAACTGCCCCACCCATATTACCTGTCTGTTGGAAACCAGAGTATGAGACATACACGGAGCAGCTAAATAGACAAAGAGCAGAGTATGGACTCTGTGCAGTATCAGTGAAAGTACCCATACCTAAGAAGATCTGGGAGGCCAGGTACCCATTGAGAAAACAATACCTGCATACAAGAAAATATGATGGCCATTTGAATGAGATTCCTGAAGAAACAAAGCAGATAAATGGTGAAGATGAATGGTGATGTCACCCAGAATCGAGCTAACGTCTGTAGAAGAGATGCAGAGCCCAGAGAATGCAGATGTTCTATAAGGCATCAAGAAAGTATCGAGGGTAAGTGACATCTTGGGATCAAGGTGATAAAACGTATGCCATAAGAAAGAGATGAAGATACTAAACTAGTTTAAACATGTGCAGATGCAACAGAAACGCAAGCAGACAAAGTAATCTTGAGGCTAGCTTTATAGTAAATAGATTGCGGCAAGTGCCAATAATATATATATTACACGGCCACAGTAGTGGCCGTGTAGTTATGGTTAAGGTGCTGTTTCCATAGGAAGACCACTTTTTGGGTGGCTAATAACTTCGCTCCCCCTGGACGAATCCTTACCAAACTTTGCAAAAAAAAAGTATATGGACCACTCTGAATTTATTTGCAAAGTTTGGTGAGGTTTGGTCCGGGGGGGTCCCAAAACTTCTTTTGTTCCCATAGTCTGAATGGGGGAAAAACTTTGCGCACGCCTACAGCCCAAATGGCTGGACGGATTTTCACCAAATTTGTGGCAGGAACAGGAGCTTAGTCCCAAAAGCGTGCTTTTGTGAATTTGGTGCCAATCCGTCCAGTAGTTTCCTTTAAAACAACCAAAATGTATGTCTCAAAAAATTTACGATATTTATGTCCGCTCCGCGGTCACACTTCCCTGTTCGCTCCGCGGACAAGATACCGATTTGCTTATCCATAGCGTCATGTCCGCGGACATGTGATGCGTTCACCGATTGGATGTTGAACAGCGTGAAGTGCGTCAGATTGTTTCGCTGCGCTCGCCATCTTTCATTCGTGTTTTGGTGTACGCGGACATCGCCACTAACACATATAAAACGACACAACATTGCACTTGTTAAACTTATGAAATACTGTCTCGGAAGGTGAGGGTTAATGAGGCTGGGATGGGATGTGGCAGCAGGAAGTCAAAAAGTGGTGTTTTCTTGTCACCAAAGTCATACGGCAAATTGGAAGTTGCTGCTCAATATAGTGTCCGTTAAGTACAGGCTAAGAATTACTGTGTCTGTGTTACAATGTCTGTGTTACAATGTATTTTATTTTAAATATTGCAGTTAGACTTGCTTCCTAGAGTTTGAAATCTGAGGCAGCCACCTGCACTGTTTGATGGAAACAGCGGGTCTGCAAGTGTATGGGAGTACCATTTCTCATGAATGCATTGAGACATGTTGTTGCAAAGTCAGAATGTATTTGCATTCTGAGTGAAGGTCACTTAATTTGCTTCTTTGGTTGCGAGCTCAGTAGGCCGACGCATTCGACTGAACCCATAAGGGTCAATTGTTTTTTGACCTTGAGCGAAAGGGAAAATTCAGTAAGAATGCATGGAGTGAAAGTTTGCAAAAAATATCATTTGATAAGGTTAAGTATTCAAACCGTTTGTAAGGCACATGTAATATCAGTTCAAGAAGATTCTTTGGTGCAAGTACATTGCTGTCTGGGTTTCAGGAAGACAATGGAGACGGTAAATATTGTGTAAGTTTACTTTTGACGACTCTACACCGGAACGAGATTTAATTTTTTATTACCAGAACATTAATTTTGGCAATGTAACTGAAGTACTATCTTTCTGTGTAGTTGTCATTTTTTTTTACTTATGGAGAGTGCAGATTCTCGGCATTAGTAGGCTATCACTAGATTCACCCATGTTCAACACTAATATTTCTTTACAATGTCATGTATGACCACATCGATTTGTGTATCAGTTTCCATGTTCTTTTTGTCTTTTTTGAAATCACGAAATGTAATTTTTTATTACCTGAACATTAATTTTGGCAATGTAACTTAAGTACTATCTTTCTGTGTAGTTGTCATTTTTTTGTTTGTTATGGAGAGTGTAGAGTCTCAGCATTGGTAGGCTATCACTAGATTCACCCATGTTCAACACTAATATTTCTTTAAAATGTCATGTATGAGCACATCGATTTGTGTATCAGTTTCTACGTTCTTTATTTCTTTTTTGAAATTGTTTGCTAAGGGTTGGGTATTGATACGTATTTTCTGTTATGTTTTCTGAACAGCTACATCCTGTTTTATTGTGATTGTCATGGATTCCAGATGCCAAGTGATGGATTCTTTGCACACCAGATGCACGTACTCGTGACCGGCTGCCTAACCGTCACTGTTTTGTGGGACGATCGCGCAGGAAGCATTTGTCCGTATGCTGCAGTGGCCATTATGAGTAACATAACATCTTTTATGGTGGTGTAGGCCGAAGTTCATGCCGACGTCTTGGAAATCACTGTGCGACCAAAGCGGTTGCTTTATCGAAAACAAATACTTTGTGTACGGGAAAAGAACAATGTGTGCTTTACGATTAACATTTTCGATGACGACCGAAGAAACAAAGTTACTATTTGATTGAAAATGGGAATAGTCCGATGGTCACGGACAGTTTATTCTGAAATAAAAGTACTTTACAAATTCTAAAATGTTAATGTTCTCTTTTAAAAACCAGTTTATTATTTCAAAATGTGACTTGCTACGTTGTACGTCGTTGTGTGTTCATTTTCAGGTTCTGAGTCACGGCACGTAGGTGCTTATGGGCGCATTTGGCTATTCTGGAGAGGAATGTCATCCAAAAAACGTGTACAATATCATTAGGGTTGGTTATGTGATAAGATGTGGGAGTGTTTTCGTATTAGACAAGTGTCGTAATGTAGTTAAAAAACATAGCGTATATGTTTACTGACTGAGGGGTAGGCTGTAGCCATGGGGAGTGGGCAGAATGTCGGAGTCATGGTATAAGGTCATGATCTGCACAATGTGGCTACTGGCCATGACCAGAAAGGAGAAAAGATAGGATTACAGTGGCCATGTCCACCTGGGACTGGTTTTGTGGTAAAGTTGTTCGACATTAGGATACATTTGAAAGGGAAGAAAAAAGTGCTTGTGGTAATATAATAACAGGGTTTCCTTTTTGCTTTTTGCAGGCTGCCATGGAAAGCGAAGAGGGGCCCTGTATGGAACAACTGCCTTCCCTTTCTATGGTGGCCATATTGGAAAAGGATTTTGTTTTCTAATCCGGGACGTCAAAGGCATCCCGGATTAGGACGGAAAATACTCTTTTTTAGCAGCACGGGTTACTGCTTTGGAAATATAGATTGTTAATGGCATTCATTCTCCATTTTAGGGGTGGAAGGAGGGGTAATGATCCAGAGATCGTTTTATGCACTCTCTCTTCGATTGGGCTGATAACTTGGCCTGCTGGCCCTTTCCGTTCCAGTCCCTGGAACAGAGGACAAAAGCTACAATATTTCCATTAGCATAACACAAACTGCAAATGGAAATGTTGGAAAATCTTATTGCGTTTATGTACTTTACTGAGAAATATAAAGTAGATGGAGTGTATGCGATTTTTTTAATTTATATTTTTAAACTGTGAAAGGTGGCTCTTAAAGGAACATTTAATTTGTTTACGGATGGCTTTTTTTGGAAGGACAGCTAAGAAGGAAAGTTGCGGATGGAAATTAGCACAGAGGCACCAAACAGTAATATGGAGGGTTAGGTGGACGGGGGAAAATGTTGTGCATGTGTTATTTGTAAGGTAGGGGCAGTGTTTCTCATGCTCCTTCATTACACAGTGGTGCTGTTTCTTGGGGAGGAGGGATGGCCTTAGCTCATGTCGTTTTCAGATAAATAGTACTTTTGCTAAAAGTATGTACTGTGTACTACATTGTTAATTTGTGATGTCATCTTTGATGTCCTCGGTGTTAGTTTTAGCAGTGCACAGTGGTGGCGCAAGTTATGGTTGCTTAGTTTACCATAACTGGCGAATTTCAAGGGTTTTCCGGTTTTACTTCGAACCATAACGTCCAGTTAACAAAGTTCTTTCTAGTGAATTTCATAGATTTTTAGAAGTGCAACTTAACCATAACGTCCCTTTAACAAAGTTTTTTTTACTGATATATATATATATATATATATACATATATATATATATATATATATATATATATATGCATATGAATGAGTAAAGGATGGATGTTTCCACTACGCATTGTAAGCAGTGCTGGACATTAGCAAGAATGCCTAATTTCAGTTTGTCACAGTTAAAAAGCAAATTGAATTACAAAATTAATCTCAGCAGAAGGAGTTGGATGAGCCAAAGAAGCCATGGTTTTATCAAACTAGAGTGAACCTGCATTGTACAATTTGTGTGAAAGAACAGAAACTCCTGTTCAGAAGGCTTGATTAAAACAAAAGACGTCAGAGGACTATTAGGAAATAATATTAAATACACGAAAGGGCTCAATTCCATGGTATCTAGTCACATGGAAAAATGAAGTTGGAAGAACAAGGTGGTCACACCTATGCATGAGGGCAGGATGTGCCCACACTCCTTAAAGTTTCTCAGAGCACAGTACACCTTCAAGGCCAGGCTTCAAAGCCCTAAATTACACTGGACCATTGAAGTGATGATGGATTGATTAGCTAATTGATGGGAAGCTAGTGTTAACACATGCTCACCCGCACCTCGATGTTCAGTCTGCAAGCTGCTAGACGTAGATGGAAAAGTACCGACAGGGGTTAGAAGCCAACCGATTGTAGAGGACAGCGTAATTAAGGGTCCTATAGTTTGTGTAGCCAATGGGACATTGTGTATTTAGTGACGTTCATAGTGGCCATTTTAAGTGGAGGGCTTACTTGCCCCACCTGATGTTAAGTACCCTATCACTTTCCTTTACTGTTCTATACTGATATGGAACTTATACTTAGATATTCACTTCGAGCCTATCACTTCCTCCAATAGGTTTTTGTAGTTTGCAACGTAGGATGACGTTGGTAATGACGCAGGTCAACACACCACTCTTGACAATTTTGCTTAATATAATCTCTGTTTTTTGTAAGATATGTTGAGTTAGAGGATTGAGTGAGTGCTGATGTTCGTTGTACTCCCTGTTTTAGATAATTGACATTAAAACAGATTTCCTTTTGCCAAACTACCTGATTCGTTTCGTTTATTGATGTATGAAAAAAATCTGCATCCTCATCCATCTCAAGGGCGATTGCTACTCATCCAAGGGCCTGGGATATCCAGTTCAACAGAAATACTAAATGGATCTTGATGAGTTTCATTACACAACACTATATCCTGTCTTTACTAGTCTGGAATGATTTCAGCTATCGGAAAGAGTTAAAGTATATTATTAAACAGATGTTGGTGGGAGGGTTTCTCCCTGATCCATAGAAGTGCTATCATTAACATATGGAATGCATTGCTTGTTTTGAAACGTTACACTGTGGTGTTTGTGAAGAAATCAGATCTGTTTATCTGAAAAACAGCACAAAGATGCCCCGCTCAGAGATTCCTGGGACATTGGGGAATAGCTGCTGGCTGGCACAGCAGGCGAGCTGCCAAGCCCCTTACACAGACTGCTATTTGCAATCCCTTGCAGGGAGGAAGAATTCATTACTAAAAGGTGTAGACACGCTTTCCCGGATAGCACAGGAAGCAGTGGAGATTTGCTGTCTTCCATGTTCGCGTGTTAATTCTAAATTACAAGCTATTATTCATGCAATTGTATTTCAATCTGGGACAGCGTCCAAGAATGATGGGCGTGCACTTGTTTGGAAATTGCGGTCCCTTCCATGAGGGAAGTGACTTATCTGTGTATCGGTCAAATAATTGGTGTCAATTCATTTAACATAGTATCCAATTGTTCCTAGGTTTTGAAATGTAGCTCTCTCAACTTAAACATTTAAATGAATCATATGATCTCATAACACATGCCTCATCATTAACACTTTAAAGCAAATTTTAAGTAACTTAACTCGCAGCTTAATTACTCTATTATGAATGAACGCTCAGATCTGACAGCTGCGCTTTTCAAAGGTTAACTCTGGGAAGAGCTAACCTAGCCCTTCATCCTTCCGAGGTCGATACATTGAGACGAATTACATTTGATTGTAATAACACCAATCACTACAGCGCTTAGAAGCAAGAGGAATCAGGCATGAAGAGCTACACATAAAAATCAATGATTGAAGTCAGATACAGGGCCCTCTAGGCCCCAGTAACATCAAAGCATGGAGTATTTTGGACAAAAGGATAAGCCACAGAAATGTAAAGGATCGAGTTGACTGTCGATAAAGAAACTCTGGGCCAGTGCTGGGCATGATGTTTGCCTGCCCTTTAAACCATAATCTCCAGCTATACCTGTTTGTGTATATATGTCAGGAATCACGGGTTGAAATTATGGAACCGATGGAGGTATTAGCAGCGTTTGGCTACGCTCTAGTCCTCATCCAATATGGCTGCCTCGTCTATAAATGCTGACTCCGCCCCCAATTTCTCTGCGTTGTATCTGTGTGCTTAACACTAACGCTCTGTTACTCTTTGTGTGTTCGTTCCTGCTTCTGGCTTTTAGCCGCCTTCTTAACCGTCTGGGTTATTGCCTTCTACGTCCGTTTTGGACTGCCGCTTTCTCTCTTTGTCGTTCCTCGTTAGGGCTGCCTCCCGGCTTTCTCTGTACTTTTGTTACTTTTACTTCCGCCTTTGGGTTTTCCCGGTTCGCTCTTACCTTCTGCGTCTTACCTGTGTCGGCGTCTGGCCATCTCTGCTTCCTGCTTACAATCTTCTGTCTGTGAGCAGCACCATCCTGCTCTTTCTGCTCGGCAATCTGCCATTTCATTCCTTCCGCCAGCAGCCTTCTTCGGTGCGCGGCTTCAAACTACTTGCCTCATCTGCTGTCTGCGTTCCGGGCTGCCTTTTGGCTCTGCCGGCAGTTAGAACGAGGCACCTTGGTTCTTTCACTATAAGGCTATTATCTCTGCAACACAGTATTTGGCCTTTCTCTATTCCACCAGGGTGCAACTAGCTAATTTCTTTCTTCGGTTATAGATCTAGGTATTCCAATTTTTTCCTTGCATCATCTCTTCCTTTTTTTTTTATTTTTTTTTATTTTTTATTTGCATTTAGTTCATTTACAAGAATAATTTCGAGTAGAACCTTTGCAAAGGAACAAGTTAAAATCCAAGTATAAAGAGAAGAAAATTTAAACATTTGAAATTACATTATTTTACATTAACACACAATACTTTAAAATGCTTTAAAATACAATTTAAAATACAAGTGAAAGAAAAGATATACCAATCAGTTTATCAGCTCAGCATTTCATTCTCCAGTCAGAATAAGTTCTTTTTCTATATGCTTACAAAAGCTTACTAATTCATAGATTAAACGGTTGTGAGTTCCTTGCATCATGCGAGACCATAAAAACTCAAGGCAATCTTCAAACCCTATATCAACAAATTTCATAAATCTTGCTGTACGTATTTTGTTAAAATGGGGACAATAGAGTATGAGATGCTTCATTGTTTCATATGGTTCGTTACACTCATCAAATCGACATCCCACAGCAAATGTGGTGGCATTTGTTCGCCAATTCTTTATTCTATCTCTAGTATGGTAAAGATTAAATCTAAATCGGATATATGCCTTCCTGGTGATTTCACAGGGGAATAAAGTGATATGTGCATAGCGAGGGATGCGCTGTTTAACAAAGGCACCATATTCTTCATAAGATTTATAAGTCATCTCTTCCTTTTATTTTTTTCTGAGAGTCTTTTCTCTAATATCCTGTTTGTGTCCACTGTGAGACTGTCTGTACTTATCAGGGTGTTTCCTTTGGATTTCCAATACCAACACCCTTCTACAACATCAACCACTTTCAGTGCCAACTTCGAGCCGTTGAACTATTGAGAAGTGTTTCCTACTACCTGCCTGGGTTCCGAAGACTGTCCACCTCGTCTCCTCAATCAAGATCTCCAGGTTTTTTTCTGCATTTGGCTTTTTCCCTGGTTGTGAGGCTGAACCCCTGGAGGCATCCAAGACAGGTTCCATCAGCTGTCACGGTGGCCTCCGGAGAGGATAGACCTTATCTACACAAGAAGAAGGTCCGGATCTCCAAGGACAAGACATCCAGTAAGAAAAAGAAGCTACCAAGGACCAAGTTTCCCTTCCAAGGGCCCTCCTCTGAAGAATCAGGTGAGGAGCAAGGGGAGGTGGAACCGAAGTCTGACAATATAGCACACGAGAGAGGCCAAAAACACACAATGATGCTCGTGTCAGATGTTACTGGTATGTTGGTTTATAGTTCAGGCTGTTCTCAATACAAGTTGCTTTAAAATCCACCATTGCACGTGTACATGTCGGAATAATTTAAAGTCATTAATGCCGAACAGCTAATGTTTTTAGGCAATGTTTGTGTGAACTTGGAGAGTGAATGGCACAGTTTGTATCCCATTTTTCCCAAGTGTTCTCTGGATTGGCGCCGAGGCCCCCCACCCCATGGAGAACCGTCCTTAGGGGGATCAGGCTGCGAAATGCACGACCCCACCAGCTTTCAAAGTTACCAGCTGCCACTGGGCGGGTAACCTATGGAAACCACGAGCTTCAGACGGGTTGGGGTCGCCCATTGCACTAAGGGTTAGAACAGATGTTTGCATTTCTTCCTCCTCAGCCTTCCCACCACAGATTCAATACTACCAACGTGCATGCCATCTCCTCGCACCCACCGCCCCCCACCCAACACGCAGAGGTGGTCTGTCACAAAACCGTGACACAACCGATGATGCGTTATACATAGGGTCAACAGACGTCCCGGTTTGGCCGGGACTGATCTGGAATTGGGCACACCGTCCCTTTGTTACGAGAGCTATTTGCATTTATTTAAAAAAAAACAAAAAAAAAACGCTTTCCTGGTTTTGGTGTGGGGGTCGGGCGACCACTTGCAATAGTCCAGAACAGCCAAACGCATTCACTGACTGCGACAGGATTATTGGGTATCGCAGACACACTGGTCACCTTTCCCCTGATTCTGTGCACTCAGGGATGGGAGAGTCGCGATGATGTGCACCGACCTGGGCAGGCCTCACACAATGTGCGCATCTGTGTTCATTATCGGTCCTGCATTTCACTGTCATTCCATTCCATTTTCGTTTGACATTTGCTTTACATCCACTAATGACAGAAGTCAAGAACAATGAAACGCTTGGCTTCCTCGGCGCCGCCATCTCACTGGCCTCGTGCTTCTCATTCGTTTTCCGAAATCCACACACTCCTCAGCAGTGCCGGATTAAACCCCGTGGAGCCTAGGAAATCGAGATATAGCGCCCCACTCGCCCCTCGCAAACAATCTCCTAATATGTTTTTCATTTTCTGCACTGCTTTATTTCGATCCGTTGTCACGGGGTCCCTAAGAGGAGTGGGGCCCCTTCATGGTCTTACAAGCAGTTCCAGGGGTGAGGTCACAGCTTAATGTTAGGTATTTGAGGTGATTGTTATAGTCTGTATTTAAAGTTGCCCTGGCCAGGCCGAGGGTCCAGATTTCGAAATCTCTCAGGGAACCAGTGTGGCATTTGCATGTCCAGTCCCCCACACCCTCCCCTCCCCGCCCCAAGAGCGGATAGACATTAATGTATAACTCAAAAGCAAACAGTGTTTTGCATGTCTTGCATGATCTCAAGTAAACAGTTTTAAAGGAATGCGTGCATATACAGAGCTTGAGTAAAAACTGTGATAGAAAGATTTTGTAAAGAACAAATCTGTGGGTTACTGCAAAGCAGACAGCAAAAAGATTAAAAGCAAAACACGTACAGTATGCAGGCCTGTGTTTTGCCCTGAAGCCCACACGTGTAGTGTACTGAAAGGTACAGCACGCTGATCTTTTATGCACATGAAAGAGAAAACCTGTGTGCCTTTGGCAACGCTCTCCCGCTTGAAAATGTAACCTCACTGCAGACACGGCTCCGCTTTCCGCTTCTTTCATCCGTTTGCCGTTTTTCTGGAAGCTTCTTCACTTGTCATAGTTAGCTTACAGTTCGCTCTATGTTCCCCCAGGTGTGGCACAAAGAGACACCTCAGATTTGAGTGTCTTTTATGTGAGTTTTCCGCTAACGAAAGCAACGCACAAGCATATTGAGATTTCTTGCAAAACGTTTAATAGTCCATAGTGAAACGAAAATGTTTTTTTTAATTAAAAGTGGCTGGCTGGTTAGTGTACCCCGTTACTTTAAAATAGTGGTATCACTTCGCCCATGAGTGCCCATTCTCTAAGCTCAAAACTAATACAGGGAAGAAAAACGGTTAATGAAACGAATGATCATCAAAATTCCAAACTTTGAAGTTTTGAGGATCTGTTCGTTCATCTTTCTTCAAAAGGGTATCTGCTATCTGAAACTACGTGAAACTTAAGGTGGGATTCGTCAGCCACCTCTTCTGTTATCTTTACTTACTTGTGTTCAGGATGCAATACTGTTGTCCCTGCCCTGGGGACCAAACTGGAGGGGTGCGCGCCATGCTGCGCACCAAATAAACAGACTCCCCGCCCGCACCCAGTCACTTCCCTCCTCGCCTCACATCCCGCCTCCCATCCCTCCCCCATGTCCCGGAACACAATTGTCAGCATGACATCCGAGCATACCGAATTCTCTGATGTCGCCCTCGCTCACCTCAATCTTCTCTCTCATGAATTTGCCAAAACATCAAGCTGAATGGCTGAGCCCGTTCCTGGGCAGGCTGCTGCTGGACTGATGATGGTGCCTCGATGGCTGGCTGCAAGGTGCACTGGTGCATCAGGAAAGAGTGACATGTGCATCCCTACCACCTGCCCTCATTGGTTGTTGGATGTCCATGGCAGCTCATTCACAAGGGCTGGGCAGTGCATATCCCATGGAGAACAGTGTTAGGGCCTGGGCAAGTTTGTGCCACCAGGCCCAATACGTTTGGGGCCATCGAGGGGCTAACCCCTATTGTGACCCCCCCGTACCTAGTAATACATCCTATACATTGTCCACGCATAATGAGATGAGACCGAGGCCTTTTCTGATTTGGAAAAACATATGATATGTTATTGGAAAACACATGGTTGCTTTCTTTGAGTCATCCTAGTGGGTGGGCCTAGCCCTGCTCAGGCCACAAGTATGCCTTCCCCCAATATATCCTTTCCCGGTTGGCTCTGCCAATCCTGTGTTACATACTCCTATTCAAAACCGGTGGGTCCTTCTCGCTTTCATTTCCGCACTTGTGAGAACCGCCCGCCCTGGTATCCGACTGCCAGTTTAGTAACTTTAATTTCAGTTGATTTTTAAAACCGGTGAAAGTCCTCGCTTCGTTTCCGCTCTTGCAAGAAAGGCACGTCCTGGAATATGAGTACCAGCTCAGTCACTCCCATATTGTTTCAATGGGGCGAACAAAGCCACTGCATAAGTTGTTGAGGAGTCCAAACCGTCCGTAGTGGTATCAGTGCCAGTCTCCCCCATCCTGGCTGATGCAGCCAGCGGTTACAGCTTGCGGTAAAATCGCAGCGTGCCTCCTTCTCTAGGACCACCCTTGTAACTCCCCCCGCGACAGAAAAACAGAATTAGAAATATTGCCACAATCACCTAGGAACAACATAGAATTGGTTATCAACAGTACTCAAATGTACACAAAACTTGAAGAAACAAAAACGGATCCGTCATTAACCCTTGATAAACTTTCTTTCTACCTATCTATGCATTTACAGTTTGGGTGGAAGGGTGGCTGCTGGTGCCTGGGCTGGAAAATAGACCTGGCCCTCTCAGCCCAGGCTATTTAAGTGCTTCTCTAGGCCAGGCAGTTTCCATCCAGACCCTTGGGGCCATGCACTTCCGCCCCCTCAGTGAGAGGAGGTGACGCCAATGGAAAGGGGGGACAAAGGGGCGGCCCGCTATGCTAGCTGCCCCCTAGTACTCCCTGTGTGGGCTGGTGCATCTGCTTAGTGGGGCTAACCCCTACTGTGTCCCCCTTACCCAGTAATACATTGTATACATTGTCCACACATAATGAGATGAGACCGAGAAACGTTTCTGATTTTAAAAAACATATTACAATTTATTGGAAAAAACATGGTCGCTTTCTTAGAGTCATCTTAATGGGCGGTGCTAGCCCTGCTCAGGCCACAAGTATGCCTGGCCCAACAACATCCTTTCCCGGGTGGCTCTGCCAATTCCATGTTACATTCAAAACCAGTGAGCCTTTCCCACTTCTGTTTCCACACTTGTGAGAACGGCCCACCCTGGTATCTGACTGGCAGTTCAGTCACTTCCATTTCAGTTAATTTTTACAACCGGTGAGTGTCCTCGCTTCAGTTTCCGCTCTTGCAAGAATGACCCGCCCTGGTATGCGACTGCCAGTTCAATCACTCCCATATTGTTTCAATGGAGCAAACAAGGCCACTGCATCAGTTACTGAGGAGTCCCAACCATCCGTAGAGGTATCAGTGCGGTCTCACCCTATCCTGACTGATGCAGCTATAGGTTATAGCTCACAGCAAGACCACAGTGTGCCTCCTTCTCTAGGCCATGCTTTGGTGGTGGCCCCCCATGCACCCCAATGCCCCCACTACATAGCACCCTATCGCCCTACTCCCTTAGGTATCATGAGCCTTCTTGTCTTTTCAGTGCTCTGACCTACCCCTCAGAAAACCCTAGTTGTCCATGTCATACTGGTGAAACCCCAGCCTTAATGAGATCTAATGGATCTTCATTGCCCAATCTCCTGTTCCTGAAGCAAACCAATGCTCCAAGCGCATCAACCTCTCCATACCACCACTGGGGGCACCTGTTACTCCTGGTCTTCCCAATTACTGGGTGCCCCATTGATATTTTCGGTAAGTAACTCTCAAACCCTGTGTTGAGCATAGCCTCGGACGTATTACCCTTCGATGAGCGGAACGGCTGTACTTAAATATTCTCCTGTACTTACTTCCGGATGACCCATGGCCTTCCCAGGTAGCGTTTGCCCTAACCGCTCATCCACGCAAGCAGCCCATTGCCGTCAGCCATTTGCCTTTAGGCACCTCTTCACAGAACGTCATGTATCTCTGCTGCTACCTGGACCCGCTCCTGGAACTCGTTTCTGCTTGCGGCGGTCCCAGAGCTTTGGGTCCAAGCACCGCTCTACTGCTCCCCTTTTTCAACAACACTACGGATCGTCTCTCCGGGAGCTCCCCTCACAAACTGTGTGTCTTACCTCACATACACAAGCTCACCTTACCAGTACTGCTCTTACCAACCACTCTGAGCTATTGACACACTGAATCACTTTCCCGGCGACCTTCGCCCCGCTCCTTTGATCCTGCGACACAAATTCCCAAATTAGTAGTTTAGACAGTACATGACCCAACAGAATTGCAATGCCAAAATCCCACCTTCATGTTACGTTCACCGGGCTCCCACAGGGGCATCGATCGGACCCGGACAACTGCGGCCTCCTCCAAAGTGAAGTGTAGTGCAGAGATGACAGACTGTACTGGACCGCCTAATCTCGTCTTCTTGACCCGTAGAAGTATTCTCCTTATGTTTTTAAATGATGAGCTCTCCATCCTGCGTGGAATGCAGGAACGCGTAGATACCGGTTACTTCACTGGTTCGAAGGCGTTGGAAGAGTTCCGGATGAATATTGACTCCGAGGTTCCAGTCGAGAACCCGTAAGTATAAAGTTCAAAGAGTTCAATATGTCCGATGTTCACTCTTGTACCATTCCCTTCTTGTGTTGCAGCTGGGTCCAAGAGAAGATTGTCTTGTGGCAGCTGATGGCGTTCAGGTAAGAGTCTGTATTACCCAACACTGTCCGGTAAAAGATGCGTGTATTTAACCTGTTGTTTTCTCTCTCCTTACAGGTGTGGCGTAAGAAGTTGCGGTTTGTTAAAGAATAATGCCTCCGGTGGTAAATCAGGTAAGTCCATGGTGGTAAAAAGAGATTGTATTTGTTGGCTCTCTCGGCTCACCTTATGTTTCTTTTGTCCCCTAGATGCTGGAGTTTGGCAAAGAAAATGATGGAGGCAGCGCCGGATCGAAAAATGCTGTGAGGACTGGTGAGTATGGCGCGGCGCTGCAGCTGGCGACGCGTGCAGAAATAATGTCCTTTTCAAGTTCGAAGACGTGATGGATCCGGAATCAGGTAAGGATTGAAATAATGTCTGTGTTCTAATCTTTCCTTCTTCTTTCCTCTTTTGCTACGAGCTATGGATTCGAGACGGGCGTGGCTGAAGACTGGATGCTGACTGCAGGCACGGTGAGCATTGCGCTGCTGGATGCAGAATAACGTGAAGCATGTGCTGCTGTTCGGGCATGGTTTAAATGGCCTTCAAAGTAGTCCCAGGTAAGAAGTTCCCTCAGAACCACGCCCGAGTAAAAAGTAGTCCCTGAAGCAAAGTAGTCCCATTCAGGCCTCACGTTGTCTTGACATCATTGCAGCATGGTCTGCATGAGGTAAGTAATGTACATGAGCCTGGCGCCTATGGCGCCAGGACTGATTTCCTCTATGAGCCTGGCACCAATGGCGCCAGGACTGTACCCAGACAGCTGCTGGGCTTTTAGTAACTTGGGTGTCTGCTCCCGGGGCTGATGGGCTTGGTCCGGATGCCTGGGGGTAGGCATCATGATACTTCACTGCTACCTTGTCTCCGGACCCTACGGATAGACCTTGCAGGAGTTCTCCTTGCAATTTGCGTATATTACAAGGAACTTGTCCGCCATATATTCCCTACACCCTTCAAATGGTGTATCGATCCATTCTAATCCTCATGCATAGATAGTCCCAAATGCACTAAGTTGAAATCAAATGTGTGTCTAGTCATCAGTCAGTGTCCCGGTAGCTGCTCGTATGAACTGCTAACTCGCACTCCGCTCCCTACAATTTTGATGCAGGCTGCCTGGTGCCCAGGAGCAGTAATACTTCAGTAAATGCTGCACCCGTGTTACTTATGTTCTTTATATCGCCCTACGGCAGTACCTAGCCCATATTGACATATAATTATCTAAATCTAACATCCACATAAGATGCCAACCTCTCAATGTGTCCACTCTTTAGTACCCCTACCCCTTTATCCCTTGTATAGATCTCTTCACATTGTAAACTGTAATTACCCCTTCCCTCCAGTGACCATGGGAGACCACTGGGGAACTTGGCGCTAGTACATAGCATTCTGCACATTCAACTTTCACATACGATGAAAACCTACCAATGTGTGCAACATTTATTACCATTCAACTTCTAAATGTTGTATAGCTCCATCCTCTTGTTATGTTTGACCCTAGTTGGTGTGGGAAGTCCAAAGTCACCCCTGGACGCTGTTAGTATGAAGTGAACAAGGCTCTTCCAGTCTCCCAGCAGGAGCTAACAGCTTCCGGCTCCATTTAATTCTGAAACCTGCATGCTCGTGTTTGCAGTTACTTTAGGTTGAATCCTCCTCATCTCCTGGTTGCAACCTGGCCAACAGTGAGGCGGGTAGCTTTAAATACAAATATTCACTTCTCACTATCAAGGCCTATCCCAATTCTTCTGATTTTGCATTGCATATCCAGTGTGCAGCAGCGTGCAAACGTTAATAAGTTGTTAATAAGGTAAATCCTTATTAACAACATGGTATGCTAAAAGAACATCTGTGTATCTCAGAACCACGCTGCACAGCAACTGTCCAAGACATACAAACTGCATTAAATCCGACAAAACCTTACTGCAGCATGGCGACCGACACAGCATGGTAATAATTCAATACGACATTAACCGAACCCTTGCCCTTCATCATTCCAAGCGGTATGAAGACCGCCAGATAAGCACTTACAAATCACAAAGCCGATTCTTCGACGCACATTTTGCCCAACTCCAAATTACCAATCCAATTGAACACTTCCCGGCAAGGACAGCAACGACTTTGGGTGGGGGGGCTGCAACCTGAGAAGACACTATGTACTTTAACTCAAAGAATGAATACAGCAATGCCAAACTTAATAAATCAGTACCATCAAACCCAGTAATGTAATACCCTCCCACAAATTCCTGTTCAGTCTTCCCTCCACAACTTAGTGGGACCAACCCACTTAGCTTCAGGAAGCGGGTTGGGCACAGCCCATTCAGGCATATGGCCGTTACAGACAGCCACAGAACAGGAGTAATCCCAGTACTGGAAGAGGTCGCCCACTTAGACACCCTTAACTTTCATGCAATGCAGCATATTACCATCCCATTAACAGATCAAAAATGAACTGCTACAATGGAAGCTGACTTTCCTATCATCCCGCCCCCCCAACACCCGAGCGAGTTGCCATGAGCCCTCAGCAAAGCAAACTTATCACCTTGCCCTTTTTGTTTCTAGTCCTCAAGTGTTAGGAGTACATTAAAAAAATATAACAGTAATTTATCAGGGTTGCATAATCATCCGGTTTGGAAGTCTTTTAACTTCAAGTGGGACCCACCTTGAAAGTAAGCCATTATTCTTCTTTTTTTTTCTTCACCATTCTCTCCGCATTTGTATGTTGCTGTTTAGTTTTAAAGAAAGGTTGGCTACACAATACTACTTTCTATAGCCACCAAGTCCATCCTTCAATACTGTACTCTTAATTGATGAACATAAATACGAGTGTCTACCCAGTACCCCAAATTGCCAAATAGTGCACACATGTTACATTATACCCACACCTGCACCTGATATGCAAACATGCCTACACCATCATTACATTGTTGTTCCTTAATGATCAGTGGCACACCAAATTGGCTGTTGTTCTCCCACTTGTAATTATTTTCCAAAGTACCACCGAGACCAACCAGCAGTGGTCCACCCGGCTAAACAGTGGAGCGGGTATCTTAAATATCCTTGTGGTTCACACACCTGCCCTTACAACTTTGAACATTTACCATTAAACACATTCACCAGTCACTTTCAAGTCCCATCGTAATTCTTCCAAAATTGCAATGCATACCCACTTCTGCCATATTGTGTGACCCTGTACACCCCCTTAATAACATGACATGTTATGCTGAACTATCATCAGTGTATTTTAGTTTTAGATACCCCAAGAGGACACTCAAAGTAATAAAGCAATGTCAAACTAATAAAATAATGCCGTCCAACCAGAAATGAAAATACTGTCTGTCCTCAATGCTACGATATCATCTTGTCCTTTGGTCTTCTTGCAGCTATGCAAACAAGTGTTAAGGGTTCATTCGTAACATATAGCGATACTATCTTAGGCTTGCATTATTTTCAGGTATGGAAGTTCAGTTCCATATAATAACGTCCCTGCACAAATGTCTCCTGACAAAAAAGTTGTTGTATTTGCAAAGAGATTATTACATTGAACATGCAGTGGACACACACGCAAACCCTGATTTCTTTTTACAAGGGGAGCAGGAGACATCCCTGCAACCCGTCCTTACACATAATGTCACCATATATAATGTCACTAATAGCTTTTCCCAGAGCATTATGTATGGGGATATCATTACCTGATACCGGAAGTTCAATACTTCCCAAGGGTGACCCTCCAGGGAAATAAGCTATCCTTCTATTGCTTTCCCCTGGATAAGCCAGAGAATGAACCCTGTCCTCACACCTCTGAAACAGGACACTTAACCACAAGCCCACAACAATCTATGCAACCATGTCGTAATCTGAACCCACAACCTCTGTGTGACTTTGACAATTCACTTAAAGGCCTGCTGTGCTATCCATTGCGCCGCTGAACCCCAGCATTCTTATTTACTCAAGCTGTCTTGTGTTAAGGAAAGGTTGGCTACAGCAAAGTACCTTCACGAGCGACCAAGTCAGTTCCGTAATAGAGTATTCCTCACTCACAAACATAAATATAAGTTCCTCAACCATCCTTTTAAAACGATATGATGTTTGCGCACGTTGTACAATAGTCTCCAATCTGCACTTCATTAATAACCTCATTCTGACTCTGATTTAAAACATCCTGTCAAAAGGAAACTATGCTTCTCATAATGAAAAATTAATGCACACCCGTTACGTTTATAAACACACCTGCACTTATCTATATCTGATATGCAAATATGCGGCCACTCTTACTAGAGTAAACTTATTCTATTCATGTTGTGTTGTGGCAAAACATGACATATATTCCTGTACAACTGCAGTTTTCTTAAGTTTGTACCGCTACCAGATGTTGAGCTACTGGAGTATATTTTACAAATTGAGGATGGTATATATTATTTCTTTATAGCACTTGAACAATAAAACCTTAATCTTAATACCCTTTGCGGATACCTGCCAATAAGACATTTAGCATACAAATTAACTGTGTCACGCCAAACACAGCGCACTTAGTTCATGTCCTTAAAAAGGGGTAGCAATGTGACCCTGCCTTTCTGTGCTTCACTTGCATTTTGTTCATTTAAACACCCCATCCAACTATCCAAAAGCCAAATTTACGTGAGTGCTACCTTTCATATCTGCTGCCACACTTTGCTATGCTTCGGTGCGTGTGATGCTACTCGCCCCAGCTAAATTACCTAAACATTCTTCACATCTCACATTTATAATTCTAGCAGTGTCCTATGCACATAGAGGGCCGTGAGCGGCTCTGGCTGCTGCAGACCTTAAGTGCCCTGCCGGTAACGCTAACCTTCCATTCAAGTGCCATTTTTGCAGTCAACTGAAATCTCACGCTGTAAAACAACTGAAGATACAAAATGCTGCCAACTTATCTTCCCCCGCCATAAACCCATAGAGTTCGTATCAGGGTAGGCTGACCCAGATGCTTACACACGGGCTCACTGCCAAATGGTCGCGTCAATGGCAATAAGCATTATGGGGTGTGTGAGGACGTTGCCTTAGCCCCAAGATGTCTTCCGCCGGAGCACAGGTCTGCCCCCAGACCCTGCTCGCACACAACTCTGAGCACTGGAACTGCACCCTCACACTTTTTGTGAAACGTGTTACCCGCATGCACTAATAAAAAGACCCTGCATACATCCATTCATTGAATGTGTTCAGTAATCCCACCTGGCTCTATGGAGGCCGCCCAGGACACGCAAAGTATATTGCAAAATATTGCAGCAGACAGAGAACATTGAAATTGCTGCCAGATATGAAACACGAGCCACAGGAATTGTAAGCCGGACCAGACCTCTGAAGCCTGGGCACATTCCACTTAAACCTCTTGATGGCCCGTGATGACCAACCTTTGGGAACATAATCTGCTAACCAGTGCTTATGTTCAAACAAAAGTAGCTCCCCCATCCCTTTGCGCAACCTATTAAAAACCTAATCGGAAAGATTAAAAATATCAAGGCTTACTACCACATAATAGAAATACGCCAGTCACGAGATCAAAGTTACAATTGTATTAATTAGCAAGTGGCCACTAGGTTCTTAACACCATATGTGTGCAAACAGACACCGTGAGATGAGAGACTACTGAACATTCCACAAATACACATATTTATACAAATTCTTCACAGCCTTGGACACATCATCCAGCCCCTCTATATATATTACATAACCTAGGGTTTGTGACCTAACTACATAACTAATTCATATTTAAACATCATTGCATAGTTTGCTGTTTTCCATCAAACAATTCACCAGTTTTCCAAATGCAGTACACAAGGTAACATTCCTCATTTTACTTTCTTATATTTGTCTACCATTTGTTCTTGAGCTTAAGTCAGTTAGTTCAAAGGAGAGAAATCAATGATTTCTGCAGAAGTGCATGTTGAGCTATTCATTATTCTACTTTAGTGTTTGAACAAAGAAGGCACTATTGGGACAGATGTCATCTAAATTACTTATTAGTACAGCTTGTGTTTAGCTTCAAGGTTCTTCAGTGCAGGATAAACAATCTACCTCAGCAGCTTCAACATTCTCATCTAAGTTAACATCATAAAGCAGCACAAAGTTCATCTTGCTCTGTTGAAGCCAAAAACACAAGTTCTGAACATGGAACAGAAAGCAGGAGGCGATCAAAATGGTAGACAACTCAAAATGGCGGCATAGTCAGCCTGTTTCAGGTTAATTCAATGCGATATTACAATGTGAAGCGAATGTGCTTAGGCCAACATATAATGTCAGGCGGTTTTATAGAAAATACATTTTCACAAATCCCTCAGTAACTCATGACAAATGATCCTTCATGCCCATTACACCCTGTTTGAATTATACTCAAAGCGGGTGTTCAGGGCCTCCAGTTATTGCTTCATCATGTGTGTCGTAATCACGTAGCCCCAAAACGTGCAAGCTTTTAAAAGCTCACTGTCACTATACAGCGGCGCGGCCACAACATGAGCAGAAACACATCTAGCATTGGCATAAAACTGAAAATCAATTGAGACGCAGAGGGTTAATTTTTGAAATGCGCCATAATTGAGAAGCCGTAATGTTGCAAATGCGACCCGGTCCATCAGTACATAGATGTGCCTTGCCACTCACCACCCTTCCATCCAGTCCAGGTAGTACAATGTAACTTACAAAGCACTATTTCCCCCTCTCCACTGTCTAACAAAAGGCAGCCTTCCAGAGCAAATCACTAAGCAGCGCAGTGACCCCACTTAAGAGAAACAATTAAAACAAATGAAAAAGGCATTTCCAGGCATCTGAGATATTGCCAACGAAGCTCTATCAGATTTACAATTGTGGCCCTTATGAAATACACCTTGCCGCAGCATAGCCAGCGCACACATGACATCAATCTATATATATTTTTTTTTTTTTCTTATGCGCCTTGCAATTTGCGGCACTGTGACCGCCGAAAGGAAGGCCTGGCCCCATACCCCCAGTAAACACAAGCCCACAGTAGCCCATTGTTTTCTTGGGCCAGCCCATGTGGCATGCACCTGTCCTGTGGCTAACAACACAATGCCAAACGGGCCAGGCCACGCAAACCTGTGCATACTCAAAAGCAATCCTCGTGATGGCACGATCACCAACCCGGGGACGTAACAAGCTAACCGGTGCAGCAACCATACTGAAAACCGCTGGTGCAGTGACAGATATAAAAACATACCTAATCGCTTTGCATTCGAACTTGGCGGCACAGCGACCAATCTGGGGACATATGAAGCAAGCAAAAAGCCGCCGGCTCACCGACCGGATTGTGTCACATAAGACAAACTTACTGCCACTAAAAATCCCGGCGCCTCGGACACCGCACATATATTAGAAACCCCACATCTTGAAATTAAGACCTAAAATCATGCAGCACAGTGACCACACGTAAATACTTCTGAAAAACACTGCATATGAAACGAGAAACATGCTCTTTAAAGCAATCTCTGTGCATTACCTGGGGATTTAAACAAGGCTGTGAAAAGACACTGCGAAGGAACCTTAAGTCACCCAACGCAGCATTCAAGACAGACTACACAAGCGGTACTATCGCCCCATTGCACTCATGGAAAAGGACAAAACCAGCAAAAGATTCTTGTCTGCGGGTGACCCGATCAGCAGGAGATGGCCTGCAGAGGACCTCAGCCCGGATCGGTTTCTAACTCCTTGCCATAGTTATCACAATGTCTTTCAGGCTGGACTGTGACTTCAAGTGGGGGTAGGGGGGGCTACAAACAGAGGCTGGTGGTGCCTGGGTTGGAAAAGAGACCTGGCCCTCTCAGCCCATTTAAGTGCCTCCCTAGGCCAGGCGATTTCTGGCTGGACCCTAGGTGGGCATGCACTTCCGCCCCCTCAGGGAGAGGAGGTGAGTCCAATGGAAAGGGGGGTAGAGGGGTGGCCTGCTATGCCAGGTGCCCTTCTTGAGGCCCCTGCGTAGGCTTGTGCATCTGCTGATCCTGTGGCACTCACAGTCATCTGAATTCAGGGAAGGATGCCAGATGCTGTAAGTATGTCAACCTCTTCTATATTATCTCATACATTTTTCACTTATAGTATTTTAGAACATCTTCCTATGTCACTACAAACATATGTCAAGATTGTATGCCTGTTATCATGTCAGTAGTCAATATTACATTGGGACTCATTACGAGTGCGGCAGTAAGGGGTTAACGGCGCCGGGAACGATGCCGGTATCCCCTTACTGCCGCATTCCGAGGTCCCTTAGTGGGTCCCACTAAGGCCGGCTGGTAAAATCAGCCTTCCTTAGCGGGAGCCGCTAAGGGACCAGGGAGCTAATAACGGGCCTGCTATTTACGGGCCTGTTATTAGCTCCCTCCCCATTCCCATTGAGCCCTATGTGGGCTCGAATGGGAATGGGGAAGGGTATTTTGAATGGGTACTTACCAGGTCCTCCAAGGTTTGAATGTCCTAGTACGTCCCCATTCAAAGAACCCAGACACGGCTTTGGAGGCCGCCATGGCGCTAATAGCACCATGGCTACCTCCAAACTCGTAATGACCCCCATTGTCTGATTATGGGATGCGTGCCAGACCATTAAAGTGGATATTTTTGCAATGTGTGCTCAAAGACAGCAATGAAGTCACAGCATAATTTAACTTTGCCCTGACCACAATTGTTATTTACACGATTGTTGAAGAAGAGTGGCGGCAGCGGCAGCTTGATCTGCAGGCAGAAAAAGGAGGCCTCGGTTGAGACTACTAAATGAAAGGAGGCGGACTTTTACCCGTTCTGCTTGGGACAGAGACGTTCAAAACGGAACAGTCTCGTAAAATACAGAACAGTTGGCCACACCAAGACAGGTCCCTCCAAAAAAATAAAATAAACACGTGGTGGGCCTGTTTCACCGATTGTCCATGAATAACACATGAACACTGGTAATTGAACTATCATGAAGAATCCCTCAGGTTATATGTCGTTTTGCCGACATGAGTTTTTTCGCCGACATGAGTTTTTTCACAATCATTTTTTTTAAAGAAATTATTTAAAAAAAAGTAATTGACGTTTTTTTTAAATATTTGGGGGGGTTCTCCAAGCCCTATATTTCCTATATTTTAAACGCTACTCCAACCACCACCCCAACCCTTGTAACCTTTTACTCCAACCTCAAATATTTCAATTTGTTTTTCCGATGTAATTCTTTCGAAAAAAGTCATCAAAAACCACCTGTCGGCAAATCAACGCAATACCTTCCCACATACTTAAGAAACAACCCGACCAGTCACTCATCCCAGCAGTAACAAATGACAAAAGCCTCACATAGGTCACACCGCAACCTACATCATTACTGTGCTGTCAGGTAATGTAATGGTTAGATTGCTATGCCAATCCAACACTACACAATATTTCAATGCAATGCTATGCTGATGTTAATGCAATCAAATGAATGCTATGCTGATATGTATACATCACACTGTCCTGTTGTCAGTCACTCCTATTTAGCTATAGTATTAAGATATTGGACACAATTGATAAAACACACTTGAACACCCAACTAATGTGCCCCAAATGTATGTTTGATAAACTATGTTTTAATTGAATCTACTTTGTTTTAGTTTTGGCCGTATAGACTAAGTGGAGAGATGATGTAATGTGCAGTAACATACCCATGCATAAGTGTCTCATGTGAATGAAATAGGTATTAGATAGTTGCTTTAGAGCCCCTTAACAGGGAATCGCCATGTTACACATTAATGGTTAATGCACATTCCTGCCTTGTGTTGTTTGTTCATCCAAAAATGGAATAGCTCACAGGTTAAGTGCTCACCTTGCACGTGCCGTTTGAATCCAGCAGCAGGGCTGGCTAAAACTTTCATCCTTCCTAGATTGATACATTGGGCCTCATTACGACCCTGGCGGTAAGGGGTTAACGCCAGCGTTAGCTGCGCCGACCCCTTACCGCCAATTCCGAGTTCCCCTAGAGCCATGGAGGTTTTAACACCCGATTTTAGCGGGTGTTAAAATCCATGGCGCTAAGGGACCATGGAGTTAATTACGCCACCGTAATTTACGGTGGCGTAATTAACGCCTTCCCCACTCCCATTATGCCCTATGGGGCAAAAATGGGAATGGGGAAGGGTAAATGGGGATTGGGGACTTACCGCCCCGCCAAGGTCGGAATGGGGCGGTAAGTCCGCCAACCACCATGGTGTAAACGTAGTTTACACCATGGTGGTAAAGTCACGGCCCAGGCGGTAACTTACCGCCTGGGTCGTAATGAGGCCCACTAACAAATTGGGTAATAATAACACATTATTGCAGGACTTTCAAGCGTGGGGGGGGGATTAGTCATCAGACTGCATGATCACACATCATTCGCTCTGTGACAAAGCAATGCCGAGTTGGAGCTATGACAGGAGAGCATTCAGTGGTCAAAGCCTCTTCCACTGAGTGTTGTACCGAAGGAATGTTATGTGTGAGCTTGTGTGTGTTATTCTGCGTGTGTATTACTTCATCTCATCACGGTAGTAGTTTCTAAGTGTGTAGCCTTACCTGTAAGTGATGCATTGGACGCCCGGCTGGGGTAACTAGACGGTCTGTGGATGAGGCGGGGTGAGGGTAGAGTAGAATGGCGTTGGCCTAGGAACGCCCCTTGAGAGGTGTGTCTCAGCAAGGGGAGCCACAAGCGGTAACTGCCTAATATCTTGTGTGGTGCGTGGCAAAGGGCTGTCCAAATAGAGCTGTGAACAATGTTCCTTTTCACAGGATGCGGGGGCGAAGCCCATTTCTGACACAGGACCGCAAGGAGTCACTTATTTCATCAAAAGAGTCAAAGCAGCCATCAGTAGTTGGGTCGATTCTATGCAGCCGTATCTTCATTTGAGCTCCGTGCACGGTTCAACAGCTTGCGGATGAGGGGAAACACTGGTAGCTGGAAGGGATTTCAGATTTACTGCCTCATCACGAGTTTGGCGGTGAACCTTAAATGTGGTGGTAATGCTATTACCGCTGCATTTAAGGGTCCGCCAAATCACGGTTAGGCTGGATTTACCCCCAGCTCTGGGCTGGCTGTAAATCCACTGCAAATTTGCCAATTTTTGACTCTATTACCACGTGGTAATACCGCTGACGGTAGTAGCACTGAAAATTCCCAATGAGCCCAATGGGGAATGGGGAATTCCCGAAGGGGCCCAATGGGGAATGGGGAATGACTGTTCCGCCAAACCTGTGATCCAGTGTTAATAGCGCTGGGGGGTTTGGCGGTAACGCTAATAGCACTGGCGGCATCCCAACGGTAATACCGCTGGGATACTGCCCAACTCCAGAGCTGTCCAGTGTGTGGCGATGCTGTTGAAGATTTATATCATATTATAGTGTTTTCCCCTGCTTATATGGACATTAGAAAGGTCACTATTCTTCCTGTTTTTAAACATTTTAACTTGAGACACAGGGTTCTGCTTTATACTTTCTTTTATCTGTTGATTGTCCACACGCTGCTTGGGCATTGTTATCCTTTTTAAAAAGAGAGCCATGTATCTCAGAAAAGGTGTCACGGCCATTCTGTGAATTGCATTTTTCAATATTCTGCTTATGTGCACTGAATGGAATTTTAAATTCTTACGCATTTGTATTGTTTGTGTTGTTTATGTTTTCATCTGAATTTCATCCAAATAAACGTATGTATTGAGAATGTGGGGCAGGGGCCAATTTCTTACACATTCCAGTCAAACTAACCTCTACAATGCTTTGAGTGAGAGCCCCCAGTTTACAGACCCCGAGTTACAGAATCCACACAAGCCCATGTTTGCTTGGTGACCAGGGTTTCTTCAGCTCTGTCCGTGTCACGCCCAAATTAATATGGAACACATCTTCAAGGCTGTCTGCAGAAGGCACCCATGCTTCGCCCAGCCTGGAACAGAGGGGTGCAACAGTGCCAGCAATAGTGAGCGTCTTTCAGAGCGAAGGCCACACAGTGCCGGATCAGGAGCTCATTATGAAGGGTTGTGTAAACATGCACTCGCTTCCAGGGCCGGCCTTGGGGGCAGCAGTGCCCTGGGCGGATTGGAGCCCCCCCCCTTGCCCGCGCGCCCCTGGTTAACAAGGGGCGTGGCAACGGAGTGTCACTTATTATTATTATTTTTTTTTAAACCTCCCCGCTCCTGCGAGGAGGCAATTCTATGAATAGGGTGCATTAGCATCCTATTGTTCCTAAATACGCTCGGCTGCCGCGGGCGCATTGCCTAACAATGAGGTGCCTGCCGCCCAGCTTGCCACCCTCTAAGGCCGGGCCTGCTCGCTTCTGATGGACAAAAACATTAGCTCGCACAGAGCTCTATATTGAATGCGCTAAGCATGCTACACTAGGATGTGCTCACTGTCCTCGCATGTAATATTTCGAGGGCTGGATAATGATGAAAGTTTTCTTTCATGTAGTGCCTTCAGACAGCTTTTCGTGATTAATTAGCACTGGAAACTTCAGGTGGCAGATTACAGAAACGTTGCACCAGTGTAATTTTTTTTCTTGTCTTAACCGTATAATACACTTTTGGCAAGATTTCGAATTACATTGTCTCGTCTTTTGTTTCAAATGTGTTTGTTAATAATGTCACGTCTTTGAAGCAAAGAGTTTATGTTATAGATCAATGTCCTAGAGTGCCGTTGACCGATATGTCCAAGCCCAGGCTTCGAAGGTGTTGTACAATGGCAATCACAGTTTTCTTTGTCTTTCCACTCATCAAATGATTCCACCAATATGTTTCATCAAAGATGTAGGAGTCCTTGAATAGGTGACCCATGTGCGTTTGCCTGTTAATGGTTGTTCCCTTGCACGACAAGAGTAAATGCCTTTTCGTTCCACGCTATCCTTGCTCTTGAAGAATCGACATACATTGGTTGTGGAGTTTCCTCTTATCGCTAGCATCTCATTAGATTTTAATAGGTTTAATCGGGCTTTTAGGAATGTTGATCTGATGCTCTTGTTTGGGAACTTTCACAAATATTCAACCATGACGTTGACATTTTGTAAATTCGGTGGGAGGTGCTGGGTAAGTATGTTTTTTGCAGCCTCCTCTAGTGTTTATATCCAATCCCAGTCTTTTAATCTGGATTTTACTTTTGTGGGGTGTTCCTCTAGCTCCACCTCTGAACTTCCAATCTCCTGGAGAAAGGCACTGTTTCTCTGCATCCACCTTGCCAACGTCTTATTGTTACCTTATTTTACTTCCTCTCGAATTATCTCAAGGAGTTTAAGTCTGGAATTTTGGATTTTCTGAAAGAGCATTAAACCGTTTTGGTGAACGGTCGCTTTTAAGGATACCAGGCTTAGTTCCCTCCTGATTGAGGCCAACAATGTTAAGGGATATAAGCTTAGAATTGTCCTCCAATAGAAGCCTTCTAATCTTATACAGATGCTGTCTGGAATGGAGGGCATTGCTTCTGTGCCGTAGGTAATGGCAGGGATAGCTTTTGCTTTATATAAATTGATAGCTGGTTGCAAAGAAAAGAGGCCATATTTGTTATCCATTTTCTTTGTTTGCGATGTTAAACATTTGATTGAGGCCAACAATGTTAAGGGATATAAGCTTAGAATTGTCCTCCAATAGAAGCCTTCTAATCTTATACAGATGCTGTCTGGAATGGAGGGCATTGCTTCTGTGCCGTAGGTAATGGCAGGGATAGCTTTTGCTTTATATAAATTGATAGCTGGTTGCAAAGAAAAGAGGCCATATTTGTTATCCATTTTCTTTGTTTGCGATGTTAAACATTTTATTTTGGCCCAGAGGGATTCTTGCATATTTGTTTCTTGGGGATTGCAGTTGACGGTTACACCCAAATATTTAAAGGATGAGACCTTTTCCACCTGTTTCCCTGCTATAAACCATGGTCCGGGATCTTTGTGTTTGTGGGATTTCTCCGTTATCATGATTTTCGTTTTATTAGTGTTTATTTCAAGGTCGTTTTCTCTTGTATATTCATGTTCGGCATCAAGTCTGCGTTGAAGGCCTATGGCTGCTTGATAAAGCAGAATGATGTTGTCTGCATAGAGTAAACAGCTGATTTTATCGTGGCCCAGCTTTGGAGGAAATGCTCTTATGTTGTTTTCATTATCCCCCATGTCGCCCGTGTAGGTGTTGTATAAGGCTGGTGCCAATGGACAGCCCTGTTTAACGCCTCACGCGGCCTTGATTTCTTTTGACAGTTGACCAGCACCGCTAAGGTGAGCTTGCATTGAGATGTCCGAGTAGAGGCATTTAATTGGGTCAAGGATCAAATCGGGGCAGTTCCACGTTGTTAGCTTATCACATAACGTTTCCCTATTCACCCGATCAAAAGCTTGGCTTAAGTCCAGAAAACCAAGGACTATTCTAGGACTGCCCTCTAAGATCTTCGCTTTCAGAATGCTCAAAACCAGGATTTTTACGATTTCCCCCACATTTGGAATTTATCTAGGAGTAGAGACCCGAACAATTTTCCTAGCACGTCCAACAGTGCTATAGGATGGTAGTCTCTGGGTACCATTTATCATTCTTCTTATAAATGGGAACTACATTTGCAGTTTTCCAAGAGTTTGGGATAGTCTGGGACTGGACACATGTATTAATGCTGTCCGATATTAAAGGATCCCATAGGTCCGGGTTATTTTTTAGATCTTGATTAGTGATCCGGTCTGGTCCCAGGGCCAGTGATGATTTTAGCTTCTTGATTTTATCTTTGATTGCTGCGTTATCATGATCTATATTCCACGTTGTAGATGACTCAGGAGGTTTGTGTATCTAATCGTTTGGTGGCTTCTGAAAGAGATTCATGAAATGAGCCACCTATTTGTGCTCTCTGACATTATTCAAGAGTGCTTCTTGAGTAGCGTTGCCTACTGAGTCAATTAGGGGTCAGAATTATGTTGTTCGTTTCCCACAAATGCATCTTAGCATGGCTTCCGAGTTGTCTTGATATACTTTAAAGAGAGGGTGAGGTGGAGATGCGCTAGACACTACAGCAATAAGGCACACGAATAATACAGTTGATTTTTTAATTGTAGCAGGAGCAGCCGACACGTGTTTCGACACTCTGGTCATTCTCAAGGTGTATGCAAAACAAATATGTTGATAAGTCGTGGAGGGGTAATCCCACAAAAAGCAAAGCAATGTGAGAATCACTCTGGCATCGCATGCAGATAACAGTCCCTGCCGTAATGGGCGTGGCAAATATATTACACGAACAATCGAGCGGTCAAATAACAAGGATATCCCCGAAAGCTTTCGGGGATATCCTTGTTATTTGACCGCTCTCTTTTACCAGTTTTCAGTACCAGCCAGGGTGGACTGGCTGCCGTGGGTGGTAATGCTGCTGACACCTAAAATTTCTGATAGAATCCTTAACATAATCAGTGATTACTAGCGCACAGACTTTCACTTGCGAACCCACACCTTTTTCTAAGTTGATATAAGGTTAGTCTGTTAGATTTCGTCCAAGATTTATAGGACTTAATCGCCAGGTTTGCATTTATCTTGTTCTTTTCAGTCAGTCGAGTTTTAGCCATTCTAATTTTTTGCCTCAAAGCTATTCTTTTTTCCACAAGAAGCTGGTTCCTGTTGTGTAAGTGTGGCTTTTTGTTGTAGTTCTTCTTCTGCCAAGTGTGTTGGTAACGTTGTAGCAGAGGACAGTAGTCCATTTTTGCTTGTTCTTGCTTGTGTTTTATGTCACGTTTTGCTCTGTAGTATTGCACTGTGATGTTTTTTATTGCGATGTTTGTCAGCTTCACTCGGGTGCCCTGGGTCGCTAATGCAATCGGGTGCTTCATGTACTGGTTGATGATTTGTGTCTGTGCTGCCCAAGCTGTGATTAAGATATTGTGGTCAGTGTTATGTGTTCGACTGACCTCAAAATAGGAGATCAGTGCTAGGAGGTTCCTGGACACACACATGTGGTCGATGTTGGCCTTCCTGCCTTCATGTTCCCATGTCGGTATATTAGGTTTGTATTTAGACCTTACAGTTTGTAGGTTATGGAGGTCTCTTGAGAACATAAATTGGTCCCACTGACTGCCTCTTCAACCAGCTGTAGAGGTCTTTTTGCTGGGATGCATCTCCTTGACAGCATTACCATTCGAGTCAATTCCAGTTCCCCTTCCAAAATGTGCGCAAGTGGCATTTAGGTCTCCGCATATCAGAATTTGGCTGATATCATGATCAGCTATAGCTTCGTCGATGGTTCGTTCAATCTTGCTCAAGAAGTTTGTGTCAGTCTGCGCTTTAGAGTTCCAGTAAATGTTTATTAACAGTAGGAGGGCCTCACCCTTTCTTCCCCTAGCTGTTGTTTTCTGGTTTCCTGTGATTGTGATGGCTAGAATGAAGGTATCAGTCCTCAGAATGGTGTCCAGGTGAAAGCCACTGCCTGAGTTAATTGCTATCAATGTCCCTGCAGCAGGTCTTCCCATAAGGCCCTTTGTAGCTGGTGAAGTGATTACCTCGAAAACTATCTAGAGTTGGTGGGTCTAGTAACCAGGTCTCTTGGATACAGTGCAGATCAAAAGTCGCTAGGTTTCCGTCTCCTGGTTGTGTGAGATGAGTGAAACCCGGGGTGTTCCATGTTCCCAGGTTCGAGGTGTGAGGATTTTTTAGATTTGAAGTGATCCTCAATTTGTTTTGCTCTTTCCCTGGGGTTCCTTTTCGTGGCTAGAGTCTCGAAGAGTTGGATAGTGCTTCCGGAACCCACGCCCACCTTTTGGGCTCACTGTCTTTTAAGCTATGCACGTTGTTTTGGCTGGTTTCGTTGCTTCTTGGTTTCAGTTGGTCCTGGGCAATGGGGATATTCCAGTAGGGCAGAGGGCCTTAAGGGAGCCGTTCTTCATCCGATTAAGTATATTGGTTGTTAGTTTGGCTGTTACGCCTCTCGTGTTTCTTATATTGCAGCTGAATTCATTGGGATTCCGTTCTTGAAGAATATTTAGGTTTGTGCTCCTTTCTTCTAGGTGGGGGGCTGTCTGTTTTATGTCTTCTGCTGGTGTTTTCATGCCGTCTATCCTTTCGTTCCTCAGGGCACGTCTTTGATTCTTTATTTTGGTTGCAGTGCCCCTTAGTAGGTAAGTTTGTGAGTTTTGAAGGGTCGGGGTATTGTCTGGCGTGCAAACAAGACCTTTCATGGTTATTATGAGACCGTTCTCTTGCACTGTGAGGTTCATATTGTTTTAATCTTCCAGGATTTGTTCTTTCCATTGAGGTTTCCGATTGCCGTTCTAGTTTAGTGGTTTGGTCTCAGATCGTAACCAAGCGATCTCAGTTTATCTGTCGCAGCCAGAAGCACTTGGCTCACCCGAAGTGAGGAAATATGAAGATATACACTGTCCATGTGGTTGTTGTTCACACATTCAATGATGTCAAGGTCGTCGACTTGAGAGATTTCAAGTTTTGGATATGATTCAGGAGCTTCATTGTTGTTTTCCTGTTTAATATGATGTTATCCCCTTCTTCCAAAAGTTTTTCTAGCTTGAAGGATCGAGAATTTGTTGTCCTGGAGTTTCTCGTCATTTGGGCTCTTTTGATCTGTCTATTTTTATTAGGCGTTTGACTATTCCAGTGTTTGTTGAAATACCTCTCTGTTGAGCTAGAGTTGGGTTTGTGCCTTTCCAGGGTAGTTTGTCTTTTTACGTAGTTTATTTTGTTAGAAGTTTGTGGACAATGGTGCTTTACCATCACATTTTTTTTTTCCAGATAGAATTTTCTTTGGTTCTTTTGTTTGTTCCTATTGTGGCTGGTTTCATCTCTTCCCATCTTTTTGGTCCACGAGCTTCAATTTTCCTTCTCTATGTAGCTCTTTTACATTTATCCTCAAGAGTTAAAAAAGTTGGTGATTCAGGTTCCAACATTTTTGGTATCTTTTCTGATTCTGTCGGGGGTGAGTTTTGTGTTACTGCGTCCATCTTACTCTTCCCTTCCTTGGTCTCATATAATTCAATTTCAGAGTTTTCTATAGAGTATTGACTGATGTCCAATAGGTCAGTTATCGACTCTTCTTCGTCATTTCCAGCTTTCTCATTTTCGCCAGGCGTCTGAGGCATGTTAGAGCAACCTTCTGATCCCCGGATTCTGAGGCTAGATTTTTTAAAGGATCTTTTTTCCATTACTATGGGTAGTTGGAGTCCCCCTTCCTTTTTGATGTTTTTTTTTTGGGCCATTGGATTATTTGTTGTTTAGTTGATGTTTGGTCTTTATGTCCATCAGGTGCCCTGTTTTGGTTTATATCTTTAGTCAGTTTTAAAAAAGGTTTCGCATTTGGTGGCTGAGTAAGGCAGGTATCCGGGGCCTTTTGAGCCCCTTTCGATGTGTTGTCTTCAGAATGGACTTTATTAAGGCCGGCATTGGGCGTCCCGCTGGAAGGCACCCTCAGAGTTTTAGTCGACTTGGTGTTAATTGTGTCGTTTTCTGTGATTTGGCCAATGTTTTTTGACCTTTCATTCCGGTTCTGTTTTCTTGTGTAAGGTCTATCTGTAGAGGGTAGTGACTGGTCTTTCTTTTTCCTCCTCCGTTTGTGTTGAACTGTTGTTCATGAAAAATCTGTTTGCGAGGACACTGTGAGAGCAGATTTCTTGTTTTCCTCCTTTGTTTGAGTCCCACAATCTCTGGTATTTTGTTTGTATGCCTCGAATGACATTAGGTAGCCTTCCAAGTATGTTAGTTTTGTCTGCATGAAGGCGACCATTATTGAGTGGTCCTTTAGCATGTCATTAATCGATTCGTACAGTTTGCTAAAGGGGGCTAAAGCTATGGTCACCATGGGCACAACAAGTCTGGCTTTTTGTTTGCAGTCTCTTTAACTGCAGACTGGTGGATTTCGCTTGGTCTTTTAGTTTTAGGTGGGGTACCATATTTAGCAGGTGCTGGTGTATTCTGCTGTTTTGTCCTCTCTTCAAACCGCTCCAGGAGTTCCGGCGAGATGTTTTTCTGCAGTGTTGGGTTAGCAGGGCCAGTATGGCTCCATTTGTTTGGTGTATCTTCTATTAATTTATTGCTTATGCTTGATTTCAGTAAATCCAACTCCTGGTTCTGATCAAATTCTGTGTTGTTTTGGATTGTCTTGGCCAAGTTGTCTGGCACGTTACCAGAATCTCCAGGTTTTTTCAGGCTTGGGGATTGGCTTCATCCCACTAGGTCTCTAGTCTGAGGCATGGTTTTTGGCGTTTGTACACCTCCTTGAGAGTTATTCTTAGGGGTGGTACACAACTCCAGAAGTTTCCCAAAGTGCCACCTAAAAGAGGTTGATGTTTCTTTTTTTCTTCTGATTTTATTATTTTGATCTTTGGTTGTCAGGCTATACCCCACACATTGCTTGCGGCAAGTAGACGGTTTCGCTGGGGAAACCTTCGCTCCTTCCAGAATTTCCGTATCCGACAGCTTGTGTGGAGATGTTAACAACTGTTTCTCTTGTTTATGGAAAAAGTTGTCGAGGGGCCCGAGAATTCTGCCAGGTGGCCTGCTAGTTTTTTTCCGATCATGGGGGTTACATGCTAACGGGCAGTTTTCTTTAAGCAGGCTTTCTGGAGTTTCTGAGTAAACTCCATAGAAATCTGTGGCCTTGCTCAGTTTCTTTCGCTGACACAGGGTATTGGGAGGTAATGAGTTTGTTCTTCTTTTCCTTTTAATAGCTCTCCTGGTCTTTAAAGCTCTGTTTTTCCTTTTCGGCCGGTGCAGATTGTTTTGGATACCATCAGTAGCGAGATGTAGTTTAGCAGCGGACGTCTGTGTTTCCTCTTGTTGAATATTTTGGGACGTGGAGGTATCCATTTCTTCTTCCGTTGAGTATGAGGTGTTCATTGCATCTACCGATTCTTCCAAGTTGCTGATTTCGTGAGGGGGAGTATCCAAATCCGCCATAGTTGTGACTGGGTGAGTCTCGATCGAAGTTTGTAATGGCAGGCTAGATACATTTTTGAGGTTTGTAGCTCCCCCCCCCCGGGCTCAAGGTCAAAGCTTGGTTCCTGAGAGTCTTCTCGCTTTGCTTCTTTAACTTGAAGTTTTATTGTAAGCTGGGTTGGTTCCCCAGTCATTATCGGCGGTGTTTCTTTTTCAATGTGACACTAGTGGTTTTGGTTGTCCCCACGTGCAAAGGGGTTTGTTGTGAAAAATTTAAAATGTCGGTGGAAGTGGCTCCGTCTAGTGAATCCGGTACTGCCCTTCTGGTCGATGTTGGAGCTGGGCTCTCTCCATTTCCAATCCTAAGAGGGGTATTTTGCTCCCTGCAGCCCGGGACCACATCTATCGCCATACAAGGAAAGGGATTTGGGGGAGTCATTTGATCTACGGATGTTCCCAGTATGGGGGGGCAGAGGCAGGTACGGACTGAATCACTGCACTGTGCAGATTTGTGGTCAGAGAAATGTTAAGGTCGCCATTTCTGTGTGGGTGTGTACGTTGTATACCTTGAGATTCAAAGCTGACGTCCTCTAATGAGAAAGCTTGGCTCGTGAAACAGTAGGTGGCAGCCTGTTCACTGTTCGTTCTTGATCCAACTCCTGCTTTGACGGGAGTCCCGTGGCATCTTTTCTAAGACGGCCGGTACGCAGGCAGCTCAGCGTCTCCTCTTCCTGCGATTGTTCTGAAGCAAAACCCACCATCACTGCCATTGCTGCATAGATTGCAATGACTGCAGAACTCTGCAGCAATTGGTGGTCGCTCCACGGCCTCGTTAGGGTTTTATATGAATCCGCCCACAAGAACCAGACTCAGGTCCTAAAAGTCAAAAGGCAACCAGCTCACTGCAATGACTGCAGAACTCTGCAGCGCTCCGTCATCAGTGTAATTGCAATTAGTCTTGGGAGAATAGCTCAGGGGCAACGTGCTCTCGTGGGAAGCAAGAGGACACAGAGCACCAAAGGTTCGATCACTGGGTCAGCACTTAGAAATCTATGCGTATTGAGCGCGTTATAAATAACCTATCATATCATATTAGCAAGTTTGCCCTAGTAAAATATAAACATTGGTGCCATATTACAAATCCTTTGCACATTTGCATGGTATTAGCACTAGGGCAAAGGGGGAAAAAGACTATTTGTTGAATACATTTTCATTCCACGTGCTAATAAGACATGGTATCAGCACAGCTGTGGGCCTTGCACTGGTGCACAAATGCATTGACAGCATATATTCTTTGCACCAGTTCACCCTTTGCCCTAGAGCAAATACTGTGCGAAATTGCACTTGCACCAGTGTAAAGTTTCTGCAATCTGGCCTCAAGTATTACTTTCACACTTCTGTTGACTCACTTGTTCCGCCGTTATAGTAGGAACGACTAAGTTTGCACTCTGAAGTGAAACCTGTCAAACGACCAGAGATCGGTGTAGCCAGCGCATGGACCCACAGAGCTGTTCTTTTCTCTCTGTTTCTTTAAATCGGAAAGAAACTAAGCATTGTTTGTTTTTAAACCAGGCACACAATGACTGTGGTATTTACATAATGCATAGGAAACACCGGTTTCGCGGGTTTGATTTGGGGACTACGACTTGCTTGTCAAACACATACAGACCCTGGGCCTGATTTACAAACGCGTTTTTTCAATGATAAAATCATATGTGTGCTATATCTGTCCCAAGCCCAAGCTCATGCTATTGGAGTTCCATTTCTGAACTGTGTTAAGAGATAACACCCGCATGACCACTTGTCAACATCCTTATCTGTCTATTGCGTCGTGTCACTTATCGACTCTGCTTTGGCCCTCAGCCTATCAGGCTGCGATTATCAGCAACTCCTCATGGGACGCTCTGGAGCGCACGCAGAGTCCCATTCTGTCCAAGCGCTCACACTAGACACGGATTAGAAATCACAACACCTTTCACGGAGTTCAAGCCAGTTTCCTTGGCATTTGAATCATCTTGTTGTCACCTTTCAATCTTTTTAAAAAACTGTACATGTGTCACTCTCGGTTTAACAACCACACAGTTTGTGCTTTCTCCCTTCCCCGCTCTTCACCAGTGTGTTTCTGAAGCTCTGGCATTCTCACAACAGCTCATTGTTTCATATAGTGCAGCCATTGGCATTCCAGGAGCCATATTACATAAACTTTGCACAGCTGGAAGTGCCATTTTTCAAGGTATTAACACAAGCACAAAATGTGTCCTAGTGCAACAAAACCCATTTGTTCAATGCATGTTTGCTCCAGTGTGCCCAGGTGTTAATATAGTTGTTTATTAGCAATCGTTCAGATATTGCCCTGGTGCAAAAATGCATTGAAAGAATACTTGTTATGCACTGAGGCAATATTTGCCCTCATGCTCACTCCTTACCCAGGTGCATTGCTTCTGTAAGAATGTCCCAGATCTAACATTCATGCTGCGTTCACTGCTGTCGCAGACCTAGAAAGGTTGTGGATCTTTCAGCCCGCTCTTTCTCCCCTGACGCATGCCTCCCCGGCATGGATGACCTGCCTGCACTGACATTGAGTGTGTCTTCAGAAAGTCCAGATCAAGGCCTTGCGGATAGCAGCTGGAGCTCCACTCTACACAAGGACCACTGACCTTGACAGAGAACTGGACATCGAGATGTTGGTTGAACATCTAATGGTGCTGAGCAAGAACTTCTGCCAAAGACTCGAACTCTATGATCGGGAGACTCACTGCCACCAAAGCAAACCCTTTTAATGCTACCGGGGGCCCACTCCGGCAAAGAACCTGTGAAAATAGCCTTTCCATGAGAAGTCCACACGGACCATGAAGAAATCCAAACCACAACTACACACTCAACCCGACAGGACGGAGTATTGAGGGTCAAGCCTCAGTATCCAATAATCACTGTTGATAGATAAAATCTGTCAGAAAAAAGAAGAGCCCGCCCTTTAATTTTGTACTGAGTCGGGAATTAAGCTCCCTTTATTTTAATCAACGCAGAACATCAGAGTATATTAAACTGTCTTGTCTTTTTTTCCTCTCACAGGAGCAATTTCTTGATTATAAGGACCCTGTAAGTCAATGGATGGCTTAAAACATCAATGGATGCTGTGAGGCCCACTAATGGACATAGATTCCTTTCAAAAGGGCAAAGATACCAATGCTGCGTTAGCCCTGTTCAAAGGAGCACCACCACAATTGGGATTCAGTTATTGATCTGTGAAGCCATCCAAAGGCCAATATGGGCCTTTGAATTAAGATAATTCCCATGGGAAAGACAAGCACCTCCTGCCACTTGTACTGTTTAATGTTTCATTGGAAATGGGTTCTAGGTTAGATGTGGCTTTTCACCCAACCTTTGGCCTTGAGCAGCGTCTTCTCCCCTCTTTAGGTATAATCAATATAATGATCAATATGGCAGGATATCATGCAGGTCACAAATCGAGGGTACACACGGGTGGACAGGGTGCACCCACTTTTTCAGAGGGTGGACTCAGACTCCCCGGCTAAAATGAGAAACATTGAAATACTTCTTTGAATTTATGAATTAAAGCGGCCCCAGGGTTCGCAGTCGTCAGGTTTGCACGTGGGAGACTTCACCACCGTACTATATAGCCTGATGAAAGATAATAACTAAAGGTGAAATGACACATTTTGGTACTGCATGTTCCAGGGAAAACATTGGTATTGGTTCTTTGAGTTTAAAACATGCACACCTTTTAACGTTTTCAAAAACACCATTTGAAGAAAATATCCTCTCTTGGTTTTGTGTGTGTGTTGATTTTATGAAAGGCAAATGCAAGGGTGGTTATGCAAAGCCAATTTAATGAAATGTACACATTTCACCTTAATATTTTGATTTCTAGCGAGGTAAATCCCATTGCGTTTGTGGATGAGTCCCCCCACCTTTTTTTTTTTAACTTGACCCCTGATATCATGCAAGAGTAAAACAGATGAAGCGCATTTCACCTTAGGGCACTGGGCTTCAAATTTGTTTGGCCTGGGCCCCCACAAGCAAAATTTGGGCAGGCCGTACCCCCCCAAAAAATGACAAATGGACAGTATGTACAAATGGCTAGGAGCTATTGTGTGCCGTCATCGCACTCTACTCCCAGTATAGTCCCAGGGCACACCACCTGCACCCATCACAGTCACTGGGCTCCCTCACCCCACTTCTACCCAGTCCCTGGCCTCTCCCCACCCCATCACAGACCCTGGGCTCTCCCCACCCTGCTCCCACCACTATCCCAGTGCTCCCACCCATCCTGCTGGCACCAAAGTCCTTGGGCTCTCCCCAACCCATTCCCAACACAGTCTGTGGTCCAGTGAGAGCTGGTGAATTTTTTAAGTGGAGGGGCAGAAATATTTCCCACAAAAATGCCATGGTGACCAAACGCAGTCAGGGAACCCCGAACCAATCAATCGGGGTTTGGTGGGTTTTCCGCCCGTGAATTTTTTAAACATAAGGGGTTAAAATGTTGCAATTTAGAGCTTACTTTAAAAGGAAAATGGGTAAAAATCCAAACAGTTTGCAATGGGCAATGGAGGCCAAGGGGGAAAGCATGGTATTTTTTGACTGGACATCTATGATAGATATCCAGTAAAGAAAAAAACATCCCTGTCGGCTGGGCTCCACAGCGCCTCAGAAGGAGAGCTGATTTTGGCAGGTGGGTAGGGGAATTGTGCAAGAAAGGCATTTTAAAAATGCCTTTGTTGTACAACCCTCCTTCCTCCCTCCACCCCCCACTCACCAAAATCAGCTCAATGGACCAAAACAAACACACACACACATTCACACAGCAATCACTCTATCATTCATAAAAGCACCCATCACCATACACTCATTTATAATACAAGCATACACATATTTAAATAAAAAAACCATAAATGAACATAAATGTACCTTCTGCAGGGTCCTGCGCTTGGGTGCTGAAATGCTCGAGGTTGCTCTGTCCGTATGTGGGAGGAGGCACAGGAGCTCCCCCTCACACATACAGACATGCAGTGCCACAGCCAGCATTTCCAATAAGCTATGCAAGGCTGGCGAAGCAAAACGCCCCCCACCTTGCATTGCTGAGTGACCATGTACAGCTGGGGGAACTAACTGTCAAAGTGAAACAGTGTTTCCCTTTGACAGTTTCAGCCTGCCCAGGAGCACTCCCTGAGCTGGAAAAAACTGTGGAGGGAGTGCTCAGTGTTTTCATTGGGCTGGCTCTTTTGCTCCTCCATAATGGGTGAGGGGGGTCACTGGGGGAAGCCCCCTCGCCCATTATGGAGGAGCTGCCATGCTCAAACTGGCCTATAGGGCAAAAGGGCAATGCCTGTACTAAAAATGCAGAATGCTAGTGTAGGCCAGTCAAAATGGGTCACTTTTCTGGCCAATGGGGGACAGTTTGATGAGTTACTTCACTATGCAGCTAGTAGTTTTGAAGATTGTTGCTGAATAAAAATCTTTAAATGTCACAATGTGCGTACATTCTTTAAAAAAAACACCCCCTTGGTTACTATTCAAACAGTCCGTGACTAAAAGAATGTATATATATTTGCAACTGCAGGCTGCTTTTTCATTGGTGCACAAGACAGTTTTATGGTCCGGTCCGACCATGTGAGCCGCCCCTGCCCATTTCCTCCAAACAAAAAAAAGTAAGAAAAAAAAGAATGTCTTTTTTTAAACCTTTCATCCTGGGCTCTTGCGCCCCCCAGGTATGAGGCCACACCCCCCTGGGGGGGCGCGCCCCACAGTCTGAAGACCTCTGCCTTAGGGTGATGGTGGTGCTGTTACTCATCCATGGCTTACCCACAAGTCTCATTCAGCTGTCCCTCATATTGCTGAATGAATATGCCTGTGAGCAACCACTCTAGCATCTGGGACAGTCTTTCTTTCTGTTTTCCTTCTCACATTCCTATAATGTCTTAAACACAAAAGGTGTATTCTTTGGGGAAATGGAATTTGAAGTCTGGAAGTGCCTTGGATTCTTCTCTATCTGACTGCTCTGCAGTCTGCAGGTGAGCACACGCTTTATTGCCTACAGTCTTTGAAGGTCTATAGGGGAGGAACTAAAACTAAGAACATCATGTAGCAGGAACTCTACCTTTGTAAAGTTATCTGGATACAGAATGAACATAGCACAACCTCTAATAATGGTGTGGTATGATCCAGATTGTATAGGTCCACAGGTAATGTCAGCTACATAGTGTGGTTGCTAATATATATATACATTCTCTAAAGACATAAGAACGAAGAATTTTGAATTTTGTTCTGATAATGAAATTGGCAAACCTTTCCATCCCAATAAGCAAATTGCATTAACCTTTCAAGACAAATAGTCATACTAGGATAGGGAGTTTTTGCTGCAGTATATTTCATTAAAGTAGATTTTGTCAAATTATTTTCATTGGGTTTTGCCCCAAATGTATGTGAGGGGTGAGTTTAGTAGGATAATTCATGTCGGGGGCTTAAGGTTGGGATGCGTGGGGGGTGAGGGGGTAGAGGGGTCTTCCCCACAAATATTTGCAGCAAAATCTTCCTGTACAAAAAAACATGACGGCATCTACTACGATGAAAAACATTCAACCAGATCATATAGAACCGTCGTACCTATCTTATACATATTTCCAGCTCTTGCCAGTTATCTTAATCCTCACAAGTGTGTGCTTATCCATTCCAATACATCATCACTTGAATGGTCCGGTAAAATAGCTCGGCACAGCCGAAAAAGACCCTGGACATTCTGGTAGAATGGATGTTTACATTTTCCAGACCTCTTTTTTTCTTAATACTTGCAGGCATGTCTGCCTGGAATGGGATCATACTATTTGTGGAAGAGGCATGGAGTCCACTTTTGTTACTCTAGCCATTACTCAAAGCACGGTACCCTCTTCTGATCACTGGCTACAGCAATTCAATATTCTATTCTGGGATTACTACTTCTTGTCTGTTTGAACACGTGGTGTTCTAATAAAAACGAGTATTGCTTCTGGAGATGTGACAGCACAGATGAAAACAATGCTCAAATGTTCATTATATGGGCAATCATAGGGTCATAGTGTAATGTAGTGTTGAATAAGTTATCAGAGATAATTTCTTAACTGATTAGCCGACAGCTGATCCGTATTTTTTTTTTCTTGGTTGGGTTGGGTAGGTTTGATCCTGGATGTATTAGAAGGTTTCATGGATTAAGCAATAACCCCCGCGCTGGGGGTGGGTGGGCATTACCACATCAGATAATTCCCCAGAGACCCAGTTTGAGGCCTGAGTGAAGTTAAATGGTGGGAGGGTACTCATCTGTTTTGGTGGGATCCCTGTAACCCATAATTGCCAATAGTTGGTTTAGAGTCATGATATGATTTTTTTTTAAATGTTCAGTGATGAATGGAAAGGCTGTAGCCTGGCTACTTTCATTTTTTACATACTCCTTTCCCTACTTCTTTCATAAATTGCATTCATGTATATTTCAATAGAGATGTATATTGCCATATTTCTCAGTTACAATATTCACTCCAATAACAAAAGAATCACGTAATGGATTGTAGGATATTCATTGTTTCTCACTTGAATCAAAGTAATTGGACTGAACAACACAATTGTAATTGTTTGTAAAAGTACAAGCTCACACTTTTTAACCCCATAATCCCCCAGTAGTACAAATATATGTGGGCATTTCTTCATAGCCTCTTCACCCCTCTCATCAAACTCATGAAATGACATGGATTGTCATGCTACAATTACAGAGATGACGTGCAAATCCTCTACAACATCCGCATGAGTGAAGAATCAGGCCGAACTCTTAAAACTGCCTCACAGAATTAAAGGAATGGATGAGGACAAACAGCCTTAAACTGAACCCAGACAAAAAACAAATCATGATTGCACCCAACAACCAGTCAACCCAACTTCCCATTCCAAGGGGTACAGAAATGGATGTGGAATCAACCAGAAACAACCAAAGTAGTTAAAAACCTCAAGATACTAATGGCCAATGACTTAACACTAGAACCACAAGTCAACGCAGTAGTAAAGAAGTGCTTTGTACACCGACACACGATCAAACAGATATTATCCTTTCTCACCTTCCAATTCAGAACGCTTGCCATCATCTCCCTTGTCATGTAAAGAATAGACTACGGAAAAATCATATTTCTCGTAATGCCATACAACCTCCCAAAAAACTACAGTGAATCCATAACACAACAGCAATACTACTGCACAGACTCAACAAGAGAGAACACATCATAGCAGCACTAAGATCTGCAAACTGGCTGCCAGTCAAATATCTTTTTCTTCAAGTCGCTCTGCATAAACCAAAGCATTTCACAGCCAAGGAGCGGAATTCATACAGGAAAATATCTCAATTTACACACCAAATCGAACACTGAGATTCAGCACCGACATTTGCCTCGAACCAAAACAATGTTCGAAGTAGAAATTTGGTGGATCAGCATTCTCTAGCATTCCAGCAAAACTCTGGAACTCCCTGTCAACAGGAATTCGAAAAAAAAAAAGTACCTAACTTTCAGAACACAAATCAAAACATGCCTCTTCAACTCATCGAGCTAAATAGAAAAAACACTCAGAGCAAAACAGCAATCGCAGCACAAGAGAATTACCAAAAACAACCTAAACCTAATGAACCAAACCTTGGATACACCCAAGGAAATAAGGCAATTAAACGCATAGAATAATCGAAGCCATTCCAAAACAACATGACGCTAAAAGAGAAGAGCAGAGACACACCTCATCACTAATCCTAATAACAACTTTCCAATATCCTACATACTCATCCTCAAATACCAAAAAGCATAGCTCTAAAAGGGCAGAAACCTGAAGCCACCACAAACTGCAAACAATGTGCAAACCCGCTCTAAACCAAACTCGTTACAAAAAACCGAACCACAAACACACAAACCACCCCATGCAGTATCATAAACAAAACACAGCCAAACTACTACCTATCAAAAAGAAAAACGCACAGTGACTGATATTTTCCAAACTGAAGCTACTAACAGCACATCAAAGCTCTCTTGCGCTCTCGCTCTTGATACTGCTAACAAAACCTCTGCAGTCCTCCTCCTTTTCAGATCAGCCAGAGAGCCTGGAAACACTGAAAATGGCAGTGATGCGCGATATTAATCACAATATAATGAACATTACACATAGATTTTCAATAAATGATAACAAAGATACGGATTGCAAATGTGCTGCACGTTGCAATGTGCCCTAACCTTAAACAAACCGAGCATAAGTGTCCCAGCACCATTTCATTCTGAGCCCAAGCCGTTCATGCCTGAGTTCCATTACCTTATAATCTTGTGTGCCTAATCTGTCACCAAAGTGTCCATGGTTGCCCTATAACCTTCGAGGAAACAAAAACATGCATTTGTTCTGCACAAATTCTCTTATGAAACCACAAAGGCCGGATCATGCATATTTTCTGAGCAAGCACAACTTACAATTCTGTCTACGAATGGAAAATAGGATTTCAACCCTTGAACCCTCGGAGATGAAGAGGTCAGAAACGCCCCCTTTTCCCCCAACTAGGCAGCCATGAGGCACCAGGGTAGATAACCTGAAGTCATAGGAGAGGGAACCTGCATTCCTGTTTTTTGACGTCAGCAGAGTTCACAACACAAACACTGTCCTTTTGTTAAAGCTCTAAATAAAAGCCGACTGAAGTAAGGGCGCGATATGAAGTGGAAACTTTTAAGTGGCGCTTATCACACAGGAGCCTTCGGCCGATAACAGAAAGCAAAGCAACCGGCTGAAGCACGCAATAACGCAACGAGTGCTTCTTGGGCTGTTTCCGGTCTGTGCTTCGTCATTTCACCGCACTCCTCTTATCTGCCTTTTCATCTTCAAGTTTTGTGAAAGGAGAATAAGTTGGACTTATCCCAAGGTTGTCCCGCGAGAATGCTATATATGTTCACATCCTTGGAGTCTGCTGCTCTTTCATCCTTCTGGCGCTTGGGGCTTGTAGCCCTAACCTGCTTTGTGCATTTTAGATGCATTGATTAGCCAATACTGGAAAAACAACTCTCGGCTTTGGAACCAACTCACCAAAAGATAAATTGCCAAAGAACGTAAGGTGACTGGACGGGGGCTATACATGCCCCTGCCCAGGCAAGTCACGATGCTGGCGTGCCTTTGATTTAATTTTCTCTGTCCGAAACGTCCTCTGACTTGTGGCACAGTGCAAGTCTTCAGTGAGGGTGTATCAGGAACGAAATGCAAAAACGAAAGAAGGACAATTAAGAGTTTCAAGGAATAAGACTCAACCTATGTCTATTTACTTCGAGGCATGGACCTGCCAGTGGGGCAATAGGGCAATACCAGATGGTCCAGCCCAAACAGTCTAATTCAGAATGTCTTTTGGGGTAGTTTGGTGAGATACTCTGGCAGATTGTCCATCTGGTGAGTTCAGGATACCCCAAGCTTGTTTCATTTTTATTAAATAAAATGATATGAGTCATTCTCTTTCTGAAAGGGAGGTCTGTTATACTGACTCCATTTTTATAAAGCTCACCACAAAAGCATAGTTCAATCATGTGCCTTTGCTGTGACAACATAGCAGCAAGTGATTCCAATGCTCATCTCGAACCCTGGCGCAACCCATCAGAAGAATCTTTTTAGCACATATTCGACCGCACCCTCAAACTATCGGAAGCCGTCAAGTCACTGGCACGCATTATGAGTATGCCAGTAAACCGGCAATATGACCGGTGGCTCACTGGCAAATTTGCCTTACTGTTTCTGCTGCCCGATATACCAGTGATTCTGCGACATTACAGGTTGCGGCGCAACGGTAAATTCCCATTCCCCTCGACTACCATAGGACTCCATGAAATGAAATGAAATTATATTTTATTTATATCGCACTCGTGCACAAGTGTTTCAGAGTGCGAAAATGGGAATTGGATCACTGAAGATAATGGTGCTGGTGCTTCAGTGAAAAGTCTGCCACTAGGGGCCTGAACTCCCGGCAGGCCTGATCTGCTCGTGGTTCACTGCCCCTACCGGCAGACTCTGATTAAGCCGGTCCGGGAATAATGCAGGAGCTGGCTGTACCAACTGTTAGCATTTTCCCAGACTGGCTTACTCGTAATGTGGGCCACTCACTGGCATAACGGTGGCCCCCGCACCCCCCATGCTGCGGGGGGGCCCACCAGCACATGACCTAGGAGAGGGCCCCAATTGGAGAAAAAAAAAGTTTTTTTTTTGTTTAAATATTTTCTTTTCTTTTTGATTTCACTCTGCACTCATAAAGAAATTATTTTTGTAACAGAAATAATTTCTTTATGAAGGCAGAGTGACTACAAAAAGAAAGTTTCTTTTTGAAGTCCGAGGGATCCCCCACACCATGCCATGGAAGACCCTAGGCTGGAGGCCTCCATGTCATGAGGTTGAGGGAGTCCTATGACTTCAAAAGAACGTTTATGTTTCAAGTCACTCTGCATTCATAAAGAAATTATTTCCGTTATGGTTCGGTCCTGAACCGAAATAATTTCTTTATGAAGTCAGAGTCACTTCAAAAAGAAACAATTTCTTTTTGAAGTAATAGGGCTCCCCTCAAACCCATGACGTGTGCGTGTGTGAGTTTATGGTGACAGGGTGCACACTTAAATTTATGGGTGGCTGCCTGGGTGTGCCTGTATGGTGAAAGGATGCACACTTAAATGCATGGATGGCTGGGTGTGCATGTGTGTATATGGTGAATGTTGTGAGTGCTTGTGTTCAAGGGTGCAACAAAACCTACATTTCGGCAGGGTAAACCCTTCAAATGTTGGGAGAGGCACTAACTTCACTGGCTGTGGGGGAGGGGCAAAAGTATTTGTGTATCTAATTTCTTTACGCATTTTAATGAGACTATTCTAGTGCAGCTTCAATGTTACAAGCAGTTAACTCTCTCCTTTAAGGTTGAAAGCTCCCACTTATGGACTGCTGCGAGAATGAGTAGTCTCCTGTTCCCTCTCTCCCCTTCCAATCACTCCCATGGCATGCAAGTACTAAACCCACATCACAAATTCATTTGCCTAAAAAATGTGGCATTTGAATGCAGGTATTAACAGTGCAATGCTGTATGTTAGTAATTGCTGGGCTCTTGTTAACAGCAAAATCTAGGTGCTGTTTAACATCTGTGTCCTGTTCTGTGTTTATTGCATTGATTACTTAATGGTAATCTTCATAACTCCTAGCCCTATTCTTCCTCATCCCAGTACCTGTGTTTGAGGCACTCTGCCTCATACACAAGTACTGGGATGAGGTAGAGGTACATAGAGGGAATGCCTGACTTAGCTACCTGTAATCCTCATTGCTACTAGTGGCACTTTTCCTCTCCCAGTACTTACCTATGAGGCAAGGAGCCTCATACGTAAGCTCTGGGACAAGGAGGTAATTCTGGGCCAAGGAGCTGATTCTGGGGGTTGGGGTAGGCATAGGAGGGAGAGGGGATGTGTGTGGGGAGGAGGGGAAGGATTGTGTGACAAATCATAATGGTGTCCATGTCCAGGCTAAGCAGGCCTGATATGTGGTATTAGTGACTAGAGAGGCATTTTGGAGCAGCCAGTCTAGTCATTCCTCAGTTTGGTGTGACTTTTTTTTTATAACTGGGCAGTTCTGGGAAAGCAGTCCTGCCAAGTGTAATTACCTGGCTAGACTGGCATTTGGGTGCTGCCAGACTAGCTGCTTCTTACTGCAGCATTGTATATTTTTCTCGGCATCTGGGATAAAATGATATGATACAAGTCATTTATAACACGCCTGTATACAAGTGTTTCTGGGCGCAACAAGACAAGGGAAGGAATATAGAGCGAAGACAAGACAAACAATCTTACTTGGCCATGGGTCATCCAGATCATGCAGGTGCGAGAACGAGAAGTGCAAGGGGGACGTGCAAGGGAGAGGGGAGGGAAAAACACGGCAGCAATGCTCTGATTAAGTGCAGCCAGGGCAGTGTGGCTCTGGGTAGTGCAAGGAGAGCAGGGGACTGTAGGGTTACAGTTACAGCCCCTAAGTGCATGGTGGGCCCAGAGGCATGCAGGAGTGACTGATCAAGAAAGATTTTGTACTCAGTGAGACTCTGAGGGTGGCCAAGCAACCAGTTGGTACAGCAGACAGGTAGGTCAGGTAGGTCAGCAGGGGAGGGACAGAGAGAAAGCAGAGGATAAGAGGAACGTTTTGAGCTGCTTCTGGATCTTCAGGTGGTCCGGCCCAAGTTTGAGAGGGGCAGGGAGGCCATTCCAGAGGGAGGCACCTGCAGAGGAGAGGGATCCACCCCCCACTCTCTGAGTGGAGAGCAGTCTAACCCTTAGATATTTGGTGGTAGCTGAGCAAAAGGCTTGAGAAGAAGGTATTTTGGAAGAGAGTGTTATATGTAGTGTGGGTCCGGGCCCTGAAAGCTTTGTGGACAATGCAAAGGGTTTTGAACTTGATCCTTGCAGCAGCCGGGAGCCAATGGAGAGATTTCAGGGCTGAAGAGATACGATCACTGGGCCTGAGGTCAAGGATAAGTCTTGCAGTCCTGTTCTGAATTAGTTGCAGAGGGCAGAGATTAGAGGAAGGCAGGTTGAGAAAGAAGTTGTCGCAGTAGTCCAGCCTAGAGAGAACCAGGGCTCTGGAGACAGTGAGCTTCTGGGGGAAAGTGAGAAAGGGAAGAGTCCCTTTGAGGAGAATCAGCTGGTAGTGGGACTTCTTGGTGACGTCTGAGATGTGAGGAGAGAAAGAGAGAGTGGAGTCAAAGAAGAGTCAAAGAAGAGAGCCCAAGGTGGGCGGCCAGAGTGCAAGAGGAGAAGCATGGGCAGGGTTCCCAATGAGAAGGATCTCCATCTTACTGTCATTAAGGGAGAGATTGTTGGAGGCTCACCAATTCTGAATCGCGGATAGACAGTAAGGAAGAAGAGAGAGAGGAGTCTGAGTGGAGCCTGTCGGAAATCTGAGTGTAACCCTCATAAGAGGCGAAGGTAGAGATCAGATGGGCCAAAGGGGCCAAAGAGAGGTTGAAAAACTAGGGTGAGAGGATGGAGCCCTGGGGAATGCAACAGGTATAGGGAGATGTGGCAGAGAGAAAGGGACCAAGTTGCACATGGGAGGGGCGGTCCAAGAAGAAGGAGGTCAGCCACTCAAGGGCCTGATCTGTGATGCCTAGTTCTCATGGAGTCGATTGGTCACAATGGCGTGGTTGACCACGTCGAAAGAAGAGGAAATATCAAGGAGGATGAGGACAGAAGGAATGCTGTAATCAATCTTAGAGAGCAGATCCTCACAGGTGTTCAGGAGAGCAGTTTCCGTGCCTTTGGCAGCTCTGAAGCCAGACTGATGGTCATGGAGACAACCAACAGATTCAGTGTGGCGAGTAAGCTGGGAGATGGCCAGTTTTTCCTGACAGTTTGCACAGGAAAGGGGTGATGGAGATTGGGCGATAGTTTGCTAGACAGGCAGGAAAGGCAGACTGCTTCTTGAGGAGTGGGTGTACAAGGGAGTGCTTAAGGGGAGAGGGGAACGTTCCAGTGGTGAAAAAGTGATTACAAAAATCAGAAGGCTGGAGCTAGGGTGTCAATATGGTCCTTGATGGTTCTAGAGGAGCAGGGGAGCACCTGTTTGGACAACACTTTCATAGATTGGACTTCTCTAGAAACCTCATCAGGTATTATCAGAGAGAAAGAGGAGAAAGGAGGAAGAGAAGTAGCGATGGCCAAAGGGGGTGCCAAGAGAGGAAGAGGGAGAGGAAGAGGAGATGGAGAGCAGGATGTCCTGAGTTTTAGCAGAGAAGTGAGAGAACAGAGCCATACAGAGGGCCTGGGAGGGAACAGGAGAGGTAAAGACCGCATCAGGATTGACCAGTTATGCAGATTTTAAAGAGTTTGGCCGTGTTGTTAGAGGCCACAGAGACGCAGGTTTGAATGTGTGTTCTCTTCTTCATGAGTGTCATTGCTTCGACTACATTTTGTGCAACCAGTCTAGGTATGTCTAAATGTGGCCTGGCATGCTTTACTGTACTGTTATTATGTGTCTACACTGGTCTACATTGTGCAGCCAGTTGGACATGTTTCCATTGTGGCATGGCATTTTTAATAGCAAAGCATTCATGTTCCTGTGCACTGTTGGTGACTTGTGTGTATTGGATTGGTGTTACCCTAAAAAACAATTGCAAACACTCTGGCTTTTTAGCAAATTTTTCTCAGAAAGTGTGCTGTATATTGCATTAAAACACATAATTATATCTTTCTACTAGTGCAGTGTGCGGCATACCCCTTCCGCAGCACGTTTGTGCGTATTGTGCAAGCATGATGATCTAGACTGGCCCAGAGCGTGGCACTACCTGTGATTTGTTGCTGAGTTGAGGGGGCGGGCGGGGCTCAGCATGGCTCACTGGGGCACTGCCTCAAATGTTGACCCGACCCAACAAATGCCTACACAGTGAACCAAATAAAGACTGAATCGCCAGTGGTGCCATATGACTTGAATGTCTCGTCGTCAGCAAATCACCCAGACAACCAGCTCAAGGCTGTCAAGCACCCAAGTCAAAAAGACCAAGATATTTGATGGAACTCTCTCCCACTCGCCTACCTTGAAGGACCAAAGTAACGTGTAAGCCCCTTCTTGCCTTTTAAAAGACATGTTCTTGAACATTGATATAGCTGCTAAGTTCCTTTTGGCAGCACCCCCCTACTTATTAACCCTGTCTGCATTCTCTGTGTTTCTTTTTACAGGCATCGGCTTTAGCAAGCTGCTTGCATTCATGGTTTTCAGTGGTTGAAGTGCATGGAAAGAAGTAGGGGAACTATGTTCCCTGCTGGCCTGCCCCGTTCCCCACAAACCCCATCGCCAAGCGACCACCCATGCACAATACATTATTATTATTATTTTTAAACGTGCCTTCTGTTTAAGGGCAGTGCACTGAAGTGCACGTTTTCCTGCTTCCTACACTTTTATTTTAAACGGAAACCGTTCCGGAATGGTTACTTTTTAAAATAAAAGTATAGGAACAGCAAAAAAGTGTACAGCCTTGTCTGGACATTATTTTACTTTGTATTATTTTAACTAATTGTGTTTAGGTTGTTATTGTTAGAATACAGTGTTTTGGGAAGCTTGTTTGTGCTCCCCATTGCTTGAGTTCTGACACTTGCAGGCAGTATCACGTTGGGTATTGAATTTCTTTCATTTCTAGAAATTAACTTCAGAGTGCTTTGCACTTCCAGATCTGTCACTTGCAGGCTGTCTAGAAAAGCGTTAGTGTTCTAGGCCCACAAGAAGGGTGAAGAATTACTTCTTCGAGGTACAGGCTACACGTTCCTCTGAGCAGCAAACACACCCGGTAAGGTTGTGCAGCTACTGGACATTCAGGAAATTCTGGAGAATGTCCTGAATGTGTTCAGCTGCAACATCCAATCTCAAAATGAGGACATTAGCTTGACTGCCAAAGGAACATGTTCCTTCAACCCTCCATGCAAATGGGTCAGGTATGCTGCCAATTTATGGATTGCCCACTACCCACTGACCCATAAAGCCCAGATGCTCCATGTCCTGAGAGACGAGAGGTTTTTGCCTCAGAAATCTCTGAAATTCAAAGAACTCCCCAAATGAGGCCGGTGTAACGACAAGATTTAAAAGCCTTCCATGAAAGTAGAGCATATTGCCAGTGTTTACACCAATGTGCATTGCCACAAGCCTGTTCTCTATGTGGTATCAGAAATCGTTGATCAGCCATTGGAAATATGGAATCAACCTCATACTAAGCTGGTCCAAGACAGGGCTTTTGATAACAAATACTGATCATCCATTGATGATTTGTTAATCATTATGGGCATCCTCCAGCACGTCATTGTTGTCATTTTGGCCTTCAACTAAGGCAGGTGGCATGTATCCCGCATGCCCTTGGCCAAGTCAAAAGATCCTGGGAAACCAGGGGCAGAAATACCTACCTCTCGAGAATAATACAAGAAACCGTGTTTAAGCAATTTCTGTTCAGTTGTAAACATGGAACGATAAGTAAAACTCACTTTGCAGAGCCATATGGAACTCATCATATTAGAAATTGGACCGAAGTACTACTTATACACTTCAAACTTTTAATAGAGTTCCACTAAAAAGAGAACATGCATCAATAAAAATACCCACTTTCATTACAGGAACAGAGTTATAAGAAGAGGAACTGAGCAAAACAGTGGACAGAGAGAAGAATAAAGCACGAACACTTCTCTGTTTGTTCAAGCAATGGAAGTCCTCTTTGTTCTAGACAGTCGGACATTGAAAAAGATGCGGCACACTTCTACAAACATGCAATTTCCATATGACACACAGAATGGCAAGGATAAGTGATCGACAGGGGCCAACAACAGGAGGAGGGAAGTGGTGTGCGCTTACAGAAGGCTGCATGAAAGGATCGGATTTTCATAAGAGTCCAACAGAGTCATTAGAATTTCACAGCAAATATGAAATGTGCCGAATATTACTATTATATCGTGTTGATAGCTGTGCTGGAAAGTATGAATGGTGATTTGGCAGTCATGGGAGTTTCTGGACTTCCTGTGTTTATCTGATGCGTGTCTGCTGGTGTCTGCCAGCGAGGCCTAAGAAAGTTATCAACGGGAACAATACAATCTTGTGTTTAGGACATTGAAGCAGGGTTTACATGGATCTCCTTCCCAATAGGAAGGACAGGACAATTGTATTCCTCCATTTGCCGAAGCTATTAGAATACATTGGGCCTCATTACGACCCAGGCGGTAAGTTACCGCCTGGGCCGTGACTTTACCACCATGGCGTAAACTACGTTTACGCCATGGTGGTTGGCGGACTTACCGCCCCATTCCGACCTTGGCGGGGCGGTAAGTCCCCAATCCCCATTTACCCTTCCCCATTCCCATTTTTGCCCCATAGGGCATAATGGGAGTGGGGATGGCATTAATTACGCCACCGTAAATTACGGTGGCGTAATTAACTCCATGGTCCCTTAGCGCCATGGATTTTAACACCTGCTAAAAGCAGGTGTAAAATCCGCCATGGCGCTAAGGAACCTCGTACTCAGGCGGTAAGGGTCAGCGCTGTTTACGGCGCCGTAAACCCCTTACCGCCTGGGTCGTAATGAGGCCCATAATGTCCTGTTCGCATTGATAACCCTTATAGTTTGGAACAGTTGCCAGTTTTTCTGCTCATTCGAGTCTTCTAGACCCGCACTTCCTAAATGATAGTTCCATAATAGTCAATGTCACCCTACTTTGAATACCAGTTGGGCAATGTGCATAGCCCTGTCAGCCAAAAGAAGAAAAAAAATGAGGCAGCAGATTTTAAGATCCTGCTGTGCCAGGACAAACATGCATTAGAACATAAGCTGTTTTATTTTTGTTTTAATTTTGTTCTTATGTACAGCGCTTTAACCTTTAGAAATGCAATTGTTTGAGTTGGTGACCTCTTGTGTCACAGCTCTTAGGCTCAAATAAAAAGCTTTCAACAGCCATCTGAATTTAAGGAAGTCTCTTTTGGCAACGATATTAGTTTGTAGAGAGTTTCAAATCCGAATTCTGTTCACTGAAAATGTTGAACCTCCCACACAACATGTGGTTAATCGTGGGGCTCTGACATTTTTGTTTGTCTGGGATCTCATCCACACCTTGATAAGTTAGCATTCTGGTCTACCAATACAGTGCTTAGAGGCAGACCCTTAATCTAAATGACTACACATTTTGACAGAGACTTAAGCTTCAGCTAAGCTGCAATTGGCAAGCAAGAAATAGCTAGTGAAATATGATTGGGCTTGACCTCTCCTGTCACAAATCTTGCAGAGGCACTCTGTCCTGTCTGTTGTTGGCTCATCAGTTTCCCAGGAATGCCTAGAAGAACACAGTTACAAGAGTTCTTCGTTGATTTCTCAGGGTATTAAAGACAGATCTGCTCTCACAATGGCAATGCAGGTTCCATATAACGAAGGGCCTGCAGTGGCGCCACCACTCTGCAAACAGAGCACATTCACAATGTCATAGATTTGCTTTTAGATGGCAGGCTTAGTCACTCCCTTCCACATAGAAAGTACTGCAGGTTTGCTAAGTGGATAGCGTGATTGCAAAAGCTGTCAATGCCATACAGGTTCGCCTTCTTTAATGACAAAAACCTTTGCAATGAGCTGAGGGACACAACTTATTTGTCCTTAAAACCAAAAACCTGCTGCAGAGGGGATATATGTCTTTAACTCCCCTGCACTCACTTTGCCATAAATTCACTTAGTCACATTTACTTCTCCGTACGTTTACTTCTCTTTTCACTTCCCCTGGCATTCACTTCATCAGTACAGGGGTAAACCTCCTGCATGCCCTTCTATTGTACCACACATTCTGCCACCCCCACTGCCCCTCGACCCCAACTCCAACCTTTAGCTAACCTTTGCCACATGCATTTCCACTATGAAAATGTGAAAATGTAGACCAAGTAAAGGCATGAAGATAAAGATGTTTTACAACGGTAGCGGGCGCCCCTCTCTCGAAAGAACAGACTTGATAACCTGTTCAGTGGTTATTAACCACTTGAGAGTTCGCAGCCACTGCTTTTACTCACTGTGCCTTTCACAGATGGGAAATATCCATTTGCATATCAGTCTTTGTCCTGCCCAGGGGCAGTCCAGCACCGAAATGCAATGGCAACTCCAACCTGAACGAGAGTACCACCAGCAACCCCATACACGGGGGCAACCAGACGTGGACTCCCTGCTCACTGTGCTCAGAGAGGCACAGCTTCACCTCACTGATGAGGCCCAACAAGGCTGAAACATGTGTATGGGGTTGCTGGTGGTACTCTTGTTCAGAGAGGAATTGCCATAGCATTTTGGTGCTGGACTGCCCATGTGGGCGGGACAAAGACTGATATGCAAATGGATATTTCCCATCTGTGAAAGGTACAGTGAGCAAAAAGCAGATGGCTGCGAACTCTCAATGTGGTTAACAACCACTGAACAGGTTACCATGCCTTGTTCTTCCGAGAGAGGGGCGCCTGCTACCTTTGTTGAATTCTTTGAAGGAACTTGGGGTTGGTCACCCTAGGTTACCTGGGGGCAACCAGACGTGGACTCCCTGCTCACTGTGCTTAGAGAGGCTCAGCTTCACCTCACTGATGATGCCCAACAAGGCTGAAACACGTGTATGGGGTTGCTGGTGGTACTCTTGTTCAGAGAGGAATTGCCATAGCATTTCGGTGCTGGACTGCCCATGTGGGCGGGACAAAGACTGATATGCAATTGGGTATTTCCCATCTGTGAAAGGTACAGTGAGCAAAAAGCAGATGGCTGCGAACTCTCAATGTGGTTAACAACCACTGAACAGGTTTTCATGCCTTGTTCTCCCGAGAGAGGGGCGCCTGCTACCTTTGTTGAATTCTATGAAGATAAAGATGTATGACAAAGTACATGGTAAAATTAAGGTGAAATCGGAAAGTGAAGTTTTCCAGGTGAAGTAAAGGTGGGATATCCTGTAGAGTTCCCTGATGGAGCTTCCTGAAGAGGACGAAAATTATGATGGCTGCCTCAAAAGACTGTGAGAAGTCTGTGTGTTTTAATTTATGGGGAATTGATCCCTACCACTAAAGTTCCATAAAATAATCACTATAGTGTCACAAGATCCCTGCCACAAAGGTGGGCCAACCCTGTAAAGGACGATGGTACCATTTTTCTACTGTCACAAGAGTGCCTAATTAACTTTTTGACCCATTCAACAACAGCAATACACGGACCCTGCCACAAGAGTGGTTCTACTCCGGGAAGGAAGAAACTATCTTTTTGCTTCCCAGTGGGTTTCACCAAGAAGGGAACCTGTCACTGGGCATTATCAAAAGCAGAAAAAGTTAGTTCCTATCTAATGTACTTCTGCATATTAACCGGGGCATCATTCAGAAGGTGAACCCAGAGCACACTGAAGAGGCAACGAAGTGGTTTCTCCTGGATCAATAGATACAGTTCTATTGGTTCAACACAACATGTGTTCTTACTGTGGGCAGTTCCATGAAAAAGGCAAAAGGAGGTTATGGCCTTTGCTAGACCTTACAACTTCCACCAGTCACCAACCCTCAAATCTATTTCATAGGCCACACCCCTGTTTTTCAAGATTTACATTAGAAGAGAAAGTCAGTTAACATATTCCGTTGTTACGCTCACCTGGTCTCTACTGGGACTTTGGGGCACGGTTGGAGCCCTCCCTGGATTCAGCTCCCCTGGATTGATTCTCACCCCCTGCTGCTGCCCAGTACACTGTTGTGGATGTTGATACTGCCCCTGCGGGAACACGAGAGGTAATAAGAAGGGGGTGGAGGAATCGTGACTCTCTTTGGATCTTTCGTGCCAAAATGAGGTGTGTAAGCGTTTACCTATATAGGCTCACCTGGTAATTAGTGAGGGTGAGCTCTCCATCCTGCTTCTCTTCAACAGGGGCACTTCCTGATGACCCAGTTGCTTCACTGGTCCATTGATGTGGTGGCCCAGACCGGCTGTGACCGAACCACTTTAAAAGATAAGAGTTTTCATGTTGATTATTGTTCATGTGAGTATTCATTCCATGTCACATGATTTAAGTTTGTTCTCTTATAATGTCTCTTTCTCTCCTACAGGTGACGGCGACCCAGCGGAGCCATTACACCGGTGCAGGACTTCGAAGTGTTCCCCAAGAGGATGACAAGTTGGAATCTTAAGGTAAGCACAAGATGAGATGGCGCGCAACCTTAAATAATGTCCCTATCAGGTTTCTAACCTTATTTCTCATTTTCTCCTGCAGGGATGGTCTGGCGGTGTCCTGAGAAGGGTTGCGGAGCGCGGACCTGATGGTGATGAAAGAAGTCTGTGACCGCATTGAAGCTGACCGGTGAGTTGGTGCTCGAGTCAAGAGTCAGGTAAGTGCGCACTGGCCGGTCAAGGATGGAGTCACTGCGAGCAAGTAAGAGGTGCTTCAGCGATGATTCGGCTGGTTCTGATGAAGAAAAAACGGGTAAGTGCGCCTCCGCAATGGTTTTGATGACTCTGCAGGTAAGATGCTTCTCTGCGATGATTTTGCTGTTTCTGCAGGTAAGATGCTTCTCCCCGATAGTTTAGCTGTTTCTGCAGGTAAGATGCATCTCCGTGATGGTTTTGCTTTACAACAGGTAAGTGGTTCCTCCAAGATGGGTTATTTGAGAACAGGATGGATGCTTCATTGGGAGGGTTGCACAGGAACGTAGGTAACCTGCTTCTCAGGCGGTGGTGAGCGTTACGCTGCTTGGGCCGAATAATGTGAAGCCTAGGCTTGCGGGCGGGCAGGCTTAAATAGCTTGGCCTCGGCCACGCCCCCTTGCTCTGCTAGATGGTTCCACCCTGCCACTCCCAATTCTTCTGCACATGCAGCTTCTTGGATTCCTATGGCCACGCCCGGCCCAGATGGGAGTGGCTAACGGAGATGAAATGGAATAGAACGTGCCCAGGGAAAAATGTGTGCAGAGCACATTTTCTTATGAGCCTGGCACCAAAGGCGCCAGGACTGGGTCCAGCTGGACCCTTTAGGGGATTAGAACTGGGGTTCCAGTCTAGTGGCCATGACATCCGTTGAGTTCTTGATATGATTCCTTATGCTTGTAATCACGTTTAGGAAAAATACAACAAAATAGAGAATGGAAAAAAGCCTGACAATAACCAAATGCCATCATGTGCTGTCAGTAATATTCCCACTTCCAAAGGCTCCCCAACAACCTAACTTGTATGAAAACATTATAATCCAAACAGTACACCCATTTCAAGCTATTATATGCCTTCAACCTAAAAAAGCCAAATTACCTTCATCTGAGTTACCAAATGGCATCAATGGCACGGTAGTATATTTGCCATTAGAGCTTAAAGAAAACGTAGAAACAATAGGAGAACAAAAACCAATAGATCAATCTTTGATTGTACTAGTTAATGGTGTACCAACAAAAGACAAACATATTTGGGAACAAGTAATTGATTTAAACAAAGTTAGACAAGCCCTACAATATCTAAAAGAAAACAATAAATACCACAAAGATATAAACATAGAGGAAAACGTAAGAGAAACCAACCAAATAATTCAAGATTCACTAGCAAGTGGCCAACATCAACATTGAGATCCTGTTATTGCAGCCCACATTTTAGACCAGTATACAATTCACCCACTACACTCCAAAGACACAATTGAAGATACATTAGAAACATATTAAAGGTGTCAAGCCAAAGGATCCCCAATGAACATATGGGAAAAAAGTGTACAAGCATGTTGTTTTCCTCTACTCTTTCCTACAGGAAAAGGAGGAAGATAGGATGAAAGGTACACACAAATGAGTGCATCAGAATATTGCTCTTTACAAATGTTTTCTGAAGAACACAGATTCAGACAAAATGTATAATACATTTTCCACCTTCTAATCGGAAGTGAACTCGCAACTATATCTTATGGAGTTGCCCACACTTTAAAAACAGGCTCTATTTTTTTTAAAACATGTCCGCTACCGAACTACTTAAAAAAAAAGACAAAGATGAAGTTTTGCTGTCAAATATCACAAATATCTTGGCAAACATGCATGATACAAAAGAATAGTGCTTCTGCCGTCACAAATACTTATGTGGTATTCTAAGGAACATAGGTCCACCCACATGGTTTGTTACTTTAAGTTGTGCAGAGTATGCATGGGATGACTTGCACACTACTTACACAATTCAACCGAAAATTAAGAAGGAATATATATAAAAAACACTAGGAGAACTCTGTTCTCTTGTCCCTGTCAATGTATCAAGGTGTGTGATGTTCTAACCCATGAGTCCATGCCCAGCAACATCACTGTGCATTTTTTGCATCAGAAACATCAGAAATGGCCGCCGGAAAGCATGGTGTTCGCTAAAAATCACCCAGAAGGGCACAGGAGAACCTGAAAAATAGGCTGCCAATCCACTTTGTCCATGTCAGTGGTAACACAGAAGACCACTGCCAAAACTCATCATTTGGCTGCCCACAGAGCAAAATCATTGCAAGAGAAACACAGAGCTGCTTTAAAAATCCATTTTTCCTTGGCTGTGAAAAGTGCAAAAATCATGGTTCTGAAACATCAGAAGAGATCCAACTTTCTTGTTGGGTGTGAAACATCACTATATATAAAGAATTCACCTGAGCACAATGTTAGCAGAAACATATTTTATCAGAATAAAATCCACATTTAAATATGCTTGCTTTTAAAGAAATATGTCAAAAATGGGCGCAATACCGTTACTCGCCTCTGTCAGAAGCTGGCAATCTCTAAACGTGTCATTTCAAAGTTGTACATTGAATCAAAATATGCCAAAGAAGAGACTTCCTATCAAAAGAAAGATGGGTTGCTATAATTCAATCCCTATATTTTAAGAAAGCTGAAATTAAGAGATTTGTGGATATTTGTTAAAAATGTAATTTGTATTTTAGGACAAAACTGTTAAACTTGGGTTCAAAGTGAGTAAAGCCAACTACACTGGGCTTGAAAGACATTCCACACCTTTTTACCCAACAAAGGAATCCTTCCCCCTGCTCTCTGCTAAGAAACTGGCAGGCTGCTGTGAAAGGAAGTGGGAGGGGGACTCTGGCCTGTTGTTCTGCTAGCAGGCAAAGGACTCCCTTGAACTGAATGGAAATGCTATTTCGGGTGTGAACAGAAACCAGCCCTGGCAGGAAGACAAGCCCATGTGACTCTCTAGCCCAGCCAAGACCTTGGAGGCGGAGACAAACCATTGTGTGTATTCAGAGAGCACAGAAAATATTGTTTTGGAAAAGACGTATAAAAAATTGTACCGAACTGGCAAAAATATGGAATTTAGAGATTATTAAAATGAAAAGATTGCTCACAAGCAGAATCTACTCTGGAATTTTTGCGATGTTCAGAGACTGAACTATCAAAATGTGGACTTTGTAGCAGTTGTGATTATGTTAAAAATATGAATATTTACAGGAATATGTCCAGAGGGTATGTGCATGTATAGGGAAAAATGTGTATAGATTTAACATTGAGAAACCAACTAAAAGCGCAAAAAATTGTCATTTGGGAACCAAAACTCTTATGAAGATGGGACTTGAACAGAGACTTGCCTTAATTAATTTGTGATGTGTATATGTAATATTAACAAGTTGGGGATATTGGAAATATGTTTTTCATGGAAAATAGATTTTCTGGTTAGGAACAAAGGGGAGGTTCTTCCCTAGATTATAAATGGCAGCATCACTATGACACATCATGACACTCTGTTCCTTCTCCAATCAGGGGAGAGGGAATTATCTGACCTATAAGATTCTTAGAGGGTTGGGCATAGTATAATCAGCCTCCCACCCCTTTGGAAAATGGATAAATAGGGACTGCTGAGGACAGGCAAGACAAACATTCACCCATCACTGCTCGACTGGCGAAGCACTCTGAAGGAAGATCCAGACTCCAGAACCGATATCCAGAATCCTGAAGCAGAGCCCCAACCCAAAAAGCTGAACCCTTCTCAGCGGGCCTTTAAAATCTTGCAACCTGATTTTAACCCCTAAATTTCCATGGGCCTAAACCATTCAACAGCCTGGCTGAGCTGTTTTGCTGCTTCTGGCCAAGAACCCTTGCCAGAACCCATAGATCCAGATCAGTAGAGCAGAGCTGTATGCAGAACCAACCCGTCAGATCCAGTCCAAGAGGCCGTGCAGACCAGAGTGCCTTGCTGAGAGCAGAATCACGTGCCTGAGACCTGTCTGGTGGCGAGTGAATTCCAGCCAAACCTTTGACCAGATCTTGACAGGCCTATTCCATTCCAAACCATAGTTGTGAGTATTTAGCATAGAACTGTCCATAGCAAATCTCTTAGTTTAAAGTAATCCTATCCAACCCATTCCAACATATCCAGATTGCATTGTAGAATCTCTTGTGTCCATCCTGAAACCTTCTCTAATCCATATAATTCTGTGTTAATCGTAGTGATAATCATCTTGGCACTAATATATTTGCTGGATAAAGGCAAGCGTCTCGTCCAGATAGAAACCATCCAGAGGCGCCTCTGGATTGGTGGCTGTGCTGTCGTGTAGCTTGTGGCTCCATAGACTCTCTAGTGTTAAGAAATCTTTGTTCCTAATCTTCCAAAGCTCATCTTTCATTTTGAAATCTTAACTCATATGAGAGAAATCTACCTTTCCTTACACCTCTGTAACTTTTGAAATGTAAATTCTAGGAACGAAATTCAAATGCCATTTTGAAGCTAACATCCTCAGTTTTCAATCATATTAAGAAACGCACTCCTATATAGTTTTTCCATAATCACATTTCTCGCGCGCGCAAAAGTTGCCCCAAATTTTGACTTTGCTCAATTTCACTCCATATAAAAATAGCTATTTCTTGCATTCAACTTCTGAATTTTTTTTCAATCTGATAATCATTCAAACATCATTGCTAGTGTCTACCTGAACCTATTCAAAGTGGCTCTCACTAGTTTTGAATCAATTTAGCGAATTAAAGTCATTTTTAACATTTTTCCCATTCATTTCATATCACATTTAAAAGCATTTGACCTGTTTTAAACTCATTCCTGTTCTCTTTAAGCTTGCTTGGGGGAATCGGGAATGAACTGCAATTGTTGATTTTTATCACTGAAACCTGTGTATTCTCATTCCATCTCTTCATATTGCATATTGGGGGGAGTGAGTAGTAACAGGAGGAAAGAGTGATCACATTGTCTTTGATTGAATTCATATCAAGTTTCATTTCTGTGTTGCATTCTTTCCTATCATTGCATTTCATTGAACCCACACAAAGTTTTATTCTCTGCTATATTGTTCTTCCTATTCCTACTCCTAATTGATTAAAGAGATTGTTGATTATTGTAATACAACCCACTGCTGATCATTGTAGAAATATTCATAAGTGTGATATTCAGATATTGTTCATATTCATAAAAGTGTGATATATATATTGTCCAATTCTTCAAATAAATCTTTTAACTTTGCAAAACAAACCTATTTCTTGGTTCAGTGAGACCGGGGGGATTCAAAGAGAGGGGCGTTATATAAGGGTACTTCATCCAGAAATAAAAGAACTTTTGACATCAAAATATATAAATAAGGGTTTCCATTGGGCATCCCATACTAGGCATTGATTTAGGGGGAGTTCTGGGTTGAAACCACTTACAGATTTGGGGCTCGTCCAGGATTTCTGGATTAGATCTACCACTTGTGCATCTTAACACAGTGGGCCTCATTACAACCTTGGTGCTAAGTGCACCAACTTTACCACCATGGTGTAAACTCTGTTTACACCATGGTGGATGGCGGATTTACCGCCCCATTCCAAGGTGAGTGGGGCGGTAAATCCCCATTTCCCATTTTCCCTTCCCCATTCCCATTTTTGCCCCATAGGGAGTGGGGAAGGTGCTGATTACGCCGCCGTAAATTACGGCGGCATAATTAGCACCATGGCAGGTTAGCGCCATGGATTTTAACGCCTGCTAAAAGCAGGCGTTAAAATCAGAATCAGGCGTTAAGGGTTAACGGTGGCGTTAACCCTTAACGCCTGAGTTGTAATGAGGCCCAGTGTGCTAACTAATAGGATACATAAATCCTGTTGGACTACCATGCTGTGTTACACTGTAAAAGCACCCCTCAAAAGGGAACACTCTAAGGGAATGATTTGTTTTGCAAAAATAAAATAAACTTCTGTAAATCAGGAAGGAAATTAATATTTCCAGAATGGCGACATTGGTAGACATTAAGATGGCTAGAGAACAACTTTTGCATAAGTTATTTGTGAGAGGTGAATGGACTGAGCAGGATCAGAATGTGTGGTTGCAGGCAATCACACAACATATCACTGCAACAGGGTTAGATACTGCAAAGACCAGGGTCCCTTACTATATATGGCCCCTAAGGCCAGGGATGAGCAAAATAAGATTGGCAGGATAGCGGCATATCTATATTTATCTAAGGGAGCCATACAGGATACATATGCTGAAGGCCAAGATCTGGCAAGTAGGCAACGGATGGCATTAGAAAAGGCCCAATCTGATCTGGACTCTTCTGAGCAGAGGCTGCAGAGGAGCCAGGATTCAGAAAATTAAAACAGGCAGTATATAGTTAAAAAAAAAGAGGACATGGGTATCCTGCAGCAGGAAAAGGCATAACAGGAAAACAGAATTCTGGCCTTGCAGAAGGAGTACCAAGAAAGTTTGGACTCCTTACTGCAGAGCCAGAAAAAGCTGGAGCAACAACTGGTTTTCAACCGGGCATGCACAGAGCAGGTAGTCACCCTGCAAAGCCACCTAGATAGAGAGAAGGCAGAGAGCAACAAATTAATTCTGAAAGACCTGGACACCCATGCAGAGTTTGAGGAAGAGCGCCAAAAAGCTGGCGCGCTTCAAAGACACAGAGACGACCTGGCGGCACAGAGGCAAGCTCTTGCTCAGGGAAGGGACACCTTAGGCCAGGAAGTCTGTCACTTAAAAGGGAAACTGGAAGAAAATCACCTGGCCCTCCAAGGACTGGGTGACCTCCAAAGAGAGCATGATAGATTGGTAGATCACACCAGGAGGGTGGAAGATGCTTTGGCAAGGAAGGAGCAGGCCAGTGTGGACAGGACTCAGGAGGTAACCCTCCTGCAGCAAAAACTGGCCCAGTACTCAAAGACAAACCAGGAAGCACAGAGCGAAAATTAGGCTCTCTGTGAGAACAATGATAGGCTCTGCAGACAGGTAGCCATGCAAGAGAGACTGATAGAGATTATTAAGGCCTTGATTGAGGAACAGAAAGCTCAGGTTCTTGCATGGCAACAGGGAGCAGAGACTGATAGAGATGAGGTTCGCTGGGAAAGGGAAACACCTGAGCATAACCTCAGGAACCCTAGTACCAGAGGCCTTCATCTCTCCCAGTCCCTGGACTCTGCCACCCCCATGTCCCCAGGCGCACATGAGCCCAGGGCCACAGGGATGGCAGATTACTATCCAGTCAGAAGTATGGGGCTCATAGACAAGCACCTCCCAGGAATGGATGGGCGGGCATCTGGGTATGGGTACCCAAGCACTGTGAAACTTAGTGGGGAACTCCAGGAGAGTAGGCCCACTAAGGGCATCTTGAAAACCCCTGCCCAGCTAGGACAGTGGGGGGGGTACCCATGAAATCCCGGGAGCAAGGAGGAATCAGAAGTCTCCTCTGAGATCCCCAGGACAGACACAGGAGGCTAGGTCCCCACATTCTGCCAGCCATTCCCAGGCTCGCAGAATCCAGGCGAACCTAGAAGACCAGATGGACACTTCTGCGAGCAGTGCCTCTGAGTCAGAGGACGATTGGACCAGGGTTACCCAAACCAAGAAGGCCAATAAGGCAAAAAAGGCCTTGCATAAGGACCCCTTAAAACAGATCAAGGCAATAAGGAGCATCATCACGCCTCATCATAAGAACACCAAATATTCTGTTTGGGAGCACTTTTTTGGGAGAGCTTTTTGAGCAGATGATGGAATCTTTCCATTTGAAAGACAGCAGTAGCAGTAGACAGCAGTAGCTGCATTCAGTATGTTAAATGGACCTTGTCACCAGAATACTCCAGTTTCCTTGCGGGGCTGGAGGACCAAAATCATTCAAGATGGTCCACATATAGGGTGGCCATCTTGAAGCATTTTTCTGTTCACAGAAATCCCCAAGGGGCTTGCAAGGCAGCCTTCAACTTGCAATGTGGGGAGGATGAGATCCCACAAGAATTTGAGCAGGAATTAAAGCATGCGTTTGCGCAGACTACCAGAAGGGTGCGTACGGACTGCAAAGAATGTGTTATTACTTTTTTCCACGCTCTACCAAAGTACATCATGACCCAGCTAGTGAGAGATTTTCATGAGAAAAGATCACTAGACTGGGTCATTGAACAGGCCACCTGGATCTATGAGGTACAAAAGCTCATAGAAAACAAAAATAATGCTAAAAGCCCCAAAACAACCACACCCCTGCTGCTGCTAAGGTGGCAGAGGTGAAGGTTGCCCCCATTTTGGATTTGGAGATGGGGGGGCCTAAAAACCCGTCTGCACAGCAGAATAATCCCAAACCCAGAAGGTCCTCGGGCCAGTCACAGACAGGGAGCAAAGGGTGTAGTCCCACAAATGGGATCCCTCACTCCCCTGACTACATAAGTCCCGGCTACAAGGGGAACAGACCCATCCTGGGCTATGTGTGGACTCCTCCAGCCCAAGGGGGGATCCAACCAAGCAGCACCTAACCCAGGAAACTTCCCTCCTCACTTCCCCGAGGATGGTAGAAATTCCCCAAATCCTGTGCAGAACTTTTTCCCCAGGTTTCCACAAAATTTTCAACCCCAGAAATATCCATCCTTCTTTCCCCACTTTCCTGAGCCCAGACAACCTAATCCGAGAGAGGGGAGGCCAAGGGTGGAGGGGTACCCAAATCTTCCCAACCCGGGGTATTACCAGAGAAGGGATAGCTACCCTTCCCAGATCAGCCCAGGGGAGAAATGGGAACCCCGTATCAGCCTGAGCGGGTTTCACAGTTAGAGCGCCAGGTCCAAAATATGGCACAGGATCTGGGTCGCATGCTGAGGGCTCAGCAGAACCCTCAGATGAGCATGCCGGCGCAGAATGCCCCAAACTCTGGACCTCGTGCTCCAGAGCAATGACGGGGGCAGCAACCCGACAACCCACCGGTTCCCAGGGAGGAGGCACACGGGGAAGGGAGGTGTAAAGCCTTTGAGGAAGCTTCCTTCCCCACTTGTAAAAAGCCCCTGGGAACCCAGGAACCAGAACCAAAATCTCCTGCCCCTGAAAGTCTGCCACCCAAGGAGCAGAGGGGGGTAGGAGAAACAAAGGACCCAAAGAGACCCACTTTGTGGAGGAGGTACAGATCTTCCAATTTGAAGGAGAGGTATCCTCAGAGGATCCTGGGGAAAGGATCATCTCCTTCAGAGATGGGGGAACTCCTCCCAAAAAAAAATGGGTCCCAAAGGATTCAAATCCAGACTGGGTAGATGGGGGAATGAGCTAGTGCCGCCCATCATCCAATCCCAGAACCAGCAGCATGAAAATCCCCTTGTTCAAACCCATCCTGGTGACTGCCTCCAAAAAGGGGAGGTGGCCCAGAACCAGGGGAACGCAAAACTTCTCCCATCTCTAGTTGCCACCTTTTTCTTTCAGATTCACAAGACTCCCCACAGAATTCTGCCCAAATCTCTTCTCTCTCAATGTCCAAAACTAAAAAACTAACCCACCAGTTGTCCAAAAATGTGCATTATCTGTGCCCCCTTGCGGAGAAGGAGGGAAGATACTATGCCCCGGTACAAATATAGGGGCAGGGTACAATTTTGGCACCGGTGGACACTGGACCTCAAGCTACCCTTCTGTCCAAAAAGGCCTTTGATAAACTGAATTCAGGAAGGGGGGAGAAATACCAAATTCCTCTCACCCCTCTTCCTGGACAACTTCAGAACCTTGACGGGAAGGAAATTCCCATCGAGGGGACTGCGGATTTGGACATTAAAATTGGCTGTCACAAGGTGAAGCACTCAGTCATAGTTGTGACTCCAGAGGGCACCCCTTATTTACTAGGGAATGACCTCCTGCGAAGGTTGTCACCCCTAATAGACTGTGTAAATAAGGTCCTCTGGTCCCAGACTAGCCGACAAATAAAGTTAAAACAGAGTGTCAACCATGTTACTTTAAAAAGCACCTGCCACATGGCTGAAGGAAAATCTGACCAAGTAGAACAACCAAATTCCAGATGTGACAGTAATAGCAGTAGGACAACAGTCTGGTGATGGGGGCCCTCTCTATTTCTGAAATTCAACCTTCCTTCCAGTTTAAGGTAGCATTCCACACTGGAAGGGAACACTCTGAAATTCTTTACCAATCCACAATCAAACATTCCCACTCCTATAGTCCAGAAAGATGTGAAATCAGCTCAGAGCCTGGCTGATATTCAGCAAATTGGAGAGCAGTTCTTCAACCCTGTTCAGTTAAATGAAGGGAAGGGCTCTGTCCTCGCCCAAGTGTGTGTGAGAACAATGGTAAGAGCTTCACCAGCGAAGCCATGTTCCACCAACTCCCAAAAGATCCAGCCATTCCCACATTTAGACTCATAGACAAATGGGAAATGGATCTGGAAACACCCAATTCCAAACATCTCCTGCCAAGCAGGTGTATGCTCAAAATCTCCATAGGCAACAAGAGCATAGTCCATAATTGTTGGGTCGTCTGAGACGTCACTGCCGCCTTTTACTTAGGCAGTGATATTCTCAATCACTTTGCCATTAGTTTGGACATAATAAACTTCAAAGCTTGTTCCAGATTAGCGGATAATCCCATGGGCTTTGATGACCCAGAGAAAGCATTTAGGTCAGCTCAACTGCTGTCTTATGCAATTGAAATTCACAATGGAGAGGAAGTCACCATCCCAGAAAGGACCGGACAATTCTCCCTGCAAGTGAAATTTAATAGAGGACAGAAATTGAAAAACCCTGATGCCTATATTCATCTAAATGCTACTCTCCAACAGCAATGGTTGGGGGTGAACCCAACACCACTCATCAATATAGAACATGACACCATTCCAATAGAGGTGGATAACAGCGACTTAAAGAGTATCACTCTAGCCGCAGGCACCATTATTGGAATGGCGGTTGATGACCGTCATTTTTCCATAGATTTAGGTAATAAACTGTTAGGACCAATCCCCAAGAACTGTTTTGACAGTGAAAGTGATGACAACACAACACCAGACAGGATCTTTACCCAGCATGGGGGGATCTTCCTGGTGTACACTTCCTGCCCTTATGGTAAGGAGGATGTGAACTGTGACTTCAGGAGGGATGAGGTGATTCTCCAGGTCCGTGAGGACTGCCTTCCCCATCTGAAGCCACCAGTCCAAATCAGCACTCTGACCAGGGACTTCTCCACCCAGCTGGAGGAGGCTACTGAGATAGCAAAACCAGAAGTCTTTCCAGGCTTCAGGCAGATGGTTGAAGAGAGAGTCAACCTAGCTGATACCTGTGAGACTCTGGAGCAGAAGCAAAAATTGAAACAAGTTTTCTTGTATTTTCAAGATCTCTTTGCGGTAGACTCATATGACTGTGGTGGCACCGAAATCCACACAACAACAATTCCCACGGACCCTGACATGACTCCAGTGTTTGTGAAGCAATATCGCCTGCCTCTCGCATCAATGGAGTACCTTATTGAAATAATTAAGAACCTTGAGTCTGGTGGGATAATCCGTCCAGTCCACAGCACTTTCAATAATCCGGTGCTCGGGATATTGAAGCCAAATGGCCAGTGGAGACCCTGCGCCGACCTGAGGGAGCTCAACAAACGGGTCCATACTTCCCGATGGCCTCTTCCCTACATTGACCAAGGGCTGGCCCAGATCCAGGGGTCACAGGTATTCACTGCAATAGACCTGACAAATGGATACTGGACTGTACCTGTCAGTAGGGAAGACCAATACAAGCTGGCCTTTACCTTTGGGGGGCAGCAGTACACATGTACCCAGACTCCCTTCGGATACATGACTCCGGCAATGGATTCAACATTTTTCTACACAAGGCCGTGCCCGACCTGGGTGAGAGGGGTAACCTGGCCTCTGTAGATGATGTACTAATCAAAAGCTCAACTGTGGAGGAACACATAGTGGAGATCCGTTATGTTCTGACGCAGTTGAGGGCAGAAAAGGCACAGTGGTCTAGAACCCATGTCAATTTCTTGGGGCATGAGATTACTCCTCAGGGTCTCTGTCCCCAGGAAAAGAAAGTGGAAGCACTCCAGAAATTGAAAGACCCTACAACTCTGCAGGAACTAAGGAGCCTCCTTGGACTGACTAATTACAGTAGAAATTTCATTGAGGGTTACGCAGATATCACAAGACCCCTGATTCATCTTTTGAAGGGGGAGGTCAAGTGGGAATGGGGTCCAGAACAAGCCGAGGCAGTAAGACAACTCAAAAGAAGCCTCTCACAAGCACCTTGCCTAGCTTACCCTGTCAGAAACAAGGAGTTCTTCTTGGAGACAGTGTTCTCTAATACATGCTTGACTGCAGTATTATACCAAAAGCATGACAAGGTCAATAAAGTAATCTCCTATGCGATTAAAACTTTATCCTCTGTGGAGGAAAAATTCAACGATTGTGAGAAGACACTCCTTGCAACGGTGTGGGCATTGAAGAATTACCGCCCGTTTATCCAGGGGAACACATCATAGTGGAGACTCCACACCAGCCTCTGCAATATCTCCAAAGTGACAGAATCCAGCCCGGAAATGTGAGTACATCCCGAATTACTTCCTGGATTCTATCAATGCAAGGCTTTCCTGTGGAGGTTAGATATGGCCAAAACAAGAAGAGTCCCCTCGCACAAGGTCTGGCTGACTTGCATGATTGTGCCAGAGAAAACTGTCTCGAGGACGAGAGTCTAAAAATCAAGGACAACATGGAGGCATACCTCAATTCCCCACACAAAGTCTTTGAAGAAGACAAGTGTGAGGGAATGCCCACTGTCTATGTGGATGGATGCTCCTACCATGTTAACAACAACGGGGAAAAATAACTTGTGGCCGGTGTAGGAATGCATGGGTGAATGAGACCCCAGAAACCTCTGCTGGGTACAGGATTAGGCCCCAAAGTAGTCAAGTGGCAGAGTTGATGGCTGTGCATCAAGCCATCCTCACTGCTGTCCAACATCAACTCCACAAACTGGTACTAATCACTGCTTCGGATTATGTACGGAAATGTTTGTGGAGTACCTGGTTAACTGGAAAACCAGAGGCATGTTATGTGCTAATAACAAACCCTTGAAACATGGGAAGTTAATTCAAAATATTGATGATCTGGTCACCTCGAATGGGATGACCATCTACTGGAGAAAGATCAAGGGTCATTCCAAAGTAGAGGGACCAGACAAAACTGGAAATGAGTTAGCTGATCAGCTGGCCAAAACCAGAGCCATCCAAGGGGATCTAATTGAGATCGAGTCCCTGTTGGGGGAGATACAGATCACTGCTATCACTAAGTCCCAGACAAATGCTCAAAAATGAACTCTCAACTCCACAATGAAGTAAGGAGACCCCAGATGCTGATTTGATTACGGCTCAAAAGGGGGATCCAATAATTGGTAAGTTTTATCAACACATTGAGAACCCTGAGAACTTTCCCCTGACGGATACTGATTACATAGGGAAAGTGGACCTCAGTGGTGTTGATGAAATGTCCAAAAATGTTCCGAATCCAACACGGTTTGTTGGTGAGGAGATCCCTAGCTGGCCATGACCAGTGGGTGGTCCCTACCTCATTCCGAAGCCTTATGGTAAGTCACGTCCATGATACGGCCACAGCCGGTCATAGGGGGTTTCATACAACACTTGAAATCTTAAGAGAGGTTGCCTACTGGCCACACATGGGGCAGGACCTCGACCAATACTTGAAAGGGTGTCTTGTGTGTGCACAATTCCAGCCAACATCCCTCACACACTGTGCGCCTCTCCAAAAGAGGGGGATGACACTGCCATGGTCAGATTTGCAAGTCGATTTCATCAGGCCTGTGATTCGCTCCTCTAGGGGAAACAAGTACATATTGACCGTGACATGCTTGTTTACTAAATGTGTGGAATGTCTCATGGCCCCAAACTGCAAGGCAGATACAGCAGCTGCCCTGATGATCAACCACATCTTTTTGTGTTTTGGACTACCCCAAAGGATCTAGTCAGACAGAGGTAGCCAGCGAAGTAATGACAAAGATGTGGGAGATACTTGGGGTCAAAAGGAAGCTACATATTGCTTACCGGCCACACTCTAGTGGTGTAGTAGAGAGATACAACAAAACAATTGTGAGCATATTAAAAAAGTTTGTGGCAGATTCTGGGCCAAGTTGGGATATTTGATTACCTCTTGTCCTAATGGCCATCAGATCTACCCCTTCATCTGCAACTAAAATGTCACCATTTGAGCTGATGACTGGACGCAGGATGATGCTTCCCCAGCATCTGCTCTACAGAACCCAAGAGCAGACATTGATCATTGCCTCCACAACTCATGAGTATGTTGACAATCTAAGAAAACACCTTCAACATATTTTTGCCTATGCTCAGCGAAATCTAGAGAGATCTGCAGACAGCATGAAGACCCACTATCACTTAAAGACTACAAGAAAAGAATACAATGTAGGAGACCGGGTCTATTTATACAATTTCCAAAGGAACCAGGCCAAACAGCACAAATGTTTGCCTACCTGGAGGGGTCTTTTTGAAATTGTAGACTAAATCTCACCAGTCGCCTACAAAATATGCATCCCCAAAGGCAGTTTGGCAGAGGGGGAAGATAAGTGGGTCCATATTAACCAACTAAAGTGTTGCCATCCTAGGCACACTCTGCAGCAACTGGAGGAGTCTTCTGGAACCCCAGAGGGGATCATTCCAGCTCCATAAAATTCCAACTATAAAATATTCCATATACAGTCTATATAATACAATAATAAAAATGTATCCTGATTTATCAAAATGTATGTGTCCGCCCCACTACATTAATACTGGTAGGGAAATGTTTACAAATATGTTTTTGCTTTGTCATCCTAGGATTGGAAACCATGGAGTCGGAAACCAAGGAGGACTACCCAGGGACCGGGAGCAAAGATCCAAGGGCCCCGGAGTATCGCTCAATACTCACATCAGGACTAGACGAGGAGAACCGGTCGATCCACCCCTGATGGAGGAAAAGATGATGAACTTTGCCATTTTTGAAACCAAAAGAGATGGAACTGACATCCCAGTCTTGCAAATTCCCATTGATGGTCGATCAACGCCAAATCGCAAGAGGGGGGATTGTGGGATGTTCTACCCCATTAGTCCATGCCCTGCAACATCACTGTGCATTGTTTGCATCAGAAACATCAGAAATGGCTGCCGGAAAGCATGGTGTTCCCTAAAAATCACCCAGAAGTGCGCAGGAGAACCTGAAAAATAGGCTGCCAATCCACTTTTGCCCATGTCAATGGTAGCACAGAAGACCACTGCCAAAACTCATCATTCCGCTGCCCACATAGCAAAATCATTGCAAGGGAAAAACAGAGCTGCTTTAAAAATCTGTTTTTCCTTGGCTGTGAAAAGTGCAAAAATCATGATTCTGAAACATCAGAAGAGATCCAACTTTCTTGTTGGGTGTGAAACATCACTATATTTAAAGAATTCTCCTGAGCACAATGTTAGCAGAAACATATTTTATCCGAACAAAATCCACATTTAAACATGCTTGCTTGAAAGAAATATGTCAAAAATGGGCGCAATACCGTTACTCGCCTCTGTCAGAAGCTGGCGATCTCTAAACCTGTCATTTCAAAGTTGTACATTGAATCAAAATATGCCGAAGAAGAGAATTCCTATCAAAAGCAAGATGGGTTGCTATAATTCAATCCCTATATTTTAAGAAGGCTGAAATTAAGAGATTTGTGGATATTTGTTAAAAATGTAATTTGTATTTTAGGACAAAACTGTTAAACTTGGGTTCAAAGTGAATAAAGCCAACTATACTGGGACACTGGGCTTGAACGACATTCCACACCTTTTTACCCAACAAAGGAACCCTTCCCCCCTGCTCTCTGCTAAGAAACTGGCAGGCTGCTGTGAAAGGAAGTGGGAGGGGGACTCTGGCCTGTTGTTCTGCTAGCAGGCAAAGGACTCCCTTGAACTGAATGGAAATGCTATTTCGGGTGTGAACAGAAACCAGCCCTGGCAGGAAGACAAGCCCATGTGACTCTCTAGCCCAGCCAAGACCTTGGAGGCGGAGACAAACCATTGTGTGTATTCAGAGAGCACAGAAACATATTGTTTTGGAAAAGACTTATCAAAAATGGTACCGAACTGGCAAAAATATGGAATTTCGAGATTATAAAAATGAAACGATTGCTCACAAGTAGAAACTACTCTGGAATGTTTGTGATGTTCAGAGACTGAACTATCAAAATGTGGACTTTGTAGCAGTTGTGATTATGTTAAAAATATGAAAATTTACAGGAATATGTCCAGAGGCTATGTGCATGTATGGGGAAAGATTTTTTTTTATAGATTTAACATTGAGAAACCCACTAAAAGTGCAAAAAAATTCATTTGGGAACCAAAACTCTTATGAAGATGGGACTTGAACAGAGACATGCCTTAATTAATCTTTAATGTGTATATGTAATATTAACAAGTTGGGGATATTGGAAATATGTTTTTAATGGAAAATAGATTTTCTGGTTAGGAACAAAGGGGAGGTTCTTCCCTAGATTGTAAATGGCAGGATCAGTATGACACATCATGACACTCTTTTCCTTCTCCAATCAGGGGAGAGGGAATTCTCTGACCTATCAGATTCTTAGAGGGTTAGGCATAGTATAATCAGCCTCCCCATCCCTTTGGAAAATGAATAAATAGGGACTGCTGAGGACAGGCAAGACACACATTCACCCATCACTGATCGACTGGCGAACCACTCTGAAGGAAGATCCAGACTCCAGAACCCATATCCAGACTCCAGAATCCTGAAGCAGAGGCCCAAACCAAAAAGCTGAACCCTTCTCAGCGGGCCTTTAAAATCTTGCAACCTGATTTTAACCCCTAAACTTCCATGGGGCCTAAACCATTCAACAGCCTGGCTGATCTGTTTTGCTGCTTCTGGCCAAGAATCCTTGCCAGAACCCAGAGATCCAGATCAGTAGAGCAGAGCTGTACCCAGAACCAATCCATCAGATCCAGTCCAAGAGGCCGTGCAGACCAGAGTGCCTTGCTGAGAGCAGAACCAAGCGCCTGAGACCTGTCCGGTGGCGAGTGAATTCCAGCCAAACCTTTGACCAGATCTTGACGGGCCTATTCCATTCCAAACCAAAGTTGTGAGTATTTAGCATAGAACTGTCCATAGCAAATCTCTTAGTTTAAAGTAATCCTATCCAACCCATTCCAACATATCCAGATTGCATTGTAGAATCTCTTGTGTCCATCCTGAATCCTTCTCTAATCCATATAATTCTGTGTTAATTGTAGTTATAATCATCTTGGCGCTAATATATTTGCTGGAGAAAGGCAAGCGTATCGTGCAGATAGAAACCATCCGGCGGCGCCTCTGGATCGGTGGCTGTGCTGTCGTGTAGCCTGTGGCTCCATAGACTCTATAGTGTTAAGAAATCTTTGTTCCTAATCTTCCAAAGCGCATCTTTCATTGTGAAATCTTAACTTTTTTGAGAAAAATCTACCTTTCCTAAAACCTCTGTAACTTTTGAACCGTACATGCTAGGAAGGAAATTCAAATGTCATTTTGAAGCTAACATCCTCAGCTTTCAATCACTTTAAGAAATGCACTCCTAATCCTCATAGTTTTCTGTAATCGCATGTCTCGTGCACAGAAAAGTTGTGACAAATTTGCACTTGGCTCAATTTCACTCCATATAAAAATAGCTATTTCTTGCATTTAACTTCTGAATTTCGTTTTCAATCTGATAACCATTCAAACATCATTGATAGTGTCTACCCGAACCTATTCAAAGTGGCTCTCACTAGTTTTGAATCAATTTACCAAATTAAAGTCATTTTTAGAATTTTTCCCATTCATTTCATATCATATTTAAAATAATTTGACCTGTTTTAAACTCATTCCTGTTCTCTCTAAGCTTGCTGGGGGGAATCGAGATTGAACAGCAATTGTTGATTGTTATTCCTGAAACCGTGTGCCCTCATTCCATCTCTTCATATTGCATATTGGGGGGAGTGAGTAGTAACAGCGGGAAAGAGTGATCACATTGTCTTTGATTGAATTCATATCAAGTTTCATTTCTGTGTTGCATTCTTTCCTATCAGTGCATTTCATTGAACCCACACAACGTTTTATTCTCTGCTACATTGTTCTTCCTATTCCTACTCCTAATTGATTAAAGAGATTGTTGATTATTGTAATACTACCCATTGCTGATCATTGTAGACATATTCATAAGTGTGATATTCAGATATTGTTCATATTCATAAAAGTGTGATATATATATTGTTCAATTCTTCAAATTAATCTTTTAACTTTGCAAAACAAACCTATTTCTTGGTTCAGTGAGACCGGGGGGATTGAAAGAGAGGGGCGTTATATAAGGGAACATCATCCAGAAATAAAAGAACTTTTGACATAAAAATATATAAATAAGGGCTTCCATTCGGCATCCCATACTATGCATTGACTTAGGTGGAGTGCTGGGTTGAAACCACTTACAAAGGTACTTTAACCATTGCTTAATTGCCATCCTACACTTTATCTGCAATAAAACTACTCCTCCATTCAGCGAAGTGCAACACTTTGGAGAAATGAATATCAATCCAGAGAAGCACCACACATCCACATGCTTTTGTGTATAATAGATGCGCCCAAATTTAGCCATGACAGCAATGCCATTGTTTTACAGTTTATTGACATCCCTTCAGAAACCACATATGACCTATACACACAAATCTTATGCTTGAATAAACATAGGTGTGGCAAATGCTGCCAATGTAGATTTAAAACAAAGGTAATTCAATGTCGCTTTGGCTTCCCAAAAAAGAACAAGTAAATATCTCAGTGTCTCCTGTTACACATAGTGTAAAAGGAAATCCCCTAAAAAACACATACAGCATAAATAGGGATGAAACATCCAATTACATCAATTATTACAATGCAATCATGGTCATCTTGTGGAATGCAAACATAGACATACAATACTTTGCAGACAATTCCACTGCAGATGCAAGACATTCACAGCCTATCTCACCAAAGCTGAACAACAGAGCTAAAAGGCCTCTGGGATGACACATCATCTGACAAAACTCTGTCACAAAAATTGCACAGATTTGGTATGAAAATGTTCTCCCATAGAGAATGTGGGTGTTCCAAAGCTGCAGCTCATTTAACAGGTATGGCCTTATATGGAAAGTCTGAACATTTTGTCTGGCTAAATCTTGGTTCAGCTTCATCCTGAAAAAGAGTACTAAAATCCTACCAAGAGATAATGCCACAAATGATGCCACAAATGATCCCAACAGCCAGGACATTTACAACAGAACTATTTAATTGACACATATTACCCAAACAGAAGTACTGCTTTGAAAAACATGTGCCTCTACAACGTAGCCCAAACCTACTCCTACAATAAATATCACACCAAATGAAACAACTGGCAACTGTTCTGTCTCAACTTGTGAAAGAAGCCTAGTGAAACTTACAAGACCCAGCCTAATTAGTCATATACAATTATCATTTAGATCTCTGCAAAATAGATAATTGTATTACATGGACCTACTGCAACTTGTTAAACATTGGCTGACAGACAAATAATTATTAAGTTACTATCAGTCATTTGAAGCTGCATTCAAAGCAAATGAAAGCAGTATGACAAATGTCAATTTCAAACAATGCAAAGAACTGTTGGACAATGAACGCCAACAAGAGGAGGCAATTGAAGCTCTGCTAGAGAAATATACTCCTGAGGGCAGTAACCTTCCCTCACATGAAGCCAAGAACCACTTGCAGAACCGCTCATTCTAAATGAAGTAGATTTAGCCATGACTGAGGTAGAAAATACCATGTATCAATATAAACATCTGAATAAGACTTGTCAGTGTTCAAATCACTGCTACATGATGTTATGATATGATATGATATTTTATTTATATCGCGCTCGTACACAAGTGTTTCAGAGCATGACCAAACAAAGTGAAGGGAACAAGGGAGAACAAAAAGTTAAAACAACAATCTTACTAGGCCCAGTGACACTAAGAACGTGCAAGTGCACGGAAAAGGGTAAAAGGGGGAAAGTGCATGGAAGGGGGAGAAGTGGAAAGTGCAGAACAGAGGAGAGAAAACAAAAAATAAGTTAAATAAATAAATAAATAAATACAGTCAACAAAAAGCTGGTAGTGCAGCCAACAAGTGGAAAGTGCAGAATTAGTCAGATAGGGTTTATCTGATAAGAGCTGAAGAAGAGTGGGTGACTATTATGGGTACACAACCCAGTGAAATAGGAGGCTCGGAGGCAGTGCAGGAGGGAGGCAGTGTGAGCAGGAACCTGGGCCCCAAGGACAGAGGGTGTCCTGGTGCACAGTGCCAAGAGAGAAAACAGGTCAGCAGGGGAGAAGAGGGGCAAAGGTGGAAGCGAAGAGAAAGGTCTTGAGGAGCTTCCGCAACCAGAAAAGGTTCTCCTCAATATTCAATGTGGCCAGTAGGCTTTTCCAAAGGGAGGCCCCAGCCAAAGACAGAGATCTGCCCCAGCTTGTTTCTTTGACAAATGACTGACCATGAGGGAGTTATAGGTAGAGGAACAAAGGGCTCCAGAGGGGAGGTATTTCTGGAGGGATAGTTGAAGGTATTTTGGATCCAGGCCCCAGAAAGCCTTGTGGACAATGCACAGGGTTTTAAATGTAATCCTTGCATCCACTGGGTGCCAATAAAGGGATTTCAGAGCTGAAGAGATGCAATCCCAGGGTGTGAGGCCAAGGACAAGTCGTGTAGTCCTGTTCTGGTTTAGTTTTAGAGGGTGGAGAGTGGAGGCAGGTAGATTTAGAAAGAGGCTGTTACAGTAGCCCAACCTGGAGAGAACCAGAGCTTGGGAGACAGTGAGCCTCTGGGGGAAGGAGAGGAAAGGCAGAGTACCTCTGAGGAGGTGAAGTAGGAAGTTTGACTTTTTAAAGACGTCAGAAATGTGTGTGGAGAAGGAAAGTGTGGAGTCAAAGATGACCCTGAGGTTCTTGGCTTCGCAGGTGGGGGTAGGAAGAGGGCCAAGGGAGGCCAGCCAGAGTGTAAGAGGAAAGGATGGTGAAGGTGTACTGATGAGGAGTATCTCAGTCTTGTTGGCATTTAGACAAAGATTGTTCGCAGTACACCAATTTTGAATGGCAATTGGGCAATCAGAAATGAGGGAAGGAGAGGAGGTGGCTGAGGGCAGCCTGAAAATGATTTCCGTGTCATGAGCATAGCATTGGAAGTTTGAGCAGAAAATGGAAATGCAGTAGGCTTGAGCTGCCAGGTATTGGTTGAAAAGCCAGGGCGAGAGGTTAGACCGGTGGGGAACACAACAGGCAGAGAGGGAGATCGATGAAAGGAAGGAACCAAGTTGTACCTGAGAGGCTTGATCATAGAGGAAAGAGGTCAGCATGGCCAGAGCCTGATCAGTGATACCCAGGTTGTCACAGAGATGGTTGAGCGGGGTGGTATGGTTGACCGTGTTGAAGGCAGAGGAGAGATCAAGTAGGATGAGGACAGAGGGAATGTTAGAGTCAAGGTTGGAGAGCAGATCTTCACGGATGTTCTGGAGAGCAGTTTCCATGCTTCTGGCAGCTCTGAAGCCAGATTGGTGGTCATGGAGAGAGCCAACAGAATTGGAATGAAGGTTTAGCTGAGAGATGGCCAGCATTTCCAGGAGTTTACCCAAAAAGGGAGTAATGGAAATTGGGTGATAGTTAGCCGGAAAAGAAGGATCAGATGTGGGTTTCTTGAGCAGAGGGTGCACAATGGAGTGCTTCAGGGGTGAGGGGAAAGATCCAGAGTCAAAGGAGAGGTTGCAGAAATTGGCAAGGCCTGGAGCAAGGGTATCAATGTGGTCCTTAATCGTTTTAGGGGAGCAGGGATGGACTTGTTTTGATGAGGCTTTCATAGATCAGACTTGTCTAGTGAACTCATCAGGGGAGAAGAGAGGAAAGGAGGAGAAAGAGAGTGGGGGGTAGCTGGAGGAGAGACAGCAAGCAGAGACAGAGAGGGGAGAGGAGGGGAAGAAGAGGAGAGGACGGACAAGATGTCCTGGGTTTTAGAGATAAAGTGAGAGGCAAGCGCATTGCAAAGACCCTGGGTAGTGAGAGGGGGGTCGAGACTACAGCAGGGTTGGCCAGCTCCTTGCAGATTTTAAAGAGTTTGGCTGAGTTGTTAGATGCCGCAGAGACACAGGCTTGAATGTGGACTATCTTCTTGCTGCGGACAGAGAGTCTGTATTGCTTTGGAGCAAGCGGTAGGCCAGTTTGTCAGAGGATGAACAAGAACCCCTCTATCTCCTCTCAGCCGCCCTACATTTACGTTTAAGTGTAGCTAGGTTAGAGTCATACCAGGAATTGCATTTGGCTTTGGACTTCAAATGGATCCTCATGACAGGGGCAAGAGAATCACGAGTATCAGAAATAGAAGAGTAGAGAAGGGACAGGGCTGTGTCAGGGTGTGAGTCTGCCAGAGGAGGGGGAGGGGAGACGGTGGAGTGAAAGCCTCAACACGCGCTTAATGGCCGGATGTCTGAGAAGGTAGGTGGCAGTGTTGGGGTACACTTGGCTTGGGGGGAAGAGAGTGAGAGATGAGAGGAGAGGAGGCAATGGACACTCCAGGAGAGAGGAGTAGTCAGAGGGATGGAGACGGGGAGGCCAGAGGAGATCAAGGCATCAAGTGTGTGACCGGCAGAGTGACTGGGGACAGAGGGAAGGATGGAAAGGGAGGGTGAATCGCAGAGGTCACAAAAGAGCACAGATGAAGAGCAGGGAGAATCCAGATGGATATTGAGGTCACCAATGAGGAGGAGTTGAGTGGTTGAGGCCATGAGGGAGAAGGAGAGGTCTGCCCACTCTGAGAGAAAAGAGGTAATTTGACCAGGTGGCCAGTGGAGAGTAGCAACAGTGAGAGACTGGCTAGGAGAGAGAGAGCCTGTAGACAAGGCATTCGAAAGAAGAGTAAGTCTGAGTAGGGATAAAAGAGGCTGGAATCCACTCATGGTAGATCAGGGCTACACCTCCTACAGGCCAGATGGATCTGCGAGCTCAGAGGATCTTGTAGCTGTCACGGAGGAGAGTGTCAAAACTTGTGACAGAGCTGGCCCTGAACCAGGTCTTGGTAAGACCGAGGACATCAAGGTTAAGTTCTTTGAGGAGGTGGCAGATGTCAGATGAGTGTTTGACAGCCGAGCGAGAGTTGAGAGTGGCAAGATTAAGAAGGGTGCCAGCTTTAAAAACCTTCCAGGGGGGTACAACTCAGGGGTACGCCTTGCAGAGGTATGGAAGGAGCGAGAGATAAACATCCCAGCATGTATATAGAAGTCACTGAAGAAACTGAGCATGGTTTTAAACATGAAACTAAAACTTGTAGCTGTAAACATGTTTTACTTCTGTTCTTGTATGTAAGTGGTGAAGCGGATTCTGGTAAAACGTTTGTAATTAAAATAATCTGCACATTTCTACACAAATTAACAAACAACAACCTTTCAGCTGTTGTAACAGTCCCCACAGGTTTAGCTGCCTACAGCATAGGAGGTGTACATTTACATTGACTACTGCTCCTTCCAGTAGAACACCAAAACTAATTTGAATACTAAATATTATCAGCAGAAGCTGCTACTGAGGTACGCAGATTTCTGAAACAAATGAAAGTGCTCCTGATAGATGAAGTAAGCATGGTTTAAAAACTCATGTTGTCTTTCATTCACCTCAGAATACAATAAGTCATGACAACTGACTAAGAAGAACTGTTTGTAGGAAAACATGTTATTGTTTTCAAAGGCCTCCTATTGTTAACTCCATTAAAAGGTCAACCTATTTTCAAAATCTTGGACACAAACAATGCCGCAAAACACTCAGAAGCATTGGACATGTAAATATCTGGCAATATTTTCAGTACAGAGAACTAACTCAAAACATGTGTCAGTCTGCAGACCTCACTTATGCTAACATTTTAAAAAGCATTAGAACTGGTATGCTTGATAAAGATGCAAAATGCATCTTAAGTAGTCGACTAATCCATAAGCTATATGGGCAAGACACATCTGCTCCTGATGTCATGGAACAATTAACTTAACACAATATGAAATGCATGTCCTTAATTCCAACCTTTGCAAGCTGTAATCAATTCAAAGAGAAAATGTGAAAAAAAGAAATGCAACCCATACTGCATATCAGCTCCAGAGACAAACTAGAAGTGCATGACATGACACTTGCTATGTATCAACAAGCAACAGCACGAAACAATAGATTAGAAACATGTATCTCCAACACAGCTAGATGAGAGAAAATGTTAACTTTGTTTCTAAACTGTACAACAATTCTAAAATGTAACCTTGACCTAGAGCAAGGTTTAGTTAATGGAGCAATTGGTACAGTTGTTAGCTTCCAAACATATCCTATGACAACAACATTCAGTTTGTCAACATCAAACTTGACACACTGGCGCAGACCAGTGAGGTTGGCAAATGCTTGTCCTTCATTGAAATGCTATTAATAATCGTGAGAGCACTTATAGTGTCAATAATCCTGACAGTACGTACAGTGTCTCAGGTATAAGGCAAGAATTGGACTACTGTGCAGGAATGGAAAATGTACCGTAAACACACAAGAGGTTCCTCTGGAATTCCTAATGTACTTACTAGAAGTAATGGAAACCAAAAACATCTCTATAAATGAAAACTTACAGATTTCATACACATCCATGCACTCTCTTCAACCATGTTTTACAAGAGCAAATACCTAAAAATTATTTCTATATGTATCCATACCCAATTGTGAATCCATTCCATTTCACCAGCTTCTGCAGAATGCAAAAAATGGCAAATTATGCCCTTTTTGCAATTCAGACAATCACTCCAGCACACAAATAAACTCACAAAGAGAATTGGCCATACTAATGCTTCTCAGGTACAATGAAGATGGTACAAAAAGAATTGTAAGTTCACTAGCTTTACACATGGCCAATTATCTCTTGGTTAATAAAACCTTCACAACAGTAGGCATAGCATACCACACTGGTGCCACAAACACGTCAGGGCAATATACTGCATATATAAAAAAGAAGTGGTTGGTTTGCATATAATGATACCCACTAAAATGTACCACAATCAACAGTTAGAATATGCCAACAGGTTTCTAGCTACATCCATAATACTACAAAAGAACGTTTAATTGTCAATCTAGTCAAAACACACCAACAGGTATCTAACTATTACAAACATATCCTTAATGGCAATACATTTCTGTTACACTATCACAATTCTTGTTACTACAAAATGTCTTCTAAATACTAATGTAGTTAGAATACACCAACAGGTATCTAACTATTTTTAACAGCCCCTAATGACAACATACTTGAAACAAATATATTATCACAGTTACACTCACATAACTGTTATAGTTTTTTTTTATTTTTTTTATCCTGTATTGATTTGTTTTCCCAATGACCCAATGATTATTTAATGTCAGTACAACAACTATCGTGCTTAACAAATAATACTGCTTTTTTCCCACTGAAAATAAACCAGAGATTCCATGTTTATTACTGTATGCATACCATATATAAACAAATGCATAAGCACTATCCTCAATTGTGCTACAATCATAAATACCAGATACAGTTGAATTATATCATTGCACCATATTACAAACACTTTATACTCCCACAACATTACCTATTATCATTATACACATATTACTATTATGGGGGTTGTGACAAGTGCCCCCAGTAATCTGGCAACTGGCTACAACCACCACAATAGAATTAAACCAGATAACAAGTATGTACTATACACCTTCAAACAACGAAACTCGCCCTGAACCCCCTGCAATCAAACGGTGGCACCTGCTAACTATTTTTTACCTATAAAAACAGCTCCATATCATCTTTATTCCACTCCTTCTATCTTTCCAAGCCCTCTTACAGTCATCAAATAAACACAAATGCGTTTTCCAATCTGTTTGTTCACAGTGCTGTCCACAGACAACTGCGGTGTCCATGGACAGGGCAGTACCCGCACTAAATTTTTTCACCTAAAAAAACAGCTCCATATGTTTATTCCACCCCCCACCATTTCCAGCCCCTCTTTAGACCACCAAATAACCCCAAATGTGTTTTTCAGACTTTTTCCCCACCTTACTATCCGTGGAGATGGACGGCTGTTGCGGATCTAAAATGGCGACCGTTTCTAAAAATATGACGCACCTCATGCTTTTCACCAACCAATCAGCAGGCACGTCCGAGGACATCAAACTGCACCCTGATTGGTCCAGGAGGGTGTCCGTGGACCAAACAGGGAAGTGAGTCCACGGACTGGACCCAGATATCACATTTTTTTGTACCTAAATTTTGCTGGTTTAAAAAAAAAAAGACTTTTTGGCTGTTTAAAAGAAACTTGGGCTGTAGGATTGAGCACACAATTTTCTTCTTTGTGTCTATGAGGATTTTCACACATTTTCTGACCCCCCCCCCTCATAACTTTGCATGAAACCGTACCAAACTTCAAATAATCATTCTGAGAGTTCCATATACTTTTTTTGCAAAGTTTGGTGTGGTTTTGTTCAGGGGGCGAAGTGATAAGCCACCCAAAAAGTGCTCTTCCTATGGGTTGAGCAACTTAACGATAACTACACGCTCATTACCACAGGCCGTGTAATATATGGTTCTTTAAGTAGAAGTCACATTTGAAGGTTTATACAACTTCAAAATGTTGTTTTTTCTGCTTGGTTTGGTGGTTAGCAAATCCAATTTGACTGTTTCAAGGAAAATTCAGAAAACAATGGTCCATAACTGAAAGGTTTAAAAAATAAATAAAGTGATTATCAGTTATTTCATTGATATTACATTTGTATGTTATAATTCATATATTCTGTATGTGTGCTATAATTTAAGCATGTATATTTTTTTTCTTCAGTTAGAGGCTTTGGAAGAAGAGGAGCACAAACACTCAGATAACTACACAAACTAATGATGGTGATTGTAAAACCGTTGTCACTTGGCAGCAGCTACATTTTGAGGTTCAACATGGTCCTTGCAAGATTCATTGTCATGATGCAGATTTCGAGTGGCCGTAATGTGAATTGAATGTCAGCAGTGACCCATGCAAAGTAACCCTGGATTATTGTTACAGCACACAGTGTCACCCAGAAGGAACAGACCACACAGAATGGGCCTCATTACGACCCAGGCGGTAAGGGGTTTACGGCAGCGTTAACAGCGCCGACCCTTACCGCCTGATTACGAGGTCCCCTAGCGCCATGGTGCTTTTAACACCTGCTTTTAGCAGGTGTTAAAATCCATGGCGCTAAGGGACCATGGAGTTAATTACGCCACCGTAATTTACGGTGGCGTAATTAACGCCTTCCCCACTCCCATTATGCCCTATGGGGCAAAAATGGGAATGGGGAAGGGTAAATGGGGATTGGGGACTTACCGCCCCGCCAAGGTCGGAATGGGGCGGTAAGTCCACCAACCACCATGGCGTAAACGTAGTTTACGCCATGGTGGTAAAGTCACGGCCCAGGCGGTAACTTACCGCCTGGGTCGTAATGAGGCCCAATATGTTCAGAATTGCTTGCAGAACCGCTCACATAATCCACAACCTCTAAAGAAATTCTATTTAAGAAAGTTCCCTGTTTCCCAATAAATGTGGACAAATCAGAAATATCACGCACATAAATAACCAAAGCATCTTTGCCATTGAGTGATGATTGTGCTTGTGATGTGGACTTCATTCTCTGTAGTGTTCAGGACGTATCCATTACCATGGAATCGCAAACCACAATACTTATGGACGATTGGCTATAAAAGGAACAAAAACACATTGGCCCCCATTATAAGTTTGCCGATCTGGGAACTACGGTACCGGTAAGTTTGGACTAGCAAACTACGAGTTGTGCTTGCGGATGCCTTTCTGAGCTGACGGGCAGAAAGGCACCCGCAAGCACAGCATGTCGGATGCAACGGCACTGTTATAAACAGTGCCGGTGCATCCGGCCTCCCCATTCCCATTCAGCCCTACGGGGCTGAATGGGAATGGGGAGCATCTTTTTTCTGGTGCCCGCGAATTGGCAATTACCAGGGCCGGCGGGACCAGAATGCTCTGGTAATTGCCCATTCACGGGCGCCGGAAAATACTGCAAGTTTGGCGGCAGCCTGCTGGTTTTACTGGCCAGGCTACCACCAAACCTTTAATGAGGCCCATTGTATTTTACAGCTGCCTGATAGAGATTATGAAAATTATTAAATGTGATCATAAATTGCATAGGAGAATTTCTGGGGAGCCATTGGTGAAGTTTACTTGTGTAGTGAAAGGCACCAACCTGAAGGTCAAGGGTAGCTTGTTCACCACCATACCTCATTCTCTTGGTCTGCTGATCCTCTACTTGGAAAAGTGCCTGCTGGAAATGTACTTTTCTCGTATGCTTTGTTGTTCAGTGAATCAACATACGGTAAAATTTCAAGTGTTTCTAATTTTGTTGGACACAATTTCCTTTAAAAAACCCAGTACTACAAATATCAGAAGGATTTCTTGTTACCCACTATTAGCCATGCCTGGACACTCAAACAGATGTAATTGGACATTGCTCTTGCTGGCAAAAGGCGCTGTCTTGCTGGTGACGGACAGTGTGATAGGCAGGTTTTTCAGCTAAATATTGCACTTACCACTTCCAAGACATGAAAACCAAAAAAATAGTGAGTTCAGTCGTTGTGTACATGTATGCACCAGAGTCTTTAGATCACTATCTTTCACAGAGGAGAAATATCCAAAACATATCAGTCTTTGTCCTGCCCTGGGGCAGTCCAGCACCGAAATGCTAGGCAATTCTCCTCTGAACAAGAATACCAACAGCAACCCCAGACATGTGTTTTGTTCTGGTTGGACCTCATCATTAGGGTGGAGCTGTGCCTCTCTAAGAGTAGTGAGCAAGGGGTCCACATCTGGATTCCTCTAGTAATTTAGGGTGAGAACCAAATGTACTTAAAATGTGCATATAACAAGGGGGGTCCTGGGAGTCTCTCTGCCAGACATTAGTCCTGGTTATGAGAGACTTACCCAGAGTCTTTAGCTCACTATCTTTCACAGAGGAGAAATATCCAAAACATATCAGTATTTGTCCTTCCCTGTGTTACGTTCACCTGTTCTCTGCGGAGGTGTTGGGGCACGGTACCCGCCCTCCTGGGGGTGAGGTCGCTCGGGTCTGACTTTGCCCTCTGCGCTGATGTGGTGACTGGTTGTAATAGGTGATGCTGCTCAGGGCTGCTCCTGCGTGGAGAATAGGGGCGTGAGTATGCAAGCTTGTGCGTCTGATCCCCTTCCAGACCGCTTCTCCCAAACCATGGTACCCGTGGGATGCGCTGTCCCTGGAAAGCTCACCTGTTGATTACTTTTGACGAGCACTCTGTCCTGCTGCTTCTGGCAGGGGTGCTTGTATGATCTAGACCGTGTTCCTTCACTGGTCCCTTGCACGTGGTATTCCAGTCCTGCTGTGACTAAGCCACTATACTTCAGGTAACTGTTCCTGTTTGCCTTTGTCTTTCCTCAACTGGTTTTGTTGTACTGTAAAGTTTGCTGTCTTGTATTGCTGTCTGTTCCACTTTTGATGTTGCTCTTTTGCTTTCTTCCCTTGCAGGTGATGTTGCCAGCCCGGCAGAAGCTGCGGAGCTCGAGGCGGCAGCCGGAGGGAATGAGGAACGAAGCTGCAGCAGTACAGTTGCTGGTAAAATGTTAACTAGGGGGTGCGCGGGATTCAAATGCGGCACGGCCCTAGGTTGGATGTTCTAACCTTGTCTTTCTTCTTCTTCACGGGGTCTGGGTTTGTGGATGGGAGTGTGGTGCTGCGGCGTCGGGATCAAGATCAATGGATGTCAGGAGATGAGTCTGCAGATGAAGCGATGAAGCACCGGTTTCCTGGATGTGAGTATGCAGGAGAACACCTGGTTTCAAAGGTAGGTAAACTGGTCCAAGCAGCGGTGAGTGTCACGTTGCTTGCAAGTGCACAGTAACGCGAGGCACCAGCCTTAAGGATGGAGCAGCTTATATAGCTGGGCTTCTGAAGCCATCCCCAACAGGTTCAGCCTGCCTGCCACACCCTGCCACACCCAATGAGTCAGCACATGAATACCAGGCCCAGAGTCTTTAGCTCATTATCTTTCACAGAGGAGAAATATCCAAAACATATCAGTCTAAAGAATCTGGGTAAGGCTCTCACAACCCTGACTAATGTCTGGCAGAGGGACTCCGAGGACCCCCCTTGTTCATTTGCATAATTTAAGTAACTTTAGGTAAGCATAAATTATGAGGGGAATCCAGACGTGGACACCTTGCTCACTATTCTTAGAAAGGCACAGCCCCACCCTACTGATGAGGTCCAACCAGACCGAAACACATGTATGGGGTTGCTGTTGGTACTCTGTTCAGAGAAAAATTGCCTAGCATTTTGGTGCTGGACTGCCCCAGGGCAGGCCAAAGACTGATATGTTTTGGATATTTCTCCTCTCTGAAAGATAGTGAGTTATAGAATCTAGGTAAGGCTCTCGTAACCAGGACTAATGTATGGCAGAGGGACTCCCAGGACCCCCCTTGTTAATTTACAAGTATGCAAAAGTACATCTGTCACCATTGAAAAATATGGTTTAATTAAATCAATTGAAATTCTGCAATACAGAGGAATGCAAATAGACCTGATAGCCACTGACAGGCACATTTCAATAGCCAAAACCATGTGAGAGAAGTTCCCAGACACAAAGCATCAATATGATGTCTGGCACATCGCAGAATCAACAAAATAAAACACAGCTGCTGTAAAAAAAGGATACAGAGAACATTTTACATTGGTCACAGTCTATCAGCAACCATCTTTGGTGGAGCTCAAAAAGTTTTGATGGATCTATAGATATTCTGTTTTATGGCATTCATTGATGCACCATTGTTCTAACATACACTTTTGGAAAAAAAACAGTGATTTACACCAATGTGTACATGGACCATTGAGCAAGTTGCATGAGCATAAGAAAGGCTGGTTGGTTCCAGGCTCCACTCCTCATACAGCACTTGAGAATATTGTGTACAACAAAATGCTTTCAAGTGACATGAGGGGACTCTCTGAGTTCTGCCACAATGGAGATTTAGATGTGTTCCATAATGTGTGCCTAAAGTACAGGCCTAAATGGTTGCATTTTGGCATAGAAGGTATGGATACCAGAACAAGACTGGCTGTACTTGCACACAGCGAGAATGTTGGAAGGGAACAAGCAAAAACTGCAGGAATTTTTGGGATGAGTCATTACAACACAGAGTTTACCAAAATAAGCAAACAGTGGATGGTAAAGCCAATTTTCCAGCAGATGGATTTTGAATTTGTGAAAGATCTGACATTGAATGTTCTGGCCATGTAAACACATGGAATTGATCCAGATTGTGTTTCCAGGTCCCAGTCAATGCCACAAAACAATGCTAAAGTGTTTTGCTGTCCCAAACTTGAACTTGTTAAAAGGTTGACTTCATGATTTAAATAATGTGTGGCTCTCTTCACAATGTTAAACAAAGCCAGATTCAAGTTTTTGCACAGTGTTTGGAAACTTTTTTTGTTGTACAATAAATGGAATAGTATGTCACTCGAGATGTAATTGATACATATTTTATTTGAATGAAGGGCTGTTTGTGAATTAATGTCACTATATTGGAACATGTCTATTTTTCTTTATGTATGTATTACCATCAATAAAATTCATTTATATTAAAACACTAGATGCCAGTCTGATTATTTTAAGTATGTGATTCAAATCAAATCAAATGTAGAAGAGACTGCTGAGCTTAAAACCAACAGTTACCATAAGCGGCATTTGGCTCCCCCGGCCAACTAATGTAACACTATAAACTAGCTCCTTGTTCCCTAGTGGTAGCTCCTGGTGACCGGTTGCTGCTGGATACCTAGGCACTGCTTGTAATTCCTGCTTATCCAATCCCAATTTCTAGTGATGTTTGTAATGAACTCACAATAGTTGAAGAATCTAAGAACATTGGAGCAGCAGACATACAGAAAATCAATGTCTCCAGATCTATGGTCATCTTCAAGTTGGACTAATAAAACAGCCTATTCCTCAATCTCTCTAAATCCTCCCTTTGCTCCCTTCAAATATTCCAAAATAGGACTACAAGACGTATCTTTGGCCTCAAGGCCAGGGGCCGCATCTCTCAAGGCCAAATATATTTCCACTGGCTCCCAGTGGCAGCAGCGATCAAGTCCAAGACCCTCTGTATCATCCACAAGGCTTTCTGGGGCCAGGTTCCCCAATACATCCAACTCTTTCCCTAGACGCCTCCCTCTTAGAGACCTTTGGCCATCTAGTTGCAATTCTTTGCTGATCAGATGCTATTCCAAGCAGAGAGTGTGGGGTTGATCCCTTTCCTCGACAGGAGCATCCACCTGTAATGGTCTCTCTGGCCCTCTCAGGCTTCTGCTTGATCTCCTTAAGTTCTGGAAGATTCTCAAGACCCAACGTTTCTCTTCTTCATCCCCTCCCCCTGCAAATGCCCCCCTTTGTCACATTGACTGACTGCCTGGTCCCTTCTGAGCTCCACAGGACACTAGACCCTCCTTGTCCAGCATATCGAAGCACCCTTTCTTCCTGCCCCCCCACAACCTGCACTTGCCCCTCTGGGCCCCTTTCCACTAACAAGCCACTAACAAGCCAGGCGAGGGTGCATCCCTACTAAGAACTGGTCCACCCCCGTCCTTGCGCTTCGCATTTGGTCCCTCAATCCCTGCTTCCCCTGGCACTTGCCCACCTAGCCTCACCTTAACACTTTTCTAGCCCCATTGGCGCTCTTCTTCCCCTCCTCCTCCTCCCTGCACTTCTGCCCTGACCTACATCACCCCCTCTCCATATTCCCTCCCCCTGAACTTCTTGTTACTGCTCTTGCATAATCGTAATGACATAATGCCTAATAGGACTGTTATTGGACCCCCCTTTTTTTTGTCTTGTGGTGTCTTGAAACACCAGTTTTTGTATAGGCGCTTTACAAATAACCAAAAAAATAATTGAAATAAATTAAGTCTAACCTCTCTGGAAAGTAGGGGTCATGATAGGTGGCTGCAGATAGCAATAGACAGTGTTAGCCAACATTGAAATAATGAGTGAAGGAATATGTCTTGCCAATTTGCACTATGAACTTATGCCTGTTGACTTTGCACATTTAGATCTTAATGTGGAAGCCCACATATTAGGTCAACCAAGCACACATGCATTCATTCAGAAATCATTATGATTGCTGGAATAGATATGCTGAGAAGCCAGTAACCCTTTCAAAACTGCACTCATTCGAGGCATGCTGGAATTCTAGTGAAGTAAACTTTTTGTTCTTCTTATTGGCGCTCATTGCACATGTTGCCCTGGCTGCAACAGTCCACCCAGCCTGGTGAGAAATCACCTATTTTCCCACTCCCTTCCGAGTCCGTCAGTACCATCTCTATATATTAACCCACCACTTTTGCATTCAAATTCTGTTTATTTCAGAAAAGAAGTGGGCCAAAAAACTGCCCCACACCATTATATGGGTAATTTCTTTGGGCATTGCCCTGTTGAAGTATAGGGAAATCGGGCCTGTCTGCACTTCGCCTATGGTCATCTTTTAAGGAATACGTAAATGTTGTGGGACCAGCCACATTTATACCATTCAAATAGAAGTAAATATTTTCATATGTGGGATACTTAAAATATTTAGTTGTTTTTCACGGCACAACTTACAACTAATATTGTTCATTTTTGTGGCATGAGTTCTCAAAAAGAAACTCCCTCTGACACGCTGAGAATGCTGGATGAAGGGTTGCATTGTTATGCTTGCTGGAATCAATTGCACTAACAGTTTGAAGGCCAAAATGTGTTTAATATCCACAAAGAAGTGATAAAATTCACTAGATTGAATGCTGTTAAGTTTCTATTACTGAGACCGGTCTTTCGAAGCAGTCGGTCATCTGTCATAAAGGGAGAATGGAAACACAAGACACAATGTTAGCTAAGTTTTAAATAATATTTATGCAAGTGAGCATGGCAAGTCTGTTGTATGCTACATGATTAATGTTGTTACGGATGCATGTTCAATTTGACTCAAATAATAGGCATCATACATGTTAATTGTAACTTAAATTGATGTTACCATAATTATGTACTGTGTAAGCACAATTATAGATTGAGTACTGAAATATATTTTTGCATTCTCAATTTTACAAAGCTATATTATACCTATGTGCACTTGTCATGGGTACAGTTTACCTGTCAACGGTTTCTTAAACCACAAATGGACAATAATCATCAACAATGCAACTGTAATGACCATTATCTGGGAAAACCAACAGACACCAATAGGTCCTTTTGAGGTTGCAGTTGTAAGGTGCTACATGGCAGCCTAGAAGTTCTGAAAACGTGCAGATGTGAAAGTGTTGCATTTGAAATCTAAACCACTAATTTCTTCTTTATAATGGACCGTCATTATGCCGATCAGAAATCTGCGATGGAACTTAATAACTTTCTTTGAAAAACTGCAAAGACTGGGATTAATTGATCGATGAACGGAATCAGCATTATCAGATCACCCTTCACACTTCAACAAAAATGAGAACCAGGCAACGTTCTCTAGCTATAACCTTGATTGGAAAAAGGAAGCTGTGGTTTTGTTGACTTAATGACCTCTTTTCAGCATTATGCCAAAACTAAATGTACTTGTTACGCTCCTGGCTATTGCTGTTTTCTTCTAAATAAACAGTTTTTAATAATTTTCTGTGAAATGAAACATACGGTTTGCGTGTGTTGTGGTTGTGTGTGTTTATGTTCCTGGTTCTGTGTTAGATAATGTTATCATGTTGGTGATGACAGGGTGTGTTTGGCTACGCTGTCCACTAATGTCATTAAAATAGGTGGAGCTCATCATGAGCGTCTAGTGATGTCAGCGTTAGGGGTGGGTGATCTGAATTAGTGCTGCAAGGGCACTTGAAGTTAGGGCAATGGAACAACGGATAAGATTAACATAAAATGGTGGTACCCGGCCCTTCGTTTTCGCAAGTGCTAAAGTGAGAAAACCTTGGGCACGTTGCATTGGAATTTTTTTTAAGAACAATCGATGTATGATCTAAAAGAGATGCCTGATTGCTTGGTCCAATAACATTTCTGACAAACTACTCATTTAAAGGCCATCTTTTAAAGCCTTGCATCTCTTTACCTGTCTGGCCCTGTCCAGCAATGACCAGGGATGGGATATTCTGCACCACTCCAAAAGCGCGGATACCTACATCTAAGTAGATCCTGTATACCATAACTCTGAGTTTGCTCATCCCAATCCGTGTCTCACACTGGGAGTCAGGTATACCAACTACGTGGATGACACCCAAATACTCTTAACTATCAACGGAATGTATAATACCGACTCACACCTACTAAACAAAATGTAACTCACCGTCCAAGCGTGGATGACACAACATTAACTTTGCCTGAATGATGAAAAAAATGACAATACTCAGCATTGGTAATCAATGCAAGCTACATAATCTACACCCTCCCTACAAATCCTTCACCATTGATGGCAAAATTATCAATGTAGCAAAGGAGGTAAAGACCCTAGGAGTCTACCTTGACTCTTCACTCTCCCTAACAAGGCAAGTTAACGCCATAGCTTCAGCAGCGGCTTACACTGCAAAACTGATCAGAGCTAGCAGACCCCTCTTAACCACATACAACTCTATCACCCTCGCACAAGCACTAGTCCTGTCAAGGATTGATTATTGTAACTCACTCTTTGCGGGATCCAACACCCGAAACATAAACAAATCAGAGCCGCCCTCAACATCCCTAAAAATGAACACATCTCATCAGCCAGAGGTAACCTCCATTGGCTGCCAGTCAGAGATTGTATCAAATTCAAAACCCTCTCACCTACACAGAAATGCCTATCCAACAAGGCTCCAATCTACCTAGCAAGACAAACATCAAAAGCCCACTAGAATAGACCTACCCAGTCACCCTACACCTGCCATATTTCCATCCCCAGGTTTAGACAACAAAGTGCGGGTGGCTCTAGATTCCCACGGTTTGCGGCCAAACAATGGAACTAAATTCCATTGGCCTTGAGAACAGCCCATCTCTCTGGTCCTTCCGGAAAAGGCCTCAAGACTTGGCTCTTCACCCAAGAGCATAACCAACCTACTGTCTGATACAACTCAAGCAACTAACAGCTGAAACTCATGCAATTTAATTTTGTCTATACCTAAAATAATCAATATCTGCAACCTACTGCCTGTGCAAGCTATTCATGTATTGTCTGTATCCTACCTCTTATTTAAATGACCAATAGCTATGTAACCTACCTATACAACCTATTATCTTGTGAGATAATCATGCAATTACTGTACGTAACCTGTAACCTTTGTAAGACACCTGTAAATTATTATCTTGTGAGACAATTATGCAATGATTGTAACTCTGTAAGTAACCATTGTAACCGACATCCTTGAGTAAAAGCACCTGGATGCCTCTGGGTTATGTGTGCTATATAAATGACAAAATAAATAACTAAATATGCATTACAGTGGAATCTCTATATAAGGCCTCCAAACGCATCACATACTCAATATGACTGTGCCTTTCACATGGGTAATAACTTTCCTGAACGTTCACCGCTGCATCCAATATGCCCTCTCTCTAATGCACTGATTGGCTTATGTATCCCAGTCCACTTGGTGTGCAATTGCGGGCCTTCAGAACTCTCCATCCACTGCTGGCATCCGATAGCCCAGCAACTGTATCACAAATGTTTCTCTGCTGTGTGATTATCTGTGTTCATTTCTTATGGCGCTCCAGGGGCGTAGGAGACACATCAAATCGGGGGGAGGGGGGGGCAGGGGACACTTTGTGGACTTGTAGACTGTCTTCCTGTCCCAAGTCCCACTCAGCTAATCTTGGGTAAATAAATTGGTCTTGTATTGGTTTGTTGTTCATTGGCCAAAGGAGCAAGCTCTGCTCGCCAGTTTTTACCAACATTGCACTTGTTATTAAGTTGCTACAAGTGCAGCATCACCATGACACTTTGTAACATGAGCGGCGAGCATATATATGAAAAAGCTCCACCAGGCAGCAGCCACAGAACCAAATGCACTACTGTACATTACTGCACCTACATTGCCTTTACAATTTCTCTAGCTCATAATCAGGACTGAACATTAAACACAATCTGCATGGATGATGCCGATTTTTTATTTTTATCATAGCACTAATAGCCAAAGTGCTGCTAATAATATGCATCATGCCCGGGTCAGGACATCGGTTGCCTGTTGGGCAAGATTGTATGTAGTAACCCTGTGGGAGACTACACCAGCCTTGTCCTCTTGGCAATAGGTAACCCAACCTTTGGTATAGGCCTGTACTACACACATTCGTAGTGTGACTGAGCAGCCAGGATTATCTCAAGAGGGGTCAGAATGAGCTGTAGGGTTGTAACATAGAGATTCACAGTGACATCTATTCAAATAACACTTATACCCACAGTTTCTTGATAAAATTATGATTTATTAATTTAACAGTCAGCCTTCTTTATAAGGGAGCAAATATGCAACACTTAAATATACTTAAAACATACAGACTCTCAGTTTTAATAATTAAGTAGATACCCTTTTGCGATGGTACCCAGACACTTCCTACACCCTGAGGTGACTTCAATTGTTTAGGACACTGTGGACATTGCTATATCACGTGTACATTTAAAGCAATACTGAGATTTGTGGCAAAAGGAAAAGGTTAAGGAGGGAAGCAATGGTTAACAAGTTTCTCACACAGGCAAGCACTTTTCAATTCCCCAATGCAATGTAGGCTAACCCTTTCCAGCTATACAAGTAAAGAATGTATGACTTTTTGGAGGGACAGTTAAACACAAAGTCAGGGGATAAGAAGAGTCTTCAGGGAGCAAGGACAGCCAATGTCAATTGAGCAAAGGCTATGGGAGCTGAGGCACGTCTTGAAGATTAGCACACAAGTCTTGCACAATGTTAAGTTTGTTGCAAAAGATATCACTGTTGGGCCACAAGCTGGGAGGCTTGTGAAAGACAAAGCTGCAAGCAACTCCGCAAAAGGCAGCAAATGCAAGTCTCAACCGAAAGCTAGCAAGCTACACACAACAAGAGGTAAGTACCCATAGTTAACAGTACCTTGAGTCTGAAGAAAAGGTTCCATCTGGCTTCTGTTCCTGTTGTTGCTGGGCCTCAGTCGTGAGGACAAGAGGGAGGACATGTGGGGGCTCCTGCACTACAGTTGGAAAGTCGGCGACAGCAATGGGCGCAATTCAGATCAGCAGCACTTCACGGTTTCAACTACTCGCAAATAGCACCACCGCGGTTCTTGGACACCTTGTAGGCTTCCTTAGCTTCTGGGGTCCAGCACTCTGTCAGTGTGGTTCAAGCTTGGGAAGTTCTGCTTTGAGGATCATCCTGGAGCTCAGGTCTGACTTAAAAATAATAAACTAGTTTCTGGAGGTTCTCTCCCCTGGCACTCAGTTCCAGCATCCGTGAAGAAGTACAGTCAGCAGGGTGAAGGTTTCCAGGCAAGTTCGTCTTGGGTCACCAACCCAAGGGGAGAAGTCGTCCTATGCAGGGCTTCTCCAGTCGATGTGAATTCAGAGCTTCAGCAATGCAGCAGCGCTTCACTTGGCAAACCAACGGTCCAGGAGGTTACAGCAAGCTTCTCTTCCAAGTTCTTCTTAGGTTCCTTCGTCCAGTGGTCAACTCTGCCTTCCTTGCAAAAGACCTCGCTTTTATGCAGGTTTCTCCCATTCATTCACAGCCTAGCTGTCACTCACACAGCAGGGTGCAACCAATCACCTTTGGGTGCATTTGTGTAACAAAGGAGACTAAGCACAGAGTGTTTTGGGCACCTCCCTTGCTTCCTGCCCTGCCAGACACGCTGGAGACAGAGGCGGGCTTCACCAGTGAATCCCGCCAAAGACAAAACTAACAAAGGGACCAAACCTGGTTTGGCACACAGAGTAAATCTCAAGAAGGACCTTTCCAACAAGAAATGGTGAAAAAAAGAATACAAGGGTAATTTTGACAGAATCGGCACCCATGGGTGCAATTAGGCAGCGGAGGATTCAGTTACATGAGAAAATAGACAAAGGGGATACTAAGTAACCCCTCCAGCATTCCACATAAGATGGTGTTTACTTACAAAAGGTAAGTAAAGTAAATTTCTCTTTACTGCTCTTGGAAATAGTAGTTTATCCAAGAGAAGGTGTTTAAACCTTTAAAGAAATCCAAAGGACTTCTCTGTGACACTGCTCTGAAGGTCCTGTGTGTCACAATACAAAAAGTGATGCCTATGGAGTTTGTCAGACTCCAAAAACAAAGAGAATACAGAGTCCAAATCAAATAACAATGCATGGGTGAGTGAGAAAAAGAGCTCACTCACTCCATGGTTAAAATTAAAAAGTCCCAAAGTCCAGCAAAAGAGCTGGGGATCTCTAAGGTAGAAGGGAAGTAACACATTTCTGAGAATTCTCCCCAACATCGCCACAGCGCAGGAGCAGCACTAATTTTGTGTGCGGCGACAGCCGGGTGTGGGTGCTGCACCATTCAGCCCATGTGGGCCATCCAAGAGCAGATAAACAATGATTTTAACCAGGCAATGCAGCTTTAATGACTAGTGTGAAATGTGCACATGTAATTGCACGCCCATCGCTTCTGGCCACTGCTGCCAGGAAAGCATTGTGATGGTAATGGACAGCCACTCACCAGCAGAGGCATCTTCAGGCTAAAACTTAACAAAACACTGTGAGTGTACACTGAAATCAAATAAGAGCCCAAAACGAATTGTTAATATGATATGATATGATATGATGTGATAGTTTATTTATATAGTGCCTATACACAATGTGTTTCAAAGCGCTTCAAGGCAAGGGAGGGAATAAGGGAAAATACGACGACATTCTTATAGGCCATGAACAGTAAGGATGTGAAATTAACTATCATACTCGGCCTGACGACATTTCAGATAGTGCAAGACCTAAGACATAGATAAGGAAGGGAGGGGAGAGTGGGAAGGAAATTGAAACAGACAGGCGACTGCCGTACTAGGCCTGACGACATTACTGGTAGAGCCGGAGGAAAACAAAAGGTGAGGGAGAGGGGTGAAGAAAGGGAGGAACAAAACAAGCGACTATCGTACTAGGCATGACGTTTCAGATAGTGCTGGAGGGAGGAGGGGGGAATAGTAAGGGGATGGGGGAGCGACAGACGAGTTTGCTAACATACTATGTCCAGGGACAATTCTGATAGAGTAAGTGCATAGAATCAAGTAAGGGGAGGAGGGGAGAAGATAGGAAAGTGAGAGAGGAGGGAAGGAGAGAACAGAGAGTAAGCAGTCAAAAAGAGTGGAGAAGCAATAGGGGAGAGTGAATACAATTGCAGAAGTCAGTAGTAACACATAATGTTGCAAGCCAGGATACAAGATGAAGACGGGAACAGCATGATTCAGGGCCACCATAAGTACAAGATGCAAAGGAAGTTCAGCATGAGAGTTGAGAAAGGGTGACACACCGTGAATCAATGAAGTCCATAAAAGTAAAATCCAGCATTGGCCACAAGACGGCGATGGTGTAACCAGAATGTATCAGGACAGAGTCCTGTGTGCAGGAAGGGGGGGGCACAAGGGAACAACACAGGGGGACCAGAGAGGGTGGGGATGGCCTGTGGGGACAGAGGGTATAAACACATGTTGGTGCATGCTTACCTGCTGTTTTAGCAGGGGGTCGGACCATGGATCCTCCTAGTCCAAACAGGTCCAAACAGGAATTGCCCTTTCCTTTGACTGCCCTTCACTTTGGACACCCGGGTGATAGACACCCTTGATCTAAGAGTTAAGAGCAGGAAGGAAGAGGCAGGGCTAAGAAGGTGGGTGGTGCTTAGGCCAGGTGACCTAGATCCACTTACACCAGCTCCCCAGCTGCAAAGGAAAAGAGGCTGGAGGGCTTCTTAAGTAGGGAAAAGAGCAGCAAGCAGGAAGGCACCAGGGGGGCGGGGCTTGCTAAGTGGTGAAAAAGAGCGGCAACCGGGAAGGCATCAGGAGGGCAGGGCTTAGGCCAGGTGACCTAGATCCACTTACACCTGCTCAACAGCTGCAAATGAAAAGAGGCTGGAGGGCACCTTAAGTAGGGAAAAGAGCGGCAAGCAGGAAGGCACCAGGTGGCCGGGGCTTGCTAAGTGGTGAAAAAGAGCGGCAACCGGGAAGGCACCGGTTGGGCGGGGCTTAGGCCGCTGACCTAGATCAACTTACACCTGCTCCCCAGCTGCAAAGGAAAAGAGGCTGGAGGGCAATAATGTTGCTTAGCTTGCCTCACACCAATCAGGTACTATGATAAAGTTGTTTAAAAGCAATTTCAACTGTAATGGTTCATACTTTCAAAACTACGAGCTCAGTTGTTTGCGCTCCATAAAAAAAAATTTATTTGCCATCAAGGCCTGGACTGCTTTAGGTATGGGTATCACCTCCAGCCTGCCCATTAAGCAAAATGCTGGTCAGATAGCACAGCGAGTAGAGCACTCTCTTTGACATCCATGCAGAGCCTGCCGATGCAGATTCAAATCCCGACAGGGCCAAACTCAGCCTATCATCCTTCCAAGGTCGATACATGAGCACCTCACATTGTGGCTAACGATAAACAGCTCTCAGAAACCTGAGGGTTTGTAGCACTATATAAATGCAAATTATTATTATAATCAGTCTGTATACGTCTCTCTTAAAGCATGCAGCATCAAAAGGACATCAACATTATATAAGAGTTAGGGATTTCACAAATTGTCAATCGAGACGTAGAGTGAATCTCGATAAAGTTGTTAAAATGTAATTTCAACAGTGGTTCATACTTTCAAAACTACGAGCTCAGTTGTCTGTGCGCCATAAAAAATAATTTATTTCGCCATAAATGCCGGACTGCTTTAGGTATAGGTGCCACCTCCAGCCTGCCCATTTAACAAAATGCCTAGAATTTCATCCAATCAAAGAGGTGGGAACTGTTATGCTCACAAGCAGAAAGACCCCAGGAGCGCGAGCAGGTAGAAAACAATTATGTGCGCTGTCCAGACCGGTGCACCAGGCAGTCAGCCACATACAGCCAACCAGTGTGACTGTCTCTTAGCAAGAGACACTGTATGAGCAGAGCCGAGCGAACATCCGCTTATACAGTGTCCAGCTCCAGCCCTGATTTTAAGTTAATACAGGCAGCCTTGCTAAAATTAAACCCCTGCTCCTCGCCTTGCTTCTGATTGTGGGGGGGGGGGACAAATGGCATCATATCCCCCCACCTAAAGGTGGGGGGGGTTGACCCCTCTATTCCCCCATGTCCCGCGCCCATGTGGCGCTCACAAAGTCGACATAGCCTCAGCAACGCTCGTGTGGCTTTGCTGAAGGGCGACTGTAGTTACCATCTGCTCTCTTGGCATCTTCCTTGCTGCAACGGCAACCTCTGATTGTCTATCTTTAACTGCCCGCTTGACCTGCGCCTCGTATCTTTAATGGTACGGTATGCTGTGGCAGCCCCTAGCCACTCGGTTGCAGCGCTGCTGGCATACAAAAGTTTACCCAACCTACATGTGCCTGCTCTGAATTCCATTTGACTCCCTGCCATGCTATACCGTCTCGCAGCACATTTACGTACCCCTTAGCTGGCAACAAAAATGTTATTTTGACAGGGTTCTATTCTATGTCTGATCATATTCGATATTGATACCTGTGTTACTTTTCAAGCTATGTAATTGGATGAAACTATATGCACCCACTCTAATGTTGTACTTTATGCTTACCTGCACAAACTTCAGTAGCCATGAGGAGTTGATTTGCCAGACTGTGCATTCACACCAATGTGTCTCTTACCTTACCTCTACACCTGAAGTAGACCCTCCATACCATGAGCCGTGGCTTTACCAGATTGTGCACTCTTTTGCTTACCTGTGCACCTGCAGTAGTCCCCTGTACCATGAAGCGTGGCTCTGCCTGAGCATGTTTTCAAGGTCAACCTGTATGCTGTACCCCTCATGTGTGGTCTTGCACTTTGAAGACTGTCACTCTGCACTATAACTAGCGCCAAGAGACGCGAGGGCTGTGTGCACTGCTATAAATGAAAAAAATAAAAGAATAAAGAAATAAAGAATAATACTGAAAACATTGTGTAATGCAGGTTGGGTTCCCTTCAGGCCGAGAATTTACCACTGGAAGATAGCTATTTACAAATTCAAAAACCTGTGTCACTTGGCAGAAAGCAGAATGGTGGCAGAAACAGTTTGTGTCCAATGTGGGCCATTAGAAATTACAGACTCAGCAGACAGTAAGGGCAGACTAAGTGACAGCAACTTGCTGATGTGCAGTGATGGTTGAGGTTGAGGAGGAATCTCGGCAGAGCAAGAAAGGCTTCTGCACAGTGTTCTACATTTAGCTTTGCAGTGAAGAATGGGATCTCAGAATATGCAATGTGCCCAGGACCACAAGGCTGCTCTACCATAATACATTCACTTTCTAGTGATGGTTGCTTCCCTTCTACTCCTTGGTTGCAATGCAAAATCTCTGGTTGTACTGTTTGCTCAAGATCGCAATGCTGCACTGTAATAAATCCCTCTTACCCCAGTACATACTGTGTTCTTCCTGACTGGAAGCCCAGGGCTCAGAACATAGTGTTCAGAAAACATTGTACGCCTGTTCTGTATTGAATCCCTTCATCTCCATGAACTGATTTTTTTCATAACCATGGAAAACACAACCTTAAAATATCCTGCCTGCCTAAAATCACAAGGATAGGCTGTAATTAGCATGTCTACATGCTGGTGACTATTGGAATAGCATGGATGGTAAATACCACAACCCTCTAACGCGTCCGGCAGTGAAACTGAAAGGATTTGCGAATACCGCCAATTTTTAGCATTGCCACCAAAGCTGTAATGTGGCCATTTAAGGACATATATTGTACCTTTTTGTTTAATTATTCAGTTCCCCAAACATGTACGGAAATAAAAAAAAAAATAAAAAAATAAAAATCTGTTTTAATCCCATTTTGCTTTTTTGCTCTCTGCAGTTCCGAAATCAAACAACCTTTTTTGTTGAAACTCCAGTGACATGGAGGGACATATGTCATGTCCTAACTGCAGGCCATATGTTGAGCATCACTGAATTACACTGTCTTGCAAGAACAACCTGTTCTTCTATGATTTAATTTCAAGGTTCACTCACTATGTCATAAGTCCCAGCTCAAAGTTAAGTTCTATAAAAGCATCCATGAGTCACTAACTAAAATGTATTAATATCTGCAAAAGCTGAATGTTGACACACAGAAGAAAAAAAAACACACTGCATGGAAACAATATGATAGGGCTAACACACCTGTCGCAATAATGTGTGTAGAGTAGTACTACCATTCCAAAATGGTGCCTGTGAATATACTGCCTTAGGATGCAAAGACTCATATGAAAGGCACTCACTTCATCACCATATTGGTAATAATTAGGAGCCTCGATATGTTATCCTTTGACGACAGGAACCATTGAGTTCATAGATTAATCAAAGGCAAGTTCTAATAATAACAACGTAACAACGTAACACAATCTTCAATGAATCAAGCATCATAAATATCAACAATAACAATAAAAGATGTAACGCCACCCACAAGTGAAAATATGGCAAGAAGCATGAAAACAAAAGACACTCTTTAAAACAAAATTGTACAATTCTCTCCCCAATTTACACAGTTCCACTTTCATCTAAACAATGGCTACCTCTTAACAGAACTTTAACCTGATGCAAAAACATAGTAACAATAAAATGCAGCACAAACGTGGAACACATTAATGAACCAAGCAGCAGGGAAACATATACAGCTCCACGCTCCCCTACCAAACCACTATTACAACACAGCTTTCAGAAGATGCATGTGTATACATCACAGTGTATCTGATTGTCACCAGGACCCATCTAATAACTATCTCCAAGAGTACCCCCTGAGAGCTAAACCTACCTGTAACCAGTCCATATACATTAGCAGTTACAGCCTTTTGCTGCACCCAGGCCTATAATGACATAATGACATAATAATAATAATAATAATAATAATAATAATAATAATAATAATAATAATAATAATAATAATAATAATAATAATAATAACAGCACTTCAAGCCATATTTCTACTGTGTCTAAGGTTTGTAATATGTAAGGAAGGCATGGTATCAAACAGTGAAGACAAAGTGTTCACAGTACAACAGTACAAAGGTATGATATGATATGATAGGTTATTTATAACGTGCTTAAAACCCAGAGGTTTCTAAGCGCGGACATGGGCATCAAACCTGTGTTGCTCTGTGTTGTCTTGCTTCCAAGGCAAACACGTTTCCCCTGTGCTATCCTCCCGAGATCTCCCGAGGTGTTTATTGACCTTCAAATGGGTTGGTTGAAAGCCTATCTAAACCTAAAGCTAAGGATGGGAGCAAGCTACGACCATCAAAGAATAATAACACAGTCCTAGTCAAGTCTCTGTCAAATAAAAGGGCCTATACTAATACACCTATTGCCAATCCTTACTTCTAAATACAAAATACAAAAGGATGTGGGATAATGGTGTATGCAAAAAGAAATGTGTTCAAGAAATAATATGTCAGGACGCTTGAGCAGTTAGCTCCCCATGCCCACGTTTTGAGCACGGGCCAAGGTGGCGCGTGCAAGCTTTGCACACACTCTGGCTTCTTGGCCACAAGGTAACAGTTCAAAATACAGGCATTAGGGCCTTCTGGCAAAGTCTCTCTTCCAATGACAGTCTCTTATTGCAGAGGGTCTGATGTCACAAAAAACACACATAAGTTCCTTTCCTTTGTCAGGGTTTTCACCTTCATAAGTTCACAAATGCTCTACCTCGTTTGGCTTGGACCATGGGTCCCCCTCGTTTGGGCTCAGACATCTTTTCCGCAATGTTCACAATTGGACTCCCTCATTCGGGCATTCGACCATGGGTCCCCCTTGTTCGGGCTCAGACCCCTTTTCCACAATATTCACAATTGGTTTCCCTTGTTCGGGCTCGGACGATGGATTCCCTATGTTCTGGCTCAGACCAACTTGATATCAGAATCAAAGAATTTCAAATGTGCAAGGGGTTTTGTATGAACTGTCGCAGGACCACTTCGATTCACTTCACACAATTGTTCTAATCGATCTTTTACTTTTGTTTTTCTTGGTAGGATACTTTACAGAGACTTTCCATTGAGCACATTCACGGTGACATTCCACTCTGTCAACGGTATTGCATCTTTCCTTCTCAAGTTCAAACATTCAGCAGCAGTTTATCTTTATTTGTGTCTTTCATCATACGCTTTTAACAATGTTTGTTTCAGCGCTCGTTATACAATGTTGTGTTGCAGCTTGCAACCTTGTCTTCAACACAGACTGGTCATGCATCAGTCTTCCCAACTCACTGTCTGTGTTGATCCCTCTGTTGTTTCTTTGTTCTTGGGGCCAAGGACAATACCGTCTGTGTCTGTTGTAACTTGGTCAGTTACGGGGGAGGGTCCTCAATATCTCCCTTACACAATTCCAGGTTCTTCAGTCTGGTTTCCCGGCCTGACACTTTCTGCCTTGAAGGATTCTTGCATAAAACAGCATCTTGCCGAAAAGGTCAAGGGTGGTCCCCATGTTACGAACCCTCCTTGGTTTACAGTCTTTCTCCCCTCATTCAAATGCCTACTCGAAACTTCTGTACCTTTGGAGTGCTTTGGCTCACTGAGAGTGTGCTCTTGTGCTCTGCCTTTTATCCATGTGTGGAAATGTAATGGCATTCAGGTGTGAATGATTGTTAGTAATTGCCTGACCTTGCCTGACCATCGTAGTGGGACATGTCAGGTACACGGCTCGGGTGTGAGTCTGTTTTCTCCTAAAGTGGGCTGTCAGTGTGAAAGTGTTCATGCAGGAAAAAGGGGGGGTAGAGTTTTTATATATCCTACCTGGTAGGATGGGGTAAAGATGTTACAGGGAAGAGAGGGATACTGCATCTCACCATCCGGTGCCCCACTCCCACTCCCCGAAGACCCCTCACCCAGGTGATCCTCCCACACTGGTCCACCCCAAGGAACTGGATCAAAAAGCAATGGCTGTGTCCTGGCCACCTGGATGACAGAACCCCAGGGACTAGCAGGTTAGATACCTTCTGGTTTCTCACATACCCTTCCCCTATACAATGTGGATACACTTGGTTTCTTCCGAGGTCCTCCTATTTTAGAGTCTTGGAGATAACAAGGGGAAGAGGTATCCTGGGATTTTCACATATTCTATAACTTTATTTTCCTCCCTCCTGGTAGAGGCAGGGTGTTTGTGTTTGTGTGCCTGAATGTATCCTACAAACTGAGATTGAGGTGATGATTTTGTTGTAACTATTCCTGAGGTTCGGTTTTCATCCACTCCCACACCAGAGAGGTTTGGGAGAAACAGTCAGGTTGCCAACACTCCTAAGGTGCAAACTCTCTAGGGGAATTTGGGAGATCTTGTAAGAGAGTCTAAAATGCAGGAAAGTCTCTTCCGACAATGACTTCTTCGGGGAGTCCAGTAATAATGGCGCATGATACTAGCTCGGTTTCTCCCCTGATGTTACTGTACACAGGTATCTTGGGGTAGATTTCATTATCTCCATTTACACATGTGACTTTATCTAGACTTGCATTTTCTAGGTCGGCTGTTGTCACCAAATCAGCCCTTATAGCAGTCTGTTTGCTGCCTGAATCAATTAGTGCTTTTACTGGCCTTTCATTTACTAGGGCTTTTTCATTTGTAAAGTCAGTTGAAGACTGTCACAGACATATGCTGAAGGTTTCTAGATCAGACTCGGTTTCTTCCCACTCGTCCTTTCTGAGGCATCCAATTTCCATTTTAGATTTAGGGCAATGTCAAGCAAGACGGCCAGTTTCTTTGCATGAAAAACAAATAGGGCATGAGGGTTTATCCCTTTAAGTTCTTCTTTCCTGCTTTCCTCTCTACTCTTCAAGTCTGGTCTTCTTGTTTCTATTCTTTCTTTTGGATCCATTCTTTAGATGTAGGCAGGCATCTATCTAGTGCCGTGGTTTGGGAACGGTATGAGAGTTTGGGATCCTTCCGTTCTTCACTTCTGTGTACAAAGTGAAAATGTTTTGCTTCAGCTGAGTGATTTTGAGCAGTTTCAATAGCAATGATCAGTGAAGGTCGACTTAGTTGTAAAACTGCTTTCTGAAAAAATGGAGTTAGAAAATTGGTGAATTGCTCCAGAATTATCATTTCGACCAATTCTTCCATGGTCTTGTTGGTAATCCAGAGGTCTACTGTGTTCTTAATTTGTTCCCCGATTTCAAAGGGGGGATTCCCCTGGGTTTAATCTAACAGCCCTTAGTTTCTGTTGATAGAAGTTACAGAATGGCCTACTCTTTTAAGAAGTGCCTCTTTTACGGATATAAAGGTAGCTCCCTGGGCAAGGTTGAGTAGCTGGAAGGCGGCCTGTTGCTCACCTTTCAATAGTGGTGCCAAAAAAAACATTTTTAGATGTTCTTCCCACCCCACTTGCTCAGCTAATCACATTGAAATTCAAAAAGAAACTTCCTAGATCTTCACTCTCCTGATAAGGTTGTAGTATCCCTTGAGGTTGTATGGATCTGGCCTGTAACTCGACAAATTTTCTTAAATTCTCTAGTAGACGGGGGTTGGCCTGCAAAATCTATGGCAGCCAGTTGTTCAATGACATCTTTAAGGTCGGAGAGATTTTCCGGGGAGTAAGGGTTCCGTCCGTGACACTTTCTGAATAAGAAAACAAAGTCTTCCATCCTCCAAAGGGGTTTTTAAGTTGTCTGACTCCTGTGAACTTGATTTTGATGGAGGAAAAGATCTGGTTCAGTTGATCTCTATACCCGATGTGCCAGGAACTGAAACAAGTCTGGTACCAAAAAGGAAAAGGTTCAGGGAAAGGCATATTCAGGTCTAATGAAGATGTGAGTGGGTCTTATTTTTAAGAATATACAATCCCATTGTTGGATCTTATAGTAGGAGAGCGCAAGGGTGTCTATGAAAAGCAAATCTTGTCAGCCAATTGGGATTTGCAGCTGGGAGAACAAAACCTCTTTTATAGTGTATATTCTATCGGACTCAAGGAGTTCATTAATCCTATTTTCTCCTTCTGGTGGTATGATAATTATCAGCATGGGTTTTCAATTTTTATCAATTGAATCATATCCCATTCTGACACCACATGTAAGGAAGGCATGTTATCAAACAGTGACGACAGACACAAGTGATCACAGTTTAAAGGTATTTATTGAACTTCAAATGGGTTGGTTGAATGTCTATCTAAACCTAAAGCTAAGGATGGGAGCAAGCTACTACCATCAAATAATGATAACACAGTCCTAGTAAAGTCTCTATCAAATAAAATGCCTATACTAATAATCCTATTGCCAATCCTAACTTCTAAATACAAAATAGTGTGGGACAATGGTGTATGCAAAATGAAATGTGTTCAAGAAATAATATGTCAGCACGGTTGAGCAGTTGTTTCCCCTTCCCACCATTTTCAGCACGGGGCAAAGGGGCACATGCGAGCTTCGCACACACTCTGGCTTCTTGGCCAAAAAGTAACAGTTCAAAATATAGACATCAGGGATTTATAGCAAAGTTTCTCTCCCAATGGCAGTCTCTTATTGCAGAGTACCTGATGTAACAAACAAAACACGAAGGTGTCTTTCCTTTTAAGGTTTTTTTACCTTCACAAGTTCACAACTGGTCTCCCTCATTCGGCTCGGACCACGAGTCCCCCTCATTCGGGCTCAGGCCCCTTTTCCACAATGTTCACAATTGCTCTCTCTCATTGAGGCTCAGACCACTGGTCGCCCTTATTCCGGCTCAGACCAATTTTTCAGAATGTTCACAATTGGGTTCCCTCATTCAGGCTTAGACCCCATTGATATCAAAAGCAAAGACTTTTGAATGTGCAAGAGGTTTTGCATAAACCGTTGCAGCACCACTTTGATTCATTTCACACAATTGTTCTCATCAATCTTCTACTTGCGTTTCTCTTGGCAAGATACCTTACAGAGACTTTCGATTGTGCACTTTCTCCGAGCCAGACCACTCTGTCAATGGTATCATAACTCAGGCTATTTTAGAGCATAACTTGTTTGCAACAAGCACAGGCTATCAAGTTCACCCATTGTTTAATTAAGTATGGTGCGACTTGAATCAGAGGCAGACTTGCGACCTCTGCGCGCACTCGTTCCAGATAAACTACAATCCCTAGCAGGACTGTAGTTTCAGGTAGCATTCTTCACTACAAAAAACCGGCGTGAACACATCGGCGTGTACGGGTGGACACAATCTGTGACAGGTATTTAAGGTTACCTTGTCTTCCTGACTGGTTACACCACTAGCATTTATTTGCTGAACACTCAACTCGTGTTTTATTTAATCTTAAATTTGTAATTATGTGTTTGTTTTTATAGGTGAATCAATTTAACTGAGGCAATTTTAGAGCATACCTTGTTTGCTACGAGCACAGGCTAGCAAGTTCACCCATTTTTTAATTAAGTATGGTGTGACGTGAATCAGAGGCAGGCTTGCGACCTCTGCACGCACTCGTTCTGGATAAACTACAATCCCCAGCAGGACTGTAGCTTCTGGAAGCGTTCTTCACTACAAACCTGGTGCGAATGCGCCAGCGCATACAGTTCAGCACAGTCTCCGACTAGGATACGCAGGTAAGCGATTTGAGGCATCCTCATGGGGTTAGCTGAAGCGCAACAGATCCTTAAAGTGTTCCATTGATTTTTCTCCTTCGCTTAAAGAAAGCTTTACCCCTCAACCAAGTCAGTCACTCGGCACTTCCAATGTACCATAGCGGCCGTCCAATGAAACATGAGTTTACTGCTAACATGAGGGAACAAGAGCTTTGCCTGGGGCTATCCATGTGGAGACCCAAACCGGTACTAAAAAGAATTTAACAGTTTTGTAGTCCCCCGGAGTACATTAATATATCGAGCAAGTTAACTCAAACGCCCGCACTGACATGTGCACACCCTAGTCCTAATACAGGTCCCTCCCCACCACCACCAATATCTCCAATCTCAGACCTACGTTGTATATTGCTTAATACTCGTTCGTTAGTCAAGCACGCCCTGGTGGTGGCTAATCATATCAAACAGAATAATATATATATATATATATTTGTGCCGTTACTGAGACTTGGGGATCCGACTCTGCTGGTTCTAGTCTCAGCCTAGCAATTCTACCTGGGAGTGTTATGATATGCAAGGATAGGCAGGAAGGTAGAGGGGGTGGTGTGGCCTTTATCCTAAGAAAGTCTCTTTCTATTTGGGAAGTCCCAGATTTTTCATGAAAGATATTGTTTCCTTATAAATTAAAATTGGTATGAATGCCAAATCCACAGTCAACTTTCTTTTTCTCTATCACCCCCCCCCCTCTTTGAAGGATAGCTGGATCGAAGCACTGAACAAATTTGTGCTGCAATGGCTTAAACCCCTCTCTCTGTAAATTATCTTGGGTAACAATAATCTCTGGTTAGGCAATGCTGTTGACTCCCACGCCATTGAGTTGCAGCAGTCGTTAACAGACTTAGGATTCACTCAACAAATGACTGTACCCACTAATGTATTTGGACCCACCCTTGATTGGTTATCAACTCTTAACACCACTTCCGATGATGTCTCCATTACACTATGTCCGTGGTCAGATCAGGCTTTTATATATTTTTCACTATCCGTTCTGTTTCCTCTGAAATTGAGGAACTTGTCCAAGGACTACTCTCTGTCACGTAATCTAAAACGCCTTACTCTGGACAATATTGCACCACTATTGGGTATTAATCTTAGCTTCTTGCCAGATACTTCTCTTCTAGCCATGTCTTCGTATTTAGCTCTCAATATGACTAGCATCTCTAACATTTTAGCACCACTGAAGCCCAAGAAACAGAAGAATAATGATTCTAAAAGTCACCCTTCTTCACGGCTGAGCTTAGAAAGTTTAAATTCATAATGACAAAGTCTTTTTATTCTTGGAAATCCATTAAAAACCCCAGCCCTTTTGCAATCTTATAAGATCTTAGCAAAGGACTATAAACTAGCAATACTGGAAGCCAAACAGAACTTCTACAACATTAGAATATCTAATGCTGCTTTGGATGTAAAGGACAATTTTAAAATTCTCAAAGAACAGGAGGCAGTTCCCCCTCCTGCTGATCAATTTGAGATTAAGGATGCCACTTTGTGCCAGCGTATACAAGATGGCATGCAAAACAAACTCCTGGGAATAACAGCGGGTATGATGGAATGAAAGAAAGATCTCCCTTCAAAGATTATCAGCAGGCAAGAGAAGCCCCTTGTAAGTAATTCAACGGTCCCTCAATTTAATTTCCACCCAATTACAGAGGAGTCTTTACAGCAAGTCACTGATAAACTAAAACCTATCTGGTGCAAAGGGGATTCCTGTGCTTCCTTGATAATAAAAACCTGTCCCTCTTCTCACTAAGGCAATGTGCATCTTCGTTAATGCATATTTGCGTGAAGGCAAGGTTCCAGAGGATCTGAAACAAACCATGGTCACGCCGATATTGAAAAAAGCTGATCTGGCCAGGCATAATCCTTTGAATTACTGCCCAATATCTAATACCCCATTTCTGCTACAACTGTTGGATAAGGTGGCGTATGGTCAGATCTCAGAACATCTTAAACAATACCCCATCCTGAAGGTGCACCAATCAGGCTTCAGGCAGAGCTTTGGCATGGAGACATCCCTCCTCGAGTTAAAGTCAAATTTGTTGGACCGACTAGATAAAGGGTCTGTCTCCCTGCTAGTTTTGCTTGACCAGTCGGCAGCCTTAGAATTGATCGATCATTCTATTCTGATGTCCAGGCTTTCCGAGCTCGCTAACTTCTAATCTCTGGTGGTCTCGTGGATTCCATGCTTTTTGGAGAACAGAATTAGCAAAGTATGCGCAGATATAGCTGATGTCTTACCTATTCCAGTCCTGTTTGTAGTACCACAGGGAGCTAATACATCCCTGTGCCTGTATAAAATTTTTATGGCTCCTTTCTTTTCTGAGTTAGATGCAGAGGGGATTATGTTTTCGAATTACGCGGCCGACATGCAATGTGTCATCCCGCTTTCAGGCTGTCACGCCCAGGAAGAATTTGAGCTGAATATAGTTTTTGACCTAATTGAAAACTGGATGCTTAACAACAATCTGGCGCTAAATAAAAGTAAAATGGAACTCATGATAGTGGGAAGCTCGGCTGCCGTTAAAAAATTGGATAGCAAGTTTGGCTCCTTCATGCTAGGGCCTGACCCTATCACTCCAGTCTCCAAACTCAAGATCCTGGGGATGATTCTCGACCAGTCGCTAACCATGAGTTCCCATGATACTAGTGTAGTCTCTGCCTCTGCTTACTGCATTAAATTACTTCATCATCTTATTACTCAGGCTAGTGCTGGGACAATCGCCAGAGCAATTATTGGTGAAATATGGATTACTGTGGTAGTTTATTGGTCAGTATTGGCAAGCGGGGTGTCCACAGGCTTCAGACCATCGAAAATAGGGCGGTAAGAGTAGTGCTGGGCTTGCCCCGAAGGGAGCATGTTATGGAGGCAAGGCAGTCTATTCACTGGCCCCCCATTGAAGCATGTGTTAAATATAGGATTCTTACCATAATCATCAAATGTAGACACGGCAGTATGCCATCATATCTGCAGGATGCAATTAGTAATAAGGTTACTTGCAGAGTGCTGAGGCCCAGTTGTCAGAACTTGCCGTTTATACCCAGATGCAAAAGCTCTAAAGCCGAGAAGGGGGCATTCCACCTGGTTGCTCCTAAACTCTGGAATCAATTACCATTGAAGTTAAGACTCCAGAGCTCTTTGTCGGCTTTCAAGAAAAACCTAAATATGCATCTGTTTGCCTAATACTAGACCTGATATCTCCCGCATCTAATTCAATGGACCCATCTATCATCATGAGCTTTATGTTTTTTGTACTCTTTCTGTCTCAACTGTCTGTGCCTTTATGCCTGAGGGTCCACAGTGTGCTATACAAATAATGTTATGTAATGTATCTTTCCTTCTCAAGTACAAACATTCATCAGCAGTTTAGCTTTACTCGCGTCTTTTATCATACGTGTTTAACAATGTTTGTTCCAGCGCTTGTTATACAATGTTTGCCAACTTGCAACCTTCACTTCAACACAGACATTTCTTGCATCAGTCTCCCCAATTCACCGGCTGTGTTGATCTCTTTGTTGCTTCTTTGTTCTTGGAGCCAATGATGATACCATGGCATCTGCTGCTCCTCCTCACATTGGTCAGTTATGCGGGAGGGACCTCGATAACTCTCTGACACACAATACAGGTTTCTTAAGTCTCGTTTCCCAGCCTAATGCTTTCTGCCTTGAAGGATTCTTGAAAGTTATGGCTTCTTGGCGAAACATTCAAAGGTGCTTCCCTAGTTACGAAACCTCCTTGATTTACCCTCTTTCTTCCCTCGTTCAGCTGCCAACTCGAAACTGCTGTACCTTTTAGTGCTTTTCCTTGCTCAGAGTGTGCTCTGCCTTTTATCCATGTGGGAAAGTTTAATGTCAGTCAGGTGTGAGTGATTGTTAGTAATTGCCTGACCATAGTAGGGGGACATGGCAGGTACATGGCTCGGGTGTGAGTCTGTTTTAACCCAGAGTGGGCTCTCCACGAGAAAATGTTCACACAGGAAAAGGGGGGTGATAGAGTTTTGTAGAGGAGCAGTTGAATGCCTCTGCTGGAAGTCCTGTCCCCATTTTGCCTATATGTTGGATGCCGGAAATTGCATCATGTACAACACCAGTGATTGTTCCAATTTCACAGAGAGTATTCGAGAAAAGGTATCTATTGAGAAACCCTTACATGATGTACCCTCATAGAGATGACAATCTCTTGTAGGAGAGCCCAAAAGGAATATGAAGATGAGAGAAAGAGAAGTGGTGACATCACGAGACACAAGCGTGACGCACTGAGGAGAGTGGCTGAAGAAAAGGATGTATAGAATTTATGGAATCTGATGACAAAATAAAGAATCAAGTAAACTTTCATATGCAGAATGAAGATTGCACATGTGAAGAGCACTGCAGATAATGCAAGCTGTGTGATAACTGTACAGATACAGCAACACAAGTAGACTAAGTAATCTTAAAAGCTAGCTATGCGTAGTGAATAGACTGCAGGTATATACAAATCTGGACATCAGTGTCACACATTTAGTAAGCTCAGGCCCGTGAAAAAAGAATGATCGGCGGGCTGTGACGCAGTAAGAAAACAACTGAAGATTGAGGAAAGGCCTGGAATAGCTGTCTGGCCTGGTGTCAAAAAATGTAGTGGCTAAGAACCGGTTATCTACCCTTGAAGAGCAGTGAACGTGAAAAGCTGAATCAGCCCTTAGTAAGGTGTAAGAAAGAACATCATGAGTGCCAAGTTAGACAATTTAATGCTGGAAAACAGGCCTTAATATGGTCTCCTGTCACCGAGTTAAGGATGGATATAGGAGATTCGTGTACAGACTAGAACTATGATAACAGTGTGCCTATACTCCCTTTAATTCTCAGGATCAGTGATACTTTACAAGGACAAGTTCAAAGGACAAGTATACAAGGACAAGTTCAAAGACAATCTGAATGGCAGACGGCATAATGCGATGAGAGAGGTTGGGTTAATTGGGTGAGGAGACACAGTCAAGTCCACCCGCTGGCAACTGGGGTACCAGCTTACGTGCTGCTATTGAGCTGAATGTTCCAGAATGGTATAAGCATGCCAACCAATAGTAGAAGGCCATATTACAAAGGGCCTTATAGTTTAATAGCCAATGGTGTATTGTGTATCTAGTAACTGATGAAGATGACTTGCACTAGGGGTGGGCATAAGTTGTCCACCTAACTGTAGAGACTCACTCACAACCCGACCCCTTAAAGAAAGTATAGTTAGAATTCCCCTTAAGCCAATCACAATCTCCCGTAGATCTTTCTTAGTTTGCCATGTAGTATGACGTCATGTATGACAGTTGTTTGCTATATAAATGTGTTTTTAATACAAAATGATTGAGAGCTTGAGCCAAATGTCTGTTGATGTCCGTTATAACTCCCTGTTTTAGACAATTGAAAATAAAACAGTCGGAGCAGACATTTTGCCAACTTCCTGAGAGGGTCTGGTTAATTGGTGTAAGAGTTATTCTGCATCCCAATCCTTATATGACATGTTACTGATTTAAAGGGCCTCAGTGGGTTCAAATGGTAACATTGTCAGACGGTTGCACGGAAGACCCATCGACATGTTGACTCCAGAGCTTTGGCCGATCGGACATCCTCTGCCATCTAGCCTTAAGATTGTGGGATTTCCTGTGGAGAGCAGCGGAATAGAAAACTTGCAAGTAGAATTGAGATGGTGGGAAGGGTCCCTCTTTGATGAAAACCCTACCCGGTTTCCACAGGCGCTGGCGGACGGAAGGTGAAAGTGGTCGATTGGAGGAGGAAGTCGATACCGAAGGCTTCGAGCCGAATGAGCGAATGGTGATTAGACAAAGGTGAATGGCAAACTGAGGAGATGGGGTTGTGATAATTTAAAAAGTAATGAGAAGTAATGAGGCCGCTTCCCCCTGACAACTCCCAACAGTGTTTCTAGACAAGTCTGATCAATGAAAGTGTCACCTAAACAGGTGCTAACCTGCTCCTCCAGAACCATCAAGGACCTAAATGACACCCTCACTCCAGCCTTGGCAGATTTCTGCAATCACTCTCTCACCAATGGATATTCCACACTCCCCTCAAGCACTTGCTTGTACATCCCCTCCTTATAAAGCCTTCTGCCGACCTTATCGGCCTGCAAAAATATCACCCAATCACTATCACTACTTTCCTGGGCAAACTCCTGGAAAAGCTGGCCATCTCCCAGCTTACTCTACATACTTTATATGTTGGTTGACCATCAATTTGGCTTCAGAGCAGCCAGAGGCATGGAAGTTGCTCTCCTGAACACCAGTGAAAATCTGATCTCTAATCTTGATTTCAGCCTTCTTTCTGTCCTCATCCTCCTTGACCTTTCCTCTGCTTTTGACACAGTCAATCACACCATCCTGATCAATCGACTCCACGTGAATCAGGGCATTACGGATCAGGCCCTGGAGTGGTTGACCTTGTTCCTCCAACTTGGGTCCTTTTTCTCCACAACCTCTCCACATGTGGTGTTCCCAAGTACTTGTTCCTCTCAACCTGGCTCTTAACTGTCTACCTGGCCCCTTTGGCCCACCTGATCTCTACCTTCTCCTCTAAATGTCAGTGTTATGCAGATGCGGATTAGAGGAGCTCGTTCAGGCTCCCTTCAGCCTCCTCTCCTTTCTCGCTCAATCCTGACTATACGTGATTCAGGATTAGTGTGCCTCCAATGACCTCTGCCTTAATGCCAATAAGACAGAGATTCTTCACATTGGGACCTCTGCTCCCACCTTCCCTCTCTCATTCTCACCACCCTCCTTGGGTGCTCTTTCTTCACATTCCTGTGAGGCAAACTCCCTTTGAGTCATCTTTGATTCCACTCTCTCCTTCTCTCCTCATTTCACAGACCTTGACAAGAAGGTCCACTACCAGCTGTTCCTCCTCGGAGGTATTCTTCCTTGTCTTACTTTCCCCCAGAAGCTCACTGTCTCGAGAGACCTGGTTCAGGCTGGACTACTGCAACAGCCTCTTTCTCAATCTGCCTTCCTTTACTCTCTGTCCACTACAACTAATCTAGAACAGGACTGCAAGACTTATCATTGGCCTCAAGTCCATGGACCATGTCTCTCCAGCCCTGAAATCTCTCGACTGTCTCCAAGTGGCTGCAATGGTCAAGTTCAAGACCTTCTGCTTCATCCATATGGCTCTCGGGAGCCAGAGCTGGCACTACATCCAACTCTCTTTCCCCAAAATACTTTGCTTCTTGAGCCCTTCACTCAGCTATCTCCAACTCTGTGAGGGTCAGTTCCTTCTCCAGGCAAAGAGTGGGGTGGTAGATTTATCTCCTCTGCAGGTGCCTCCCTATTGAATGGCCTTGTTGCCCCTCTCAAACTTGAGCCGGACCACCTGAAGTTCTGGAAGCTGCTCAAGACCTTCCTTTTCTCCTCTGCTTTCTCTTTCTCTGCCCTGCTGACGTACCTGCCGGCTGTGCCGACTGGTTGCTCGGCTACCCCCAGAGTCTCACTGGGTACCAGGCTCCTCCATGATCAGTCTACCCTGCACTGCCTCCAGGACTACCGGGCACTTAGGGGCTGTAACTGTAACCTCTACAGCCCTCTGCCTCCTTGCACATAACCAGAGCTACACTGCCCTGGCTGCACTCACTCAGAGCATTGCTGCCCTGATTGCACTTCTCTTTCCATCTCCCTGGCACTTCCCCCCTCTCCTTTCCCCCTGCACTTTTGTGCTGTCACACTTGCATGATCTGAATGACACAAGCCCTAGTAAGATCTTTTGTCTTGTCTTCCCTCTGTTTCCCCCCTTGACTTGTCGCCCCTATAAACACTTGTGTACAGGCGCGTTATAAATGACACATCATTTCATATCATATCACATCATTTATAGAAACCTCGTTGGACATTCTTTTATTTTGGAGTTTTGTTAAGATCGATTTTTGGAATGCTACTGTCATCATATCCACAACCCCCCAAAAAGGACAGTTTGCCTTCAGACAACATTACAACAAAAGATGAAGGATATATATCTCTTGGCAGTCTGTTTCACTTTTTATGATTGGGATCACTGCAGGTTTTGTGTAAAGCAGAGTAGGCATTTTAGTTACTACGCATCCCTGTACACCTGTGGAGCAGTAGTCATGTCACCACACCCATCCATGTATATAGGGTTCTATTGTGCCTGACATTCATGTACATATGTGAAATAATAATAATAATAATAATAATAATAATAATAATAATAATAATAATAATAATAATAGAGTAAGTTCCTGCGTAGCAGTTCATGCCAGATTACTATCACTTGAATGTGCTGTTGTAGCAGACGTTATTAGTGCACAATATTATGGCACACAATTTATCGACCTCGGAAGGATGAAAGTTTACATTGGCTTTGAGGTGGGATTAGAAATTGGGAAGTGCAGGATACCCTCATGTCAGAGATCAACACTTTACTTATGGGCTATCCACCTGGACATATAGGGATATGGCTTCCTGAATAGGAGAGCTAAATGGTACTTACGTGGTCTGAATCGTGCTTGTTATCAGACCTCAGGAATCTGCAAGAAAGTGAGAGGACTTCAATAATGGCACTCACTTCTCTCCCTGGTTTCTGACTCATGCACCAACTATTGACAAAGGACAAATCGTGTTGCCAAGGCCCTTCCAGGGATGTGCTAGTGCGAGACCTTTTTAAAGTACAATACGAATAGATCTGCTAACATATGAGTGATACTTTGGCTTCTGATGTCACTTCCCGGTACATGGTGAGTGGATATCTGGTCATGCAGTGGCTTTACTTGAGCTTGGAAAGGTAAAACTGGCATGGCAATGTAGAAATTGACACATGGTGGAGAGTGCAGGGGACACAATATGAAACTAGTTTGTGTTTGGATGGGGGGAATATTCCTAAATGTATGATGATGCCAACAACACATTATGCGGAATGGAAGGAACTGTTCTTAAGGCCAATATAAATGGAATACAACTAAGATAACAAAAAAAAAGAAGAAAAGATCAATGAAGCCAGTTACCCTAGTCTCTGTGCAGAGAGACATAACTTTCAAGTAAAGGACATTAAGAGGATCCTCTACTAAAGGTTCAATGTGAGTCCCCCATGGAGTATGAACAACTAGGGATGCAGAATAGCTCCAAGAGAAGGATTTTAAATGATGATGCTCTGCCGACGATTGATTGAATAATCCTCCTCCTTAATAATTAATAATAATAATTTAGCATTTATGTAGTGTTACGAACCCCCAGGGGTCTGCGCAGTGCTCATTATTACCCACTCGACTTCAGAAGGATGAACCGCTGAGCTTGGTCCTGCCGGGATTGGAACCTGCGTCAGCAGGCTTTGCACAGATGTCAAAGTGAGCGCTCTACTCGCTGTGCTATAGGACTGGCTCCTTGGGCAGATCCTGCCAAAGCTCTCTAAAGACTGTTATATCTATGGATCAAACTCGCAATGGAGAGACCAGAAACCCTATTCGTAAACTCCTCTGCAAGAAGGGAAACCCACCTCTCTTAAGTGCAAAATAATTAACCCCCTGTCTGTAGAGAGATGTGTCTACGTGTATGTCGGACTGTTATTAGGAGGTCACTGGGAAAATTCTTTCTCTGAATATCAACCCTCTCGAATTCCAAACCAAGAGGCACACCTGAATTAAAAACATCCCCAGATGAGGGTGGGAACAAGGGAAAGCAGAGCTCAGAGAGATTCTTGAAGCATCTCTTCAGGACCCGGCTCTTTTCTTTTCTGGTACCTGGGATGATGGCTTTCGTCAGTGGAGATGCTCTCTTCCAGAGAAGACACTGGCATCCTTTAGGTTCTTAACTGGCCACAAGTTCTGATTCCTGTGGCAACTTAGGACAACTCCATCACAGACCCCTCTTAAATTTAACTATTTGTTAAGATCAAGTTGATTCCTTTCTTCCGAAAAGGATAACAAACAACTCCACATAGCAAGGCATGTATCCTTGGAATAAGTGTCTTAGTCGGGAGCAGGGGGGGGGTGCATGGATAAAGGCAGTTGTTACAATTTCTCTGAAATGTATTGTGATCCATGTGTTAAGCTTTTATCTGTTCTTCAAACTGGCAGAAGGAGGCAACATAAGGTATGCAGTAATAAAATTGCGACAAAAATGTTGCCTTTACAAAAAATCATGGCGAAAATGCCGTGGTTTGACCCGGTAAAGGTGTACGCCATTATAGCATTTAAGGGGAGTGGGGGTTGCGGGGTGTCCCCTGCTTCCATTAAATGGTATAATGTGTCTAGGGGTTGCGGGGGTATCTCCCGCATCCTTTACATAGATTGCGGCGGCAAAACCACTGACTTTTTTCCACAATTTTTTGTGTAAATGGCCATTTTTGCTGCGATTTTAACACATGGAACCCAACATAATGATATTTTACTGGGGGAAGTGTGACAATGAGAGCATTATTTGAAAGTAAGTGGATAATGTTTTGCGAGTTTTCCAAGGCCTTCATCAATATGTCACTTGACTGGTAGAAATTCAGCTTTTCCCTTAGGAATTAATGAATTAATCTTTTATAATGCACTCAACACCGGACATCAGTCTCTAATTATGATTCAAACCTGTATTGCTCTGCTGTCTTGCTTCCAAGACAAACGTGTTGCCCCTCAGCTATCCTCCCAAGTTGCTACACCATACTGCCTTTGCCTTCCAGTGTTGTACCCAGAAGAGTCATTACCTCTCTGTCAATGCTCCAGAAGCAAAGGAAGTAAAATGAAAGCTGTCAAAAGTCAACCATTTTTCGTTGCCAGAGGGATGAAGCTACTGTCAAACGTGCTAGACTTTATTATTTTGAGTGAGGGTCTGCAGTAGTGACGTGGCGCTATCACACTCTGTATCCTATTATAACCTTTCCCTATGCCTTGATAATGCACTTGACTGAGCGCAAAACACATGCTGGAAAAATGGCTAAATGACCATGCAAAAAATAAAAAAATAAATGTCCTTCGGAAGCACTAAGTCGTGGAGTCCTCTGTGTTCCGTCAAAAGGCAAATTGTATGGGAAATACACCTTCCTCTGCATTAGACCACACAAGGCCGAACATTTCCACTTGTCCTCTGCTGCAGAGACAATGGACTAATAATGACAGTAATTAATAATGACTCCACTTATACACAGCAGACTTGACAAACGGAATCATATCTAGACACCTGTAATAGCAGGTGACAACATTACTCAAGGACTGAAAGTCTTTGAGAGAGGCTGCGGCATTACAGCATCTTAGATACAGCATACAAAAATAGATTCCATACAGAATAAGCTTTCATGTACGCTGTTTCTGCCGTATTGCTCAGAGAAGTCTGAAGGTGCTACACCCACTGAAGCTACCACTTCACAAACTGAGTAACATAAATGCCACCTGCACCCCTCGTTGCCCTACCAAAGCTGACCCCTCTAGTCTGCACGTTTTTGACAAAAAGGAATGTATGTAATATGTGTCTGATTCTGGCAGCTCTCTGAGATGGACATCCTTAATTGCACCATGGAGAGGAACACAAGTGGTGAACATGTGCAAGTGGATCTAGGTCACCTGGCCTAAACCCTGCCCACCTGTCAATCACCTTAAACTGTTGGTGCCTTCCTGTTTTTCCACCCTTTTTCCATACTTAAGCAGCCCTGCAGCCTTGTTTCCTTTGCAGTTGGTGAGCAGGTGCAAATGGGTCTAGGTCACCTGGTCCACACCCTGCCAACCTGTCAATCACCTTAAACTGTTGGCGCCTTCCTTTCTTGCCACCCTTTTTCCCTACTTAAACAGCACTCTAGCCTCTTTTCCTTTGTAGTTGGTGAGCAGGTGCAAGTGGATCTATGTCACCTGGCCTATGCCCTGCCCACCTATCAATCACCTTATACGGTTGGCGCCTTCCTATTTTGCCACCTTTTCTCCCTACTGAAGCAGTCCTCCTGCCTCTTTTCCTTTGAAGTTGGTGAGCAGGTGCAAGTTGACCTGGGTCACCTGGCCTAAGCACTGGCCACCTGTCAATCACCTTAAACTGTTGGCACCTTCCTGTTTTGATGACTTTTTCCCTGACATAAGTATTTCTGCAGCCTCTTTTCCTTTGCATTTGGTGAGCATGTGCAAGTGGATCTAGGTCACCTGGCCCAAGGCCCACCACCTACTTAGACCTGCCTCTACCTTTCAGCTCCTGACTCTGGGATCAAGAGCGTCTCTTGCATCCGAAGTGAAGGGCAGATGAGGAAAAGGGCAATTCCTATTTGGACCTGCTCTGACCGGGAGGACCCAGGGCCCAAACCCCTTCTCAGACAACAGGTAAGCACTCGCTGACATGTGTTTTCTCCCTCCGTCCCAAAAAGGCCATGCCCACCATCGCCAGGCAATGCCAAAGGCATCACCCCTCCTCTAAGGCATAGACTCCGCAATGCAGCAACCTCACCCATATCTTCTTCAAACCCATCAACACCCCCTCAGTTTACAACACAGAAGTTGATGCTCGCCAACATCTACTCAGCTGTCACCCATGCAGCAGACATCACTGACCTCATCACTACACACAATCTTGATGCATTCTTCATCACTGAGATGTGGCTGACACCCACCTACACCCACATTCTAGACGTCCTTGTCCCCGATGGCTACAGCTTCCAACACAGAGACTGACTGAACAAGACAGGTGGAGGCCTCGCAGTCATACACAAGACCTTGAGGCCATGCACGAGACTTGATGTCAACAACAATGACTCCTTCGAAGTCCACTTGTGCCACTTCCCACACTCTCCGACGGACACAGTCACATTCCATCTCATTTACAGACCATCCAAACTCAACATCACCTTCATCAGAGTCTTCACTGACATGGCCACCACCATGTTCATCACGCATGCTAAAAACCTTTTCCTGGGTGACTTCAACCTCCCAGGCAACAAAGCCACCAAACTGATGAAGGAAGCTCTCCTCAGCCTTCTGAACACACTCAGCCTCAAACAGCAAACTAAACACCTATCACACAAGTAAGGTAACATCCTCAACCTAATCATCACCATACTCTCTTCCCTCCACTACATCCCTCCTCTCCCACTTGACTGGTCTGACAACCTAGATGTAGAGAAGGAGCCAAGTACCCTCACCTCTAGCATATTGCCTATATTGCGTATATGTTAGGAGTCAGAGTGTGAGACATGTGCAGGACCAGTGAAAATACCAATACCAAGGAGAATCGTGGAGGCAAGGTTCCCATTGAGAAAGCCATACTTGCCTACAAGACAATATGATGGTCATTTGAATGAAATCCAAGAAGAAGCAGGACCAATAAATGAAAGAACAAATTGGTGATGTCACATGAAGTCAGAATGATGTACATGGAAGAGATGCAGAGATAAGAAAAGTGAATATTGTCTATAAGGCATCAAGTCAGTATCAAGTGACAAGAAATCAGACTGAAACACCTGACTTACCACAACATCTCTGCCACTAGCATACAGCGACCACCACCCAGTATAGCTGGCCTCACATAGACTCTCTTAACAATAGAAATCTATCTCTAACCTCAAGAGCACCCACCCACGTGCTGTCCTCTACTAGGATGCTTAGTTGAGCCTTGCCAGCCACCCAAGTTGTAGAATGGCAAACATGCACACACACATCTAACCATATCGACTACGGTCACCAAGGGGGTTCAAACAAGGAAAAAGTGCATTGAGGCCACACAAGTGGGGAAAAAGCACTATATAAATAACACAATACAATACAATACAATACAATACATCTGGGCTCAAGATGAAGAAACGTATGCTACAGAAATGATGAAGATATCAAGTCATTTTACATGTTTACAGATGCAAGGAAACGCATACAGATGACGTATTCGTGAGGCTAGCTATGTAGTGAATAGTCTGTGGCATGCGCCAACGTATGCATATATAGGAATAAATTAAAGAATGGAGGTTTCCATGACGTGTTATAGCAATGAAGGAAGGCCTTTTTCCAGTGTGTCGCAGTTGAAAAACAGACACATTTCAGAAGTGAATCTCAGAAAGGCGAGGCTGGATGAGCCCCAAGAAGCCAAGGTCTTATCAGACTGGGTTGAGCAGACATTAGTTACAATTGTGTGAAAGCATGAAACTCCTGTTCAGAAGGAATGGTCAAAAACAAGGAAGACGTCAGAGGTTTATTAAAAAATAATATTTTAAATGTACAAGAGCTCAAATGTGTGGTCTTCAGTCACGTTGATGGATGAAGTTAGACAAACATGACAAACTACACCTACGCAGAGAGGCAGAGCATCCAAGGCCAAGGTCAAAGCCTTATTTGACGTGTAGACCACTGAGGTGATGATAGATGATATGCTAATTGGTAGGAAGCTATGGTTATGACCAGCTCACTAGCACCTGGAAGTTCAACCTGCATGCTGCTGACGTGGGTGGAAAAGCACTGATGGATATAAGAGTGCCAAACAATTGTAGGGGGCCGTATGATTAAGAGCCCTATAGTTTGTGCAACCAATAGGATGTCATGTATTTGGTGATGTTCATAGTGACCTGTTTGAGGGCAGGGCTTAGTTGCCCCACCTGATGTTAAGGAGCCTATCACTTTCTTAGATTAGTATGGAATGTGTACTCATATGTTCCCTCTAAGCCTATGACATTTGCCACTAGGTTTTTGTAGTTTGTCACGTAGGATGACTTTAGTAAGTGCGTAGGTTAACGTCATCAATGAAGACTTTTTACTATAAGTATGATGTTTTTTTATGATGCAAATTGAGAAACCATACTATGAGACGTCTGTTGATATCCGTTGTACTCCCTGTTTTAGACAATTGATATTAAGACAGTTAACGTTTTCCAACTTCCTGTGTCGTTTTTTATTATTGATGTTTGAGTAACTTCTGCATTCCCAATCATCTCAAAGTATTGCTACCTCATCTTAAAGGGCTGGGTCGTGATAGCAGAGGAATGGTTTCAATCCATCGACCTAAGTAAGCTTTGGTATCCTGGCAATATCGCATGTCCTCTGCCATTCAGCTGAAAAGACGTGAAGCTCCCTGTAGATAGCAGAAATATTTTTTGAAAATTAAGCCTTGCAAGCGTAGGTGAGATTGGTCTCTCGGTTTGTACGAAATCCCCTTCTGACTTCTACAGGAAGCTGAACGGACAGATGGTTGAAGCAGCTGTTAAGGAGGTGGCGATCCAAAGAGCCAGAAGTCGAAAAAGCAAATGGTGAGTAAAACAAGTAACGGAGGGGACATGGGTTACAAACAACTTGAAACAATGAGTGTCAAGTTATTAAGTAATTGATTTGAGGTAAGAAGCCAAGCAATTAAGAAACTGTGAAACGAGGATCGTCACAGTAGAGTAAGCCCAGTGTCCTGCGTCATAGCGCGTAACAGAAGGAGTCATACCTAGAGTCCCATTAGCGGGTGACGTAGGCCACAAAACGTTTTTAAAGACTTGTCTAAAGAGAACGACTCACATCCCAATCAGGGTATTTTTTTGGGGCGTGGTTAAGTCTTGAGGATCACAGACTGAGATATATGTGGCCGGTCGAGTATGTCAGTTTGTTTGTTTGTTTTAAGTGTTGTATAGATGTGTTGAAGAAATATTAGCCGAATTAAGAAACATGAATAGGGAAATACGAGATTTAATAGTTAAATATTTATTTGTTGAAATTGAATTGATGATATTTAGTGAGATAAGTAGATTGGAGTAAAATGTGAAATAAAGGGTTTGGAGCTGCGACGATTGGTGCATGATCATATGTATTATTTTGCTGAAAAAACTATTTTTGAAAAAGTGTAAAGTTGAGCGTTGACAGTCAAGTGTGATGAGTCAAAATGGAGAATATTATTCCACGTACACATCTATTCAAGCAGTTGGCAAAACACGCACCTAAGCTTAAACAGTACAGTGCAGAATGGGATAAGGGCACGGCAGACAAAATGTTCATGCCATGGCCACAATGGGGATCACTTTCAAAAACAGTTTTGCAACACATGATGACATATTTGCATGCAGCATACTCAGGAAAGAAGTTAGAAAAAAGGCTAGCGATCTTAGAGCTCTGGAAAATGCACCAGGAGGAAAGAGAAGAGTCACCTCACGAAGACTGGATACTCAACATATGCAAAGCGGGGGGTGACAAGCCTTCTGCTCCCCCCGCTGTGCCTGAAGTAAAAGTAGATAGTATAAAAGTTGATGGAGTATACCTATTAACCCTTTAAGTGCCAAGGACGAGGTATCTCGTCCTTGGAAGTGCACACGCAGTGCCAAGGACGAGATAGCTCGTCCTTTTTGGCACCTTGTTTTGAGCGATCCCTGCAAAGCAGGGATCGCTCAAAACTGTAATCCAACCCCCGGGCTATGCGAGGGGGAGGTCCCCCCTCACTGCCCGGGGGTTGGATTTCCTTCAGTTTCACGCCGACGTGCGTTACGCACGTCGGCGTGAAACGGAAAGTATTTCCAACGCAGCAGCCATTTTCGGCTGCTGCGTTGGAGAGAGAAGGTGAGTGCCCTTCTTGTTCCGCCTCGATCTCCGGCTGTATTTCAAGCCGGAGATCGAGGCGGGTACCGTTGGAAAGGGGAGATTCTCCCCTTTCCAACGGTACCCATTGTGTGACTTTGCTGCCCGCGGATCGGGCGCAGGGCGCCTCGATCCGCGGGCAGCAACGTCACGGATCAAACGAAGATCCTTTTGTGACGCGTGGGGGAGGGGGGGCTGCTTACTAGGTAAGCGGCCCCCTTCCCCCGTGGCCCCAAAGCATGGGGCCACAGCGCCAGGGACGCCTGGGGGCAGATGATCACTGCCCCCGGGGGTGGGGGAAAAAAAAAAAAAAAAAAAAAAAAATCGAGGGAAGGAGGGAGGTGGGAGGGGGTTTTGGGCCCTGGGGCCCACTGGGCCACCAGCGATTGACCTAAAAGTGGTGTCCCTGGAAAGGGGACTTTCTCCCCTTTCCAGGGACACCACTCATATGCCGCATTGCTGGTCACGGATCAGCGCAGAGCGCTGATCCGTGACCAGCAACCCACTGAACCACCATGGATCTGTTTGCGAGTTGGGGGGGAGGGGGGCTGCTTCAGGTAAGCAGCCCTCTCCCCCCCCCCCCGGCCCCCAAAGCATGGGGACACATGAAAATGTACCCTGGGGGCAGATGGCTGGCCATCTGCCCCCAGGGAAATATATATAAAAAAAATAATAATAATCTGAGGGATGGGGGGAGGTGGGAGGGGGTTTGGGGTCCTGGGGCCCACTAGGCCACCAGGGATTGAACAGAAAGTGGTGTCCCTGGAAAGGGGACTTTCTCCCCTTTCCAAGGACACCACATATGAGGCATTGCTGGTCACGGATCGGCGCAGAGCGCTCGATCCGTGACCAGCAACCCACTAGACCACCATGGATCTCTTTGTGAGGTGGGGGGTGGGAAGGGGGCTGCTTCAAGTAAGCAGCCCTCTCCCCCCTCCCGACCCCAAAGCATGGGGGCACGTGTATGTGAACCCTGGGGCAGATGGCTGACCATCTGCCCCAAGGGAATGTAAAATAAAAAACAAAAATGAAATGATGGGAAACAGGGTTGGGGGAAGGGGTGGGGGCCACTAGCCACCATGGATTATTTACTGAATGAAAGGGAGGGGGTGTCCCCCCATAGGGGCGGGTGCCCCCCCAACCAAAGTAGAAAGGGGGCACCCCTTGTAACCCTCCCTGGGGGCAGATATCTGTTCCTAGGGAGGGCCATCTGACCCCAGGGAGGGATGCATGAGGTGGGGCCCCCCCTATCTGCCCCCAGGGAGGGTTGCATGAGGTGGGGCCCTCCATTTGGGGTGGGGGGGGTTGAGGGCCACCCCCCGTTGCGGTACATCATGCGCTGCCAATTTAGGGTGGCCCTCAGCCCCCCCTAAAAAGCAGCCTGTGGTTTTGTAATTTTTTTTTTGTTTACCCAACTTTGCTTGGTGCAGATGGCCACATTAGTGTGGCTATCTGCCCCCAGGGTGCCCAAACCCTACTGCCCCATCTATTGGGGGTCCAGCCCCACCTTTTGGGGTGGCCCTCTCCCCCCTCACCCCAAATGGAGGTGGGGTGTACCTCACGCAGCCGTTTGGAGGAGGCCCAGGGAGGCCTGCATGAGGTGTGTCCCCCAGCCATTGGGGGTGGGGTGGGGGGGGGGCACCCCAAAAGCTGGGGCAGGACCCCCAATAGATGAGACAGTAAGGTTTGGGCACCCTGGGGGCAGATAGCCACACTAATGGGCCCATCTGCACCAAGCCAAGTTGGGTAAACAAAAAAAAATATACAAAAAAACAGGCTGCTTTTTAGGGGGGGCTGAGGGCCACCCTAAATTGGCAGCGCATGATGTACCGCAACGGGGGGTGGCCCTCAACCCCCCCCCACCCCAAATGGAGGGCCCCACCTCATGCAACCCTCCCTGGGCGCAGATAGGGGGGGCCTCACCTCATGCATCCCTCCCTGGGGTCAGATGCCCCTTCCTAGGAGCAGATATCTGCCCCCAGGGAGGGTTGCATGAGGTGGGGCCCTCCATTTGGGGTGGGGGGGGGTTGAGGGCCACCCCCCGTTGCGGTACATCATGCGCTGCCAATTTAGGGTGGCCCTCAGCCCCCCCTAAAAAGCAGCCTGTGGTTTTGTAATTTTTTTTTTGTTTACCCAACTTTGCTTGGTGCAGATGGCCACATTAGTGTGGCTATCTGCCCCCAGGGTGCCCAAACCCTACTGCCCCATCTATTGGGGGTCCAGCCCCACCTTTTGGGGTGGCCCTCTCCCCCCTCACCCCAAATGGAGGTGGGGTGTACCTCACGCAGCCGTTTGGAGGAGGCCCAGGGAGGCCTGCATGAGGTGTGTCCCCCAGCCATTGGGGGTGGGGTGGGGGGGGGCACCCCAAAAGGTGGGGCAGGACCCCCAATAGATGGGGCAGTAGGGTTTGGGCACCCTGGGGGCAGATAGCCACACTAATGGGCCCATCTGCACCAAGCCAAGTTGGGTAAACAAAAAAAAATATACAAAATCACAGGCTGCTTTTTAGGGGGGGCTGAGGGCCACCCTGAATTGGCAGCGCATGATGTACCGCAACGGGGGGTGGCCCTCAACCCCCCCCACCCCAAATGGAGGGCCCCACCTCATGCAACCCTCCCTGGGCGCAGATAGGGGGGGCCTCACCTCATGCATCCCTCCCTGGGGTCAGATGCCCCTTCCTAGGAGCAGATATCTGCCCCCAGGGAGGGTTGCATGAGGTGGGGCCCTCCATTTGGGGTGGGGGGGGGTTGAGGGCCACCCCCCGTTGCGGTACATCATGCGCTGCCAATTTAGGGTGGCCCTCAGCCCCCCCTAAAAAGCAGCCTGTGGTTTTGTATATTTTTTTTTGTTTACCCAACTTTGCTTGGTGCAGATGGCCACATTAGTGTGGCTATCTGCCCCCAGGGTGCCCAAACCCTACTGCCCCATCTATTGGGGGTCCTGCCCCACCTTTTGGGGTGGCCCTCTCCCCCCTCACCCCAAATGGAGGTGGGGTGTACCTCACGCAGCCGTTTGGAGGAGGCCCAGGGAGGCCTGCATGAGGTGTGTCCCCCAGCCATTGGGGGTGGGGTGGGGGGGGGCACCCCAAAAGGTGGGGCAGGACCCCCAATAGATGGGGCAGTAGGGTTTGGGCACCCTGGGGGCAGATAGCCACACTAATGGGCCCATCTGCACCAAGCCAAGTTGGGTAAACAAAAAAAAATATACAAAATCACAGGCTGCTTTTTAGGGGGGGCTGAGGGCCACCCTGAATTGGCAGCGCATGATGTACCGCAACGGGGGGTGGCCCTCAACCCCCCCCCACCCCAAATGGAGGGCCCCACCTCATGCAACCCTCCCTGGGCGCAGATAGGGGGGGCCTCACCTCATGCATCCCTCCCTGGGGTCAGATGCCCCTTCCTAGGAGCAGATATCTGCCCCCAGGGAGGGTTGCATGAGGTGGGGCCCTCCATTTGGGGTGGGGGGGGGTTGAGGGCCACCCCCCGTTGCGGTACATCATGCGCTGCCAATTTAGGGTGGCCCTCAGCCCCCCCTAAAAAGCAGCCTGTGGTTTTGTATATTTTTTTTTGTTTACCCAACTTTGCTTGGTGCAGATGGCCACATTAGTGTGGCTATCTGCCCCCAGGGTGCCCAAACCCTACTGCCCCATCTATTGGGGGTCCTGCCCCACCTTTTGGGGTGGCCCTCTCCCCCCTCACCCCAAATGGAGGTGGGGTGTACCTCACGCAGCCGTTTGGAGGAGGCCCAGGGAGGCCTGCATGAGGTGTGTCCCCCAGCCATTGGGGGTGGGGTGGGGGGGGGGCACCCCAAAAGGTGGGGCAGGACCCCCAATAGATGGGGCAGTAGGGTTTGGGCACCCTGGGGGCAGATAGCCACACTAATGGGCCCATCTGCACCAAGCCAAGTTGGGTAAACAAAAAAAAATATACAAAATCACAGGCTGCTTTTTAGGGGGGGCTGAGGGCCACCCTGAATTGGCAGCGCATGATGTACCGCAACGGGGGGTGGCCCTCAACCCCCCCCCACCCCAAATGGAGGGCCCCACCTCATGCAACCCTCCCTGGGCGCAGATAGGGGGGGCCTCACCTCATGCATCCCTCCCTGGGGTCAGATGCCCCTTCCTAGGAGCAGATATCTGCCCCCAGGGAGGGTTGCATGAGGTGGGGCCCTCCATTTGGGGTGCGGGGGGGTTGAGGGCCACCCCCCGTTGCGGTACATCATGCGCTGCCAATTTAGGGTGGCCCTCAGCCCCCCCTAAAAAGCAGCCTGTGGTTTTGTATATTTTTTTTTGTTTACCCAACTTTGCTTGGTGCAGATGGCCACATTAGTGTGGCTATCTGCCCCCAGGGTGCCCAAACCCTACTGCCCCATCTATTGGGGGTCCTGCCCCACCTTTTGGGGTGGCCCTCTCCCCCCTCACCCCAAATGGAGGTGGGGTGTACCTCACGCAGCCGTTTGGAGGAGGCCCAGGGAGGCCTGCATGAGGTGTGTCCCCCAGCCATTGGGGGTGGGGTGGGGGGGGGCACCCCAAAAGGTGGGGCAGGACCCCCAATAGATGGGGCAGTAGGGTTTGGGCACCCTGGGGGCAGATAGCCACACTAATGGGCCCATCTGCACCAAGCCAAGTTGGGTAAACAAAAAAAAATATACAAAATCACAGGCTGCTTTTTAGGGGGGGCTGAGGGCCACCCTGAATTGGCAGCGCATGATGTACCGCAACGGGGGGTGGCCCTCAACCCCCCCCCCACCCCAAATGGAGGGCCCCACCTCATGCAACCCTCCCTGGGCGCAGATAGGGGGGGCCTCACCTCATGCATCCCTCCCTGGGGTCAGATGCCCCTTCCTAGGAGCAGATATCTGCCCCCAGGGAGGGTTGCATGAGGTGGGGCCCTCCATTTGGGGTGCGGGGGGGTTGAGGGCCACCCCCCGTTGCGGTACATCATGCGCTGCCAATTTAGGGTGGCCCTCAGCCCCCCCTAAAAAGCAGCCTGTGGTTTTGTATATTTTTTTTTGTTTACCCAACTTTGCTTGGTGCAGATGGCCACATTAGTGTGGCTATCTGCCCCCAGGGTGCCCAAACCCTACTGCCCCATCTATTGGGGGTCCTGCCCCACCTTTTGGGGTGGCCCTCTCCCCCCTCACCCCAAATGGAGGTGGGGTGTACCTCACGCAGCCGTTTGGAGGAGGCCCAGGGAGGCCTGCATGAGGTGTGTCCCCCAGCCATTGGGGGTGGGGTGGGGGGGGCACCCCAAAAGGTCGGGCAGGACCCCCAATAGATGGGGCAGTAGGGTTTGGGCACCCTGGGGGCAGATAGCCACACTAATGGGCCCATCTGCACCAAGCCAAGTTGGGTAAACAAAAAAAAATATACAAAATCACAGGCTGCTTTTTAGGGGGGGCTGAGGGCCACCCTGAATTGGCAGCGCATGATGTACCGCAACGGGGGGTGGCCCTCAACCCCCCCCCACCCCAAATGGAGGGCCCCACCTCATGCAACCCTCCCTGGGCGCAGATAGGGGGGCCTCACCTCATGCATCCCTCCCTGGGGTCAGATGCCCCTTCCTAGGAGCAGATATCTGCCCCCAGGGAGGGTTGCATGAGGTGGGGCCCTCCATTTGGGGTGGGGGGGGGGGTTGAGGGCCACCCCCCGTTGCGGTACATCATGCGCTGCCAATTTAGGGTGGCCCTCAGCCCCCCCTAAAAAGCAGCCTGTGGTTTTGTATATTTTGTTTTTGTTTACCCAACTTTGCTTGGTGCAGATGGCCACATTAGTGTGGCTATCTGCCCCCAGGGTGCCCAAACCCTACTGCCCCATCTATTGGGGGTCCTGCCCCACCTTTTGGCGTGGCCCTCTCCCCCCTCACCCCAAATGGAGGTGGGGTGTACCTCACGCAGCCGTTTGGAGGAGGCCCAGGGAGGCCTGCATGAGGTGTGTCCCCCAGCCATTTGGGGTGAGGGGGGAGAGGGCCCCCAAAAATGGTGGGTCAGGCCCCCCCAGTGGGTGGGGCAGTAAGGTTTGGGCACCCCGGCGCCAGATTGGCACACCAATGTGACCCTCTGCACCAAGGGGAGTTGGGTTACCAAAGGAAAAAAATGAAAATGGTGGTACGCTTTTTAGGGGGGGCGGTGGGGCACCCCAATGGGTCAGGGAATTTTCTAATGGGATGGGGCGTTGACCCCCCCCCCACCCGCAATGGAGTGGGTGCCAAGTCATGCAGCCCTTCCTGGGACCAGATATCTGCTCCTAGGAACGGACGCCTCAGCCCAGGGAGGAGTGCAGGACAACCCCCCCCCCTATCTGCCCCCGGGGAGGGCTACATTTTGCTGGTGTGACCATAGGTAACACATGTTCTTTGTTTTGTTTACAGCTTTTTCTACCCGAGCAGCTGCAACGTTATGTGAGTACTGTTTTTTATTATTCTATGGTTAGGGCCCACTGTCAGTGGGGTGGGTGAGACTGGGGCTGGATTGTTGGTGGTGTGGGTGGGAATGGCCCGTCTGGGCAGATCACCTCCAACTGTCCTGGAGTTGCGGCTTGGCTGCATTACAGCTTTTCCCTTCGGGGAGGTATTGGCACACTGCCGAGACTCCTTGGTGGGGAGAAGCTGTAACGCAGGGCAGCCAGGGCTCCAGCAAAGTCGGCGGTAATATCCCTGGCCTTGGGCACCCTTCTCCCATGTGGGTCTTTGCTGGTGGTTCTGGGTATTACATTCTGGGCCGATTTGCGTAAGTCAGACCTCTGTGGATTCCCACGGGTGTCCTCTTTTGGGAAATGCATGGGGTTCCCTGTTTCCCTTGCTGGCTGCGACACCCTAGGCCCAAATCTGTAGGTTGCCCACATGAACAAAATGGGCAGTGGCGAATGGCTTGGGGTTCCCAGTTGGTTACCCTTTTCCTTTTGCGCCCCCGGTAGGTGCACCCACACATGTGAGGTACCGTTTTCATCGGGACACATGTGGGAACGCGGGACGGTAGGCCATGTGTTGTGGGGGGCGCGTTTCGATGGGTGCGGCGAGCGAAATGTGCGGAAAAAGCGTTTTTTTCCCCACATTTCCGAATTTGCAGGGCTGTCTGGGTAAAAAAATCTGGGGCGATGGGCGCAAATCACACCTCTGCGGATTCCCACGGGTGTCCTCTTTTCGAAAATGCATGGGGTTCCCTGTTTTCCTCGGTGGCTTGGACACCCGAGGCCCATATCTGTAAGTTGCGCCGGTCGGCAGAATGGACAACAGACTTGGGGTTACTTGTGTTTTAGGCTTTCCCCTTGGCGGCCAGGTAGGTGCACCCACACATGTGAGGTACCGTTTTCATCGGGACACCTGTGGGAACGCGGGACGGTAGGCCATGTGTTGTGGGGGGCGTGTTTCGATGGGTGCGGCGAGTGAAATGTGCGGAAAAAGCGATTTTTCCCCCACATTTCCGACTTTGCAGGGCTGTCTGGGTAAAAAAATCTGGGGCGATGGGCGCAAATCACACCTCTGCGGATTCCCACGGGTGTCCTCTTTTCGAAAATGCATGGGGTTCCCTGTTTTCCTCGGTGGCTTGGACACCCGAGGCCCATATCTGTAAGTTGCGCCGGTCGGCAGAATGTCGGAGATTTCCCTCTGACAACAGACTTGGGGTTACTTGTGTTTTAGGCTTTACCCTTGGCGGCCAGGTAGGTGCACCCACACATGTGAGGTACCGTTTTCATCGGGACACCTGTGGGAACGCGGGACGGTAGGCCATGTGTTGTGGGGGGCGCGTTTCGATGGGTGCGGCGAGCGAAATGTGCGGAAAAAGCGTTTTTTTCCCCACATTTCCGACTTTGCAGGGCTGTCTGGGTAAAAAAATCTGGGGCGATGGGCGCAAATCACACCTCTGCGGATTCCCACGGGTGTCCTCTTTTCGAAAATGCATGGGGTTCCCTGTTTTCCTCGGTGGCTTGGACACCCGAGGCCCATATCTGTAAGTTGCGCCGGTCGGCAGAATGGACAACAGACTTGGGGTTACTTGTGTTTTAGGCTTTCCCCTTGGCGGCCAGGTAGGTGCACCCACACATGTGAGGTACCGTTTTCATCGGGACACCTGTGGGAACGCGGGACGGTAGGCCATGTGTTGTGGGGGGCGTGTTTCGATGGGTGCGGCGAGTGAAATGTGCGGAAAAAGCGTTTTTTCCCCCACATTTCCGACTTTGCAGGGCTGTCTGGGTAAAAAAATCTGGGGCGATGGGCGCAAATCACACCTCTGCGGATTCCCACGGGTGTCCTCTTTTCGAAAATGCATGGGGTTCCCTGTTTTCCTCGGTGGCTTGGACACCCGAGGCCCATATCTGTAAGTTGCGCCGGTCGGCAGAATGTCGGAGATTTCCCTCTGACAACAGACTTGGGGTTACTTGTGTTTTAGGCTTTCCCCTTGGCGGCCAGGTAGGTGCACCCACACATGTGAGGTACCGTTTTCATCGGGACACCTGTGGGAACGCGGGACGGTAGGCCATGTGTTGTGGGGGGCGCGTTTCGATGGGTGCGGCGAGCGAAATGTGCGGAAAAAGCGTTTTTTCCCCCACATTTCCGACTTTGCAGGGCTGTCTGGGTAAAAAAATCTGGGGCGATGGGCGCAAATCACACCTCTGCGGATTCCCACGGGTGTCCTCTTTTCGAAAATGCATGGGGTTCCCTGTTTTCCTCGGTGGCTTGGACACCCGAGGCCCATATCTGTAAGTTGCGCCGGTCGGCAGAATGGACAACAGACTTGGGGTTACTTGTGTTTTAGGCTTTCCCCTTGGCGGCCAGGTAGGTGCACCCACACATGTGAGGTACCGTTTTCATCGGGACACCTGTGGGAACGCGGGACGGTAGGCCATGTGTTGTGGGGGGCGTGTTTCGATGGGTGCGGCGAGCGAAATGTGCGGAAAAAGCGTTTTTTTCCCCACATTTCCGACTTTGCAGGGCTGTCTGGGTAAAAAAATCTGGGGCGATGGGCGCAAATCACACCTCTGCGGATTCCCACGGGTGTCCTCTTTTCGAAAATGCATGGGGTTCCCTGTTTTCCTCGCTGGCTTGGACACCCGAGGCCCATATCTGTAAGTTGCGCCGGTCGGCAGAATGTCGGAGATTTCCCTCTGACAACAGACTTGGGGTTACTTGTGTTTTAGGCTTTCCCCTTGGCGGCCAGGTAGGTGCACCCACACATGTGAGGTACCGTTTTCATCGGGACACCTGTGGGAACGCGGGACGGTAGGCCATGTGTTGTGGGGGGCGTGTTTCGATGGGTGCGGCGAGTGAAATGTGCGGAAAAAGCGTTTTTTCCCCCACATTTCCGACTTTGCAGGGCTGTCTGGGTAAAAAAATCTGGGGCGATGGGCGCAAATCACACCTCTGCGGATTCCCACGGGTGTCCTCTTTTCGAAAATGCATGGGGTTCCCTGTTTTCCTCGGTGGCTTGGACACCCGAGGCCCATATCTGTAAGTTGCGCCGGTCGGCAGAATGTCGGAGATTTCCCTCTGACAACAGACTTGGGGTTACTTGTGTTTTAGGCTTTCCCCTTGGCGGCCAGGTAGGTGCACCCACACATGTGAGGTACCGTTTTCATCGGGACACCTGTGGGAACGCGGGACGGTAGGCCATGTGTTGTGGGGGGCGCGTTTCGATGGGTGCGGCGAGCGAAATGTGCGGGAAAAGCGTTTTTTCCCCCACATTTCCGACTTTGCAGGGCTGTCTGGGTAAAAAAATCTGGGGCGATGGGCGCAAATCACACCTCTGCGGATTCCCACGGGTGTCCTCTTTTCGAAAATGCATGGGGTTCCCTGTTTCCCTCGGTGGCTTGGACACCCGAGGCCCATATCTGTAAGTTGCGCCGGTCGGCAGAATGGACAACAGACTTGGGGTTACTTGTGTTTTAGGCTTTCCCCTTGGCGGCCAGGTAGGTGCACCCACACATGTGAGGTACCGTTTTCATCGGGACACCTGTGGGAACGCGGGACGGTAGGCCATGTGTTGTGGGGGGCGCGTTTCGATGGGTGCGGCGAGCGAAATGTGCGGAAAAATTTTTTTTTTCCCCACATTTCCGACTTTGCAGGGCTGTCTGGGTAAAAAAATCTGGGGCGATGGGCGCAAATCACACCTCTGCGGATTCCCACGGGTGTCCTCTTTTCGAAAATGCATGGGGTTCCCTGTTTTCCTCGGTGGCTTGGACACCCGAGGCCCATATCTGTAAGTTGCGCCGGTCGGCAGAATGGACAACAGACTTGGGGTTACTTGTGTTTTAGGCTTTCCCCTTGGCGGCCAGGTAGGTGCACCCACACATGTGAGGTACCGTTTTCATCGGGACACCTGTGGGAACTCGGGACGGTAGGCCATGTGTTGTGGGGGGCGTGTTTCGATGGGTGCGGCGAGCGAAATGTGCGGAAAAAGCGTTTTTTTCCCCACATTTCCGACTTTGCAGGGCTGTCTGGGTAAAAAAATCTGGGGCGATGGGCGCAAATCACACCTCTGCGGATTCCCACGGGTGTCCTCTTTTCGAAAATGCATGGGGTTCCCTGTTTTCCTCGGTGGCTTGGACACCCGAGGCCCATATCTGTAAGTTGCGCCGGTCGGCAGAATGTCGGAGATTTCCCTCTGACAACAGACTTGGGGTTACTTGTGTTTTAGGCTTTCCCCTTGGCGGCCAGGTAGGTGCACCCACACATGTGAGGTACCGTTTTCATCGGGACACCTGTGGGAACGCGGGACGGTAGGCCATGTGTTGTGGGGGGCGCGTTTCGATGGGTGCGGCGAGCGAAATGTGCGGAAAAAGCGTTTTTTTCCCCACATTTCCGACTTTGCAGGGCTGTCTGGGTAAAAAAATCTGGGGCGATGGGCGCAAATCACACCTCTGCGGATTCCCACGGGTGTCCTCTTTTCGAAAATGCATGGGGTTCCCTGTTTTCCTCGGTGGCTTGGACACCCGAGGCCCATATCTGTAAGTTGCGCCGGTCGGCAGAATGGACAACAGACTTGGGGTTACTTGTGTTTTAGGCTTTCCCCTTGGCGGCCAGGTAGGTGCACCCACACATGTGAGGTACCGTTTTCATCGGGACACCTGTGGGAACGCGGGACGGTAGGCCATGTGTTGTGGGGGGCGTGTTTCGATGGGTGCGGCGAGCGAAATGTGCGGAAAAAGCGTTTTTTTCCCCACATTTCCGACTTTGCAGGGCTGTCTGGGTAAAAAAATCTGGGGCGATGGGCGCAAATCACACCTCTGCGGATTCCCACGGGTGTCCTCTTTTCGAAAATGCATGGGGTTCCCTGTTTTCCTCGGTGGCTTGGACACCCGAGGCCCATATCTGTAAGTTGCGCCGGTCGGCAGAATGTCGGAGATTTCCCTCTGACAACAGACTTGGGGTTACTTGTGTTTTAGGCTTTCCCCTTGGCGGCCAGGTAGGTGCACCCACACATGTGAGGTACCGTTTTCATCGGGACACCTGTGGGAACGCGGGACGGTAGGCCATGTGTTGTGGGGGGCGCGTTTCGATGGGTGCGGCGAGCGAAATGTGCGGAAAAAGCGTTTTTTTCCCCACATTTCCGACTTTGCAGGGCTGTCTGGGTAAAAAAATCTGGGGCGATGGGCGCAAATCACACCTCTGCGGATTCCCACGGGTGTCCTCTTTTCGAAAATGCATGGGGTTCCCTGTTTTCCTCGGTGGCTTGGACACCCGAGGCCCATATCTGTAAGTTGCGCCGGTCGGCAGAATGTCGGAGAGTTCCCTCTGACAACAGACTTGGGGTTACTTGTGTTTTAGGCTTTCCCCTTGGCGGCCAGGTAGGTGCACCCACACATGTGAGGTACCGTTTTCATCGGGACACCTGTGGGAACACGGGACGGTAGGCCATGTGTTGTGGGGGGCGCGTTTCGATGGGTGCGGCGAGCGAAATGTGCGGAAAAAGCGTTTTTTTCCCCACATTTCCGACTTTGCAGGGCTGTCTGGGTAAAAAAATCTGGGGCGATGGGCGCAAATCACACCTCTGCGGATTCCCACGGGTGTCCTCTTTTCGAAAATGCATGGGGTTCCCTGTTTTCCTCGGTGGCTTGGACACCCGAGGCCCATATCTGTAAGTTGCGCCGGTCGGCAGAATGGACAACAGACTTGGGGTTACTTGTGTTTTAGGCTTTCCCCTTGGCGGCCAGGTAGGTGCACCCACACATGTGAGGTACCGTTTTCATCGGGACACCTGTGGGAACGCGGGACGGTAGGCCATGTGTTGTGGGGGGCGTGTTTCGATGGGTGCGGCGAGCGAAATGTGCGGAAAAAGCATTTTTTTCCCCACATTTCCGACTTTGCAGGGCTGTCTGGGTAAAAAATTCTGGGGCGATGGGCGCAAATCACACCTCTGCGGATTCCCACGGGTGTCCTCTTTTCGAAAATGCATGGGGTTCCCTGTTTTCCTCGGTGGCTTGGACACCCGAGGCCCATATCTGTAAGTTGCGCCGGTCGGCAGAATGTCGGAGATTTCCCTCTGACAACAGACTTGGGGTTACTTGTGTTTTAGGCTTTCCCCTTGGCGGCCAGGTAGGTGCACCCACACATGTGAGGTACCGTTTTCATCGGGACACCTGTGGGAACGCGGGACGGTAGGCCATGTGTTGTGGGGGGCGTGTTTCGATGGGTGCGGCGAGCGAAATGTGCGGAAAAAGCGTTTTTTTCCCCACATTTCCGACTTTGCAGGGCTGTCTGGGTAAAAAAATCTGGGGCGATGGGCGCAAATCACACCTCTGCGGATTCCCACGGGTGTCCTCTTTTCGAAAATGCATGGGGTTCCCTGTTTTCCTCGGTGGCTTGGACACCCGAGGCCCATATCTGTAAGTTGCGCCGGTCGGCAGAATGGACAACAGACTTGGGGTTACTTGTGTTTTAGGCTTTCCCCTTGGCGGCCAGGTAGGTGCACCCACACATGTGAGGTACCGTTTTCATCGGGACACCTGTGGGAACGCGGGACGGTAGGCCATGTGTTGTGGGGGGCGTGTTTCGATGGGTGCGGCGAGTGAAATGTGCGGAAAAAGCGTTTTTTCCCCCACATTTCCGACTTTGCAGGGCTGTCTGGGTAAAAAAATCTGGGGCGATGGGCGCAAATCACACCTCTGCGGATTCCCACGGGTGTCCTCTTTTCGAAAATGCATGGGGTTCCCTGTTTTCCTCGGTGGCTTGGACACCCGAGGCCCATATCTGTAAGTTGCGCCGGTCGGCAGAATGTCGGAGATTTCCCTCTGACAACAGACTTGGGGTTACTTGTGTTTTAGGCTTTCCCCTTGGCGGCCAGGTAGGTGCACCCACACATGTGAGGTACCGTTTTCATCGGGACACCTGTGGGAACGCGGGACGGTAGGCCATGTGTTGTGGGGGGCGCGTTTCGATGGGTGCGGCGAGCGAAATGTGCGGAAAAAGCGTTTTTTCCCCCACATTTCCGACTTTGCAGGGCTGTCTGGGTAAAAAAATCTGGGGCGATGGGCGCAAATCACACCTCTGCGGATTCCCACGGGTGTCCTCTTTTCGAAAATGCATGGGGTTCCCTGTTTTCCTCGGTGGCTTGGACACCCGAGGCCCATATCTGTAAGTTGCGCCGGTCGGCAGAATGGACAACAGACTTGGGGTTACTTGTGTTTTAGGCTTTCCCCTTGGCGGCCAGGTAGGTGCACCCACACATGTGAGGTACCGTTTTCATCGGGACACCTGTGGGAACGCGGGACGGTAGGCCATGTGTTGTGGGGGGCGTGTTTCGATGGGTGCGGCGAGCGAAATGTGCGGAAAAAGCGTTTTTTTCCCCACATTTCCGACTTTGCAGGGCTGTCTGGGTAAAAAAATCTGGGGCGATGGGCGCAAATCACACCTCTGCGGATTCCCACGGGTGTCCTCTTTTCGAAAATGCATGGGGTTCCCTGTTTTCCTCGCTGGCTTGGACACCCGAGGCCCATATCTGTAAGTTGCGCCGGTCGGCAGAATGTCGGAGATTTCCCTCTGACAACAGACTTGGGGTTACTTGTGTTTTAGGCTTTCCCCTTGGCGGCCAGGTAGGTGCACCCACACATGTGAGGTACCGTTTTCATCGGGACACCTGTGGGAACGCGGGACGGTAGGCCATGTGTTGTGGGGGGCGTGTTTCGATGGGTGCGGCGAGTGAAATGTGCGGAAAAAGCGTTTTTTCCCCCACATTTCCGACTTTGCAGGGCTGTCTGGGTAAAAAAATCTGGGGCGATGGGCGCAAATCACACCTCTGCGGATTCCCACGGGTGTCCTCTTTTCGAAAATGCATGGGGTTCCCTGTTTTCCTCGGTGGCTTGGACACCCGAGGCCCATATCTGTAAGTTGCGCCGGTCGGCAGAATGTCGGAGATTTCCCTCTGACAACAGACTTGGGGTTACTTGTGTTTTAGGCTTTCCCCTTGGCGGCCAGGTAGGTGCACCCACACATGTGAGGTACCGTTTTCATCGGGACACCTGTGGGAACGCGGGACGGTAGGCCATGTGTTGTGGGGGGCGCGTTTCGATGGGTGCGGCGAGCGAAATGTGCGGGAAAAGCGTTTTTTCCCCCACATTTCCGACTTTGCAGGGCTGTCTGGGTAAAAAAATCTGGGGCGATGGGCGCAAATCACACCTCTGCGGATTCCCACGGGTGTCCTCTTTTCGAAAATGCATGGGGTTCCCTGTTTCCCTCGGTGGCTTGGACACCCGAGGCCCATATCTGTAAGTTGCGCCGGTCGGCAGAATGGACAACAGACTTGGGGTTACTTGTGTTTTAGGCTTTCCCCTTGGCGGCCAGGTAGGTGCACCCACACATGTGAGTTACCGTTTTCATCGGGACACCTGTGGGAACGCGGGACGGTAGGCCATGTGTTGTGGGGGGCGCGTTTCGATGGGTGCGGCGAGCGAAATGTGCGAGAAATTTTTTTTTTCCCCACATTTCCGACTTTGCAGGGCTGTCTGGGTAAAAAAATCTGGGGCGATGGGCGCAAATCACACCTCTGCGGATTCCCACGGGTGTCCTCTTTTCGAAAATGCATGGGGTTCCCTGTTTTCCTCGGTGGCTTGGACACCCGAGGCCCATATCTGTAAGTTGCGCCGGTCGGCAGAATGGACAACAGACTTGGGGTTACTTGTGTTTTAGGCTTTCCCCTTGGCGGCCAGGTAGGTGCACCCACACATGTGAGGTACCGTTTTCATCGGGACACCTGTGGGAACGCGGGACGGTAGGCCATGTGTTGTGGGGGGCGCGTTTCGATGGGTGCGGCGAGCGAAATGTGCGGAAAAAGCGTTTTTTTCCCCACATTTCCGACTTTGCAGGGCTGTCTGGGTAAAAAAATCTGGGGCGATGGGCGCAAATCACACCTCTGCGGATTCCCACGGGTGTCCTCTTTTCGAAAATGCATGGGGTTCCCTGTTTTCCTCGGTGGCTTGGACACCCGAGGCCCATATCTGTAAGTTGCGCCGGTCGGCAGAATGGACAACAGACTTGGGGTTACTTGTGTTTTAGGCTTTCCCCTTGGCGGCCAGGTAGGTGCACCCACACATGTGAGGTACCGTTTTCATCGGGACACCTGTGGGAACGCGGGACGGTAGGCCATGTGTTGTGGGGGGCGTGTTTCGATGGGTGCGGCGAGCGAAATGTGCGGAAAAAGCGTTATTTTCCCCACATTTCCGACTTTGCAGGGCTGTCTGGGTAAAAAAATCTGGGGCGATGGGTGCAAATCACACCTCTGCGGATTCCCACGGGGGTCCTCTTTTCGAAAATGCATGGGGTTCCCTGTTTTCCTCGGTGGCTTGGACACCCGAGGCCCATATCTGTAAGTTGCGCCGGTCGGCAGAATGTCGGAGATTTCCCTCTGACAACAGACTTGGGGTTACTTGTGTTTTAGGCTTTCCCCTTGGCGGCCAGGTAGGTGCACCCACACATGTGAGGTACCGTTTTCATCGGGACACCTGTGGGAACGCGGGACGGTAGGCCATGTGTTGTGGGGGGCGTGTTTCGATGGGTGCGGCGAGCGAAATGTGCGGAAAAAGCGTTTTTTTCCCCACATTTCCGACTTTGCAGGGCTGTCTGGGTAAAAAAATCTGGGGCGATGGGCGCAAATCACACCTCTGCGGATTCCCACGGGTGTCCTCTTTTCGAAAATGCATGGGGTTCCCTGTTTTCCTCGGTGGCTTGGACACCCGAGGCCCATATCTGTAAGTTGCGCCGGTCGGCAGAATGTCGGAGATTTCCCTCTGACAACAGACTTGGGGTTACTTGTGTTTTAGGCTTTCCCCTTGGCGGCCAGGTAGGTGCACCCACACATGTGAGGTACCGTTTTCATCGGGACACCTGTGGGAACGCGGGACGGTAGGCCATGTGTTGTGGGGGGCGCGTTTCGATGGGTGCGGCGAGCGAAATGTGCGGAAAAAGCGTTTTTTCCCCCACATTTCCGACTTTGCAGGGCTGTCTGGGTAAAAAAATCTGGGGCGATGGGCGCAAATCACACCTCTGCGGATTCCCACGGGTGTCCTCTTTTCGAAAATGCATGGGGTTCCCTGTTTTCCTCGGTGGCTTGGACACCCGAGGCCCATATCTGTAAGTTGCGCCGGTCGGCAGAATGGACAACAGACTTGGGGTTACTTGTGTTTTAGGCTTTCCCCTTGGCGGCCAGTTAGGTGCACCCACACATGTGAGGTACCGTTTTCATCGGGACACCTGTGGGAACGCGGGACGGTAGGCCATGTGTTGTGGGGGGCGTGTTTCGATGGGTGCGGCGAGCGAAATGTGCGGGAAAAGCGTTTTTTTCCCCACATTTCCGACTTTGCAGGGCTGTCTGGGTAAAAAAATCTGGGGCGATGGGCGCAAATCACACCTCTGCGGATTCCCACGGGTGTCCTCTTTTCGAAAATGCATGGGGTTCCCTGTTTTCCTCGGTGGCTTGGACACCCGAGGCCCATATCTGTAAGTTGCGCCGGTCGGCAGAATGTCTGAGATTTCCCTCTGACAACAGACTTGGGGTTACTTGTGTTTTAGGCTTTCCCCTTGGCGGCCAGGTAGGTGCACCCACACATGTGAGGTACCATTTTCATCGGGACACCTGTGGGAACGCGGGACGGTAGGCCATGTGTTGTGGGGGGCGCGTTTCGATGGGTGCGGCGAGCGAAATGTGCGGAAAAAGCGTTTTTTTCCCCACATTTCCGACTTTGCAGGGCTGTCTGGGTAAAAAAATCTGGGGCGATGGGCGCAAATCACACCTCTGCGGATTCCCACGGGTGTCCTCTTTTCGAAAATGCATGGGGTTCCCTGTTTTCCTCGCTGTCTTGGACACCCGAGGCCCATATCTGTAAGTTGCGCCGGTCGGCAGAATGTCTGAGATTTCCCTCTGACAACAGACTTGGGGTTACTTGTGTTTTAGGCTTTCCCCTTGGCGGCCAGGTAGGTGCACCCACACATGTGAGGTACCGTTTTCATCGGGACACCTGTGGGAACGCGGGACGGTAGGCCATGTGTTGTGGGGGGCGTGTTTCGATGGGTGCGGCGAGCGAAATGTGCGGAAAAAGCGTTTTTTTCCCCACATTTCCGACTTTGCAGGGCTGTCTGGGTAAAATAATCTGGGGCGATGGGCGCAAATCACACCTCTGCGGATTCCCACGGGTGTCCTCTTTTCGAAAATGCATGGGGTTCCCTGTTTTCCTCGGTGGCTTGGACACCCGAGGCCCATATCTGTAAGTTGCGCCGGTCGGCAGAATGTCGGAGATTTCCCTCTGACAACAGACTTGGGGTTACTTGTGTTTTAGGCTTTCCCCTTGGCGGCCAGGTAGGTGCACCCACACATGTGAGGTACCGTTTTCATCGGGACACCTGTGGGAACGCGGGACGGTAGGCCATGTGTTGTGGGGGGCGCGTTTCGATGGGTGCGGCGAGCGAAATGTGCGGAAAAAGCGTTTTTTTCCCCACATTTCCGACTTTGCAGGGCTGTCTGGGTAAAAAAATCTGGGGCGATGGGCGCAAATCACACCTCTGCGGATTCCCACGGGTGTCCTCTTTTCGAAAATGCATGGGGTTCCCTGTTTTCCTCGGTGGCTTGGACACCCGAGGCCCATATCTGTAAGTTGCGCCGGTCGGCAGAATGGACAACAGACTTGGGGTTACTTGTGTTTTAGGCTTTCCCCTTGGCGGCCAGGTAGGTGCACCCACACATGTGAGGTACCGTTTTCATCGGGACACCTGTGGGAACGCGGGACGGTAGGCCATGTGTTGTGGGGGGCGTGTTTCGATGGGTGCGGCGAGCGAAATGTGCGGAAAAAGCGTTTTTTTCCCCACATTTCCGACTTTGCAGGGCTGTCTGGGTAAAAAAATCTGGGGCGATGGGCGCAAATCACACCTCTGCGGATTCCCACGGGTGTCCTCTTTTCGAAAATGCATGGGGTTCCCTGTTTTCCTCGGTGGCTTGGACACCCGAGGCCCATATCTGTAAGTTGCGCCGGTCGGCAGAATGTCGGAGATTTCCCTCTGACAACAGACTTGGGGTTACTTGTGTTTTAGGCTTTCCCCTTGGCGGCCAGGTAGGTGCACCCACACATGTGAGGTACCGTTTTCATCGGGACACCTGTGGGAACGCGGGACGGTAGGCCATGTGTTGTGGGGGGCGCGTTTCGATGGGTGCGGCGAGCGAAATGTGCGGAAAAAGCGTTTTTTTCCCCACATTTCCGACTTTGCAGGGCTGTCTGGGTAAAAAAATCTGGGGCGATGGGCGCAAATCACACCTCTGCGGATTCCCACGGGTGTCCTCTTTTCGAAAATGCATGGGGTTCCCTGTTTTCCTCGGTGGCTTGGACACCCGAGGCCCATATCTGTAAGTTGCGCCGGTCGGCAGAATGGACAACAGACTTGGGGTTACTTGTGTTTTAGGCTTTCCCCTTGGCGGCCAGGTAGGTGCACCCACACATGTGAGGTACCGTTTTCATCGGGACACCTGTGGGAACGCGGGACGGTAGGCCATGTGTTGTGGGGGGCGCGTTTCGATGGGTGCGGCGAGCGAAATGTGCGGAAAAAGCGTTTTTTTCCCCACATTTCCGACTTTGCAGGGCTGTCTGGGTAAAAAAATCTGGGGCGATGGGCGCAAATCACACCTCTGCGGATTCCCACGGGTGTCCTCTTTTCGAAAATGCATGGGGTTCCCTGTTTTCCTCGGTGGCTTGGACACCCGAGGCCCATATCTGTAAGTTGCGCCGGTCGGCAGAATGTCGGAGATTTCCCTCTGACAACAGACTTGGGGTTACTTGTGTTTTAGGCTTTCCCCTTGGCGGCCAGGTAGGTGCACCCACACATGTGAGGTACCGTTTTCATCGGGACACCTGTGGGAACGCGGGACGGTAGGCCATGTGTTGTGGGGGGCGTGTTTCGATGGGTGCGGCGAGCGAAATGTGCGGAAAAAGCGTTTTTTTCCCCACATTTCCGACTTTGCAGGGCTGTCTGGGTAAAAAAATCTGGGGCGATGGGCGCAAATCACACCTCTGCGGATTCCCACGGGTGTCCTCTTTTCGAAAATGCATGGGGTTCCCTGTTTTCCTCGGTGGCTTGGACACCCGAGGCCCATATCTGTAAGTTGCGCCGGTCGGCAGAATGTCGGAGAGTTCCCTCTGACAACAGACTTGGGGTTACTTGTGTTTTAGGCTTTCCCCTTGGCGGCCAGGTAGGTGCACCCACACATGTGAGGTACCGTTTTCATCGGGACACCTGTGGGAACACGGGACGGTAGGCCATGTGTTGTGGGGGGCGCGTTTCGATGGGTGCGGCGAGCGAAATGTGCGGAAAAAGCGTTTTTTTCCCCACATTTCCGACTTTGCAGGGCTGTCTGGGTAAAAAAATCTGGGGCGATGGGCGCAAATCACACCTCTGCGGATTCCCACGGGTGTCCTCTTTTCGAAAATGCATGGGGTTCCCTGTTTTCCTCGGTGGCTTGGACACCCGAGGCCCATATCTGTAAGTTGCGCCGGTCGGCAGAATGGACAACAGACTTGGGGTTACTTGTGTTTTAGGCTTTCCCCTTGGCGGCCAGGTAGGTGCACCCACACATGTGAGGTACCGTTTTCATCGGGACACCTGTGGGAACGCGGGACGGTAGGCCATGTGTTGTGGGGGGCGTGTTTCGATGGGTGCGGCGAGCGAAATGTGCGGAAAAAGCGTTTTTTTCCCCACATTTCCGACTTTGCAGGGCTGTCTGGGTAAAAAATTCTGGGGCGATGGGCGCAAATCACACCTCTGCGGATTCCCACGGGTGTCCTCTTTTCGAAAATGCATGGGGTTCCCTGTTTTCCTCGGTGGCTTGGACACCCGAGGCCCATATCTGTAAGTTGCGCCGGTCGGCAGAATGTCGGAGATTTCCCTCTGACAACAGACTTGGGGTTACTTGTGTTTTAGGCTTTCCCCTTGGCGGCCAGGTAGGTGCACCCACACATGTGAGGTACCGTTTTCATCGGGACACCTGTGGGAACGCGGGACGGTAGGCCATGTGTTGTGGGGGGCGTGTTTCGATGGGTGCGGCGAGCGAAATGTGCGGAAAAAGCGTTTTTTTCCCCACATTTCCGACTTTGCAGGGCTGTCTGGGTAAAAAAATCTGGGGCGATGGGCGCAAATCACACCTCTGCGGATTCCCACGGGTGTCCTCTTTTCGAAAATGCATGGGGTTCCCTGTTTTCCTCGGTGGCTTGGACACCCGAGGCCCATATCTGTAAGTTGCGCCGGTCGGCAGAATGGACAACAGACTTGGGGTTACTTGTGTTTTAGGCTTTCCCCTTGGCGGCCAGGTAGGTGCACCCACACATGTGAGGTACCGTTTTCATCGGGACACCTGTGGGAACGCGGGACGGTAGGCCATGTGTTGTGGGGGGCGCGTTTCGATGGGTGCGGCGAGCGAAATGTGCGGAAAAAGCGTTTTTTTCCCCACATTTCCGACTTTGCAGGGCTGTCTGGGTAAAAAAATCTGGGGCGATGGGCGCAAATCACACCTCTGCGGATACCCACGGGTGTCCTCTTTTCGAAAATGCATGGGGTTCCCTGTTTTCCTCGGTGGCTTGGACACCCGAGGCCCATATCTGTAAGTTGCGCCGGTCGGCAGAATGTCGGAGATTTCCCTCTGACAACAGACTTGGGGTTACTTGTGTTTTAGGCTTTCCCCTTGGCGGCCAGGTAGGTGCACCCACACATGTGAGGTACCGTTTTCATCGGGACACCTGTGGGAACGCGGGACGGTAGGCCATGTGTTGTGGGGGGCGTGTTTCGATGGGTGCGGCGAGCGAAATGTGCGGAAAAAGCGTTTTTTTCCCCACATTTCCGACTTTGCAGGGCTGTCTGGGTAAAAAAATCTGGGGCGATGGGCGCAAATCACACCTCTGCGGATTCCCACGGGTGTCCTCTTTTCGAAAATGCATGGGGTTCCCTGTTTTCCTCGGTGGCTTGGACACCCGAGGCCCATATCTGTAAGTTGCGCCGGTCGGCAGAATGGACAACAGACTTGGGGTTACTTGTGTTTTAGGCTTTCCCCTTGGCGGCCAGGTAGGTGCACCCACACATGTGAGGTACCGTTTTCATCGGGACACCTGTGGGAACGCGGGACGGTAGGCCATGTGTTGTGGGGGGCGTGTTTCGATGGGTGCGGCGAGCGAAATGTGCGGAAAAAGCGTTTTTTTCCCCACATTTCCGACTTTGCAGGGCTGTCTGGGTAAAAAAATCTGGGGCGATGGGCGCATATCACACCTCTGCGGATTCCCACGGGTGTCCTCTTTTCAAAAATGCATGGGGTTCCCTGTTTTCCTCGGTGGCTTGGACACCCGAGGCCCATATCTGTAAGTTGCGCCGGTCGGCAGAATGTCGGAGATTTCCCTCTGACAACAGACTTGGGGTTACTTGTGTTTTAGGCTTTCCCCTTGGCGGCCAGGTAGGTGCACCCACACATGTGAGGTACCGTTTTCATCGGGACACCTGTGGGAACGCGGGACGGTAGGCCATGTGTTGTGGGGGGCGCGTTTCGATGGGTGCGGCGAGCAAAATGTGCGGAAAAAGCGTTTTTTTCCCCACATTTCCGACTTTGCAGGGCTGTCTGGGTAAAAAAATCTGGGGCGATGGGCGCAAATCACACCTCTGCGGATTCCCACGGGTGTCCTCTTTTCGAAAATGCATGGGGTTCCCTGTTTTCCTCGGTGGCTTGGACACCCGAGGCCCATATCTGTAAGTTGCGCCGGTCGGCAGAATGGACAACAGACTTGGGGTTACTTGTGTTTTAGGCTTTCCCCTTGGCGGCCAGGTAGGTGCACCCACACATGTGAGGTACCGTTTTCATCGGGACACCTGTGGGAACGCGGGACGGTAGGCCATGTGTTGTGGGGGGCGTGTTTCGATGGGTGCGGCGAGCGAAATGTGCGGAAAAAGCGTTTTTTTCCCCACATTTCCGACTTTGCAGGGCTGTCTGGGTAAAAAAATCTGGGGCGATGGGCGCAAATCACACCTGCGGATTCCCACGGGTGTCCTCTTTTCGAAAATGCATGGGGTTCCCTGTTTTCCTCGGTGGCTTGGACACCCGAGGCCCATATCTGTAAGTTGCGCCGGTCGGCAGAATGTCGGAGATTTCCCTCTGACAACAGACTTGGGGTTACTTGTGTTTTAGGCTTTCCCCTTGGCGGCCAGGTAGGTGCACCCACACATGTGAGGTACCGTTTTCATCGGAACACCTGTGGGAACGCGGGACGGTAGGCCATGTGATGTGGGGGGCGCGTTTCGATGGGTGCGGCGAGCGAAATGTGCGGAAAAAGCATTTTTTTCCCCACATTTCCGACTTTGCAGGGCTGTCTGGGTAAAAAAATCTGGGGCGATGGGCGCAAATCACACCTCTGCGGATTCCCACGGGTGTCCTCTTTTCGAAAATGCATGGGGTTCCCTGTTTTCCTCGGTGGCTTGGACACCCGAGGCCCATATCTGTAAGTTGCGCCGGTCGGCAGAATGTCGGAATTTTCCCTCTGACAACAGACTTGGGGTTACTTGTGTTTTAGGCTTTCCCCTTGGCGGCCAGGTAGGTGCACCCACACATGTGAGGTACCGTTTTCATCGGGACACCTGTGGGAACGCGGGACGGTAGGCCATGTGTTGTGGGGGGCGCGTTTCGATGGGTGCGGCGAGCGAAATGTGCGGAAAAAGCGTTTTTTTCCCCACATTTCCGACTTTGCAGGGCTGTCTGGGTAAAAAAATCTGGGGCGATGGGCGCAAATCACACCTCTGCGGATTCCCACGGGTGTCCTCTTTTCGAAAATGCATGGGGTTCCCTGTTTTCCTCGGTGGCTTGGACACCCGAGGCCCATATCTGTAAGTTGCGCCGGTCGGCAGAATGGACAACAGACTTGGGGTTACTTGTGTTTTAGGCTTTCCCCTTGGCGGCCAGGTAGGTGCACCCACACATGTGAGGTACCGTTTTCATCGGGACACCTGTGGGAACGCGGGACGGTAGGCCATGTGTTGTGGGGGGCGTGTTTCGATGGGTGCGGCGAGTGAAATGTGCGGAAAAAGCGTTTTTTTCCCCACATTTCCGACTTTGCAGGGCTGTCTGGGTAAAAAAATCTGGGGCGATGGGCGCAAATCACACCTCTGCGGATTCCCACGGGTGTCCTCTTTTCGAAAATGCATGGGGTTCCCTGTTTTCCTCGGTGGCTTGGACACCCGAGGCCCATATCTGTAAGTTGCGCCGGTCGGCAGAATGTCTGAGATTTCCCTCTGACAACAGACTTGGGGTTACTTGTGTTTTAGGCTTTCCCCTTGGCGGCCAGGTAGGTGCACCCACACATGTGAGGTACCGTTTTCATCGGGACACCTGTGGGAACGCGGGACGGTAGGCCATGTGTTGTGGGGGGCGTGTTTCGATGGGTGCGGCGAGCGAAATGTGCGGAAAAAGCGTTTTTTTCCCCACATTTCCGACTTTGCAGGGCTGTCTGGGTAAAAAAATCTGGGGCGATGGGCGCAAATCACACCTCTGCGGATTCCCACGGGTGTCCTCTTTTCAAAAATGCATGGGGTTCCCTGTTTTCCTCGGTGGCTTGGACACCCGAGGCCCATATCTGTAAGTTGCGCAGGTCGGCAGAATGTCGGAGATTTCCCTCTGACAACAGACTTGGGGTTACTTGTGTTTTAGGCTTTCCCCTTGGCGGCCAGGTAGGTGCACCCACACATGTGAGGTACCGTTTTCATCGGGACACCTGTGGGAACGCGGGACGGTAGGCCATGTGTTGTGGGGGGCGCGTTTCGATGGGTGCGGCGAGCGAAATGTGCGGAAAAAGCGTTTTTTCCCCCACATTTCCGACTTTGCAGGGCTGTCTGGGTAAAAAAATCTGGGGCGATGGGCGCAAATCACACCTCTGCGGATTCCCACGGGTGTCCTCTTTTCGAAAATGCATGGGGTTCCCTGTTTTCCTCGGTGGCTTGGACACCCGAGGCCCATATCTGTAAGTTACGCCGGTCGGCAGAATGGACAACAGACTTGGGGTTACTTGTGTTTTAGGCTTTCCCCTTGGCGGCCAGGTAGGTGCACCCACACATGTGAGGTACCGTTTTCATCGGGACACCTGTGGGAACGCGGGACGGTAGGCCATGTGTTGTGGGGGGCGTGTTTCGATGGGTGCGGCGAGCGAAATGTGCGGGAAAAGCGTTTTTTTCCCCACATTTCCGACTTTGCAGGGCTGTCTGGGTAAAAAAATCTGGGGCGATGGGCGCAAATCACACCTCTGCGGATTCCCACGGGTGTCCTCTTTTCGAAAATGCATGGGGTTCCCTGTTTTCCTCGGTGGCTTGGACACCCGAGGCCCATATCTGTAAGTTGCGCCGGTCGGCAGAATGTCGGAGATTTCCCTCTGACAACAGACTTGGGGTTACTTGTGTTTTAGGCTTTCCCCTTGGCGGCCAGGTAGGTGCACCCACACATGTGAGGTACCGTTTTCATCGGGACACCTGTGGGAACGCGGGACGGTAGGCCATGTGTTGTGGGGGGCGCGTTTCGATGGGTGCGGCGAGCGAAATGTGCGGAAAAAGCGTTTTTTCCCCCACATTTCCGACTTTGCAGGGCTGTCTGGGTAAAAAAATCTGGGGCGATGGGCGCAAATCACACCTCTGCGGATTCCCACGGGTGTCCTCTTTTCGAAAATGCATGGGGTTCCCTGTTTTCCTCGGTGGCTTGGACACCCGAGGCCCATATCTGTAAGTTGCGCCGGTCGGCAGAATGGACAACAGACTTGGGGTTACTTGTGTTTTAGGCTTTCCCCTTGGCGGCCAGGTAGGTGCACCCACACATGTGAGGTACCGTTTTCATCGGGACACCTGTGGGAACGCGGGACGGTAGGCCATGTGTTGTGGGGGGCGTGTTTCGATGGGTGCGGCGAGCGAAATGTGCGGGAAAAGCGTTTTTTTCCCCACATTTCCGACTTTGCAGGGCTGTCTGGGTAAAAAAATCTGGGGCGATGGGCGCAAATCACACCTCTGCGGATTCCCACGGGTGTCCTCTTTTCGAAAATGCATGGGGTTCCCTGTTTTCCTCGGTGGCTTGGACACCCGAGGCCCATATCTGTAAGTTGCGCCGGTCGGCAGAATGTCGGAGATTTCCCTCTGACAACAGACTTGGGGTTACTTGTGTTTTAGGCTTTCCCCTTGGCGGCCAGGTAGGTGCACCCACACATGTGAGGTACCGTTTTCATCGGGACACCTGTGGGAACGCGGGACGGTAGGCCATGTGTTGTGGGGGGCGCGTTTCGATGGGTGCGGCGAGCGAAATGTGCGGAAAAAGCGTTTTTTTCCCCACATTTCCGACTTTGCAGGGCTGTCTGGGTAAAAAAATCTGGGGCGATGGGCGCAAATCACACCTCTGCGGATTCCCACGGGTGTCCTCTTTTCGAAAATGCATGGGGTTCCCTGTTTTCCTCGGTGGCTTGGACACCCGAGGCCCATATCTGTAAGTTGCGCCGGTCGGCAGAATGTCTGAGTTTTCCCTCTGAAAACAGACTTGGGGTTACTTGTGTTTTAGGCTTTCCCCTTGGCGGCCAGGTAGGTGCACCCACACATGTGAGGTACCGTTTTCATCGGGACACCTGTGGGAACGCGGGACGGTAGGCCATGTGTTGTTGGGGGCGTGTTTTGATGGGTGAGTCGAGCGAAATGTGAGGAAAATGCGTATTTTTTCCCACATTTCGGACTTTGCGGGGGTGTCTGGGTAATAAATTCTGGGGCGATTTGGGCATATTATACCTCTGCGGATTCCCACGGGTGTCCTCTTTCCGGAAATGCATGGGGTTCCCTGTTTTCCTTGGTGGCTTGGACACCCGAGGCCCATATCTGTATGATGTGAGAGTGTGACATTTCCGGTGTGAAAACAGACTTGGGGTTACTTGTGTTTTAGGCTTTCCCCTTGGCGGCCAGGTAGGTGCACCCACACATGTGAGGTACCGTTTTCATCGGGACACCTGTGGGAACGCGTGACGGTAGGCCATGTGTTGTTGGGGGCGTGTTTCGATGGGTGCGTCGAGCGAAATGTGCGGAAAAAGCGTTTTTTTTCCCCACATTTCAGACTTTGCAGGGGTGTCTGGGTAATAAATTCTGGGGCAATTTGGGCATATCATACCTCTGCGGATTCCCACGGGTGTCCTCTTTTCGGAAATGCATGGGGTTCCCTGTTTTCCTCGGTGGCTTGGACACCCGAGGCCCATATCTGTACATTGTGCCGGTCGGCAGAATGTCTGAGTTTTCCCTCTGAAAACAGACTTGGGGTTACTTGTGTTTTAGGCTTTCCCCTTGGCGGCCAGGTAGGTGCACCCACACATGTGAGGTACCGTTTTCATCGGGACACCTGTGGGAACGCGGGACGGTAGGCCATGTGTTGTTGGGGGCGTGTTTCGATGGGTGAGTCGAGCGAAATGTGAGGAAAATGCGTATTTTTTCCCACATTTCGGACTTTGCGGGGGTGTCTGGGTAATAAATTCTGGGGCGATTTGGGCATATCATACCTCTGCGGATTCCCACGGGTGTCCTCTTTTCGGAAATGCATGGGTTTCCCTGTTTTCCTCGGTGGCTTGGACACCCGAGGCCCATATCTGTACATTGTGCCGGTCGGCAGAATGTCTGAGTTTTCCCTCTGAAAACAGACTTGGGGTTACTTGTGTTTTAGGCTTTCCCCTTGGCGGCCAGGTAGGTGCACCCACACATGTGAGGTACCGTTTTCATCGGGACACCTGTGGGAACGCGGGACGGTAGGCCATGTGTTGTGGGGGGCGTGTTTCGATGGGTGAGTCGAGCGAAATGTGAGGAAAATGCGTATTTTTCCCACATTTCGGACTTTGCGGGGGTGTCTGGGTAATAAATTCTGGGGCGATTTGGGCATATCATACCTCTGCGGATTCCCACGGGTGTCCTCTTTCCGGAAATGCATGGGGTTCCCTGTTTTCCTTGGTGGCTTGGACACCCGAGGCCCATATCTGTATGATGTGAGAGTGTGACATTTCCGGTGTGAAAACAGACTTGGGGTTACTTGTGTTTTAGGCTTTCCCCTTGGCGGCCAGGTAGGTGCACCCACACATGTGAGGTACCGTTTTCATCGGGACACCTGTGGGAACGCGTGACGGTAGGCCATGTGTTGTTGGGGGCATGTTTCGATGGGTGCGTCGAGCGAAATGTGCGGAAAAAGCGTTTTTTTCCCCACATTTCGGACTTTGCAGGGGTGTCTGGGTAATAAATTCTGGGGCAATTTGGGCATATCATACCTCTGCGGATTCCCACGGGTGTCCTCTTTTCGGAAATGCATGGGGTTCCCTGTTTTCCTCGGTGGCTTGGACACCCGAGGCCCATATCTGTACATTGTGCCGGTCGGCAGAATGTCTGAGTTTTCCCTCTGAAAACAGACTTGGGGTTACTTGTGTTTTAGGCTTTCCCCTTGGCGGCCAGGTAGGTGCACCCAGACATGTGAGGTACCGTTTTCATCGGGACACCTGTGGGAACGCGGGACGGTAGGCCATGTGTTGTTGGAGGCGTGTTTCGATGGGTGAGTCGAGCGAAATGTGAGGAAAATGCGTATTTTTTCCCACATTTCGGACTTTGCGGGGGTGTCTGGGTAATAAATTCTGGGGCGATTTGGGCATATCATACCTCTGCGGATTCCCACGGGTGTCCTCTTTCCGGAAATGCATGGGGTTCCCTGTTTTCCTTGGTGGCTTGGACACCCGAGGCCCATATCTGTATGATGTGAGAGTGTGACATTTCCGGTGTGAAAACAGACTTGGGATTACTTGTGTTTTAGGCTTTCCCCTTGGCGGCCAGGTAGGTGCACCCACACATGTGAGGTACCGTTTTCATCGGGACACCTGTGGGAACGCGTGACGGTAGGCCATGTGTTGTTGGGGGCGTGTTTCGATGGGTGCGTCGAGCGAAATGTGCGGAAAAAGCGTTTTTTTCCCCACATTTCGGACTTTGCAGGGGTGTCTGGGTAATAAATTCTGGGGCAATTTGGGCATATCATACCTCTGCGGATTCCCACGGGTGTCCTCTTTTCGGAAATGCATGGGGTTCCCTGTTTTCCTCGGTGGCTTGGACACCCGAGGCCCATATCTGTACATTGTGCCGGTCGGCAGAATGTCTGAGTTTTCCCTCTGAAAACAGACTTGGGGTTACTTGTGTTTTAGGCTTTCCCCTTGGCGGCCAGGTAGGTGCACCCACACATGTGAGGTACCGTTTTCATCGGGACACCTGTGGGAACGCGGGACGGTAGGCCATGTGTTGTTGGGGGCGTGTTTCGATGGGTGAGTCGAGCGAAATGTGAGGAAAATGCGTATTTTTTCCCACATTTCGGACTTTGCGGGGGTGTCTGGGTAATAAATTCTGGGGCGATTTGGGCATATCATACCTCTGCGGATTCCCACGGGTGTCCTCTTTCCGGAAATGCATGGGGTTCCCTGTTTTCCTTGGTGGCTTGGACACCCGAGGCCCATATCTGTATGATGTGAGAGTGTGACATTTCCGGTGTGAAAACAGACTTGGGGTTACTTGTGTTTTAGGCTTTCCCCTTGGCGGCCAGGTAGGTGCACCCACACATGTGAGGTACCGTTTTCATCGGGACACCTGTGGGAACGCGTGACGGTAGGCCATGTGTTGTGGGGGGCGTGTTTCGATGGGTGCGTCGAGCGAAATGTGCGGAAAAAGCGTTTTTTTCCCCACATTTCGGACTTTGCAGGGGTGTCTGGGTAATAAATTCTGGGGCAATTTGGGCATATCATACCTCTGCGGATTCCCACGGGTGTCCTCTTTTCGGAAATGCATGGGGTTCCCTGTTTTCCTCGGTGGCTTGGACACCCGAGGCCCATATCTGTACCTTGTGCCGGTCGGCAGAATGTCTGAGTTTTCCCTCTGAAAACAGACTTGGGGTTACTTGTGTTTTAGGCTTTCCCCTTGGCGGCCAGGTAGGTGCACCCACACATGTGAGGTACCGTTTTCATCGGGACACCTGTGGGAACGCGGGACGGTAGGCCATGTGTTGTTGGGGGCGTGTTTCGATGGGTGAGTCCAGCGAAATGTGAGGAAAATGCGTATTTTTTCCCACATTTCGGACTTTGCGGGGGTGTCTGGGTAATAAATTCTGGGGCGATTTGGGCATATCATACCTCTGCGGATTCCCACGGGTGTCCTCTTTCCGGAAATGCATGGGGTTCCCTGTTTTCCTTGGTGGCTTGGACACCCGAGGCCCATATCTGTATGATGTGAGAGTGTGACATTTCCGGTGTGAAAACAGACTTGGGGTTACTTGTGTTTTAGGCTTTCCCCTTGGCGGCCAGGTAGGTGCACCCACACATGTGAGGTACCGTTTTCATCGGGACACCTGTGGGAACGCGTGACGGTAGGCCATGTGTTGTGGGGGGCGTGTTTCGATGGGTGCGTCGAGCGAATTGTGCGGAAAAAGCGTTTTTTTTCCCCACATTTCGGACTTTGCAGGGGTGTCTGGGTAATAAATTCTGGGGCAATTTGGGCATATCATACCTCTGCGGATTCCCACGGGTGTCCTCTTTTCGGAAATGCATGGGGTTCCCTGTTTTCCTCGGTGGCTTGGACACCCGAGGCCCATATCTGTACCTTGTGCCGGTCGGCAGAATGTCTGAGTTTTCCCTCTGAAAACAGACTTGGGGTTACTTGTGTTTTAGGCTTTCCCCTTGGCGGCCAGGTAGGTGCACCCACACATGTGAGGTACCGTTTTCATCGGGACACCTGTGGGAACGCGGGACGGTAGGCCATGTGTTGTTGGGGGCGTGTTTCGATGGGTGAGTCGAGCGAAATGTGAGGAAAATGCGTATTTTTTCCCACATTTCGGACTTTGCGGGGGTGTCTGGGTAATAAATTCTGGGGCGATTTGGGCATATCATACCTCTGCGGATTCCCACGGGTGTCCTCTTTCCGGAAATGCATGGGGTTCCCTGTTTTCCTTGGTGGCTTGGACACCCGAGGCCCATATCTGTATGATGTGAGAGTGTGACATTTCCGGTGTGAAAACAGACTTGGGGTTACTTGTGTTTTAGGCTTTCCCCTTGGCGGCCAGGTAGGTGCACCCACACATGTGAGGTACCGTTTTCATCGGGACACCTGTGGGAACGCGTGACGGTAGGCCATGTGTTGTGGGGGGCGTGTTTCGATGGGTGCGTCGAGCGAAATGTGCGGAAAAAGCGTTTTTTTCCCCACATTTCGGACTTTGCAGGGGTGTCTGGGTAATAAATTCTGGGGCAATTTGGGCATATCATACCTCTGCGGATTCCCACGGGTGTCCTCTTTTCGGAAATGCATGGGGTTCCCTGTTTTCCTCGGTGGCTTGGACACCCGAGGCCCATATCTGTACCTTGTGCCGGTCGGCAGAATGTCTGAGTTTTCCCTCTGAAAACAGACTTGGGGTTACTTGTGTTTTAGGCTTTCCCCTTGGCGGCCAGGTAGGTGCACCCACACATGTGAGGTACCGTTTTCATCGGGACACCTGTGGGAACGCGGGACGGTAGGCCATGTGTTGTTGGGGGCGTGTTTCGATGGGTGAGTCGAGCGAAATGTGAGGAAAATGCGTATTTTTTCCCACATTTCGGACTTTGCGGGGGTGTCTGGGTAATAAATTCTGGGGCGATTTGGGCATATCATACCTCTGCGGATTCCCACGGGTGTCCTCTTTCCGGAAATGCATGGGGTTCCCTGTTTTCCTTGGTGGCTTGGACACCCGAGGCCCATATCTGTATGATGTGAGAGTGTGACATTTCCGGTGTGAAAACAGACTTGGGGTTACTTGTGTTTTAGGCTTTCCCCTTGGCGGCCAGGTAGGTGCACCCACACATGTGAGGTACCGTTTTCATCGGGACACCTGTGGGAACGCGGGACGGTAGGCCATGTGTTGTTGGGGGCGTGTTTCGATGGGTGCGTCGAGCGAAATGTACGGAAAAAGCGTTTTTTTCCCCACATTTCCGACTTTGCAGGGGTGTCTGGGTAATAAATTCTGGGGCAATTTGGGCATATCATACCTCTGCGGATTCCCACGGGTGTCCTCTTTTCGGAAATGCATGGGGTTCCCTGTTTTCCTCGGTGGCTTGGACACCCGAGGCCCATATCTGTATGATGGGAGAGTGTGACATTTCCGGTGTGAAAACAGACTTGGGGTTACTTGTGTTTTGGGCTTTCCCCTTGGCGGCCAGGTAGGTGCACCCACACATGTGAGGTACCGTTTTCATCGGGACACCTGTGGGAACGCGGGACGGTAGGCCATGTGTTGTGTTTGTGTGGTTTTCATAACGTTTTGACCCATTTGCTGGAGCCCTTTGTCTCACAACCCTTTCTTTTCCCAAATGTGACCTACATTTAGTCGCTGCTTTAGCCACCATACACTTTTGTAACCTGCACAAGTCACCTACCCTTGAAAAGGTCTGCCTGTGCTCTTTCAAAAAATGTATGGCTGCCGTTCCTCACCACATTGGTTTTCCCAATTTACACATGCTAAGTGCGTCTGGTCAGACCGTGAGCGTAAAACTCCTGTGTACCATGGCTCAGTGTTTGGCTTGTGGTATTGCTTGTTTTGTACAAACACTACAAAAATGGTATGCTCTCCTAACTGCAAGAGTCGGGGGAATGTAGCGGAGCATTGCTTTTCTCAAAATTCATAGAAGCCATTGCCGTACCAAGCCAACCATGTCCAACACATACCTTTTTTTTCAGTCATTTTCCCGCTTTTCCCCCATTCGATGGCAGTTTCCCCTACCTAGTTGTTGCCTGACCTATACAAATCACCCCTTCCTAAACTTGGAATTTTGTCTACTTTTCAGAAATATATGCCTTTCTGTCCTCCAATTTGGCTTTCCTGCCCTTTTCTTCCATTCCGTCCATGCATGTCCAATTGGCAAAAATGGCAAAAATCGCCTACCTCTCACAAAACGGTTGATATCCCCATCAAAATATTTTTTTTCCATTTCCACTCAACCTGTTCCTGAAAGCCAACACATTGGGGAACTCAGCACAGCAAACCATTTGTTCCTAGCTCTTACAAGGAAAAAACCACTGGCTTCTTTGTGCATCATTTTATTGGCATTTTTTGAAAAAACCCAAAATTTTCGCACATTTTCCTTATTTTCTCTCACCCCCCTACAGCAACCTGGTATTCCTGGGTGGCGTTACGACCGCCTACATGTGGGAAGAAAAGGAGCCAAATTTGGCCGAGATATCTCATGTAACAAAAAAGTTACAAGCCATTGAATGGCCACATACCAAAATCACCAAAAAAGGCTCTGGCACTGGGGAGAAATACCCATGGCACTTAAAGGGTTAAGAGAACTGAAATCAGCGGCAGGGTACAGCAATCTGGCGTATGTGTCACCTGCACATAGCAGCGACGAGTGTACTGAGAACATTGCTGAAAGAGAGGTGATCTCTAAAGTCTCAAGGGGCAAAGAGAGAAAGGACAATGAGAGAAGTGACCGACCAAGCACATCCTTAGATATAGGAAGAGATGGAAGTGAGAAAAGGATAAGGCTGGTGAGGTAGCGCTCCTATAGAACGAATGGATGGGTGGTCAGATTTTGCTCAAACTTGATGTTAAGAGTATTGAGGAAGTAAGGCAACCAGAAAGATTGAGACGAACAAGACAGAAAAAAATAAGGATAGAGAGGAATGAGTGAAAGAAGATGGGGCAAAAAGGAAGGATAGACAAAGACGAGAGCAGTTATATCAGGATAAACAACTAAAAAAGCAAGAAAGGGCAGAAGAACAGAGGAAATATGACAAAAGACAGAGGGCAATCAAAGAACGAGAAATGCTAGAAAGAAAGAGAGAGGAACAGGAAGAACAAAAGTTAAGGGATAAAAGGATACAAAGACATAGAGATGAAGAAATATGAAGGGCAAATGAGAGATATGAAAAGAAAGGAGGAAGAAAGAATGAGAGAAGAATCAAACAAAGAGAGCTTGATGATGAAATAGAACAAAAGGGAAGGCAGAGAGCACGCAATATTGAGCATGTAGAAAAAGAATGAATGGAACCTAATCCAGTAGTAGCATGGAAGGACATAGAAGAATACTTCCCAGCACATGAACCAATGCCAGGTCTGTCTAGAGCAAATCTAGAGGATGAATTTGACTCTAGAAGCATCGGGGACACAATCGATAAAGTCTATCATGATATGAGGACTAAGAAGGAACTGAAAGGAAAGGATAAAAACGATTGACTCGAAAGTACGCAGTTGTACGACAGAGAGGGAGGCTTGTGTAGTTTTGAGCCTAAAGACGTGTCTTCAGACCGACTAACTCTGAATAGAGATGAAGAGGAGGGAAGCCATACAAGTTGGGGACAGGATATGTCATACGAAGCCAGGGAAACCTTACATAGGGAGGAGGAAGGTAACGCATGTGGTCCCAAGGGATCTTCTCCGATGGACAAGGAAGTGAGATATTCTGATCTACATCTACCAAAATCGAGGGCGTCAGAATCTTTGGCGGAACTTGATCAACCGAGAGGGAGATCAAATATTGAGAGGGGGGACTCACCACCTTATGTGAGCAGATTAAGATTGCTGCCAGGAAGGAAGCAGTGTGGAACCATTGTCCCTGCTGTGCAAAGACTGAAGATGGGGAATGAGTGTGAATTTGGGATGTCGCAGTTTCCTTTGTTAGAGAAAGGAAGAGACAGACCACAATATATACCATGGCCACAGAAGGATAAGGACAATTTAAGGTGTAAACTCCTGAGCTTAGCTTCTGGCGCTGGGAAATGGATACATGAATTAGCTGTAGGAGACATTAAAGGTCTTCTACCCACTATTCTTGGGGAGAGAGCAGACATAGTTTGGTCGAGAGCAGGCTACTCGAGTGTCACTATGCAGAACACGGCCCACGATGGAGCACTATTTAATAACTGTAGAGCGGCAGTCTGGAAAGCGCTCAGAGTGCTGTATCCGGACATGACAGATATGGGAGCTATAATGACGAAAAAGATGCAGGAAGGGGGTGACCCTCTTGTTTACATTCAGAATTTTCAGGAAGAACGCAGCTTAGAGACTTGCAAGCCTTGTGCGAAATCCATACCTTTTATTTTATCATATACTTTGCCAAGGGCTGCCAGAGCCAGTGCAAAAACATCTCAAGAAGTTAGTGGGCATGGAAGCAAAGCCATGGTCAGAAATTCATCTGACCATTGCGCATTACTGCAGACTATTGCAGGAGAATAATCGAAAGCAAGAAAACGCTAGGAAAGGCAAAAAAGCTAAATTAGTGCAGAAACTATTGTCAAAATACCCCATAGAAGAGGTGATGTTGACTAGCGCAAAAGGGTCGAGTTCACAGCAAACAGCAGGTATGCCACAGGTGAATAAACAAAGGCAGTACAATCAAAGTAATAATGGATTCATACCTCAAGGTAGGGGAGGTTGCATAGGCTTCCAGAATAATCAAGGAGGTATTCAGAATAATCAGGGACATTTCTAGAATAACCAAGGAGGGTTTCAAAACATGCAGAATGATAGTCAAGGCATGCAGGAAGGGCAAATTAGGAGACCTCCTGTATGTTGATTATGTGGTGTATCAGGACACTTTGCAAGCCTGTGTAGAAGTCAAGGGTTAATGCAAAACAGACGATTCTGAAGAGGGTGGACCACATATCCACCTGCATACACTCAACAGAATGGAGAGGGGTTTGCCCAAAAACAGACAATACAGCAAACACATACGCTGAGAATGCAACCAGGTTTGCAAACACAGCAGACAATAATGAATCTGCCGCAAGGGCAGTCACAGTGTTTGTGCATGCAGATACAATAGGGCACAAGTACAGGACAGTTAATGACTCCTATGATAGGGGGTGTCACTGTCGAATGAGGAAATCCTTTCACAGGTAAGGGAATAAGCATATACCCCCAATAGGACAGCTCACTGGGAGACTTGATGTCTTCAATACTATCAGTGATGCCCAATCCTCAAGAGGAACCAAGGGTTGACGTCAAAATAGGAGGCAAATCTTTTTCTTTATTTTAGTAGACACAGGGGCAACATGCTCATTTATATGAGAGGGCAAATGTACGTTATCTGGGAATGTCATGAATGCTCACGGTTTCACAGGAGCTACAAGTAGAGTTCCTTTTACTGAAAAACTGCCTGTCTTTATAGGAGAATGTGACATGTCTGTGCCATTATTGTATTTGAGACAGGTGCCTGTCAATATACTCGAGATTTAATGACAACATTGAATATGACAATTTGATTTACTGATGAAGGAATAGTATGTTCAACACCAGGAATGCATTATTTTAATTTGAGTGAATTTATTAAGACATTCACGGGACAAATGGCCATTCGAGGAGCATCATTAGAGCCAGAGGTTTTTCATTATGGGGTATGCATTTTGTTAACATAGTTACCAAGTTTAGTGGGTACAATGGTAAGAATACCTGATGAGTTTTTATTCAGGCCAAGGATACCTATGGATAAAGAGGGAGGACAAGTCGTTCTCTTAGAATTACAAGCAGCCATAGTGCGGGGATAAATGGCTTTGCTTGATGCAACTGATTATGAAGACAGACGATGGTGCACTGTACTTGCCATTGGGGATGGTTATAGATTGACTGACGTCACTGATGAAGAGATGTTCAGAGACCATCCATCAGATGACAAAGTAGTATTTGATGAGTATTACTTATTGGGTGAGAACAATAAAATGTGAGGTTCCTCAGAAAATGATCCTGGCATTGAAATGTCCTGAGTTTTTCAATGAAAATATGGCAAAGGTGCCAGCTTCATTATCAACTACAGGCCCCTATGATGCAGGCCTATTGAAGGGGGCTGGAAATGTTAAGAATAAATTGAAACCAGGAGCAATTTTACCTCAAGCACAACAGTATCCCATGTCTCGAGAGGCAGAAGAAGATATTTTCAAGACGATATCCGTCATGATGGAACAAGGTATTTCAGTGACGTTAGAGTCACCGTGTATTACGTCAGCGTATCCTGTGAAAAAAAGTAAAGCAGAGGTTGTGGCGTCTAGTACAAGACCTGGACCCGATTAACCAGATAGTAGTTGCCAAGTTCCCTCTAGTTCCTAATCCTGCGACAATCGTACGTTGTATTCCTGTTGAGGCACGATATTTCAAGGTGATTGACTTGAAAAATGTGTTTTTCTGAATCCCATTGCATTTGATGTCATTTACATTTCGTCAGACTAAGTTAAAAAGCACAAGATTGCCTCAGGGGTACTGTGAGTCTCCATCGATTTTCAATAGAGTGCTGCAGATGGACTTAAGCAATATTGATTTAGAAAGTGTTTTGTTGCCATACGCAGATGACATATTGGTCCGTAGCATCTTAGAAGAACAGTGCAGATATGATTCAGTTCAACTGATGATTATTCTTGCAGAGAAAGGTTATAAAGTGGAGAATGACAAATTGCAGTGTTGAAGAGGTAGTGCTATACGTAGGTCAGTTAATTTTGCATGAAGAAAAGAAAGTTACTCCAGAGAGAGCTGAGGCTATTTTGAAAACAGCAAAGCCACACACGATAAAGCACATGAAAATATGTTTGGGACTTTGCAATTGTATTATAGAATGGGTCTTTGATTAAAGTTCATATTTAAGGCCCTTGTTACAAGCTTTGAAAAAAAACACAGACAACCAGGAAAACATTGTCTGGACTGAGAAAATGGAGGAAGGGTTTGATGAGTTGAAAAAGGGAATTTGCAAAGCTCTAGTTTTAGGGATTCCCAATTATGCTCAGGAATTCTTTTTATTTTTGCATACAAATGGCACAGTTATGACAGCAGTACTCATGCAGAGAACCACGTTGGGGTGCAAGCCTCTAGCATATTATATATAGTGGGATTCTGTACCCAGTAATGACGGGTCACTTTCCCTGTGAACAATCTTTGGCAGCAGCCGTGTTCACCATTGAGAAGGCTGCTAGTATAGTAATGGGATTTTCCATGATGTTATTTGTTGAACATGCTTTGTTTGCCATTTTTGAAAAACCAAAAGGTACGTTGACTTCTCAAAGGGCTTCAACTATGAGGAAGTCATATTGAATCCAGCAATTAGAATAGTCAGATGTAAAATAGTGAACCCTGCCATGTTTATAGGAGAGCCATTGTCAGAAGTCGAGCATGAACATGATTGCACATGAGGAATTTTATGATGAGATCATGAGGGTAAAGGAAAATGCTTTGCAAGCTGGAGAGATTCTCTTTATTGATGGTTCTTCTAGAATTGATCAAGATACAGGACGAGATATATGGGTGCTGCTGTGGTAAATCACAAGGAAAATGGGGAGTTTGAATTCTTGATAAGTGCACAACTACCATCTCACTTTTCGGCACAGGCTGCAGAATTAGTGGCGCTGATTGTCGTGCTCGAGAATCATGCAGACCAGCAAGTAACCCTGTACAGTGACTCTGCCTATGTGACTTTGACAGTATATGCAGGGCTAGCATGTTGGATAAGGAGGGGCTACCTCAGAGCGGACAGTACTCCAGTGCATCATGCCACCTTGTAGGACAGACTCTCTAAAGCACTACAAGTCCCAGTAGCCATCGCAGTTGTTACATGCACGGCTCACACTAAAAGGACAGACATTATCTTACATGGAAATAAAGCTGCAGACGAGAAAGTGAAGCATATTGCATGTTCAGACAGTAACATTAAGTTTGATACACCTGATGTTAATGAAAGTATGGTGGTGATGATGAGTGTGCCTGATGTTTATAACTACTTGTCCAAAACACAGTTAATGGAAATTGAAGGGGAAGCGCTGCAGGATGAGAAAGACCTGTGGACGTGGAGGGGGTGTTCTTTAACTCCTTCTGAATCATTGTGGTGTCTGGTGAGCAAAGGTAAACTGGTGATGCCTGTAGCCTTATTAAGGGAGGCGTTAGAACAGCCACATTACCCTGCACATGTCACTAGAGAGAGCCTCGATGCAACAATTGCAGCAGAATGGTTTGTTCTGAATTTCTTAGAACTTGTCACATTTTATGTAGTGAACTGCATCGTATGCCAAAAGTTTACTGCTGGGCACACACTGCGTACATTTGGAGGAGTTATCCCGAGCCTAATGGTCCCTTTTAGCATTTGCATATCAACTATGTCGACATGCTGCAAGTCTGTAATGGATACAAATATATGATTGTAGTAGTGTGTCCCTTTTCAATGTGTATTGAAGCTGGTCCATGTACACATCCAGATTCCATCTGCGCTGCAAACTTTTTAGTACAAGAAGTATTTCCTAGATGGGGAATAGATGAAGTAATAACATCAGATAATGGCCCTCATTTTGTCAATGAAGTCTTTGAACAGATCAGCTTGTTGCTCAATATAAAGCACACGTTTTCATTGGCTTATCTCCCGCAAGCGAACAGTTTCTGTGAGAGACTCAACGGCTTGCTGAAAAGAAAGAATAGCCAAATTGAAGCTTACCATGAAGAAAGGATGGTGGCATTGCCTACTAGGGGCATTGTATGCATTGAGAAATCAACCAGGTTCCGGCCACCATCTTACACCCCACACCCCTCACACCTCTGTACAGGACTAGAAGTGATGCCCAGGAGACAGCTGAATTGTTAGGAAAGGAGTTGCGTGAATATTTAATATGTATGACTACAAGTATCTCTGTCATTTCAGATCAGCTCAAACGGAAGCGGTGTGGGGCTCAGAACCGAGATGGAGACAATCCAACAACCGGATGTGAAGAACTACGTCTTCCTAATCTTTTCTTCGGTGATCAGGTCTTGATCCAGAACTTTACTCGTCAGTGGCACAAGCCATGCTTTAGCGGCCAATTCATTGTGGAGGATGTAATGCCGTCAGCAGTGAAAGTGCAAGGCAGATGTGCATGGATATTTCTTGGAGATGTAAAGATCTATGCTGGAGAACCCCCTTCATCCCCACCACCATGGGATGCGAGCATCGGGGAAGAATCTCAGCACGTGCAGACAAGATCCACGATGAGGAAGAAGGACACAGAAACTGTCAAATAAGCACATTCAGAATACTTTGGACTGTGGCTTGTTTTTCAGGACACTGTTTTAAGCTGCTAAAAAGGAGTGAAAGAAGGCTTTTTGTTCTTGAGCCACACGAGTTTGCTAAACATTGGACTGAGACATGCTTAAGTCTTGATAGGGAAGGAAAAAATGCCAGATTTGGATTTCCTTTTCAACGACTGGAAGAGGGAACAGTTCCCCTATTCCTTTCTCACTGAGTTTCTCTTTGGAGACGCCAATGGTGGTGCCCAGTGACAACATACATTGGATCATCCTTGCTTATTTCTCTACATTATTCATTCTTGCTCTTTGTTGGAGGGGAGAACTACTGACGTTCATAATTTCCTGCAAGTTCCTAAGAATGGCCCAATCTTGAGGAGATTGCTCGCAGCCGTAATAGAGCAGGTTCTCCAGCTTCCTGAGTACAGTGGGGAAAACACAAATGCCCCTATTGAATGAAAATGCTCATAGACTAGTAGGGTTGGTTTTCCACTACCTGATGGAGGAATGCCCACATCTTGCTGGAAGACAAACTGATTTCCACACGTTTTTGAGAGATCAGACGAATACAGTGGCACTTAATGAATTGCTACGCAACATAATTGAAAACGTTAACCTATATTCTGAGCGAACACTAAGGACATCCTAAATAAGACTTTTTGAGGGAAGAGATCCAAGGTCTACTGCCTGAGGTCTTTTATCTCTTGCTGGAGGAGCAGCAATATTTCATCTGGATAAAGGATGATTCCTTTGTTTACATTGGGAACTTTGTTAGATGTCTTGCAATCAGTCAGCTGATCAAGGCACTTGTGGAGCAGATTCAGCAGCTTCCAGAATATTACATGATGATGCCCGAATAAAAGTTGATTTTTCCTTCCATAAACAGATTGAGAATGGGCAGCATCAATAGTAATAATGTTATGGCCAACAATGAGAGACCTCCACGATGTGCAAGAAGATACTGTTGTAAGATGTGGGCCTACCTATACGTCATTTGTACATGCATTGCGTTTATAGTGATACTTCTCTCACCTACAGTGTGCCCTGCTTACTACTTGGATCCAAATAAAGGAAAGGTTCCTGTGTATCTTACTATGCAGAAGGAGAGTACGGATGTGGCAACTACAAGGCAGCCGAAACCTTATGTAATTGTCCCTACTCTAGAGGTACATTAAAAAGCATCTTGTTCTGTGATAGTTACAATTAGGCTTCCTTTTGGGGGAGGACACATATGTAGATTATATGAGGTACCTTTTTTCCTCCATATTATGTTAATAGGATGAGGCTTCTGGAACGCTCACCTACACAAATGGTACATGTAAAAACACCAAGTACACTGACAAATGTTTCTGTGATCGGTCCACTAGGAGGGAATTATGCTGACATACTTCATGAGATGATAATAGAAACTCATAAGAAAAGAATGAGACCTAGGAGAAGTGCTAGGGAGGATGAACATGAGTTAAATGACTACCTGTATAGTACAGCACACTTGGGGAATAACATATAGTATCAGCATATGAAAGACGTAGGAAGGAGGACCTCGAAGGAGGAATGCTTTGTATGTGCACTCCTGCCTTATAGCATGGGGAAATCTAAGATCTTCAAAGATATTGAAATAGATGTCCAGACAGCACATTGTCTATCACACATAGCACTCTGCTGTACAAGGAGTCAGTCCATGGGCCGAAAAGCCTATCTTAAATGGGCAACTGAATGGACAGATCCAGAAGAAGATGATTATGTTCAAGATACAAAGACAAGATAAGAGCTCACACCAATAATCACATGATCAGATACGAAAAGCCTGGAGTAAAAGGAGCTGGAATCAGATGGGAAGTAATCAGAAGACTGGAGTACAGGAAAACCTGCAGTAGAAATTCAAAGATGGAAGAACAGAGGACAGATGCAGATCTGAGGATCAGTGCTTTCACCAGATGGCTGGGAAGAAGGAGTGGTCATCTGCAGAGCCTGGGTGGTCATTGGTTTCTCTCAGCCAACCATTGACATAGTGCAGAATGGATGTAAACCTCTATGGCCGAGACTTGCCAAATTGCTGACATGGGTTGAAGATAAAGGAGGGCCCTTGCAGATAGTGCCTTTGGAAAGTGCAAAACTGTACTTCAGAAATAATGGCACAAGAAAAGTTGGAGAGAACAAGAACTGTGGTTGAATCTCTGATGTACCAGGAATGAGCAATTGGAACAGCAGTGATAATGGATCACCACTGGGCCTGTGGATCCATATCTTATGTGAAACTGCACAAGGACTGGGGAGGATGATGTTCAATAGTATATGTTCATGTTTCAGTATTGGTGATTCCTTAAAGTGACTTGAACATTGAAAACTTTCCAAAAGCAGATGCTCATCTGAGGAAGAAGAGATCTGTGGAGTTGATAAGTAGAATGAAGAGAGATAACTATTTCTCAGCAAAGTCAATAAATGCTTTTGATGCCATTACAAATGAACACATGCTGTTCAGCCAGACTTCATCGATATTCATGTTGATCTTTAAGCCGAGTATCCAGGTTGGAGCAAATACTAAATGGTTGCAAATTACCAGATGGGAACTGTTGCAGACAATTCACACTATCATAAAGGGATTCAATGCTATCAGGGAAGAGCTGAGAGTCGTATGACTGATGACTCTTCAGAATAGATACGTCTCAGATATGGTCACAGCTATGGATGGAGGTGTTTGTGCAAACATTGGAGAAACATGTTGCACATTTACACCTTCTAGTGATGACAAGAACGGCACCTTGATAGAGGACAGAGAGATGCTTACGAAGCTGCATGTCCAAATGGTGGATGAAGTGGAAGACATTACTGATGATAGCTGGTTTGGAGTGCTCTTTTATTGGGTTCCACAATGGATGGCCGATATTTTCAAGTTTCTTGGAGCCCTGATAGTAATGGTATTGCTTGGATTCTGTGTGATTAGGATAATAATCTCAGAATGCAAGAAGACAGCAAGGAACGCCATAGGGATGAAGAACATGATTGATGTTGAATCACGATGGATGACCAAAGAGTTAACAGATGAAGAAATCAGGGATTTCATGAAGGGCAGTATCCATGCACATGAAGGAACAACATTCCTGTATCCAAAGAATCATAAGAAGTATCTGGGAAGATGAATCTATTGCAGGCAAAGTGGCCAGTGCATGCTTATGATTTGGAACACAGATGGGCATGTGTAATCCGCAGGATGCCTGAATGGAGTAATAAAGATGTGGGTCCCAAAGAAGCATTTCTTCATACGAGGATGTCTAGATGTGAAGAATGATGGGAGAGTGGTTGATGAATCCCCCAGAGGGGGGAGTGTAGAGAAGGAGCCAAATACCCCCACCTCAATCATCTTGCCCATATTACCTATATATTGGGAGCCAGAGTGTGAGACATGTTCAGTACCAGTGAAAATACTGATACCAAGGAGAATCCTGGAGGAAAGGTTCCCATTGAGAAAGCCATGCTTGCATACAAGACCGTATGATGGTCATTTGAATGAAATCCCAGAAGAAGCAGGACCAATAAATAAAAGAGCAGATTGGTGATGTCACCAAAGCCAGACTGATGTACATGGAAGAGATACAGAGACAAGAGAAGTGAATATAGCTTATAAGGCATCAAGACAGCATCAAGATAAGTGACATCTCAGGCTCGAGATGAAGAAACTTATGCTACAGAAACGACTAAGATATCAAGTCATTTTACATGTTTAAAGATGCAAAGAAACGCAAGCAGACAAATTATTTGTGAGGCTAGCTATGTGGTGAATAGATTGCGGCATGCACCAACATATCCATATTTAGGAATAAATAATGTATGTTTACACAACGTGTTATAGCAGAGCTGGACCAAAGAAGGTAGGCCTTTTTCCAGTGTGTTGCAGTTAAAAAACAACAAAATTGCAAAAGTGAATCTCAGAAAGGCGAGGCTGGATGAGCCCCAAGAAGCCAAGGTCTTATCAGACTGGGATGAGCAGACATTAGTTACAATCGCGTGAAACCATGAAACTGCTGTTCAGAAGGAATGGACGAAAACAAGACAGATGTCAGAGGTTTATTAAAAAATATTATTATTTTAAATGCACAAGAGCTCAAATTTGTGGTCTTCAGTCATGTGGATAGATGAAGGTGGACAAACATGATGAACTACACCTACGCATCACGTTGCCCCTTGTTCCACCTGACTCACTAGACACCACCCGCCCCTCTCCTCCCCGCCACCCAATACTGCTGTACCCCTCCTCTGTGCCCCTCTGTATCCTACTCTCACTATATATCTCTTCTGTTGTCACTGAAAAGTGCTCTGTATTGCATCTGTAATGCTATACACCTCTGTAGAGCGCTCTGTTACGTTTCTGTATTGGTGTATACCTCTGTAAACCACTCCATTGTTTCTCGAAGCTAGGATCAAGATCCATAAATACCATGATAATCAAAATAATAATTGAAAAGTGGCTGGTGAATGATTGTACCAATGAAATGGAGAAGAGATCCTCTCGATAAAAGCTCAATAATACTCCCCAGCAATTTCTTTGTGCACACTTTCCTCTCACCTGCAGAAAATCAGTCTACTCTTCCACTTTTCAAAGGTTTGCAGCTATGCGTAGGACAGGACTGAAGCTGAAGCATGGGTGTCTACATATCCCCTACTTGGATGATGTTTATCATGTTCTGTCCTTATGCCCCTATATGCTTCAGGAGAAGAGGCCGCAGGGGGTTGGAATATAAATCATTTTCCAAATTTTGCCATTTTGTGTCATTTTTGCCAGACTCTACCCTGGAACACATTTTATAAAAATGCAGAAGCAAAGCAGTCCTTCAATATCCAACCCCTGAACCCTCCTGAGCACTTTTATACCTGCTTGCACTCCCTAAAAAGGTCGTGTGAACTATGCCCTTGTTCTGAAACACCCACTGGCATCCACCATGCCCCCCACACCAATGAACTCAAATACAAATCTGAAAGTTGGAGGGACAACGAGAGAAAGAATTCCACAAGCCCAGATTCCACAAACTTTAGGAGCAACAGTCTTAGCAGTCTAAAGCAAATCAGTCTGCTGTAAAAAAAACCTATTGCAAGGCCCCTGACACTCCCATCGGGTAAGGAAAGAGATCCCATATCAGTGGCCGGTGTTCACATGAGTGCTCCCATGGACAGTGAAACTCTGGTGAGAGGACCGGATTTTGAGCTTTTCTTGACTGGTTTACCCAACATTGTCCTGGGTAAGTCCACATCCACAGCTTTATAGGGGCTATGCATCTGTGGTGTGGGCCATGAGTGACCATTGGTTTCTCCGGTAAAAGTTCTCCCAATTAACCTCTGATCCCTTTGCAAAGTAACCTCATAAAGCTTGCTCTTGGCTCCAGTGTTTGGTGGAACACCTTTAGGGATTCAGCTTGATATGTTCCAACAGATAATGTAGGGTTAACCTGTGTTAGAAATCCAGTAAGAGTCCCCAGATGCATCTCATTCCTTTATGTGACACGAAAGACATAGATCAATGTATGGTCATGGATGGATTTTGTCTCAGTGAAGTGAGGACAGGTGTTATGAAACCAGATCTGGAAGGTACATGAAAGATGTCTTAGACTCATCAGTAGAATCCACATCTTCAGGGAGATCCTGGGAAGTCGCCCGAAAAATGGCATCTTTTCAAACATTTTGCAGACACCCCGAACCAGTAAGGGGTGTCCGGGAAATGTTTGAAAGGATGCACCCTCCCTTTTGCATGTTTGAGTCTGCACTCAGCTACCAATGTCCCTATTTAACCTGGGAATGTGCACCCTTATCAACACTGAGATGAGGCACAAAGAACTGGAAGATGGCGTCAACTAGAAGAGGATTGCAAGGAAGCTCTGCTGCTGCTTCATTTTATTCAGACCAGTCTGGCGGTGAAGCTATGCCAGTATCCGAGGACAACGTTCTACTCAAGAGAAGAGAGGAAACAGATGGACCACTGTTGCATTCCCCCAACTCGCCAGTCAAAAGCTGGCTAAGCCTAAAAAGACCTCCTTTTACCAGAACAAGACCCTCTGCTCATTCCAGCACAGATCAAATACAAAGGAATGCGATATCTGAACTTCCTGCGCACCGGTTATGGATATAACCCAATGCCTAGTGTTAAAAAGCTGAACAACAACAAACCAACAACCAACAACCAAGAACTGTAAAAGTGTCATCAATACTTCAAGGCATTCTTTCCTGAATTGTGACCGTGGGGCTGTGACTGTATCCACTTGGTAATGGAACCACACCGGATGTAAACTGCACTATTGCTTCTTACCCTAACTTAAACAGTGTATCTTGGGTCTGGTGCAGAACCTTCTCATATGGGCCCTTTGTCATCCTGCTTTCCTGCAGCATGGTATTGGTGGAAAATATCTGATACAAATGCTAAATGAACATTTACTGCGCATTTGGCTGCAACCACACAATACCCAACAAGAGGAGCGGGGGTTGCAGGGGTGTCCCCCGTTTCCCTTGACAGTATAATGGGTTCAGGGGTTCTGGAGGTGTGCCCGTTTGCATTAAATGGATAGCGGGAGACAATACGTTTAACAAAAAAAAAAAGAAAAAAAGGACCCTGCGGCACCTGTTCTGACCCACGTTAGTGGAAGGGGACGTTACAGGGACAAAGGAAAGTCGGCAGCACACAACTAAGTGTGCAGCTGAAAGGTAAGTAGGGGTATAAAGGTGTAGCAGGTATCAGGACGCAGGAAAATTGATCTAAGTTATCACTGCACGTTTTTCGTAATCAATATTTTCGTCAATGGAATGTTAGGACGCCAAGTGATCACAGAGATCCCGCAATTCCACCTGAATGGTCAATAATAATTATCTGCAGTCATTCCACAATTGCTGACTTACAACGTTTTAGAAACCAACTATTTCCTACCATAGAAGCTTTCCTTTCCTAATGAAAACAACACATTGCACAATTGATTCTTATTCTTAAAATGGGGTCCTCCTTAAAATTAGGGGTCGAAGAGCATCATTCCTGTGCCTTGCTCAGCCAATAATAACCAGTCGTTCACTCCCCTTCCTTCCAATGACAGACTGACACACAGTTCGCTAGATACTGATCCGAAGGCTCCCCAGGATACTGGCTACAGATTTGGCATCGGACTTTGGACTGTCAGGGTCACAACAACAAACTCTTTTTCACAGGGTTACCTGTACCACATAAGTTAAGTTCAGAGGGAATAAAGTATACTTCTTTTTTAAAGATGTCGACATCACCATTCTTTTATTGAATGTTAACTGTGACTTATACTGCTTCTTAAACACTGCATTCCTATATTCAAACTGTCATTGATTGCTCAACCATGTCTACCACGAAGTAGGCCACAGAAAGCTTGAAGAAAAGCCTGTTGACTGTCTGCGAGGCCGACGTTCTCAGTCCCTGGGCAAAGGAGGAGAGCAATTGTCCTAATATTCACAAGGATGACTGTCCGAGGACATTCCCGAAGTGCACCTCTGGGCACCATTCCACAGCCTCAGCCTGTAATGAATGGTAAGCAAGTTAATCCCAGGACCCACCTGAATTCTGGCCACTAAATCCAGTTATCAACATCTTTCCTTTATGGAAGGAACAGACAGTCACTAAAGGCATTGGCAGACACAGCCTCAGGCCAAGAGAGAGCTTCAGGGGGGAAGGGAGCGCCCAAGTGGTGAATGAGTGATTGCAAAAGTCAGCCAATGCTGGAGTGGGGGTGTTAATGTTCTCCTGGATGGTTTTGGATGAACAGGGACAAACCTGTTTTGGCGAGACTTTCATAGATCAGACTTGTCTAGAAACCTTGTATGGGATGAACAGAGGAAAGGCAGAGAAGGGAGGAGGAGAGGTGGCCGCAGGGAGGCCAGAGGTAGAGGGAGAAGGAGGAGAGGACAAGAGGTTGAAAAGGATGTCCTGGGTTTTAGAGATGAAATGTGAAGCCAAGGTCTGGGAGGGGACAGGAGAGGTAGAGACTGCAGCAGGATTGGCCAGCTCCTTGCAGATTTTAAAGTGTTGGGCCGAGTTGTTAGATGCTGCAGATAAGGGGGCTTGGATCTGAGCTCTCTTCTTAGTGAGGACAGAGTGTCGGTATTGCCTTTGGAGAAGGCAGCAGGCCAGGTTGTCAGAGGATGTACAAGATGCCAGCCATTTCCTCTCAGCCACCCTACACTTGCGTGTAAGGGTGACGAGGTCTGAGTCATACCAAGAGTTGCACTTGGTTTTGGGCTTCAAGCGGATCCTAATGACAGGGGCAAGCACATCAAGAGTGTCAGAATTGGAAGAGTAGAGGCTGCAAAGGGCTGTGTCAGGATGTGCGTCAGTCAGAGGTGCAGGAGGGGGAGAGAAAGTGGCGGTGAAATCCTCAACTGACACACGCTTCATGGGTCAGATGACCAAGAAGATGGGTGGCAGTGTGGGGGTAGGCTCAGTCTGGGGGGTAGAGAGAGAGAGAGATGAGAGTAGAGGAGAAAGTGGTCACTCCAGCAGAGAGGAGTGGGGATAGGGTTAGAGAGGGGAAGGTCAGAGGAGATCAGAACATCCAGAGTGTGCCCTGCAAAGTGAGTCAGCCCTAGGGAAAAATAGAGAGAAAGAGAGTTGCAGAGGTCGCAAAATAGTCAAGAGGAGGGACAGGAAGCATCCAGGTCAATGTTGAGGTCTCCAAAGAGGAGGAGTTGAGTGGTCAAGGCCTGTAGGGAGGACGAGAGTTTTGCCCACTCGGAGAGGAAGGAAGTTACTGGACCAGGTGGCCGGTAGATAGTAGCCACTTTAAGAGAGTGACCAGGAGAGAGAAAGCCTGCAGCCCAGACATTCAAACAAGGAGTAGTCCTGCATAGGAATAATAGAGGCAGGAATCCACTCCGGGAAGATCAAGGCTACACCCTCACCGGAACTGTTGGATTTGAGCGTGGAGAGGATCTTGTAGCCATCAGGGAGGAGAGTGTCAAAACTTGTGACTGAGCTGGCTAGGAATCATGTCCCGGTGAGACCGAGAACATCAAGGTCAAGCTCTTCCCAGGAGGTGGCAGATGTCAGAGGAGTCTTTGACAGCTGAGCGAGAGTTGAGAGTGGCAATGTGGAGACATTTGCCGCCCATGAAAGACATCCGGGGGGGGTACAGGTCAGAGGTACTCCCTGCGTAAGTATAGAAGAAGCCTGAGGGGGGCAGAAGAGGAAAGTGGATAGGACAAGGTAGCAAAGGAGGAAGAAGAGGGTGCCAGAGAAGTGGCAGAGGAAGGAGGCAAGGAAGCCAGAGACGGAACCAAAAGGAGAGGAAAGGAAGTTGATAAGGTGCAGAAAGTGTCTATCAGAGATGAGGAGGCTGGCCTGAGTGCCTTGGACCAAGACAGTGCCATTTAGGTAAACATTAATGATGATCTTAGAAGAATGGAAGGAGGACAGGAGGGCCTCCCACCGCGTCAACCATTAATGGGAGAGGCAGAAAAAGGAGGCAGAGACCATATGTGGAGGCCATATGTCTGGTGAAGGAATGACAAAGAGGATGTCAGTGAGGGTCTGTCTGGTGGAAGCACTGGTATAGGTATCAGCGATCGAGAGGCCTGAGTTGTAGACCTAGCTATTCTTTTTGAACTTCTTCCTACCAGACTTAGTGAGAAGGACAGGATAGTCAATAGAGAAGCAGTTAGAGAAGATAGGAGAAAAAGAGAGAACCATAGAGGATGCAGAGGTGTAGGAATAGGGGAGAGGTGGAGGGGGAGGTGCCAAGTTAGGAGGGAGACACTAGGCTAGGGCACAAAAGGAGGGGTGCAAGCAGTCGCGACTGAACGAGACAAGAACACATAAGTAAGGCTCAAGGGACAAGAGGGGAGGTCAAGTAGAAGTGAAAACAAACCAGTAACAGAGTATGAGTGAGGAAACCCGAAAGAAAAAGGACACAGCATGGAACAATCAGGCAGAGCAGGGGCTAGCACAGAACGATCAATCACGGGAACCTAAGGAGAGCGTGAACAAAAAACATAGGAAAAACAAATGGGGGTAGGCCGTTCAAATACAGGAGACGAAGAAAGCAAATAAAGGAACAGTTAAATATTCAAAGAAAGGGGCCCAAACGCGGAAACACAGAGCAACAAGGCATAGCAACAGGGTCTGAGAGAGGAAGGAAGAGCCAAGGGACCTGCAGATTAGCAAGGACACACAGGGGGCATGAGGGTGCTAGCAAGACAAAGATGGAAAGGCATGAAGCACACGCGATCAAGGATTTCGATGGAACCGAACGGGCACAGGCTGAGAAGTTGCAAGCATAGCCGAGGGTGGAAGGGGCTTGGAGCACAAGCGATCAAGGTTTGCGAGGGACCACGCTGGCTGAGGAGTCGCAGCCGCAAGAGTAACAAGGAAGGAAGGAGCACGGAAACACACGCGATCAAGGATTGCGAGGGACCACAAGGGTAGGGGACACACATAATGAACAGGCAAGGATGGAAACAGCAGCTCACAGGGCTAGGGGGATGCAGTCTGGGGGGAGGCACAGTCAGACGGGCTAAGAAGCGCAGAGAAAACTAACTTCCCACAACTTCTTACTTGCTGGCAGCAGACAGGACGGTGAGTGGTCCGCACACACTGTCTGCACCGCAGACCCCTTCATCGCCAAAAACCTGTGTCGTTCAACACCGCTTTGCCGCAGAGGGTCTGAACCTCAGATTTTATAGTCTCGGAAGTGTGGACGTAGCAAACATCCTACGTGTTGTCAGGCAACGTCTCTTGTGAACCTGCATCGTTCAACACCGCGGCCTTGTCCTGCAAGGGCTTTAGATCCAATGAAATGGTTCATCAGCTTTAGATGGCAAGAGAGCCTAAGAGGTAAGGGAATTTAGAATGTCCCGACATTTGTATCATGGGACCAAAGAATCCTTGATGGTGTCAGGGTTTATGAAGCCCCCATTGACGACCTTCCTTAAAATATACCCATAATTGAAGATTTTATGGCCAATGTGGTGGTGGTGCTTTTAAGAGTCTCACTCCAGGTTGACATCCTATAGGGTTCCTTGGTTGTGGTTATTATAACACTGGCACTATCCCTGAACATCTCTGTGTGATTGGCAAAACACCATGGGAACACCAGGCGGCTCCGTAGATTTCCTTCCACCCACACCCAAACGTCTGACAAATGTCTTCATCTCAATAATGCATTGCAATGGTGTTAGCGCTGCTTTTTTCTCAGCTGTAGCAAAAGCGAACCCATCTTCTTTCTAACGAGGCAAGCAGAGCCTTAAGCGAATGTGACATTTTATAAATGATCCATAGATTTGCCCTGTTAGGTCTTCCGCCACTGCGGGCGAAGCTCTCGTTAGGAAAGCTTATTTTCTGTAAGTGCTTCCACATATAGCCGTGCTGGTCATGATTAGGCGTCACAGAGGCTCCTGATGGCAGCGCGTGGATCCGATCAGCAGAGCCGTGAGCTCCAGCGCTCCGTAGATGTCACTACACGTGTTTATCTGGACAGTAGAACCTTCCATTAAGCACATACCTCACCTGTCCTCAAAAAACTAGTTTACAACAGCTGTGTATGTACCCCCAATCTACCCAAGCAGATGATTTGTATAACTTCACCTCGGCGTGTGTATTTTGTGGATCGCCAGATGAATGTGTGTGTTATACATCCTCTGTCTTTGTGTGTATGTTTTCTGAGTGTCGGGCCCTGTCTCATAGTCCCCATATGTTTAGCATTTCTGAAGCCTCAGCACCTTTATGTATTTCCTTCACGAATAATGAATTTGTTTTCTCTATATTTTTGTTTTTAAATGTATGCACATCCTGAAGTATGTTGTTATCTTGTTCTATTTTATATGGAGCATCCCTTTGTACTTGATCTTCTAGGGCAGGGGGCTGCAAACGTCTGCTCTCCAGATGTTCTGGACCATGACTACCATGATCCCTCTCCATTGACTATGCCGCCTGGGCTAATGGTGCTTGTAGTCCATAACATCTGGAGAGCCAAAGGTTGCAGACTCCTGCTCTATGGACATGCCAGTGGGTGCTTCATGAACCAAATACACTCCCTGTTTTTAAAATGCCACACAAAATACATGTAGATATTGTGACTCTAATGCAAGTTATTGACATATATTCGGTGGTTATGAATAAAACCTGGTGGAGCTATGGTCTTACAAGGACCTCCCAGGAAGCCACTGTGAACTCTTTCTGTGTTCCCTCAACACACGCTACTCTTTTATTTATTTATTTATTTATTTATTTATTTATTTATTTATTATACTTCTTATTCTCACTCCCTCCAACTCACACTTTTTGGTGTGTACTGGCATCTACAAGTGGGGCCTCAACATATTTGATAGAATTCTGTGTAAGCAAAGCTTTGCACAGCTAGTCCTGCACGTGAATGACCACACATGCATGCAGCCATGCTGCACGTTTCTGATTTCTGCCTGACGTCATTGGAGGGGAACTGTGTTGCTGCGCTGACTCCTACTGAAGTGCCTGGGGCTTAGAGGCTCATCTTGAAAGAGCCATCCCTTGATTCTGTTCCTTTCTCTCTTCCCATGGCTTCATCTGTTGCCCCGACAGACAGGGTTTCAGCTAGGTGTTCTGCACCATTGCCTGGACCAACTGGTTTATCTCTACGTTGCCTGCTGAGTCGTCACCTTCCAAGGGTCGAGTTTTCAGAGAGGTTTAGCATGTCTCCTCCAGTAGTCGCAGCCTAAGGAAACTGAACCCAGGGGAAGCAGGCTTTGGTTTTCATTGCTTTAGGTGGAATATAAGGAGGAACGAAGACCAAGGACTCTTGTGGGTGCTGTGGTGTTCCGCTCTTAGCAGCCCCGGTTGGACAATTGGAGAATCTTAATGTTCGAATATCACCTATGTTGGAGGCAGAGAGGACCTCAGGCTCCATATGGGTGGATGTAGTTTCTCCAAGTGCAATAAATCCTATTTCCTGCAGCCTCTAAAGACTTGTTCACCTCAAGATAATATCATTGCAACATAAAGAAAGAGCACAAGCTACAAAGGCTGAATTACAAAACCTCCTCCAACGCAAATGACTTACATGAAAAATACTACTGCATGATTAACAGAGATCAATATTCAAGTTTATTATGCAAACGTTCCGATCCCTTTTTTATTCATTTGGGTGCACAATTGGAGACTTTTGGGGCTGATTTCCCATGTAGATTTTCAAATGTAATGCGATTTTCTAACCTGGAAAAGCCATACATCCATAGATCGATTTCATACAGGCATAGGGAAAGGTGCCATGCGCAAGAGGGTCCTTTCTGACCTGTCTCTCCTGTTTTAAATTGTTTTATAAACCAGGACAACAGCAGTCTCAAATGTTTCTTTGTTTTGTCCTTTCATGATGATGGGGCATCACAGTGAAACATGCTCCCACCACTGCTGAGGTTTCTGAGAACTGATAGCACATTCATGTCAGATAGTCGCACCCATGAATAATGTATGCAAGGGGCTTGCATGGACTTCATTTGTGATGACACTCTGCCCTTGAAAAATGATCCTGTCTTCTGTGTGCATGTGGTGCCCTGCACATTTCTTTGAATAAGACATGTAAACAAGTGCACTCTTTGCTCTTTCATGAGCTCAGTGATTATTTCTGATTTACAATCTATGTGTTCAGGATGTGATCAAGTAGTAGTGGATGCTGCGTCATATGGCCTGGATTGCGACAGCTATTTTATTCATACAAGATAACAGTAAATAGAACACACATATCTGCATTTCTCATACAGGGTAAACAGTGTGAGAGATCTACAGACTCTGTGTAATGTCTTATTATTAACAAATGTCACCATTTGATCGTTTTGCTTGTGATTGCTCGAGTACATGTTCAAAACAGCTGACAGTGATTGCCATTCTGACATTCAGACATTTGACTGATAAATCATTTACAGTGTTGTCTGCATGTAATAGCTTTAGACTCTTGGACCGGTACAGTGTTATAACGTAATTACTTTGCAATGCTTTTCACATAATCTGTTAAAACACTGGTATATATGGGGTGTTGCGGAAAGTGTTCCAAGCAGCTCCAGCTACAGAGCTGCCCAATGCATTCCATCCAGTACCTGTAGATCAGTGTTCACCAGCAGGCTAACAGCGCGACTGTGGGGTAGTCTTGTGAGGCATATATTGCTGGCATAAACACAGTGACATGTTTTCCTGGTGTGTATATTGTTAGACATGAATCTTTTAATCTGTAGACTATCCATTATATATCAAAGTGTATGTTTTGCTGCACAATCATCTCTAGAACACTATCGAAAACTCTCCCACTAGAAGCAAATGTGTATCTGCTAGGTTTCCTTTAAACATTATATCAGCTTGTAAGTTCCTACTCCTCAATATGTTGAAACAGTGGGATGATGCACGGTCGGGTGTGAGGGTGAAGGCCAGTAGCGTGTAGCCCTGGGCATATCCACTTCTTGTGAATTCAACAGCTATATCATGCATGTGCTTCCCCATAACAGACACCCGCCCCAGGTACTCCCTAATTGTGTTTGGAAGTCCAACGCTGCATAGTTCATATTACAGTGTTTGAAGTCGAAGGGGTTGCAAGCATTTGTGCATGTGAGCAATGCTATTTCAACAATCCCCATGATGATTATTCTTGGTAGTTGCCCCAGGAAAAGATTGTCTTGACTGGTACCCCAGCTACCAGTAGGAATGCTGAAGACTTTAAGGCTTACCCTCTCAACCACATAGTTCACATATAGATATTTGCAAAGCCTCTGCATGTGCTAGTCCAATGGTTGGGGAGACGATCACAAGTTTAATGAACAAACTAGCAGATATGATGACTACTTTGTATAGTTTGGCATTCCTGTTGATGAGAGAGAAAGTTTCTGTGTTCCTGGATAGTTTCACTTTAAGGTCAACACCATTGATCAACAGTTTATCCAGGAAGAAAAGGTCTGAATATTGATGTCCTATTAAATGTAATGTTGTACTCAGTGTGTGTGGTGTGTGTGTGATGTACTGGGCTCAATTGACAAGCCCTGTGTTGTCACCATCCAGAGCAGTGGCGTTGAACTGTCCTGCAATGTCTCTGTGAAAGAAACCAGAAAAGAAGTTGTTTTTCAACGTGGTCATAATTTAATATGCTCTGCTATATAGGACCTGTAGGCATACATATTATCACGCTATGTTACCATTCAATCGCCCAGTGGTACTTCCACCTATTTGAACATTGTGGCTATGGGGTATGCCATCATACCCACTTGTGTGTCAGCCGCGAGGTTGGTGTTGTCAGCATTTGTTATTTTACAAGTTAGATGCAGCAATGTGATGTTCAAATCCAGATACATGTCGGTCGACCCAGATACAAAGAGTTCTATGGGGCCTAGCGGTAACAGCATTGCCGGGGGTGACGCATCCATGAAATAACTGTTCGCGATGCTGGTTTGTTTGAGTCAGAGGTATGCTGAAGAGATCAAGCTCTGATTTCACACACTCCCCATAGGAACCAAGTAAGAAGGCATTTGTTCTTTAGAAGATATCACTACCCCTGTGTGTTTTAGAGTTAATGTGCTTCTTCTTAGTTTGATATCTGTGTCATTCCCTTGAACTTCTTTTCTTGATGGGTTTCAGAGGGCTGCATAGATGTGATGTGGACCTTAACACTCCCACAAGTTCTATAAATGAAGCCTGATCCGTTCTGCCCCTACTTTTTCTGTCTGGTGAGACAATTGGCAACTGCTGTTGTCACACACCCCATGACATCTTATGCAATAGTGCTGGTAGCTGTTTTCACGTGTAGTTTAGCTAATTTGAAGCCATGGCATAGAAAAGGGCAGTGCACGTCTTAACAGACTGCATACACACTGGGCTCGCATTAAGGTATGGATGATCACCGTAGCCAATATAGGTCCTGTCATATCCCAAATAGGCCCGGGGGTCCTGTAGTTCTTCACCACAGCCATTGTAACACTGTTTTATCAGTCTTTGAGAAGCGATGGTCAGAAGTGCAATCATAGGCAGATTTCTCTGTATTTAAATGATACAAACTGCCCTTGATCATCGCTTATCTGAATGTTGAGACTTTTTAAATAGTTTTTACACACAGGGACATAATCGGGTTTGCTATATTACATGCTCACAATATCATTGTTGTTACCTCTGATCTCCACGGTTGTAAGTAATGGTCAATAGTTATGCCCCCATCCTTTGATACTCCACTATATTGCAGTAGATCAGTAAAATGTAACCCCCCCCTATTCATTTCAGCTCGGGTATTGTCCAGAGGCTCTCTACTTCCAACGTATTGCATGGTAGGCAGTATGTTACACAATCTACCCATTGTTGAAAACCGGCCTGACAAACGCATCCGGCCCATGGAGTAAAACGTTCAATTGGTGCAGGTCTAGATGTAACACTTTGTCACATGGTACGGTTGATATGTTTTTGTTGACTCTGATAAGGTCCTGTATATTTGGGTAGTACCCCTCACCGAATAATCTCGATGAAAGCCTTGGATGGTTTGTTCTTTTTATGATAAAGTGGCCCCCACTGCCTAAAATATCCCATAAATGGACGCATGGAGCTTCTGTGAGTACCACAGTCCACTGTTCTCCTAAATGTACGGCTTTGTCCGGCTTCACGTTGAAGTTGGATACTTTATTCTCTTGGAACGTAACTGCAGAGGCATTTCTGGGGAGCATAATCTAATAAGGTGTAGGCGCCATGACTTTCCCAGTAAACGCTGGTGGACTCTAAAGAGCTGCTGCCCACCCAACTGAATTTCACATTCCATTTCACTGGATATTGTTTCCTAGCACATGTCCTTTACTAGTTGATGTTTTCTATTCAATAAACTCTGTATTCTTCTGTTGGCCACGAGTGTTACAACTGGGTCGATGTACAGCAGCACACACCACAGCAACATTTCCGGTCTGCAAGGCATTGAAGTGTCTAGGAGCAAAGGGACAGCCCCTGCAGCACTGTTACAGCAACACACTGTGTGAACAAAGCTTCAGATTAGAGCTGGTTAGTCCAGAAATCTAAAAAGCATTGAAACCCTTTCCATTGTTGAAACAGAAGACTAAGCACAATGTATAAGGGTGGTTGAGTTAAAAGGAGAATGCCTGCCAGTCGAGGTATGTGTGCTTGAAAGTGAAACTGACATTGTCGAAAGCACAGCAGAATGCACACAATGTGACTGGGGTGAGTGAGGGAGAAGAAGGGGCTCCATGTATCTAAATGTGAAAATGTTCTGTGTGTTCAAAGGGAGTAGGAAAGGCACTCCCTTGTTCAGATGCATAGAATGATCACGGATGGAAACAAAAGTAGCCAGTAGATGTTTGCTAATGAAATGAAGTGATTTAAAGGCACAGTTACGTTGTGCAAGAAGAAAGAAAGGCATTGTGGAACTTGCAGTACAAATGAAACACACGAGAAGAGGATAAGACCAGTGAAGGGGGTGTCCCCCTGGCATATGGGGTTTACCATCCTGAACAAAGGGATGAGGCCAGGGAAGGGGAGTGTCTCCCTAGCAAATAAAAAACTATGTGCCCCCCTGCTGCGCAAAGTGAATTATGGCTAAACTGGCCTATTGCCTCCTCCAGCTATCTCCTTGGACCGTAACTGTGCCAATCCTATTCTGTCTTTCTCACTTGACCACCTCTTTTCTTCACTGCACTCTGTGTTCTACAATTCGCAAATTCATTCTAGTTGTAATTCTCTTTTTCTTCTCGCATCCCTACTTGCACTCCATTGTTTTTGTGCTTATCATCTTCCATCCATTGAATCTAGGTGGGTCTGCTTTATCTCTTGCCTCCATTTTGTGCACTGCATCGTGAAACATTTTACAAATCGAATCTAGGTGGGTGTGTTTTACATGCATCCATTTTGTGCACTGCATCGTGAATCATTTTACAAATCGAATCTAGGTGGGTGTGTTTTACATGCATCCATTTTGTGCACTGCATTGTGATCCTTTTAAAAATTGAATCTAGGTGGGTGTGCTTTACATCTTGCATCCATTTTGTGCACTGCATTGTGATTGTGCTTAACATAGTGCATCCATTTTGTGCATTGCATCGTGATCCTTTTTTAAAATCAAATCTAGGTGGGTGTGTGTGCTTTACATCTTGCATCCATTATATGCACTGCATTGTGATGGTGCTTGACATCTTGCATTCACTTTGTGCATTGTGATCCTTTTTAAAATGTAATCCTGCACCCCACCTATTGCTCTGCATTTGTATTTGTGCCCCGCCCTTAACTACTAGGCCGCCTGGGAGAAAGGGCCGGGACAGTGCAGTACAGGCCCCCAGACCTCTTTCTTTTTCCTTCTCTCATCTATCCTCTGCCACTGAGATGGAACCCATCATCTCTCCAATCTTGTCTAACTGCTATACTATCACCTATCCTCCCTCTCTCACGAAAGCTGGATATAAAAAGCACACAAATACACCCCGGGTGCAAATCCTGTCCTTCCCATCGCCGACACCTATATCAGTGCATCTTCCAGAGAGATCTTCACTGATATCCTCTTCTCTGTCCCCTCTCCAGATCTATGGACCATTTCATCTCTACTCTCCCCCCTTTCACATCCTCTCCCATTAATGGTGGCACCAAACAGTTGGCAGAGACATGTTTCGATGCCAGGGGGGTGAAGTGCTCCTCAGAGGGCACAGGATTGGTCGAGTAAGAGAGGGGTCAGGTCTCTACCATTGGGTAAAGTACAAGATGGCAAGCTGCACAAAGTGCCTCAAAAAGAAATAGAAATAACAGTAAAGCTACCCTAACAAAATGCATTACACACACTGCAGAAGTACAAGCTTCCCTCACTGTTGGATGCAGCACTGCCAGGGAAGGAACAATGCAAGCCTCCTTATTGACACTGAACAAGGTGAGAGAGGATAGTCAGGGTCAGTACTAGCTTTAACGCACAAGAAGTCATCAACAATGCTGGATGTGCAAACGTACACAGACTTAGTGGAGCGTGGGATCTAGAAGACATTTAAGATTGGGAAGGGGAGTCACAACATAGCGAACGGGCGTATAGTGCCAGGAAGGCGGTATGGACCTCTACTTATCATGAGATTGCACGGTGGGCATGACCATAAGCACCTCTTTGCAGGTCTGCTGCGGGGCAGTAAACCCACTTATCTATAGGACTCTTAATTCTGCAATAATAGACTTTCTCAGTAGGAGGGGCACCTCTTTTTCTTTTTTTGGATAGTTAAAGTACCTAATGCAGGACACCAGGTCGAATTCCCACAGGAATCCCCCATTCCACTTGCACATTAAAAGAACGCACATGCAGTCAGCTGAATCTTGAGTACTCTCACGAAAGCTGGATATAAAAAGCACACAAATACACCCTGGGTGCAAATCCTGTCCTTCCCATCGCCGACACCTATATCAGTGCATCTTCCAGAGAGATCTTCACTGATATCCTCTTCTCTGTCCCCTCTCCAGATCTATGGACCATTTCATCTCTACTCTCCCCCCTTTCACATCCTCTCCCATTAATGGTGGCACCAAACAGTTGGCAGAGACATGTTTTGATGCCAGGGGGGTGAAGTGCTCCTCAGAGGGCACATACTGGTCGGGTAAGAGAGGGGTCAGGTCTCTACCATTGGGTAAAGTACAAGATGGCAAGCTGCACAAAGTGCCTCAAAAAGAAATAGAAATAACAGTAAAGCTACCCTAACAAAATGCATTACACACACTGCAGAAGTACAAGCTTCCCTCACTGTTGGATGCAAACGGTCAGCAGTCACCCAGCTGTGTATCTTGCAGCCTTGCAGCCGACAGTCCAGCTGTTCAGGCAGTGTACCTTTCGTCTTCCCCTTCCTCAGCTCGTTGTCTCTCGCAGTAGGGCAGCACTGCACGTCGGTCGTGGAGCAAGCCAGGCTCCAAGGATTACAGAGGTATTGTGCGGCCGCGTGGCTCTAAGGCTCTAGTTTGGCTGATGCTGAACTGAATTGTGCGTGGACTGCGTGCGCACGTAATGCAACATGACCAGGACACGGCCGCGCTTGCTTCTGGGCAGATTTACAAATGGCAACTGTGCCCTGCATGCATCCCCTTCTCCATTCGCCAATTGCCACCTCCTTGTCAGGGAGCTGAAGGCACTGGCTGCAGGCACGCAGGCTCCAGAAAGTCTGGGTGGGCCAGACTTGTGCCAGGTGGTCCCAGGGAAATCCAAACACAACAGTCCCGTCACCTAAGTTACGGAGGCCGGTTTGATCATGGTATCATCAAACCAAGGTCAACCAGCAGCATCAGGGTCGCGTGGCTGGAAGCAGTATACGTTGGTCGGGGAGTGGGACTCAGTGTCTGCCATGAATTTTGAATCAATAAATTTATAATAAAATGTGTGCACTGTCCAGTTTTTTAAAATGATAAATGCATTGATTGTAAATTCATGGCGGACACTCTGAGTGTTGTGTGCTGCCGGGCACCCAAGGTGAAGCCAGAGGGGGCAATTGCCCCCCTTGCCGCCCCTGGCTCCACCTCTGGCACCAAGTGGGAAGTCCTCTTGGTGGGCTTCTTCTCCTCATGCTGCATCATTAATGTTGATAACACTGGTACTATCCTAGTTCGGGGTCTTCAGGACAACCTCATTCTCTTTGACCAGATCCTACCATCTCTCATTAACTTTCTTCCTTCTCCTGCTCTCGTCCTACCACTCCCTCTGTCTCCCCCTCTGACTGATGTACCAAGCCCCTGTAATCCACCTCAGAAAACCTTCAAAGTCCTAGACTGTCTCCGCCTGGCGACCTTAAAGCCGGCTCAGCCAACAAACACTCTACTGACATCTGCCTCCTTCTTGAAGACATTGACCTTTACATTCTCGCTCTTACTGAGACATGGTATACTGCTTGCTCAGTCACTGCTTTTGACTCCCTCCTACCTGATGACTTTGTAATGTCATGTTATGTTACAGGTGTTTATAGAGCACACATCCACCACAAGGGCACCTTGGCGCTAGGATGCAAAACCTGGGCAAATAGCTACAAGTCTAGAAAAGCAAGGTTTTTAGCGCACCCCGGAACTGCAGGTGATTTGCTAATTTCCGCATGCCTGTAAGAAGCTCATTCCAAAAGGTACCTGCCACGAACAAGAAAGCCTGGCCTCCCAAACGGGTTCTCCGGAATTTCAGGAAAGTGTTCAGGTTTGCCACTTCTGACCATAAGAACCTAGTGGGGATGTATGGCCTGAATTTGTCCTGGAAAAATTCAGTCCCCAGCCCATAATATGCCTGAAGTACAAGACACCAAGCTTCAATCTGAACTCTCTTTGCTACTGGGAGACAATGTAGTGCTCGAATCACTGGACTAATGTGGGCACTCTGGCTGCCATATTCTGAAATCGCTGAAGCCACTGAATCAGACCCTTAGGTTGCACCAGTTAGAGGGCATTACATTAGTCAATGTGGCTAGAGCTTAAAGAGGCCACCACCTGAGGGTGTAGATCCTCTGGAAGAAAATGCATGATCTTGTGAAGTAGCTTCAGTAGGTAGAAGCCCATCTTACAAACTGAGCTGACTTGTCCATCCATCGATAGTGTTGATAAAGCACAGCTACTACATTGTTTCCCCGACGTGACCAGAGAGGGAATATCACCTGGAGATAATGGCAAGAACGCCGGGATCCACAGAGAAGTCCCGAAAGAAAAACCCACCACCATCAGCTCTGTCTCATCCCCATTCAGTTTAAGCCAGTTGCTGTCCATCCCATTCTACACATGTGACAGGCACTCTCACCGTCTTGCTGACACCTCAGATTGGTCAAGATGTAGCCGTACCAAGATTTGGGTGTCATCTGCATGTACGTAGCGTCTGAAGCTACAGGAACGGATCAGAGCAACTAGCGACTGAACGTAAAGATTAAATAACACAGCGGACAGGGCGGAGTGTGCGACTGAGAGAGAAAAGGAGGAAGGGAAAGTGACTGACTACGTCCTACTAGAAAGAGGAGAACCAGGCCAGGATGGTTCCGGAGAGCTCTGCTGTGGCCAGGCAGGATAGCAAGATGGAGTGGTCGACCGTATCATAGACTTCTGACAGATCAAGAAGTATCAGTGCACACTCTCCACACTGATCTGCCAACATCGCCAGGTCATCTATAGACGACACCAGGACACTGTTGGTTTCCCGACCTGGTCAGAACCCAGACTGGAAAGGGTCAAGGCCATTAGCATGTTCTAGCTAAGCAGAAAGAATGGGGGACACCACGGATTCTAATACTTTAATGAAAAAATGGAAGAAGTGAAATAGGACGGTAATTAGCAAGGACTGCAGGGTCCAGTGAGGGTTTCTTTAAAAGAGGAAGGACTATGGCTTGTTTAATTTCAGTGGTAATGATTCCCTGCTGAAAGGAACGATTGACCGCGGCAGTCACCGGAGTGATAACGCCAGAAAGAATTTCCTGCAGTACTGCCACTGGCATAGGGTCTGAAGGAGCTGACGATTTCAATTTATTGATTGGTTTTAGCATGTTATCCAAGCAAAAGATTGGAAATTCCAACCAGGGGTGGGGAGGTCCATTGTTAAAATCGACTCTTTCCATAGGTGGCCTCTGCGAGCAGTTGCTCTGAATGAGGTCACGAATACCAATCACCTTAGTAATGAAAAAATTGGCCAGGGAATCACACAAAGCCTGCGAGGGAGGTATTTTGGGTGCAAAGACACTAGTAGAGCTAAATGACTTGACCACCGAGAAAAATAAGAGCCATCTTAACTTTACCGGTAAAGAAAGACTATTTAGCGGCTTTGATGGAATTATGATAATTAAGGGTCAACTTGTGGAACCAAACTTTTTCCTGACTATCATAGTTGCATCGGCATATTCAATCCATCTGCCTTACCTTTAGGCAAGCTGTTTTCAGCTCTGCTGAAAACCAAGGAGTGGAGGGATTTTTCCACGGATGGATGAAGCTGAGTTAAGAGACAGCATCTGCCACTTCGAGAAGTATCTGCGTCAAAGTAGACAAGTCAGGTACAGGCAACAGATTGCATTTGTTGGCCATTGAAGTGGCCAGTGCCATTCGATTCACCGCTGCCAGTTCCGGCACGCTATGGCCGTGGGGCCTGGCATAAGAACATGAGACTTTTCCCATAAGAAATTAAAGAAGATAGTGATCAGACCAAATCACCGGGATAGGGCAGTAACTTTGGAGATGTTCATTAGCTGAGAAGATGAGGTCGAGAATGCTGGCTAACTTGTGGGTGGGCTCCGCTACCAGCTGGTTTGTGCCCAGATCTGCCATTGAATCATTGAAGTGGGCAGGGCCGCTGACCAGGGGAGGGTTAAATCTGAGGTTAAAATCACCCACAACTAGAATATAAGGATACTTCAATTAAAATACCACCTCAGACTCTGAAAACGCATCACAGTACTTTGCGTGCGAGCCAGGTTGTCAATATACTGCGAGGAAGTGTAGTTCTGACGTATCCCCACTCTCCAAACCTACCAAAAGGGCTTCAATTTTAATGGAATGGGGGATGAGAATTTGTGTGAGAGTCAGCTGCAATTTAGCTATTACCGCAACCCCTCCACGAGGATGCTGGGCTATTCTATCTAGATGTATAATGCTGTAGTTATCAGGAAGTGCAGAGTTAAGTGTAAATGCTGAGTACTAAGTAAGCCAAGTTTCAGTAAGGCATAGGATATCCAGAGCTTGTTTGGAAAGTAGCTCAAAGAGAAAGGCAGTGTGAGCTGTGAGTGACTGCGTATTAAGTAGTGTCAATTGTATGTGGGGACTTACCCCGGCTGCTTTGGCAGTCGAGGAAGTCCCTGCATGAACAACAGTTTTGGGAAAGATGTTGTCGGGTGGGGAGAGATCCAGCTGGGAGCCACGAGACAGCCCGGCTGGCCCGGCCGCAATACGGATGGGTACAGATGGGCTTCACTTTGAAGCGTCTTCGGCACAGGAGACGTGCTGCCGCTGCGCCCGGCCTTAAGATCATATCCAAGGCACAAACTTATTGTACTTGCGGTGGGGCTGCCTTAAACTTCCCTGAGTGGGTTCCTTCTTCCATCTTACCCATTCAGCTTTACTCTTCCTCTGAGAGCATGGTATGCAAGTTGGTAATCTCACCCTCCTCCACCCTGACCATTGCTAACATTTACCGGCCTCCAGGCGCTACCTCCCTGTTCCTCTCTGAAAGGGCTGATTTCTGTTCCTCCTTACTTTCAACCTCCTCCAGCCTGCTCCTCTTGGGTCACTTCAACATCCAATTTGATTCCCCTGGCACAGCATCCACTCTTTTCATTGACATCTGCACCTCTCTATCCCTCTCCAATCTCCCTTCTGGTCCAACCCACACTGCTGGACACACTCTGAATGCCCTCATCCACTTTGACCTCTTCTCTCCTCCCACCTGGGTCCCTATGGCCCTGTGTCCGCACCTCCAAAAGCCCTGCCAACCTCATTCATGAGCATCTACCAGGTAAAAAAAAGTGTCAGCTGCTGCCTTTACTTCCACCTTTATCCCCCCTTGGCACCCAAACTCAGACCTTCCACCGACACTGCTCTCAGCAACTTCCACTTGTCCATCACCAGAAACCTTGACATTCTTGCCCTAGTCATGAGGATTCACCTGAAACCCACCTCTAAGCGCAAAACTAGGTACAACTCTGAACTTGAAGCTCTGAAACCAAAGCACAGAGCTGTGGAATGGAAGTGGAACACTTCAGGTTCACGCTCTGACAAACTGACCTGCCGCTGCTCCAAAGGCAATAGAGACTTTCTATCCATGCCAAGAAAAGGGTGCACATTCAGGCAGACGTATCTGGTGCATCCAACAACACGGCTGAACTTTTCAAAATCAGTAGGGAACTAGCCAACCCCTCTGCAGTCTCCTCCTGCCCTATTCCTTCTCAGGCCCTCTGCAATGAACTGGCCACTCACTTAACCATCAAATCTCAGGACATCCTGAACAGCCTTGTTATTCACCCTTCCAACCTATCCCTCAACCCCTGCCTCCCTTGGCCACTCCAACTCCCCCTTCTTCCTTCTCCTCCTTCATCGTTTTCACACTGGTAGAAGTCACCAGAGTGTCCGCTCCATGAAGGTCTCTTCCAAACAGGTTTCCCCTTGCTCATCCAGAACCATCAAGGGCAAAATTGGTTCTCTTGCCCCTGGACTTGCTGATCTCTGCAACCACTCCTTTCTACTGGCTCGTTCCCCTCCTCCCTCAAGCACACATCCTTAAGAACCCAACAGCAGACCCTGCCTGTCCAGCCAACTACTGCCCTATCTCCATCACCCCCTTCCTGGGGAATCTGCTGGAGACATTGGCCCTGCCCCATCTCAACTCTCACAATGAACTTGTTGGTGGTCTCCACAACCATTAATCTGGCCTCTGAGCATCCAGAGGCATGGAGACTGTTCTTCTGAACACCCTTAAAGAACTGCTCGCATCCCTGGATTCCAATTCCTCAGCTGTCCTCATCCTTCTTGGTCACTCCTCTGCCTTTGACACGGTCATCCACTCCATCCTCATGCAAAGGATCCATGACACCCTTGGTATCTCAGAGTGGGTACTGAACTGGCTGACCTCCTTCCTAGCTGACTGCTCCTCCCAAGTCATGCTGGGTACCCTATCCTCTCCTACTTCCTTCTCCACCTGTGGCATCCCCCACGGCTCTATCCTCTCGCAGTGGCTCTTTAACATCTATGTTACTCAGCTGGCATGCCTCATCACATCCTTTTCCTCAACTTCCAGTATTATGCAGATGACACATAACTCTTCTTCAAACCTGCTTCTGACCCTCTCACACCTTCCATCATCCCCGACTTCCTATCTGCCATCCAGGCCTGGTGCACTTCCAATGATCTCTGCCTCAATGCCAGCAAAACAGAGATCCTTCCCATTGGGACCCCTACTCCCGACTTCTTCCTTTCACTCTGGCCTTCCCTGAGCTCTCCCCCTGCTCCTTCTTCTGAAGCCAGTAACCTTGGAGTCATCTTGGTCTACCCTCTCTCCTTCCTCCCCCACACTCAGGACATTGCCAATAAGTCTCACTTTCAGCTCTTCCTTCTCAAAGAAATGTTACCTTTTCTCACCTTCCCCCAGAAGTTCAATGTTATCGAACCCTGGTTCTCTCTAGGATTGACTATTGCAATATCCTCCTCCTGAATCTACTGCCTTCCATTCTGTGACCCCTCAAGCTAATCCAGAATAGGGCAGCAAGACCTGTCCTCAAGCACAGGGACCCCACCTCCCCTGCCCAAAAAAGTCTTTACTGGCTCCCGGTTGCTTCAGAGATTAAATTCAAATCTCTCTGTATCACCCACAAGGCTGTGTGGGGTCAGGGACGACTATCTGCAACTCTCTCTTACTAAGTATTCCCTCTCTAGACCTCTGCACTCCTTTGGCCCCAACTATTTTTGTGTAAAGCATTTCACTAAACAGAGGGCAGGAGGTTGATCGCTTTCCTCCGCTGGCTTCCTTCTTTGGAACAGCCTACCCCTCCCTCTTTGTCTTGAGCAGAACTTTCATAAATTCTGGAAGCTCTTCAAGACTTTCCTCTTTACCTCCCCCTTCCCCCTCTCTCCTCTGCTAATCTCACAGTTGCTTGTTTGGTGTCCAGGGCCCTTATGCATCCTCGGGGCACTGACCTTCCACACCAATTTATCCTCAGCTTCTGTCTAGCCTCAGAACTTGCCTTGGCACACCCTCCACCCTGGAGGCTCAACCTTACCATACATTCCACTTCACCTTTTGCTCACGCATGAGCACCCCAGCACCTATCCCATTCCCCCTCCCTTATGAACTTGCACATTCTGAACAATCCAAGGCATAGTAGGTGTGTCTTTTCCTCCCCGACTGCATTTAATATGTTTTTTTTTAATTGTTTCCCATCCCCTTGTCCACTCACTGATGCTCTGTGGGTGCTTTGAAACAAAATGTACTTGCTGTATGAGGACCTAAGAAGCAAACAATACATAAATAAATGAACGGGGTAGTGGGATTATGAGGTACAGTTTTATAGATAATTCAATAAAAAACACTGAGCTTGGGATGTCAAAAGCAACACAGGGTATTTAGGACAGGCTTCAATGGTTGATATCATGCCGGTTGCAATAGCAAATGGTTAGGTGTTGGGAAGAGAACCTGGTAGAGCCAGTTTGAATACTGCATTGAACACATTTGAACACACGATTCTGTTGTTTTCTGAAGAAGTTTAAAGAGTGCAACAGATGTTTAATGGGCATCAGTCAATCACCATACACTCATCTATGTGACCTGCACGGGCAGCGGGTGAACCCATTTTTTAAATCAAATTAAAAAATTTAGTTGAGCAGAATTACCTTGTTTTGTGTGATCAACGGCAGAGGGAGCAGAAGCAGGGGAGCAGGAAAGTGATGACAACATTGTTAAGCTTCCATAGCTGCTTACATAGTGACAGTGCCATGTGGACCAAGCAGACAAATGAATGCATGCAGGACTCCAGGCCAGAGACAATGAAGTGCAGTGCTTGCAGCGCACAGTGCTCTCACATCCGCAGTGCATGCACTGGTAGGGCAGCCATCGAGGAAGAGCCTACCGACACCCGCTCACAGGGTCTCTTTTCAACGTTCTCCTCAGCAACCCATGCGCTCTATACTCCATCCTTTCATATCTCCTTGGTATATTTGCACAGAAACCCAAATCTTCTCAGACAGGTGATCAAATGCACAAGTTCAAATGAGACCCTGTGGTGCCTGCAGACATGAAGCTCAATTTTGCACCGTTATTTGTTCTCGAACAATAGGGGTCACAGTGTGCATGCCAGGGATAGCAAGGGAGGCAGCAGGGGTCGCACCTGTGACAACTAGTGACTCCCAAATGACATCCCTGTCGAGTGGCCATATATGTATAAGATTCTATAGAAGGTTGGAATGGACTCTGAGTTCATTTCTCAAGTGGCTCTTTTGGTTACTTCACCATCGACAAAGATTGCGGTAAATGGGATGTTATTGAAATCTTTGGTAATGGGGTGGAGGATGACACAGGAATATCCCATCTCTCCGCTGTTGTTCGCTTTGGGTATGGAACCTTTAGCGGCCTGGTTGCGGGATCAGCATCTGCAAAGAGGGATCCAGTTGTACTCACATAAACTGATCATCTCACTCTACGTGTATGATATAGTGTTATTTATTAAAGAGATATGTGAACATTTAAATCCAGTGATGAGACAGGTGACTACGTTCTGGGAAATCTCTGGCTTCAAAATTAACCATGGAAAATAAGTGATTTATCCCCTGACCAGGAATACGTTAGCCTTTGTAGATGACTTTGGGTTTCAATGGGAGTGGGACAATGCTAAATATTTTGGGATAGGGATATCATGGGATCCCAAAGTTCTGTTTCAGGACAGTAAGGCAGAGTTGTTGATAAACTTAAGGGCCCGGTGAGGAGATGGAGTGACCTCCCGTTTTCATTACTGGGACGCATTGCGGTAGTCAAAATGGTAGTGTTACCAAGATTCCTGTACCTGTTTCTGAATATTCTGCTTCTCCTACAGTGGTTTTCTTGACCTGACTTCAGGGGATCTTTTTGTATTTCATCAGGGCTTGTAAACAAGCCAACTTCAAATGGGACACACTGGCACAGCCCTTTACTAAAGGGGTTCTAGCACTTCCAGACTTCGAGAGATGCTACCTTGCAGCTCAACCTCATTATTTTTTTTTTTGTATGCCGACTTGTCTGTCAGTCTGCATGTATAGTTAGAAAGGGTGGTGGACGCCCCAGTCGTGTTACGAATAGTGATATTGGACATAATTATTCATAAACCTAATGTAGTGAATGTGGATTCCTGTACGTGTGCTGCCTTTTACAAGATAGCGAGTAAATTAGATGTGGAAATTCTCTATTCCATGTGGATTCCAGTCAGATACATGCACGGAATGGGAATTAGACAAGAAAAGATACACATTTGTAACCATGCTTGGTATCGCAACATTCTGGATTACTACGTGGATGGATCCTTTTTGCACTCATTAAGGAGATAGGAGGTATCACCCAATTGGATGTATTCATTATTTTCATCCTAGAATCAAATGTAAAGCAATATTTACCTCCTTTCCTGTACAACAGACTATTTCTATGCTTTTTCATGATATTATCAGTGCTCAAGCTGGGGGATGGCCTGTTATGTGGATATATGGAAGGCTTATGCTCAAGATATTGCCCGAAATTTTGTGTGCAAATGCAGCTCTTCGGAGGAGATGGGAAAAACAGTTGGGAGTCGAGATCTTGGAGGATGATTGGGTGTACAAACAGTGTCACAATGCTAGATATAAAATGTTCCATTTTAATGCAATGCAGCAGACATACCATACCCCAGCTAAGCCTCACAAATATTACAACGAGACGTTGCATGAATGTACGTGTTGCGGTACTAGTGGTGCAGATATTGCTCGTTTAGCTTGGACATGTCCTCATATAGTGTTGTTTTCGGAAGGGGTCTTCGAGAGTGTGTCTCTTATTATGAATGAGCAGATTGGGATCAATCCAATGCTGGCCCTACTGGGACTGTCTAAGATTCTCTAATGGCACATGCACAAACTAGTGGGGGTTCTGGCTCATAGGAGGGTGGCTATGGCTTGTTGGAAGGACCCCAGACCCAGGGTAGCATTGTGGCTTGAAGACATCATGGGCCTCATTACAGGTTTGCCGGTCCGGAAACAACGCTATCGGTAACCGGCAAACAATGAGTTCTGTGAGCGGCTGCCTTTCAGCCCGCCAGGTCTGACCTTGCGGGTGCAAAGGCACCCGCTCGCAGACCTCGACGGATGCACCGGCACCATTCATGAATGGTGCCGGTGCATCAGTCCTCCCTGTTCCATTTGAGTCTAAAGGGACTTAAGTGGTAATGGGGAGTCATATTTTCTGGCACCTGGCAATAGGGAATTACGGGGACTGCTGGGGCTGCAATGCCATGGTAAGACCCCATTGCCGGGTTCCAGAAAAAAATGACTCCGCCAGCAAAGCTAACACCGGAGTCATAATGAGGCCCCATGTATGGACGTGGCTTTCATTCGTACTATGTCGTTACACTCCTGTCCCCCAGATGATGGGGCCCCTGCCTGCAATTTTTGTTATCCATACAGAATGAATAACCCCAGAAAGCATGTCAAGATCTTGCAATGATGCATGTATAATGCCCCCTACTGAGTTTCCATATTGTATTGTGGTTTCTTTGGAACTGTCACCGTGTTTCAGGTCACTCAATTGTTGTTGTTGTATATTGTATGAAAATTTTAATTAAAAAATGTGTAAAACATTCTACAACAGAGGAGTTGAATTCAGAGTGTGCTGTGGTGCACCCAGTGTTGTTTTAGAAGGCTATTTAGTGGTTTATTGAGAAACTCCTTTCCAGTGTCTGTCTGTAGTTTAGCAGGTATTCACCCACCTGTAAATATGTGTTTAAAAGCTGTCGCTAAACTGGGTCCCATCTTGTCTTTTAAAGCCTCAACATAGGTGTATTTTGATGGGACATCGATTATGGATAGACTATATCGGAATCCATCATTGTCTCCCTGGAACTGGCTAATATCCATAAAATCAGCCTGTCATTGTTGATCGATATCAGATACCATGGCCATTCGTCATTTAACATTTATGTTTACCGGCTTCTGTAGCGCATAGGACTCCAGATCTAAAAGCCCCATCTTGACAGTACTCATTGACATATTCTCGCCATCAGTTCTCAGTTTAGGATTTAATCCCTCAACACCTCCATATCTATCAACACCCCCTTGTCATAATATATTTTGGACAGCTTCATGCGGGACATGGTTAACTCATAGCCGTTGGACATAAAGACACAACTATATTTTACAAACAACACATTTTTATTGACATTCACAACATGTGATGATTCACAAATTGTTGTCACTTCTCCCCAGGAGGGAACCCTTTCCCATGATGCTAGGGAGATGAGTCTGCTACCCGATAGTCCCCATAGGGGTGGTTGAATTTGGGAGGACCTCATTGGGAGCAACTTCCCTTCTGGGGATAAGGACGACAACCTGGGTTACAGCCCTAGATCGCCTATCACCCACAGATAATCCCTGGTACTGCACTGGACCTCTAATCCTTCCCCAGAGAGCAAATATATGTACTATTGTAATAGTGATGAAACCAGCCAAGTAGGAAGGACTAGGACGAGCAAGAACATCAGAAGTATGAAGATTGCCCCTTCCAGTACTGCCACAAGGAGGCTGACTGAAATAATGATGAGTGCCCTGTGGCCATATACTGCAGCTGTTGACGATAAACAGAGGAGGGATCAGTCCTACATGAGGAAGACTGAAGACAGGCTCAATATTGTCTTCTAGAGTGTGGAACCCGCTAGATTCAAATTCCGACAGAAACAGGCATAGAAGCAGACGTGGCAAGACGCTGCGAGAGTCAACCGGGGATGCTGCAGAGCAGACCCCTCTGCCCAATCTGGAAAGCAGAGAGGTGGCATAACCTTGGCCAAGTAGACTGACGGGTCCCACTATGTTTTGCTTTTCTGTCACATGTAATGACCCCAGAATCAATTACTTTATTACACAGACCAAAAGATCTTGGACTCAGGGAACCACTAATGCACACCTAAAATCACAATTGGAATATATTTGGCCCTTTACGGGCCCTTTATTCACACTTAATACACATAGAGATAACTATTGGAATAAATGCAATTGGTTATACATAGACACACAGACAAGGATAGCTACAAACAAGGTATAAATCACTTTTAGTGCAATTGAAGGAGAAAGCTTCATCTCACCCACTACGACACTACCCAGTCCCGAAGCAGGAAGGCAGAGAGAACACACATGTTAACGGGGTCTGGAGCTGAGCATCCTCCCTCTCAGTGAGACTTCATCACCCGGGGTTCCAATGCTCTGTCTACCATCAGGATACCTCTCGTTTTATGGGGGAAAATACCAGTTCCACTTAGGTTGCCAACCGTCCCCGGCCGAAGGACAGACATCAAGCATGGGAAGCCAAGAGTGGAAAAATCCAGTGAGTAGTTGAAAAACCCAGTTTGTCTCCTGTGCGCTTGTTCCCAGCACCCTTATCAATGCACCTACACATCTCCAAATCCCTTCTCGGCTCGTCCTTGAGCGAACAATGCAAAAACTATCCTTCATGGTGAGCTCATCTGTTTCATAATATAATCTTGCAACATTGCAAAATTCATGTCTGCCTTCTAACTGAGCTCACAGAAATGTAGACTTTCATTGTGGTTTGGAAGTGAATGTCCAAAATGGCCATGCACTGGCACCATATTTTAGCTCATTTTTGCAAACACATTTCAGATGCCAAGACCACAAAGGTGGAAGATCTGTGAGAATGCCTTGACGCCCGCCTTTCAAAAGAGAAGGTGCCTGTAAGCAGCTGTTACACTCACCTGGTATCCACGGGGATGCCCTTATGCCCTGGTTGCCGGATTCACCCTGTACCCTTCCTGATTCTGGATGGTGCCTTCTATAGAGGTCTGGCAGGAAAACACAGGAGGACTGGATTTAGGAACAGATTTTGTTTTCTTCCACCCCCCCCTGGATTCGCTCTGATGGCCCACTCCTCACGATGTTGTGATGACTGACGTGCCCTCCGTCTTGCCTTCTGTGCAGGGGCGCGTAGTTTTCTGCAGGTTTGAGCGACCGAGTTATCTTCACTGGTGCTAACCCATTCAAGTGTTTTTACGGAGGTAAATCTGGTTAAAGCAATCTTAAAATGTCCTTGCTTTCCTTTCTTGCTATTAATGTCTTTCCCTATTTATTCCCCCTTAGGTGCACAGAGGTTCGGTGGATGCGCAGCTTGGATCGGGCTCCTACCCGGATGATGGATGCAGGAGCGTGTGATGGATGGTAGGTTAAGCGTGAAGTGCGGCGCGGTAATGTCTTCTTTTGCTAACCTGTGTTCTTTATTCCCTTTCAGGTCGCAAGGGTCTTTCTGGGCGTGCGAAGATTTCCGGAGCGGAACCGGCCAAGAAATGCACAGCCAGGTGAGGTTCTCGTGATTACTGCCGTAAATGCCATGAGTAACCTTTTTTAACGTTGTCCTTCTTTCTCTCGCCCTCCAGGTGCTTCGTTCTGGTGCATGCGTGATGTCCCAGTGATGCTACCGACTGGATGAAAGACTGCGAGCTGCAGGAAGACGGCTACTCGACGGATTGGAGGCTGCAGGTAAGCAGAGACTGCTAATGATGTTCTTTTGCCTCCTCTGAAGGTCTGCTGTTCAAGGATCGCCAGATTCTGGTCTCTGGACACGATGAGCGTCAAGCTGCTGGCTGCAGAATAACGTGAAGCACATTCTGTAACCTGGGTGTGGTTTATATAGCCCTCAGTACTCCAGGTAAAGTAGTCCGGGCTACCACACCCAAAACACTGCACCGCACAGTCTGGTTCTAGGAACTAGGCTGTGTGGGTGCCTTCATGTTGGCTGCAGGCCTCGAATGAAAAGTAGTCCCTTCAAGACTGTGTCCCAATCTGAACATGAGCTTGGCACCAAAGGCGCCAGGACTGACTCCAGGAGAGTTCATGAGGATGGTGCAAGGCCCTTGGGGCCCTAAATGAACCCTGAGTCTTAACCCTACCTGGCATGTGACCATGCCAGTGGGGTTTTGGGTCACGGGTCGTGACAGCAGCAGAGCAGATACCCCATCCTTGTAAGAACTGCAGCAGTGCCTGACCCTGCATTAAGGTAAAGGGGGCACAGGAGGCCCGGTAGGGACACAAAGGGGACCGCTGATGCACAACAATTCGTCATCCCAGTGGAGTGCTTAAAACCACTGACCACCAGAGAAGGGTCTAGGACCCTAACTTAGAGATAGAAAGCATCAGTGGAAATCTTCCTCATTACAGTGGGAGAAGGAAAACCACTGACCACCACAGAAGGGCCTGAGACCCAAAACCTAGAAATGGAAAGCATCAGAGGAATTCTTTCTGATTTCAGTGGGAGAAGAGCAACCACTGACCACCAGAAAAGGGTCTGGGACCCAAAACTAGAGACAGAAAGGATCACAGGAATTCTTCCTCTTCAAAGTGGAAAAGAGAGAACAACTGACCATCAGATAAGGGTCTGGGATGCTGAAAAGATTTGGGACTTTGTTTGGAACATGTCAAAGTGTGCGTGAAGTTGAAAGCATTTAGAAAGAAAGATATCAAACCATACCAGGAGAAGGTAGTCATTCTCCTGGTATCACTTCAGGAGTTTAGATAAAGACTCTAGGAGAAAGGAGTCATTCCCCCTCGGCTGATGTTGAACTGTACCAAAGCACAGCAAGAGAAGGGAGGTAGTCACTTGGTCCTGAATTGAAACTTGTGCCAGATATGCCAGGGGAAGGGAGTCTTTCCCCCTGGCCTTGTGTTGAACTGTGCAAAAGCATACCAATAGAAGGGAGATATTCTCTTTGACCTGAATGGAAACATACACCACAGAGGCCATGAGAAGGGAGACATCCCCCCTGGCCTTGTGTTGAACTGTGCCAGCAGGTACCAAAAGATGGGAGTCATTCTTGTGGTCCTGAACTGAGAGTAAAAATAAAGAAGCCAGGAGAAGGAAGTCATTTTCCATGGCATTGCTGTGATGTACAACAAATCATGTGATGGGAAGGGATTCATTCCTGTTGGCTCTATTGAAGAGTATAAGAATCTGCAACAGTAGAAGGGAGCCATTCTCCTGGAGGTAATGTTGTGCAAAGGCTTGGTGAAATCCACAAGCCAGTGGAAGGGAGTCAGGTTTTGAACATTACCTAAGAAGAAGAAGAAGAAGATGGGAACCATTCTCCTTAAAGAAGGAACTGTTTGTTAGTTTACTTTTCAGTTTTACAGTGTGAGAGATAAAAGTAGGTTTAGACACAAGATGGTGGAATTTGCGTTGATGGACGTTCTGACAAACCCTTTTAGTATTAGTTTTGAGGAAGGGAAACCCCTCTTAGAAGTTAGGGATAGTAAGGACCTTTCTCATACAGAAATAAAAGTCTAAAACCAAAAACAATGCCACCTTTGTGTTAGCTTCCTTATTCGACACCCTTACAAACATCAGATTTGTATTCAGATTTACACCATAATATTTGTATTCAAATTGAAAATTTGGGGTTGTCTGCTGCTGTAGAATTATCTTTCGAGCTACAAATTCTGCAATATGCTCAATTACTTCACACATGCTGAGTCGTTTGCCATATCGATAAGCTAACATAGACAGTATAGCAGTGGCTGATAAAAATTCAAAAAGCTCCCTATCAACAGTCAATGTCCTTTAATAGCTAGGAAATGATGTTGTATGTCGCACACCGTCAGTTTCAATGAAAGTTCCACAGGTCAACTTAGGATTTAGTCAGTAGATGTTCATTGTAGGGTGGCATCTATTGAAAAATATGTTTGCGATACAAAGAACATTGTTACATTCACATTTGTATGCCTGTGATAGTGTTTGCAAATATCACAACATCCTTGGGGATATACTCCGTTGATGCTCTTTATATACAGTCAACATTAATTGCTGTACACAGCAACTGCCGGGCTTCACATTATATTGCCAGCTTCCCAAAAAGGTGTTCATTTTTTATTTCCTGCAAATAGGCTTATATAAATCTATGTAAATTATCTACATTCTCAAACTTTATAAGTCAGTTTAAGAGGGACTATGCACATATCTCTGTTGTAATGGCTTAAATTTACTTTATCCCACCACTTCTAAGCAATTTTCTTAATCATACTTCTAGCACACAGTGGACATCCCCAACTGAACTGCTTAATTTTCAAAAGGGGCTTGTACGCCACTTGTATAGCCCACAGCATTTTAGACACACATTGTCCCCTTTCCACACCCTTAGTTGAGTTGAGACACATTATTTTTACAAACCTTTTGGCTCAACATGTAGCATATTTTATGTATCTATTTATCTGTATCGGATATTTGCAACAATTCATGAGCCCCCTGCTGCAGATCGTAAATTTAAAGTGTGCCACAACATTTGTGAAAGTGTTGTTTTATACACATTTTCAGCACTATGGCTGTGAATCCGTGAATGGCTAGGATATCAACCCAGGTCACAACTATTGTGACTGCATTGTCCTTAACACTATCAGTCTCCATTATCTAGATACATTGCTTACACAGTCTATTATTGAGAATCCCCGGGTTTTTTATTTGATTTGAGCAGTAAATGCAGTATTGACGCTGTCTGCTTCATTTTCATTGCCATCCATTTTGTCAGCTAGAGGCTGTAGAGAAAAACTGAAACACCTGGTTTTAAATCAGGGTTAGGTGTCACACTGCTAAAAAGGTCCAAATTGTTTGCTTAAAAAAAATACACCCACCAACTGCCACAATGTCCGATATCGATGATCCAAGTCCTTCTGTATTCCCCAAATGTTGATGGGGTCGCTCTCCCCAAACTCAACTCCTTCATTCTGCATGATCACAGACTCATATCCGTTGTCTTCAGCCTGCATGTCAGCATGTTGCATATCTGGAGATGATAGTATGGGTTCTACGCCCATGGGCTGCTCCAGAACAATGGCACCAGCATTGTTAGTCATTTGTAATTTAGCAATGTCTTTGTCTGCACGCGCCTGAGTGATGTGATTGACAACTCCAAAAGACTGCCCCATGAGAGTGACAGTAAGAGGTGGCTGACTAACCACAGAAAGTGTAGATATGTTCTCACTGAGATCCCAATCTTCACAGTCCACTATCAGAATCATCCATTGCATCAAAACTGTTGTATCTTCTCCTAAAGCATTAAGGTAAATAACTATCACTGGTATCACTGGGGATGATGGGGGCTATCTTCTCCCCATCATAACTGCAGATGTTCATAATTACAGTTCCCTTGACACCATGGTGGATATTCCGAGAAGTCTGAAGAGTGCATGTGTTTTCGAGATCTATAATAATAGCTATATATCCGTATTGTGAGACCCCACCCTTCATGGCGTCATAGCCTCAAAGTCACCCATAGACATATGCCTATTTACCATACAGACCCATTCAAACTATAGGGGTGCAATCAACATTGTATTTCTATATTCAGCCCATTGGGGTTCTTATCAAATGTATATAAAATACGTATAACATGTAATAAACATTTGTGGGGTGGTCAAATTGTGTATTGGGGTTTAATTAAATGTTTAGAAGTTTGGGTACATCTATATCACATTTCTATATCAAACTCATTGGAATTCTTATCAAATTGATATACAATTGATATAGCATGTATATGCTTTGTTTGGTGTGTCATCACATGTATTGGGTTCAATTAAATGTATAGGAGTTCAGATTCATGTCTATCAAATGTTATATACACTAGAGCAGGCTTCCTACCGAGATTATATGAATTGTATATACAATTATTTGTGGGGCATTACATTGATAGCCATTCAAACAAATGTATAAGTGTTCAGGGGCATGATAAAGGGGCATGGCCACCTGTCACTTGAAATGCTTGATGAAAGGTATTGCACTAAAATACTCATGCTTCTTACTCTCAGTAGATGCTGAAACAGCTTAACATTGGTGTTTCATGGGAATATCTAGAACTTGATGGGGTCACTGGGCACATGATATGTATAGAAATCCACCTAGGTCTTGGTCAGAAGGTGGATGGTGACCAGCGTTTCTGAGAAAATATTGAGATGGCATTTGTGTTAAGGAATACACAATCAGTACATCCTTCTTGATGTTTCTAGTATGGTGTTCTTATTACAGGCTTGACTAAAATGCTGCAAAAACAGATTTCCACTTAGAATCAGTGATGCAGCTCTTTATTCCAACTATAGGTTTTCAGAAATGTTATTCCAATGTAGTAAATAACCTAGGAATACTAATGCACAACAGACTATCCGTGGAACCATAAATAAATGCAATCACTAAAAAACACTTCTTCTTCTTAAAACTATTCACAGGATTACTCCCTACCTCTCCTTCCCTCACAGAATCCTCACAACCATATTCCTGATACTCAGAAACTTTGAGTAAACAAACACTCTCTAACTAGGAATGCTGTAAAGACTCACTATAGACAGGGAGTAAATCTGAATCTCATTTCCCCCACACGACTCTCAACACAAAGGCAGAAAAACGACAGATGTGCAACACTCTTATGCCCATCACTGCAATCATTGATGTATCACAGGTGTGAGAAATGTTACACACTCAGACAGCCATTCAGACCATACTCAATCTATGATTTGGATGATATGGAAATGACATTGATCAAGCAAGTCGACTGACTGCAAAGCCAGAAATCAATGATGTCACTGCTGACATCATGACGTAGCTGCACTCATACATGAAGTACATATTCATCCATTCATGAAGTTACACGAACATGCACTAATTTATTGCACATAGGCACGAAGCACATGCTTCTGACCCACATAGGTAGAGAACAGACACACATTCATATCTCTATATTCATATCTTTTGCCAAAGCTGAAACCACAAGATGCAAAGTATTCATATATTTAGCGTGCACATGCTTGATTGCTACTAAAATAGATAGCCAAAAGGAATGATATGTAAGCTATAGGCCTTTGAAATGGATGGCAAAGGAGAGACAGCTTTTGGGTACATGGAATGGCTGTCATGATCACTGCAGCCAGAGGCGTGCATAAACAAGGCAGCCAGCCAAGGACAAGTGGAGACGGAAAGTTCCAGTTACCAAGGCAATGATCCAACTACAGAAAATCACGCTAAAATTCCCATAATTACAAGCAGGACAGCTCCATTTCATGGTCTCAACACACGTGACCCAGCCGAAAAGCACAATACCCATTCAATCTAGGTAGATGAAGAGGATTGTTTCCATCCAGACAGAGGGGAAAAGTTACAAGTGTTGCCCACAAACTGCTAACTGAATGCACTCTCCCAGGCTTAGGTGATCAGAGGTGGCAACATTAGGGAAGACTTTGCACATCCATGTTCATTCCCATTGCCTTGAAAGTGACTTCTTAGTCTGGTAAGTGCCCAGGGTCACAGGGATGGGAGTACACATTCTGGCCATTCAAGATTCACCTTTCACGTGCGGATATGATTTAATGCAAGGGCCAATGGTCTGTCTGCGACCCTGCAGAATTGTAGATTGATACTAATAGAGGTGGTCCTAGGAGGAGCCACTAGATATGGCTATACAATTGTAAAATTATCCCTTATAGCTCCCATATGTAGCTCACCCTAGCTAACCAATGTAAATGTGTGTTCGATTTCTGGGATGAAACCTGAATTTGTGACATCATACCGGGATAAAACCAGGTGACGCATGCTTAGAAGTTGAGCGCTCCGGAGGATACTTGTTTTTCTGTTGTGGTCGATGTTATTTTTGTTTGCTAATAAAAGACCTTAACTTTTCCCCATTGCTGAGTCTTCCATTCTTGTGGCGGGGAGTATTTGAGGGGCCCAAGTGTTCTGATAATTGGTGTGACTGCTAGCCACATCTATACATAACCCAAGAAACTTCAAAGGGTGCAAAATGCAGCAGCCAGAATCCCATTAAGACTGAACTGAATAGACCACATCAAACCAGCACAGAAAAGCCTACACTGGTCACCAGTACACATATGCATCAAATTCAAGCACTCTGCATTGTACGCAAAGCCTTGCACAGACAAGGAGCTGAATTACTCCAAGACAGAATTAGCCGGTAGAGCCCAAGAAGTGACCTAAGATCTATCAACAACCTACAAATAGAAGCAAAACAATACAAAAAAGGGAATTTTGCCAGAACAGCGTCCTCACTTCTAATGTTAAGCTCTGGAAAACAATGCCCAAAGAAATTAGAACCACAGAAGACCACATCACCTTCAGTAAACAACTCAAACCCTGGTTATTCAACAATGACAGCCGCAAAGGGACACCAGCAACAATAACATCACAGATAAACAACTAGGGAGGAGGTGAGATGGGCCGATGAACCACAAGTAAGACCCTGGGTAGATACCATCAGTTGGCAACCAAAGACTCACAGCGGAAGCTCCAACAAACTAACAAATCTACAGAATGACTAACCCACACCCCGTTCCTGTTCTTCCAACAAAACCAACAACACTACTCCAGATATTGGGTTAGCCGCACTACTTATAAACAAACCAAGAACTAATGCTATGTTCTCACCCACCATCTCTTAAATGCTGAAAGCACACCTAGAGTGAACCACCCCACATGGTCCATAAAAATCGTCAACACGCAAGTACACACCAAGACACCAGATTGTATTACAGCTACGGCCACCCGTGGCTATGGATCCCTTATGGACACTATCTAAGCAGTGTGCACACCCACAACCCACCACAACACCACACAACACACTAACACCAACACAAACACTAGGACACATCAGAGGCACTTCCTCTCACCCATACAGTTACAACACACAGGGCCTCCTGCACCAACTCCCACATGCATAACAATACTCACATATACACCAGTTCCACCTCATTCGGAACATATCCTCTCATCCTATCCTCACTACCCTCCCCACCCCCCTTTTCTTCCAGAGCTACGCGAGCACCTGGAGAGTGCCCCTTGGTAGTAGCAGTGCGCAGTATAAATCAACATAACATAACATTCCAATTTGTATTAAACCGAATGTCCGAAAAAGGTGCAAAATACAAAATCACACCGGGCATATGTGAAGTTGGTCTGCATACAAGTGTGGGATTATTTTAAAGCACATGCTTTCTCATTGATCATCAATGGTGTTTGTTTGGATTACTGCATCTAGAAGGCACTTTAAGCACCCACTTGTTCTTTCTTGTCCCTGTTCTGCCTCCATATAAACAGGGGCAGTAAAAATACTGTCCTTGCTGCTGGGTGCATGTGCTTTAAAAAAAGAAAATCGAATATCATCTACACATACAATTAGCACACACAACAATTTCAGGACCGATAATGTCATCGATAATTTCATCACGTAATCAGGGCATCAATGATCATGATTCGGTTCTAGATTCCATGCTGTTGATAAAGTGTCATCTGCATGGAATTCAACTGCAGGCGAGATGAGGAGCAACAGACCTGTACAGCTCTTCGCTCGTTCTTCTGGCTCTGTAGCTGTTTTTGTAACAGTGTGGCTAGATGGGATGACCCTCTTCCTCTTGCATCATTCTTTCTTTCATTGAAGGAGAAAAGTCGCTTCTTGATTAAGTCCAGGATACTTGGAGAGGCGTTTGCTCTAACACAGTTTGGAGACTGTCCACATCAACAATCTCCAGTGGTCGAAGTGAGCGGGAGCGGTCGGGAGTGGTGCTCCTCTACTTCTTGAAATTACGTTTTACAGCTCCTATACTTTTATTTTAAAAAGAAACCGTTCCGGAATGGTTTCGTTTTAAAATAAAAGTGTAGGAAGACGTTGCAGCTTGTACTTTCAGTGCAATGCACTAAACATTCCCTTAAACAGCAGTTGCAAGAGTTTGGGGATTTGGATTGTGTGTGGAAGGGCACGTGGTGATGTGGTTTGTGGGGAGTGGGTGCAGCCCAGCAAGGAACATAGCTCCACTACTTCTTTTTGTACACTTCGACCACTGACAATCTCACATTCTATATAATGTGTCGCCAGTCAAATACAGTCATTCTCGAAAGATTCCACTGCCATGATCCATCTAGGAAAAGAATGCTCTTTCCTACAGCCAATACACTATGCGCCAACGATTTGAAAGCACTGCACACCAACACCCTAAAAAACTTCCCTACAATTCATTCAAAATCTATTCAATACACAACCACATGGGGTACCGACTGAATTAGTAATTCAGTTCAGAACCACAGCTGTGACCCAGAATGTCTTTTTCTCCAAGGGTCAATGTTACCAACTAACACATGGTATGAACCCGGGTTCTACTTTTGCCCCAGATTTGGCATGCATGTTTGTGTGGGTGTGGTCGCCTCTCCCATGATCTATCATTCCAAATCCAGGGAAGGTGTACAGAGTTCATTTGGCCGTGGGGTGTGTCATCGAGACAATTACAGTCACCTTCTCAGGAGTGGTGAACAAGTTATTAGGAAGATTGATGACTGGGCCTTTTAGCTGCCAGCTGGCTACCAAAGCCTGCTCCAGGAACAAAGCTGCCCTAACTTTCTGCCTCTGCAATGACCTGCCTAACTGAGCTTGCTACCTCTGCTGACACCAGACTTCCTGAGCTTGCTACTTCTGCTGACAGAAGACTTCCTGAGTTTTCTATCTCTGCTGACACCAGACTACCTGAGCGTGCTACCTCTGCTGACACCAGACTTCCTGAGCTTGATCTGCTGACACCAGACTTCCTGTTCTTGCTACCTCTGCTGACAGAAGACTTCCTGAGCTTGCTACTTCTGCTGACACCAGACTTCCCGAGCTTGCGGCCGCTGATGATGCAGTGCTGCACTATTAACCTCATGATTCTCTTGCCTGCCTCCAATAGGAATACAATTCCCGAGCTTGCAACCTCTGCTGACAGAAGACTTCCTGAGCTTGCTATCTCTGCTGACACCAGACTACCTGAGCTTGCTACCTCTGCTGACACCAGACTTCCTGTTCTTGCTACCTCTGCTGACAGAAGACTTCCTGAGCTTGCGACTTCTGCTGACACCAGACTTCCTGAGCTTGCGGCCGCTGCTGATGCAGTGCTGCACTATTAACCTCATGATTCTCTTGCCTGCCTCAAATAGGAATAGACTTATGCACGCAGTGATGACCCTGTGCTCCCCACTCTCTAAGCACTTCCTCCTGTATGAGATGTCACTTACAGCTGCCTTGAGCTGCACTCTCTTCTGCCAACCACATGGTAGCCTGCACCATGACATGGCCAAAAATAACCCCAAAAGGCCGGCTATTTTATTAGAGAGGGTGATATAGGAAAAGCGATGAGTGAGGGCTGACGGTGTGGCAAAGTTTGAGTGCAGAGTGAGAGGAAAAGGGTGAGGGGCAAGAGATGAGCAATGGGTGAAGGCAGAGAGAGGGACAAGGAGAGAAGCAACACAGGGAAATTCAGCCTCCCAGAAGAGTGTTTCTGCCATTGCATCCACTTTAGGGAGCATTTGGTTGAGAGCCGTTGCCCACCAATAGACCATAGTTCATGTTACTACATTCATCTCTGCTCAGTCACACGCTTTTGGTTAGTTAGCCACAGCCTATCTGGGGGGGCATACACCATTCAGTCAGAAACAAAAATACAGATTTCCAAAATTTTAGGCATGAAATGTTATGACTTACTCTTCAAAAAGCTTAACTGGTGCTTTTTCTCTGGGATACAAAGTCATGAATAGATCAGCTGGACCCCTCATGGCATGGGGATGTGAGCTGCTATGAAAACATTATAATCATGCTCAAGTCACAAACATTGACACGATCCTCCTCTTTCTGATTCCACACACTATTCCTATGAACCACCAAGCAGCATTTCCTTCAGGTGAGTACAGCCAAGCATTCGAATTTAGCTCCTTGGTGACATCACTGCGATTTGGTCATATTCTAAATGCTTCAGTCTGTACCTTTATTTCTGATCTTTGACTCCCAGAAGACCTCTGATCTCAAACCGGAAGTGTTGACCCACACTTTGGAACACACGCAGTACTTCCAAATTGAACCTTACCTAGTACGTATCCCTTCAGTACTGATTGCTGCTGCGCCCCATTACATGAACCTCTCCTCTAACTCTCTTCGTCCGAAACCCCAGCTACATTCGTTTTCATGATCTCGTTAACGCACAGTCCTTTGCACTTCATTGGTGATGTCATTCCCATTTAAGTGCACCTTGTGTGCTGTAGCATGTAAATGTACTTCCACATTATAGCCCTCATTACAGTTTTGTCAATGTCCCACCAGAATTACCGTCGGGATACACACAAAACTGCCTTATCACTTCCACCGCACAATATCCTGGTTAGTTCCCAATCCATCAAGCTTCATAGGACTCCATGGGGTGAGTTTACCAGAATGACCGGCACCTTTAGTACCGGGGCCAGTTATTCCAGCATTTCTTTGCCGGTAGGGGCCTGATCTAAAGACAGGTTAGGCTTGCTGGTAGATCAGAGCCCCACCAGCAAACTCGGGTTTCCCCGGTCCGGTGAAAATGCTGGTGTCATTATGACCAGAAATATTTCTAGGATTTTTACCAGACCGGGTAACTCATAATGAGGCCCTTTGTCTCCCAAAATGGCCATCATCAGAAATCCAAAGTGTTGCTGTCACTCACTATGGGACTCCCACCATCTTAATTTTGTAGCTCTCATACTTTGGGAAAAGATCTGTCCTCTCCAGACACCTGCTCCTTGGTCCTTCCTGCCGGTGCCTCGACTGCTTACACACCCCATTACATTAACATCTGGAGTACTGACTACTGAACAATCGTTTTATATAACCTACAGACCCCCTTACTTATTTCACACTCCCCCAAGTGCCAACTCCCTGAACGTGAACATCGCTGTTCCATGGCTATGTCACTTCCATGTAAGTGTATCCTCTGCATTCCCTCTGTTAATTGGTGTCTGGGTTACGATTCAAGGAATGCCCCTGGTGAGAAATCTGAAGGGCCACCACATGTTGGAACACACCACTTGCCTTTACATGTACCTCTCCTTTCTTGTTCCACACTCTCTTAATTTAAACCCTCAGGCTACAGGTTCACATGAGCAAAGCCTTGCAGTTTCAGTGGGGACCTGACAACCAAATAGGTGCAGCCTGGTTGCTTTGTCTGTAGGGTAATTTCCGGACTATGACTCTCAGACTGGTATTGGCCAGAAATATCCAAGATATGCCTTCCCACAATCTAGACCATTCACTGACCTCCCCAGCTACTCCTCACATGGTCTTTCCGCCTGAAGTCCTGGTCACTGCCACCGGCTGATCACAACACTGCAGATGGTCACCTTGCAGATCACTGGCAATGCTTAGACAATACCAAGTGCTGGCTTGAGCCTGCAGGCAATCACCACTTAGCCAGCCCAAGAACCCAGAGAAACTGCCCCATCACACAATTTGAATCATTTCTCAACCTACGCTCTGATGCAACTGCTGACAGAACAGCTGACCCAGTGGCAGGAATTTAGTCAGCAGGAAATCGGATCAGAGGACCTGCAAGAAGCCAAGAAACGGGCAATAAACTGTTGGTCTACTCACAGCAATCTTTGACACCAGTGTAATACGTTTTTACTTCATCTACCCTAAAAATACGACCTAAATAACAACACATATATTTGTCAGCCAAAATAAATGATCTACAATCACACTTCCTCCACCATTGTAAGGAGCATCTTCCAAAAGTTGAAGACAGATACTAAACACTAATCAGAAGCCTGACTTCTTACTGAAAAGGAGAACATGGTTGATAAATGCCTTTTGGGTAAGGCTTTGTTGTAGGATCAGCCAAGGTTACTGTGTATGGCAGGGCTGGTCGGGGAGTGAAAGTTGTACTATGTTACCATTAAGAGCAACTTCATGTATTGGCTGCAAATATAGTGTTTCTCTTTTTAGAAGTAGTTGTAGGTTTCGAGACCATTTTATCATTTGGCCACATACATCGAAAACATGATTTGGCTAAGAAAACATTTTTCTGGCAAAAAACAATGCTCAGTCATTACCTTTAACAATTATGTTACTGATTAAGATACTTATGCATTTTTGATCACATAAATCCTTCATCACGAAAGCCCCTCAAAATGTACCATAATTACATAAACTACTCCCAGCGCATGTCAAAGAAAATATATGTACAACATAATTTTGCAGCGTGTGTATTTGTGGCCACAAACCGGTACAGTGAAAACAATATTGCATCATTAGATCTGGCTTGACAAAGCCTTAGCTCTCTCCCAGACCTTTGCAGAAGTATTTGGCTCCTTGAATTAGAATGTGCTTTTGATTGTCTCACTGCTCTAAGCTTCACCTCCTCCAGCCCATTCCTCTGAGATCATCTCATGTTTTAACAGATTTAGATAGAAAGAGCCACAGTGGTTGATTCTCCGGACAACTTCCCCCAATGAAATTATGCACCTTTTTCGTGTGTTCACCATCCCTTATGACTGTGTCCCAGGTGCTCTTTGCAAATGTACATGTTGTTTTCTATAAGCGTGGTGGCTTCTTACTAAACTGCATCTACACTATTTCTTACAGAACAGTGTTTATTATGGGTTTTCCAGAAAACCTATTTTCACTTTAAGGTGACTACCACTTTCTAAGATGCCCTTCTGTTTTATTTGAAGTCAGTAGGATGAAAAGAAAAAGCACACTTAGGAAACACTACCTAAGAAATGATCAATGTAGTATCTGCTATAACTGACTTTTCTTTTCAAGAATAAGAGATCCTCTTTCTGTTTATTGGAGTCTTCCTCTGCCGTTTCAATCACTAAAATGACACAGTCACGAGAGCATTTGTTTCCAACCACAATAAAGTTGGCCATAAATTTGGGGATATCCAGGAAGACTCAAGGGATGTTTTTCACCTGGAGACCTTGCAGGATTACAACCACCTTTAGGTACTCTACCATAAATTGACCATGCGATTCAGTACGAATCAATTTGTTCTTTCTTTGGGTCAATAAGTCTAAGTCGTTGGGGTTGGTTGTTGCAGGTTTGCTAGCTGACATTTGGACAATTTTTACGGATACAACGTAATTGTAGCCACATAGAGGACTACAAAACCAAAAGTCAAGAACTCAGCCAAAAACTTAAAAATCGCGAGTATCCATCCAAGATCATCAGGAACTCCATGAAAAGAGCACGCACTACCAGACGAGAAGTGTGACTTACAAAAGTAGCTAAGACCAAAGATGATAAAATAACCTGTATCACCTCTTTCTCCCCTATAAGCAACGACCCCAGGAGAGTTATCCTGAAACACTTGAAAATTACAAAATCTGATGATTTCAAACTTTTGACCCCCAGATTTGCATTCTTATTGGTTCAGAAAATAATTGCCATCTAACCAAGAGACCTTATGGAACCTTCCACTTCTAATGGGACATTTTAAATGTGGCCATTGCTCAATATGTCAATTAACGAGCAACATTAAACAGATTGATCTCAAGGGGCGCATCCGGCGCCTCAAGATGTTTATGAATTGCCAGACTAAATGGGTTGTGTATGGTATAAAATGTCCTGTGGACTATTGTACATTGGGAAGACAACAAGATCTGTCAAATTCCGTATATGTGAACATTGGTCAGCTGTAAAAAATAAAGTCATAGACAAACCCCTGGTTGCTCACTTTAAACAAGTGAAACATACAAATAATGACATCTACTGGTTTGTGATTCAAACTATGAGATTACACCCATGGGGGTGTGATAGAGATCTGGCTTTCCAAAAAACTAGAACAAAAATGGATCTATGACTTAGATACAGACAGAAAAGGACTCATGTGTCCGTGGAATGGAACTTGTTCATCCACTAACACATTGTTTTCCTGTCACCAGACACCATACCGACCTATGCCTATTAGGCGTGGCCTTTTTGCACAACTTTGGAAGTCATTGCTCAGCTTTAGGGCAGGCTAGGCCCACACTGAGATGTTAATCTCCAGATATCTGATTCCATTTCCCTCAACACATAGTCTCCATTAATATTACAAGGTTCCACTATCTGCCATGTGTTCCTACAGAAGATGAAACATGTAAACGTCAGTTGCTGTACCTACTTGACGGCCGCTGTTTTTACCATCCAACATGGCTACCTCGTTCACACTCCCTCACGTAGTTGAGGGTGTATATCTATGCATTCGCCGTAATAAACGGTTACGCACTGTTACGGGTTTGAAAAAACACGTGACCAAGATCACATCATGATCGCGCTACTTCACTAGTCAGGAATCACATTCAGCTCAGCTCCCTTCGGATGTATGCGTTTCTATCTGTTCAAGCGACCATCATCCACATTAAGAACAAACTTTGTCACAGCACTCTCCTGATCCAACAAGACAACGACTGTACATGACAGCACGCAACACGTCCTGGTTGACGGTGCTTCCCAATACCACTGTACTTGTCCTAAGCACGTCCGATCTAGTAGGTAAGAATCTCCTCAGTGTCGGTTTGATAAATCACGGTAGCGTAGTATCACTGGCAGTGCGACCATCCACAATGACATACTATTGTGTTTACATTTATTCTGTTAGGATGGTATCCTCGGAGTGGAATACTAAAGTTACATAGAATTGGACACTACATCACGTGGGGTGCACAAGTACCCGTGACTCCATACAGGTTACTTTTTAAACATGTGACATTTTTTAAAAAGATCCACTAACATACCGGGTGATACCAAGGAGCTAAAATTATGTATGTCTGCTCCTTTTACTTTATAGTGATGGATATGTTCCTAACAATGCCACATTAACGATGAGCCTAATAATCCACAAATAAATGTGTTCCCTACACTAAGTGAAATCAAGCGGAAGGTTAGTAGGATGTACTTCTCTACACAACACAAGCCTTTTTATTAAATAGATTTATCAGATCCCTAAAACAAGTGTTTTATCTTTACACCAATATGTTTTTTATGGATGGTGCACAGGGCCCTGTGCATTGAACTGCATTTTCCTTTTGCTCAAATCTCCATAGCATCCTAAAGACGAGTCTCTGCAACACACTGACTTTAAGAGCTGTCAATTTCCGGTGTGGGTGCGGATTACCAGAAACACATTTCAGTGTAGACGCCCCATATCAAAACATCGTGTCACACAGGGTTTAAGCGAGCTGACGCCCCATGTTAATATATCATTTTATACATGACCTAAAATAAGTCGCCCTTGTTACTAACATCACGTTTGTTTCAATGAAAAGTTGCATCCCATTTAAAAGTACCTAAGTGGTTGATGTATTGTGTGTCTCTTTTCTTCTTCAAACGCAATTGAGAATTAACTTCGCAAACTGTTTTTCTTTTTGTTTTTATTATTGTTATATGGTTTTAAACAAATATTTTGTGATATATTAATTAATTAAAATATATGTGTTCATGGCCTCTGGTCTCTGGCTTATACACATGGGATATAAACAGCTGTGTGTCACAACGTGTAGACTAGTCCATCTACAACCTGTGCAGTAGGAAACAGGGTAGCTAGTGGTGGGATTGTTATTTTTTTCTATATATATACCTCCTCATACAACACAGCCCCCGTAAACAAAACATAGGAAAAGCTTTTGCTCATATCTATTTGAACCTGCCAATAATAAGTCCAGAAATGGATGAGCTGCCCACTCTTGACATGGGCCAAGCTCAGAGCTCTGTGAGCAACAGCCATGAGCATTTGTATTTTTTTAAATATGAAAGTAGTTGTAAACAGGCATGTCAATTAAGGTATACAATTATTGAAGGCAGAAGCCATCCCTGAAATTATGCATTTACACATTAGTTTGATAGACTATATGATGAGGAGTTAATATGGAAACATAGACTGGAACAGTGGAACAACTCAGAGAAGCTGACTGATGGTTAGAACCTAGAGCCAGTATTTACATAATGAAATGTTATATTGTGTAATCTTGTGAGACGGTAACCGGAGGGGTGAGATGGGAAACACATTGAGATAGTAAGGCGGTGGGCTCAGGAGGGCTACATCTTTTACTAGCAAATGGAGTTTGAGGATGGTTTTAAACTGTTCCACTGACTGAGTGGTTTTGATGGCTGCGAGAGAGCATTTCAGTGGAGCTCGGCAAGTAGAGTGAATGAGCAAAAGTGGGAGGAGGAGCAAAGGGGAATGTGAGGGAGCCATGCATTTATGAGTGAAGAGGAGGGCAGAGTTTGAGATTGAGAGTACAGTGAGATGCACTCAGTGAGAGAGTGGGAAGCAGGACCATATATAGATCTAAGTACAAGAACTGCTGGCTGACCCTACAATGGCCCTAAAATGGCAGATGCAAAGGTGGTTGTGTGGCAGTGGTTTTCTCTGTCGCCATCATGGTTGGGCCTTCTAAAGTGGCCATGTCGTCCCTCGGATGGTGTTGTGTGATGCGGATGCCACTTGTGATGTGGGTTGACAGTTTCGCTTTGTGATGCCCTTTGTTGCAGGGATGCTCAAGGGAGGATTTGAGGATACAGCTTGTGCCCGGACAGGCCCAGAGGCCCAGCTGTCTTTACTCACTGCCCCTTCCCACAGTGTGATCTGATGAACATCATGTGTGAACAGGAGGAGTTGTGGGTGTCGTTGGCCACCTGCTGGGTTTTGCTGGCCGGGTGTGCACCATCAATTGCCATATGAACTGCTTGTCTTTGGGGTTATTCCACCTCTGGGTGCTTGGAGCAGGATGTCTTTTCTGTAGGCTCGTGCAGCATCTTGTCGGTGCTGCCCAAACCCTATGGTTAGCAGCTGGTGGATTCTCTGCTCAATCATTCTGGGTTTGCATGAGGTGCAGGTGGATTTTTCTAATGTTGCAGGGGTTGAGGATTGTTGCAGAGACAGCGGCCAAGATGAAGTGAGAGTTTGGTGATAAGAAAGAAGTCACACAAAGTATTGCTATTTAAAAAATAAATTGATTAAATTAAAACCAGGAACAACGAAATGTAAATATTGAAAAGCAGAAAACCATTTACATATATAATCACCGATTACAAAATCCCATAACTTAAAGATGACCCCAAGTGTTACTAACCCACAATTCCCAGAGTCCCAGCTCACAACATAAGTCTGCAAAACATCTCACCCTCACCACTGCCCCAAGCTATCAGAAGTACTAATTAGAGTGGAAATCAATACACTCTCTATTCATGTATCATTTGGACATGCTTTTTTAATAATGGACTTGAGGAACATGTAGTGTTGAGGAACAATAATTCCCAACACGTCTTATTTTCTGTTCTGATCACACATTTCCTTTTCAGGTTCATCTTTCATTATTTTTAAGGGCTTCTCCTATCTTTCTGTGTGAGTGTGAATACTTATGCAGTGATACGGCTGCTCCCTATATCTCCTGTTGCTGGGGCAACATCTGCAAGGGCAGTCTGTGATGGATATGTGCCTGCATGGTATATGAACCTCCCAGAGCATACCACCGAGAGCAGACCTAGCCAAAAGCCTCCGCAAGAGTTGCTGGTATTATTATTTATTTGTGTTGTGCAAACGTAACGCGGGTGCCATGGATCGCTGTTCAGGTCATGGAGAAGACCATTCGGAGCAAAAATGTAACAAGTCTTCAGGTAATCAATAGTAATAATTATCACGGTACAATATTCCGATGGGGGTGGTTCACTTGACTTGACCTCCATGTAAACTTTTGTCACATTCGACATACATTTAATTTCATTGCCTTGCTAGCTTCTCCCTCCAAAAACCCTTGGTCTTTCCTTACTCGGCGACATAGCGGGTGGATAATTCTACAAGACAGACAATTGTGACCCTTTCACTTGCATAGGAGTGAGTGATATTTCGACAGGTGAAGGGAAAAACATTAAACATACGAAGCCGTCGGCTAAACAGAGAGCTATAGATGTGCTTAAAGCTCTATACAATCACACATACAATTCATAGTCCTCAAAGCACAGAGGTAGGCACACACACAGGTCCACTCACCGGTCTATACCTTCCATGCACGTGCACACATATTCACATACATCCCCATCTATACGCCTTGAAACACACGCACAGACACACACGTCAACCAAGGCAGACCTATTCATTTTGCCAAGGCTTGTGTGTATTTCCATTACTCGAAGGTGTCCTTTCTGTGTCCTCTGCGCGCAGAGGTCACTGGCGCTGCCCACAGGCCTGCATGCCTCCCATTGGCGGCATCTACTTCTGTCCGCTTTCCTTTCTTTATCTTGAAAGGACACTCCCGAGGTTTTTCCTTTTCCGTTTAGCTCCTAAAAGTCCCCTTTGGCTGCACCTCACTCGGCCCCTTCATTGGGCTCCTTTCAACTTCTTTCATGTTCTCTGAAGCCCCTTGAAAGGGCCTCGGTGCTGGCCGAGGACTAAGCCAGGACCCCCTGGGAGTCTCCCCTGGTGTGCTCGGGAACTGGGCCAGGCTCCTGGGAGACAGCGTCACTTTCAGGGAAAGGCACATTGCACTGGATTTCAAAGTAATGTGGTCACCTCTCAAAGGATTACACACCTAAAACAGTGGCATGATCAGGCGGCGATGGAGGTGGACGGCGTCTTAGAATATTGTTTCTTTAAAAAAGAACCTTTATAGTTAGTCAATGCTAATTAAAATAGACACGAAAACAACATGAACAAACCAACATGTTTAGCTGGTGCAAACTAGCTAAAAATGTTTATATTTATAGAGCGCACATAACCCGGAAGTATCCTGGCGCATTGCTTAAGGAATCCACAATAGTTACTTACATAGAGAATACATAATAATTGGCTTGTGTTACAGATCCTTTCCAGACAGAGCATTGCTTGAGGCATACAAAATAGTTACAAACATAGCGAATACATGGCATTTGGTGTAAATATGTTATTAGTGGTCATTTGTACAGTTATTCTGCCAGCTCTTACTCTTCCAGGGAAACCTTGTAAGCGGCTATTTTTGTGGGTCCTTATCATTTCAAAGAGAAATGCCAAATCCATAATGGTACGTGTACAGAACGTAGGTATCATAGTTGTACGGTCATTTTTTCACCACCAACCAATAGTTTGCACCCATCAATAACACCTATGCCATCTTCCTCTGAAGTTACTGTGAAAAAGTGATGCTGTGTCGCCTTTCATTCCCTTTTCCAAAATAATGTGCTACATCCGAAGCCAAAAAGACAATCAATCGCTTTGGAGAAACACACAACCTCAGAAGGAGCTCCTGAGACCTACAGTGACGTGGCACCCGTCACATCAACCGACTCAGCTCTTTCGCCGAACTGCAAATATAGGTATGTGAATTGTAATCCTTCTACTGTTCGTCGGTATTAACCCTGTTTGATTCTGCCAATTGATTTTCCATCAATCATATTACACAGCCACGCTAGTGGCTGTGTAGTTATAGTTAAGGTGCTAATCCCATAGGAAGAGCACTTTTTGGGTGGCTTACAACTTCGCTCTCCCTGGTCGAATCCTCACCAAACTTTGCAAAAAAGCAGATGGCCTACTCTGAATTTTTGTGCAAAGTTTTGTGAGGTATGGTCCAGGGGGGGAAAAGATATAGGGGGGGGTCCCAAAATGTCTTTTTTTCCCATAGACTGAATGGGGAAAAAACTTTGCTCACGCCTAGAGCCCAAACCGCTGGACGGATTTTCACCAAATTTGTGGCAGGAGCAGCGGCATGGTCCCGAAAGCGTGCTTTTGTAAATTTGGTGAAAATCCATCCAGTAGTTTTTTTAAAAAAAAAACGATGAAGAAGTAGGTAACAAAAAATTAGTGATATCTATGTACCCTTCACAGACACACATCCTATGTACCCTTCACAGACACACATCTCTGTTCGCTCCACGGATGGGATACCGATTGGCTAATCAGCTCCCGTCATGTCCGCGGACATGTGATGTGTCCGCTGATTAGATGGTGAAGAGCGTCAAGTGCGTCAGATTGTTCTGATGCGCCCGTCATCTTGGATCCGTGTTTGGTGTCTGCGGACATTGCGGTAAAAACATTAAAAAAAAACACAACATTGCACTTGTCAAATTTATCAAATAATCTCTGGGTAGGTGAGGGGTGATGAGGATGGGATGGGATATGACTGCAAGAATAAAAAAAACGGGTGTTTTTTTGTCGCGAAAGTCACACAGTACATTTGGAGGTGTTCCACAATATGTGCGTAAACTACAGGCGAAAGATATTGCATTTTGGCATTCAAGGGATGGGGATGTATAATCATAGAATTGTGGACTTGTAAATCTAGATTGTTGCTTCTGCAGTCTGCAATCCCAACCTTACCTTGTGGTATTGCAGTAATACTACATTCCGAATGCCCGTTCCTCTATATTGTTTAGATTGGTTGCCCAATATTTATTAATATTAAATAGAAGCAATTTCGGGTTATTTTACACTCTTAAGTAAAACGCTTGACGTTTATAAATTGATGTGGTGGTGGTACTCCCAGAGTGCGTCAAATAAAGGGCTAATGTGCCTGTGTTAAAATGTAATTAAAATAATAATGGAGTCAGAGTGGCGCCCCCTGGAGCCTGGTACGTCAGGCAGCCACCTGCAGTGCCTGATGGACGTGGATGAGAATAACACTTCTCATGGATGCGTTGAGGCAAGTTGTTGCAAAGTAGGAATGTATTTTGATTCTGAGTGAAGGTCACCAGCTTTGAATTTTTGGTTGCGAGCTAAGGAAGCCCACGCATCAGACACACAGTATAAGGTTCAATTGTTTTTTGACCTTGAGAGAAAGGGACCATTCCCACAGGAATTCAATGAAAGGAGGTTTGTAATTATGAAGATATGAGAAGGTTATGCATTCTAAAAGTGTGTAAGGAACATGTAAATTCAGTTTATGAAGAATCGGTGGTGCGCAGCAGTGAGCGTTACGGTCTGAGTTATGCCAAGTGAATGGAAATGGTAAATATAATGTAAGTTTGATTTTGGACGATTGTATACCGGAACAAGAATTAACTTATTATTATCTGAAGAATTTTTTTGGGTTACATTCTATTTGTCTGTTCTGTGTGACTTATTGCAATGAAACGCAAGTACAATGTTTGAGGGCAGTTGTCTTTTTAACGTGGTTATGGGGAGTTCTGTATCGAGGTGCATGTACACAAACACTCAGTTCCCTCAGGGTCAATGCTAATATTTCATTAAAATGTCATGTATGACTATGTCGAATTGTGTATCCCTTTCCACGTTGTTTTCATTTTGTTGAGATTGTTTGATGTCTGTGCTAATCATTAGTTTAAACTCAATGCCGAATTCATAAGTCAATAGATAAATTGTAATGAAGTTTGGGTAGTGAGACACATTTTCTGTTATGTTTTCGAAACAGGTACATCTTGCCATTCTGTGATTGTCATCGATTCCAGATGGTTACTGACGGCTTTTTTAATCGGCAGCTTCAGGTCGTTGTGAATAACTGGATCACAGTGACTATATTTTGGGACGATCGCCATGGGCCCATGTGTCCTTATGGTGTACTAGCGATTAGGAGCAACATTACATCCTTTATGGTGGTCTAGGCCCAAGTTGATGCAGAAGCACTGGAATTCACTGTGCGACCCAAGCGCTTCTTTTACTGAAAACGAACACCTTGTGTATGCAAAAAGAAGAACGTGTGCCTCACGATAAACATTTTGGATCGCGAGCGAAGAAACAAATTTGTAATTTGATTGAATATGGCAATAGTCGGCTGTTCTCGGAGCAGTTATTGTGAAAGAAAAGTACCTTGCAAATTGTACAGTGCTGTTGTTTTCTTTTAAAGTACAGTTTACTATTCCGAATTGTGACGTGCTGTGTCGTGAGTCGATGTGTGTTGATTTTCGGGTTCTGCGTCACGTCACGTCGGTGATTATGGGCACGTTTGGCTACGCTGACGAGGAACGTCACTGAGAAAGGTGGAGAATATCACTAGGTTTGGTGACTTGAGGCTCAGGGGCGGGGCATATGATTTAGTGACGTCAGGGCAGTTTACCTTAGGCCGATGCAGCAATGGATAAGAATAGCACAAGATGGACGCGCCCTGCTGCCAGATTTCGTATGTTTATAAAAGAGGAAAAGTCAGGTAAGGTGCATTGGAAATGTTTGCGATATATCAACGTATGTATAAAAATACATGGCCGAACCCTCGGGACAATAATATTTTCTGAGAATTGCACTCGTCAAACTTATGAAATAATCTCTGGGGAGGTGAGGGGTGATGAGGATGGGATGGGATATTTCTGACCTGTTTTGAATGAGTTTACAAAGTTTGGTGGGATTTTGTTCAGAGCTTATATGACGATTGTATGTGCATTCATTTGACAGTTTTGAAAAATAAAACATGGGTGGATTTCCAGCAAATTTGCGTACGGCGCATTGGCAAGGATCTGCAAGCATGGTTTTGCAAATGTGGCAGTGTTTTCTTATTTGACAAATTTAGTTAAAAAAATAGCGGAATAGCTTTAGTGACTGAGGGGTAGCCTGTGGCCATGGGCAGTGGGCAGATTGTTGGGTCATGGAATAAGGTCATGATCCGGACAATCTGGCTACTGGCCATGACCAGAAGGGACAAAACATAGGATTAAAGTGGCCCTGTCCACCTGGGACTGGCTGTGTGGTAAAGTTATTCGAAATTAGGATAGATTTGAAAGGGAAGGAAAATGTGCTCGTGGAATATGGTCATAGGGTGTTCTTTTTGCCTTCTGCAGGATGCCATGGAAAGTGAAGAGGGGTCCTGTATGGAATCCCCCCCTTCCATTTACATGGTGGCTATCTTGGAAAAGGATTTTCCTTCCTAAACCGCGACACCAAAGGCGCCCCGGTGTAGAATGGAAAATCCTCTTACTTAGTACCACGGGTTCCCGCTTCGGGAACCTAGGCTGCTAATGGCCTTCATCCCCCATTTCAGGGGCTGGAATGGGGGGATAATGGTCCAGAGATCTTGTTATCCACCCTCGCTTCGCTTGGCGTGATAACTTGGGTTGCTGGGCCGGTATCCACCGTTCCAGTCCCTGGAATGGAGGATGAACGCCCCAATATTGCCATTAGTATAACACAAAATGCAAATGGAAATGTTGGAAAATCTTATTGAGTCTATGTACTTTACTGGGAAATATAAAGTAGATGGAGTCTATACTTTTTTAGTTCTATTTTCCAACTGTGAAAGGTGGTTCCTAAAGGAACATTTCTTTTGTTTTTTTTTATGTATTTTTTTTTTTTGGCAGGAGAACTAAGAACGAAAGGTGGGGAGGGAAATGAGGGAAGAGGCACCAAACACTAATATGGAGGGGCAGGTGGGCAGAGGAAAATGTTGCGCATGTGTTATTTCTAAGGTAGGGGCCAGTGTTTCTCATGCTCCTTGATTACAGCAGTGGTGGTGTCTCTTGGGGAGGAGGTATGGCCTTAGGTGATGCCATTTTAAGATAAATAGCAGTTTTGCTAAAAGTATGTACTGTGTACTAGATTGTTAATATATGAGTGGGAATAGGTGTTGGAGCTGTGCAAGGGAAATTTTGAAGTTGAAAGTTCCTAGATCAGTAGAAAACGCAGTTCCGAACTTTCCGCAAAGCACAGATCTTATTGTGAAGTGTGTACAGGTTCTCGGACACGTCATCATGCCACGCGTTAGCATATGTTTATGTGGCACTCTCCGGAATGTCTGCAATTAAGTCAGATGTTCGCAGACATTATGGTTAGGTTGTACTACTAAAAACCTATGAAATTCAGTGAAAAAACTTTGTTAAAGGGACGTTATGGTTCCAAGTAAAACCGAAAAACCCCTGAAATTCGCCAGTTATGGTAAGCTAAGCAACCATAACTCGCACCACCACCGTGCACTGCTAAGACTAACACCCAGGACATCAAAGATGACATCACAAATGTCATTGATGACATCACGGATGACATCACATGTGCATTTTCCTTTCATGAAAAGTCTGTACAAGGGATTCTTATTGTAATGTTAATAAAAAAAAGTGTCAAGGATTATTGGAATAAATATCAAGTGCTAATTAGTGCATTAAACAATGCATTGATATAAATAGCATTCTATTATGAAGTTCCATCCAGTATACTAAGGTACACATGTAGAATAATAGGCATTGTGTGCAGCATACATGATGGAGGTACAATATTCATAAGCTTGCCATTTTGAATAGTGAAATGATAACTGTTTTCTTATTAGAGGTTTGCGTACTGTGAAACGTGATAAGTAGGTAATAAAACCTACTTACTACATACTTACATTATTATAGACAAAACACAAAGAGAAAAGAACAATTTCAAATATGGGTATATACAGGGAAAGTGAAGTAAGTAAAAAAAGCAGAAGTAGAAACGGAAACAATTCATAACCTAACTGATTATCTTCATGCAGAGAAATGATTACTCTGTTTCAAAGCTGTTATTTACCCTATGTATATGTATCACATGATGTGACAGGACCCTAAGGAAAGTAGTGTGAGTACAATGTATACAAATATGAGCATATACAGGGAAAGTACAGTAATAAAAAAACAACAGATCTATCAGAAAGTGCTGATAACTCTACTGATTATCTTCATGCACAGAAAGGATTGCTGTCTTTCAAGCTTGTGTCTTCCCCTATGTATATGTTTCATATGATATGACTGGACCCTAAGGGAATTACTGTAAGAACATACTTGAAGGATAAGTGTACAAATATAGCAAGTTTTCAATTTTTAGGTCCTGACTGTTAGTGAAGAAAACCATGTGGCCTAGATATGTTAGTAAAGGAAAAAAGGGGGAGCCAGACATGTGATGTCATCAGTGATGTCATCAATGACATTTTTGATGTCATCTTTGATGTCCTGTGTGTTAGTCTTAGCAGTGCACGGTGGTGGTGCTAGTTATGGTTGCTTAGCTTACGATAACTGGCGAATTTCAGGGGTTTTTCGGTTTTACTTTGAACCATAACTTCCCTTTAACCAAGTTTTTTCACTGAATTTTATAGGTTTTTAGTAGCGCAACTTAACCATAACGTCCCTTTAACAAAGTTTTTTTACTGAATTTTATAGGTATTTAGTAGCGAAACCTAACCATAAAATCCCTTTAACAAAGTTTTTTTACTGAATTTCATAGGTTTTTAGTAGCGCAACTTAACCATAACGTCCCTTTAACAACGTTTTTTTACTGAATTTCATAGGTTTTTATTAGTGCAACTTAACCATAAAGTCACTTTAACACATTCTTTTTTACTGAATTTCATAGTTTTTTATTAGTGCAATGTAACCATAACGTCCTTTTCAATGGAGGAAGACCACTAGCATCCAAAGTTCAAAAAGTGGGAACCCGGGTTGGTAAAAAAAAAAGTTTTCTTCCCAAACCAGGACACCGCAAGCAGGCGTCCCGGTGTAGGAAGGAAAATCTTTTACCAAGATGGACACCAGGGAAAGGGAAGGCAGGGTGTATAAAGAGAACACAACAGGGCATCGGCAGGGGGTCGGGAAGACCAGGAGAGAGACACGGGGCATGAGTGGGGGGTAACACGAGGGAGACACGGGGCATGAGCAGGGGCTGGAAAGGAGGGAGACACAGGGCATGAGCGGGGGTGAACAGAGGAGACACAAGCGATGAGCGGGGAAAAGGAGGGAGACAGACACGGAGCATGAGCGGGGCTGGGGGTGAACAGGAGAGACACGGGGCATGAGCGGGGGTACGGCAAGGTGGGGCCCCCACCCCCGCTCATGCCCCGTGTCTGCCCTGTTCCAACAGAGCAGACACGGGGCATGAGCAGGGGTTGTGGGGGGAAAGAAGGGAGACACAAGGCATGAGCGTGGAGTGGGGGGGTAAGGAAGACACAGGGCATGAGCGGGCGGTGTAGAGGAAGAAGGGAGACACGGGGCATGAGCGGGGGGAACAAGAGGTCAACGAGGGGCATCATAGGAGGGAGTGACAAGAGGAAGACACGGGGCATGAGCAGGGGTGGGAGGGAACAGGAGGAAGACGTGGGGCATGAGCGGGGGTGGGGGGTTACAGGAGACAGACAGAGGGCATGACCAGGGGGTGGGGGGCAACAGGAGAGAGACACGGGGCATGAGCGGGGGGTGGGGAGAACAGGAGACAGACACGGGGCATGAGCGGGGGGTGGGGGAACAGGGGACAGACACGGGGCATGAGCGGGGGGTGGGGGAACAGGAGACAGACACTGGACATGAGCAGGAGTCTGGGGGCAAAAGGAGAGAGACACGGGGCATGAGCGGGAAGTGGGAGTATACAAGAGACAGACACGGGGCATGAGCAGGGGGTGGGGGGCAACATGAGAGAGACACGGGGCACGGAGCATGACATTTCGGGGTGACTGGTTCGGCCCCGGCCGATTTGGCGCGGCCGGTTCGGTGCAGGAGCCGGTTCGGCGCAGGAGCCGGTTCGGCGCAGCACGGCGAACAGCCCACGCCGAATTGGCCACACATAAATGTCCTGCGAGTTCTTCATGCAGGCACCACAGCCACGCAGAGTACACAGCTGGGCCCACAAAGGTGGGGGCTGTGCTGCTCGGAGCAGTGTGCTCCGAGCAGCACAGCCCCCACCCTCGTGAGCCCGGCAGATCAATTCTGCTATGTTTGCCGCACCCCAGTCCACATCGCCTGCTGTTTAGGGAAACGTTCAGTGCAGTGCACTGAAAGTGCGAGTTTCAACTTCATCCCACACTATTTTAAAATGAAACCGCTCTAGAACAGTTTCATTTTAAAATAGTGTGGGTGAAGTTGAAACTTGCATTTTCAGTGCACTGCACTGAACGTTTCCCTAAACAGCAAGTGATGTGCACTGGTGTGCGGCGCGGCAAAACATCCCGTCGCCGAATCAGCGACGCCGAAACGGGGTGTACCGATGGGGCATGAGCGGCTGGGGGGAACAGGAGACAGACACGGGGCATGAGCGGGGGGGCAACAGGAGAGAGACACGGGGCATGAGCGAGTAGGGGGAACAGGAGACAGACACGGGGCATGAGCGGGGGTGGGGGATCAACAGAGAGACACAGGGCATGAGCGGGGGGGGAACAGGAGACAGACACAGGGCATGAGCGGGGGGTGGGGGGAACAACAGAGACAGACACGGGGCATGAGCAGGGGGTGGGGGCAACATGAGAGAGACACGGGGCACGGAGCAGGACATTTCAGGGTGGCTGGTTCGGCCCCGGCCGATTTGGCGCAGCCGGTTCGGTGTAGGAGCCGGTTCGGCGCAGGAGCCGGTTCGGCGCAGCACGGCGCGACAGCCCGCGCCGAATTGGCCACACATAAATGTCCTGCGAGTTCTTCATGCAGGCACCACAGCCACGCAGAGTACACAGCTGGGCCCACGAAGGTGGGGGCTGTGCTGCTCGGAGCAGTCTGCTCCGAGCAGCACAGCCCCCACCCTTGTGAGCCCAGCAGATCAATTCTGCTATGTGTGCCGCACCCCAGTCCACATCGCTTGCTGTTTAGGGAAACGTTCAGTGCAGTGCACTGAAAGTGCGAGTTTCAACTTCATCCCACACTATTTTAAAATGAAACCGCTCTAGAACAGTTTCATTTTAAAATAGTGTGGGTGAAGTTGAAACTTGCATTGTGAATCCATTCCATTTCAGCGACTTGTACAAAATGCAAACCATGGTAGATTATGCTCTACCTGCAATTCAGATAATCGCTCCACGTTAGTAATACAAACAAATAGTACATGCATAATACTAATGCTTCTACGTTACAATGCAGATGGTACCAAAAACAACTGCAAGCTGACTGGATTCACACATGGTCAAATTTCACTTGGTAAGAAAACCTTCACAACAATAGGTATAATCTACCACGCAGGAGGCACAACCAATTCAGGGCACTACACTGCATATATAAAAAAGAAATGTGGATTGTTTGAATGTAATGCTAGTACCATTACTCTAAAGCAGAGACTACCAGCAAATCTTACAAACTCTTATTTGATGTTCTTAAACCAAAATTTGATAACTAAACTGTATTTAAACCCTAAGTAAACTTGTGTTAAAAAGACATAAACTGTTAGAATACTCCAAAAGCTATCTAACTGCTCAAAGATTCTACAGCAACTAATCAGATAAATGAATACCACTAAATTAGACCAAACAATACGCCAATTCGTATCTAACTGTCCCAAAATTCAACAATATCCAAATAGAGAAATCAATACCACTAAAATATATAAAAAAATAGACAGTTAGAATACGCCAATTGGTATCTAACTGCTCCAAAATTTTATAATATCCAAACAAATAAATAATATGTTACTGCTCCAACAAAATGCAACAAGCCAAAGTATAAAGCATTAGCCAGAAACAACAAGTGAACACTGAAAACAAACAAACAAATAAACTGTAGCATAACAGAAAAAGTTTTTTTTTTAATCCAACATGGATTTTTTTTTCTCCCACAGACCCAATGATTTTAGCAACAAATACAGAAACTGAGCAAATTGCACAGTACCCTGATTTGTAATCTACTAAATATGAGGGTCCAAAAAAAATAAAAGTATGTTGATTATACAATGTAATAAGTCATTACAAAATACTAATACTAACATGCTATTTTCTTTTATCACAGAAATTAACAAGAAATACATGTACTCCGGTTACTAGACCAAACAGTAAGTATACAATAATAAGGAGAACCATAGCAGCATATCACATCCATAGTATCTAATACCTTTGTTCCTTATACATTTGTTTTTCACCCAAAGTTATAAGCAAATATGAATCTGATATGCTGCGGTGGTTGTTGCCAGGGCATAGAGTCTTGGGTGCATGGCCAAAGTATAAAGCATTAGCCAGAAACAACAAGTGAACACTGAAAACAAACAAACAAACAAATAAACTGTAGCATAACAGAAAAAGTTTTTTTTTTAATCCAACATGGATTTTTTTTTCTCCCACAGACCCAATGATTTTAGCAACAAATACAGAAACTGAGCAAATTGCACAGTACTCTGATTTGTACTCTACTAAATATGAGGGTCGAAAAAAAATAAAAGTATATTGCTTATACAATGTAATAAGTCATTACAAAATACTAATACTAACATGCTATTTTCTTTTATCACAGAAATGAAGAAAAAAAACATGGACTCCCATTACTAGACCAAACAGTAAGTATACAATAATAAGGACAACCATAGCAGCACATCACATCCATAGTATCTAATACCTTTGTTCCTTATACATTTGTTTTTCACCCAAAGTTATAAACAAATATGAATGTGATATGCTGCGGTGGTTGTTGCCAGGGCATAGAGTCTTGGCCATGCACCCAAGACTCTATGCCCAGGCAACAACCACCGCAGCATATCACATTCATAGAGTCAAACATTTCAACTATGGTCTATGGAAACATTTAATGTCCGCGGACATTATGAGTGTTCTTAGAACACTTTCCACTTGCCAGCGAACAATACGGACAGCGTTTTCAGGACACCCCCTACGAACATTTCAGAACAACGCGATAGATCTTAGAACACTTTCAACTTGACAATGAACAATACGGACAGTGTCCTCAGAACACCCCCATTTCGTTTATTTGCGAACATTTCAGGACACCATGAGTGTTCTAAGAACACATTCAACTTGCCATCAAACAATACGAAGAGCATCTTCAGGACACCCCCTACTAACATTACAGAACAACGCGAGAGCTCTTAGAACACATTCAACTTGACAAAGAGCAATACGGACAGCGTCCTCAGGACACCCCCATTTTGTTTATTTGCGAAAATTTCAGGACACCGCGAGTGTTCTTAGAACACATTCAACTTGCCAGCGAACAATACAGACTACGCCTTCAGGACACCCCCTACGAACATTCCAGGACACCGCAAGTGTTCTTAGAAACGTCTTCAGAACACCCCCATTTTGTTTATTTGCAAACATTTCAGAACACCGCAAGTGTTCTTAGAACACATTCAACTTGACAGAGAACAATACGGACAGCGTCCTCAGGACACCCCCATTTTGTTTATTTGCGAACATTTCGAGACACCGCAAGTGTTCTTAGAAGCGTCTTCAGAACACCACCATCTTGTTTATTTGCGAACATTTCAGGACACCGCAAGAGTTCTTAGAACACATTCAACTTGCCAGCCACAACCCCCATTCATTTTTGCGAACATTTCAGGACACAGCGAGTGTTCGACAACGTCTTCAGAACACCCCCATTTTGTTTATTTGCGAACATTTCAGGACACCGCGGGTGTTCTTAGAACACATTCAACTTGACAGAGAAAAATACGGACAGCGTCCTCAGGACACCCCCTACGAACATTCCCCAGACACCGCGAGTGTTCTTAGAAACGTCTTCAGAACATCCCCATTTTGTTTATTTGCGAACATTTCAGGACACCGCGAGTGTTCTTAGAAAACATTCAACTTGCCAGCCACAACCCCCATTCATATTTCTGAACATTTCAGGACACAGCGAGTGTTCAACAACGTCTTCAGAACACCCCCATTTTGTGTATTTGCGAACATTTCAGGACACCGCAAGTGTTCTTAGAACATATTCAACTTGACAACGAACAATATGGACAGCGTCCTCAGGACACCCCCATTTTGTTTATTTGCGAACATTTCAGGACACTGCGAGTGTTCTTAGAACAGTTTCAGTTTGCTTGCGAACAAAACGGACACATATTGAGTCCTCAGAACACCCCCTATTCAGTTTATTTAGAACATTTCAGAAAACCCGTGATGTCCGCAGACAAATCGAACACAAAAAGAATGTCTAACACATAAAAAAACACAACTTTCATTCTATCTCGTACACTCCCACCCTCCCCAAACACGCCTACACACCAACACACTCTACTAAATACACATTTTGAACAAAGTTTCACCGCGCAATCCAAGATGACAGGCGCTACCGAAAATCTGACGCGCTTCACGCTCCACGCCGTCCAATCAGCGAACATGTTGCATGTCTGCGAACATCACGCAAGCCGATTGGCCAATCAGGACACTGTCCGCGGAGCGAACAGAGAAGTGTGTCCGCGGACCGAACATAGATATCAGTAATTTTTTTGACCTACTTTTTGGTCATTTTAAAAAAAACGACTGGACGGATTGTCACCAAATTTGCAAAAGCACGCTTTCGGGACCAAGCCGCTGCTCCTGGTCCAAATTTGGTGGAAATCCGTCCAGCGGTTTGGGCTGTAGACGCAAGCAAAATTGTGTTCCCATTCAGTCCATGGGAAAAAAAAAGTTTTGGGACCCCCCTATAACTTTGCCCCAAATACTTTTTTTTAAAAAAGTTTGGTGAGGATTCGTCCAGGGAGAGCGAAGTTATAAGCCGCCCAAAAAGTGCTCTTCCTATGGAAACAGCAACTTAACCATAACATTACAAGCCATGTAATATATATATATATATATATATATATATATATATATATATATATATATATATATATATATATATATATTCAGTGAAAAAAACTTTGTTAAAGGGACGTTATGGTTAAGTTGCGCTACTAAAAACCTATGAAATTCAGTGAAAAAACTTTGTTAAAGGGACGTTATGGTTCCAAGAAAAACCAAAAAACCCTTGAAATTCACCAGTTATGGTAAGCTAAGCAACCATAACTCGCGCCACCACCGTGCACTGCTAAGACTAACACCCAGGACATCAAAGATGACATCACATATGTCATTGATGACATCACTGATGACATCAGATGTGTATGTACCTCTCATGAAATATGTGTAGAAGGGATTCTTATTATGTTGCGAAAAAAGTGTCAAGAATCATTGCAAGAAACATACCCTAATAAGTGCATTGAACGATGCATTGATATAAATAGCATCCTATTATGGGGTTCTATCTAGTATACTAAGCTACTCATACAGAAACATAACATTGTGTGCAGCGTACAAGATGAAGGTATGATATTCGTAATGTTAATATGTTGAATAATGAAATGATAATTGTTTTCTTAATAGATTTTTGTGTACTGTGAAATATGTAATAAGTAGCTAATAAAACCCATGTATTACATAATTGCATTACTATAGACAAAACGCAAAGACAAAAGAACACATACCAATATGGGTATATACAGGGAAAGTGAAGTTAGCAAAAAAGCACAAGTAGTAGCAGAAACAATTCATAACTTAACTGATTAGTTTCATGCAAATAAATGATTGCTCTGTTTCAAAGCTGCTATTTACCCTATGTATATGTATCACTTGATGTGATTGGACCCTAAGGAAAGTAGTGTGAGTACAATGTATACAAATATGACCATATACAGGGAAAGTAAAACCATTAAAAAAACAACAGAACTATCAGAAAGTGCTCATAAGTCTAGTGATTATCTTTATGCACAAAAAGGATTGCTGTCTTTCAAGCTTGTGTTTTCCCATATGTATATGTTTCATATGATGTGACTGTACTCTAAGGGCATTACTGTAAGAACCTACTAGAAAGATATGTCTACAAATAAAATAAAATTCTTAGTTTCTGACTGTTACTGAAGAAAACCATGTGGCCTAGATATGTCAGCAAAAGAAAAAATTGTGAGCCAGACATGTGATGTCATCTGTGATGTCATAAATGACATTTGTGATGTCATCTTTGATGTCCTGGGTGTTAGTCTTAGCAGTGCACGGTGGTGGCGCGAGTTATGGTTGCTTAGCTTACCATAACTGGCGAATTTCAAGGGTCTTTCGGTTTTACTTGGAACCATAACGTCCCTTTAACAAAGTTTTTTTCACTGAATTTCATAGGTTTTTAGTAGCGCAACTTAACCATAACGTCCCTTTAACAAAGTTTTTTCACTGAATTTCATAGTTTTTTAGTAGCACAACTTAACAATAATGACTTTGACTTTATATACATGTCATATGGAACTGACTAGATCTCTTCTTATGAACTTGATGTCCGCAAACTTATTTAATGTTCGCGGACATGTTCGGAGAACAGTACCACTACCTAAAAACTGTGGGGGGGGGGGTGGTGGGGTATGTTTGATTGTTATATCATAATATAGGAACATTTAACAAATTCAAAAAGCAGCACACAACACATTATATATAGTAATACATAAGAAATGTAACCCATATATGTAACACACTAACCATTCATTTAAATACAATATGTTCTGAAATGGAATATACCACAAGAAGATAAATTGGCTTCCAACATAAATACCTCACAGACACAACAGAACTGAGAACAACACCAGACCCACTGAATACATAGGACTTATCTTACCAGAAATAGCAAGTGTACTTCATTTTACTCATATATTTATAAACTTTCTGTATTAGATTAAAAAATACATTATCTTTTTTTTTTCTCACAGAAATGTCTAGTACTCTGGAATGGCTAGAGGACAATTTCCCACATGAAGAAATGTCACAAGATAGTGAAACTAATGGTAAACACTTTATAATATAAACCATGTATTTATTATTTTTTATATATACATTTAGCATACCAAAATAGAAAAAACTTCAGAAAACCCTGTTATGGAAAACAGTCTTCACAATATAGAAGAAAAAATGGATGTATTGTTGGCTAATTTTAATAATTTAAAAACTTTTGTAGAAAATAATTTCAAACCAAAAACCTCGTACCATTGCCCCACATGTACTTGTCCCTCCTCACCATATCCCAGTCAATTATCCCCAAACCCTCTCCATAATCCAAAACGTTTTGATGAGATTTCCATCCCTTCTTCACCTAATACCAATCATGTTGAAACCCCAAATTCTCCTGTTTTTGTTTCTGTTTCTGCCTCACCTTCTCTGTCATAAATGTCCGTAATGTTCGCTATCAACTTAAAACTGTCCTAAGAACACAATTGGTGTCCTGAAATGTTCGTAAATAAACGAAAATGATGTGTAATGAACAACAGTACAACTGTTCGTAGTGTTCTCTTGCAACATGAAACTGTACTAAGAACACACGAGGTGTCCTGAATTGTTCGTAAACAAACAAAAATTTAAAGTGTCCTAAAGAACACTATACCTGTCCGGTACTGTTCGCTAGCAAGTTCAAACTGTTCTAAGAACGCTATTGGTGTCCTGAAATGTTCGTACGTAAACGAAAATGGAGGTGTCCTGAAGAACACTATACCTGTTCGTAGTGTTCGCTACCCAATTGAAACTGTTCTAAGAACACAATTGGTGTCCTGAAATGTTCGTACATAAACTAAATTACACGTGTCCTGAAGAACACTATATCTGTCCTTACTGTTCGCTTCCAAGTTTAAACTGTTCTAAGAACACACGCGGGGTCCTGAAATGTTCGTTTCACGTGTGACGCACTTTTAATTACTTCAGAACCCGAACAGTGTCCGTAGGACATCAATGCGCATGCGCTAACCAATCTCCGTGCACTTGGTGTCCTGCGGACAGGCGCTTCCTTCGCGGACTAGTTCGCGAACGGATCATATGACCGCGCCCACGCTCATTGTGTGTCCTGAAATGCGGACACTGTTCGTGTCCCCGAACAATTTAAAAGAACATTTTCAGTCAATCCATAATATTTTTCAATAAAATCTCACCATGGCACAAGTCCCACATAGCAATCTTGAGTTTCTATATACCTTTTGAAACTTTCCGATCCTTTTTTTGTGTTCGATCTGTCCGCGGACAGTGCGCATATCCGCGAATAGCGCACAAGCACCCCTATAAAAGACCACGCCCAAGAGCTTATTCCCATTGTGTTTCTGGCTATTCTTCAGAACACAGTGATTTTTGCTGCCACCTGCAGACTGCACCATCATCGAGATGGCATCCTTGGCTGCTGAATTGCCACTTGGTGCTGCACCTGCTTCAGCACCACCCCCACCCCCTCCACCACCACCACCTCCCCAAGGGCCTGAAGAGGGGAACAGGAGTGAGGATGCGGAGGAGGAAGAACAGGATGATGACAATGAGGTAAAGGAAAACCCTACTACCTGCACTAGGCGTGAGTCTTGGGTGTGGCGGTTATTTACCATTCATGGTAATGTTCCTAAGGCTCGTGCAAACCGTGTTACCTGCAATGAGTGCAAAATAATACTCAGTCGCGGGAAGCACGGTAAGTACAGCTTTGGGACCACTACTATGAAGCGACACCTGAGGTCATTTCACTCTGGGGCTATTCGCAGGGTTGTACCTTGCGAAGAACGTAGCAGGTTGATTTCCTCTACTTCATCCTCTGTTTCTGATCCTGTCACCACAAGTACCACCTCTGTGGGACAGCGTCTTCCTCAAGCTGCCTCACAGGCCATACAGAATGCTGATGACCGTTACCTTTCGAGGGTCACAGTTGTATGTATGTACTGTGACACAGTACTCTGCAGGGGGGAGCGACTTCAGAGTGCTGTTGAGACTATCGTCTCAGAGCACGAGAAGACCTGCTCACTACCCAAATAAAACCCACTCTACATCTTCCTCTCTCAGCTCACCCTTTCTTATCCCTGTGGTTGGTGTCACCCCCTTTACCCTCCTTTACCCTCCTCTCCTAGTGTGTCGTGTCTGAAAAACCAAAAAAAATACAAAATTACAAAAATCAAAAAAAAATAAGGCTCTTTTCAGAGCCGCCTTTCCCAGTTAAAAAATAGAAGTGAAAATAAATGAAGCAGGGCTCTTTGTAGTTTTTTAGAAGTCCACGGACAGTTCGCGAACATTAAAAAAATTTGGTTGCTACTCCATCACAAACATTGTAATTTTCTCTGGAAAGAAGTGGTGGCTCTGAAAAGAGCCTTTGGGTGGTGTTTGTAAGTCAAAAATTGTAAATACTTAACCTCTACTTCAAAATCGTTGTTGTAATTCCAAAAAAGCTCGCAATGCATTTTGTACATTTCTCAGAAAAATCTGATTGCCAGCATAAGTAAGATGGACTCCATCTCTGCCAAAAATGTATGTACTACAAAACATAATATTTTCATTGTGAAAAGAAGACATGCCAAAATCTCTTAGAAAGGCACAAACATCCTTATTAACATTGCGCCTTGCTTTTTCCATTTGTGGACCAAATGAAGAAGAACGTAGCCACATTTGTCTCTGCGCAATCCGTGAAAATATCACTTGAGAATTAGGAAACATGTTCATAACCTTCCTAAGTCCTTCTTTCATAGCAAATTGCAAAAAAAATCCAGTCACATGTCCTAAACTGTTCACTCCACAATGAATTACAATTATGTCTGGATATTGCTCTGTCTCCAAAGTAGCACAGAGAGGTAGCAAGTCCAACCACTTCATTCCATGTACTCCATGCCAGTGTACTTCCACATGTGGGAATCCAAAATCTACAGCTACTCCACAGCTTTCTGCATGCACCTTCAACCAATGTATCCATGAATCTCCTAAAATCCAAACAATCTGTTTTCTGAAACACACAGGCATAGCTATCTTTTGTTCTCTCAGCAAAAAGAGTATCTGAGAAAAACTCTCCTGGCACAACACACCCACCAAACTTTCCTGACCAATCCCTTTCAGTGCTTATTCTCATTTGCATGACTTCTGAACCCAAAAATCCCCGGATGTAACTCCCGATGTCCGCGAACTACCGACATGTCCGCGGACATATCGTAACATGAACAGCCCTTCTACCATTTCCACTACACTCTCTCTGCCATTCCCTCATTGGGTGTACCTAAAAAATCACATGACCATGCACCAATCACATTCAAGACCTCTACATCTAACTGCATCATCATAGATCAGCACTGCAAATGTACTGTGAATCTCTCTGAGTACAAGTGTCATATCATTGGCAAGCACCATCTACCAGAAATACTGTACAAGTCTTCAAGATTTCTACTTGCAGTTCCATGAATATCCATATTCATGAACACAAATTTCAGGTATGCATATTTTCTGTATAGTAGATGAACACATTTTCAAACAGACTTTTACCTTGTAAAATCTGTAAAATGAATTTACTGTACTTTTTTCAATTTGCAAAAATCAACTATCACTTATAAACCTTTATACTATTTACTTTCTTTATACATACACACTCAAATCATGTTAAACTAACATTTTTTAAATGAAATATATAGACTACATATATTCAAACAAAATTGCATGCAAACACAATCTATGTTTAAATCTTTATAAAAATACTTATACAATTTCATATTTTTTGTTTTTATTTATTTATTTACTTAATTACTTTAAATTAGACATGACATTGAGGCACTATTACCTAGAACAGTTTACTTACAGAAATAGTGGTATTCACTAATATATTATAAATTTCACAAGACATAGTAAAGATATTTTTTTTTTGCTAGTTAGTCATTCAATACAATTTGTTCATTAAGAACATATCATATGTACTGAACTGATGCAATGTATCTTATGTAAATAAATTAGTTTAATTGTTTTACAGAAGGCACTGAGGATTTTGATTAAAAAAATCAATATCTAAATTAAAAACAGTGCTATTTACAAACAAAGTTACTAATTTGAAGCTTTTACAATTGCAGTGAAGACCAGTTTCCTGAAAAGAAGCAGCCGAATTCGAAGAAGAAAGAAAAACTAAGAAGTTACCTGTTAATTTAAAAAAAAAGTAATTAAAATATCACCATAATATTTGTATTATTAATCAAATATACTATAACATTAATACGAGCTATTTTGGTTTCTAAAAATAGAGATTTCGTACCATTTTGTCAAAAAATGTCCATGTCTTAAACAGCGATTTACAGCCAGAATGGCCCACACATTTCTATTTTTGGACACACAAATTACCCAACTGAACAACTACAATTTTCATATTATAGAACAAACAACTGTTTTAATTGTATACATTAGATTTACTATTTGTACTTTTCCACACCACTAGCTTACTTTTTTTTTGTCATCTGAACCCCAGTTTAGTAACACATACATTCAAGAATACCTATCCCTACTAGTTTTAGTTCCCAATGCACAATCACACACCATTACATACATCTTTATCATCTTACTCAAACACTCATGCACACAGCACACATAAATTCCAGAACACCCCAACCCATATCTTCTTTATTTTTTTCAACAGACCCTAAAGAATGCCTACCAAAGTCAAGTGGGTAGAAAGCAACGCAAAAGTAGAGCAAATGAAAATAAAGGTGTCCAACATAAGCATCCATCTCTAGCAGAATTTGTAAAAAAAGTTGAAACAAAACAGCTAATACAATCATTTAGTGAAACACAAGAAATTTCAAGTACAACAACATCGCTTCCTCTATCAAAATGTAAAACAAACCAAAAAACAATTAACAGAAAATCAGCTATCAGTACAGATAAAACTACTTCTTCAAATTTTAATATAATGCAAAGTAAGCATACCAAGAAAAGTATTTTAGCCAAAATATACCGTCACAAAGTCCTTCAAAATCTTATAAAAACAGGAGAGAAATCAGGTTCAAAGCTTAAAACCTATCGTAGGAAATTAATCTTAGAAGCATTGATGGAGAGTGCAATTCTTCTCAAAAGAAATTTATTTATTTTACTGTTAAACAAAATGAAACCACTAACAAAACTAATAACTAAATTACAAAAAAGACTTCTCAATAAGCGAAATGTCAACAGAAAGAACTTCTTAAGTATCTGCGGGAGGTGAATGGAATCACACTAGGAGCACAGAACCATATTTTAATGAAGAAGCGTACAAACAGAAGCAAACAAATACAATTGCCATAAATAGCAGTGGTCGAGGTTATGAAAAAGTGAATAATACCATAATGGAACAAGAAGTACTCCTTACAAAAATATGCCCTGAAAACTTAGAATTACCCCTCCATTCAACTGAATCAGAACGTCTAGTGTACAAATGGCCATGCACGTCAATGTGTAACATTCCCAAACAATGTTTCAAATCTTTACGCCAATTCCTCAATAAATATGTAAAAAGCAAAGACAAAATCAAAATTAAATTACTGCAAAATATAGATACCTGTCCAGTGCGCAAGTACACAGGACTACAAGGACATTCATTGGCCTGCATTACAGGACTTACTTGTAAAACCACTTTCCCTGATATCAAAAGGATATCAACACATCATTCAACTATAAGAAATCTAGTCTATAAAGTTAACTATGCTAAAAGTCCTGCTTTAGCACTAGCAAAGTTAAATAACATCCTTCTACATGGTACAGCAAAAAACCTACTTGAAGAAATTCACTATATCCAGAAAAAATATTTTGGAAGTGAAAGCCATTTACAGAATGAAATAGCTTTAAACCAATTAAGCAACAATTCTACACATGGCAACCTTTTGCTAAACACATAGAAAAAAGAAATACTAACATTTAAAAGTACATCAGCTGAAGTACCAAACCATGTATGTGTATGTTGCCGTAGAATTTTTTATAAAAGTAATACAAAAACTGTGGACCTATCATACAAAATAGAAGACAATGAAGATTCTAAATGGTTTAAATTAGCTCTCTACCTTGTAGCAGAAAACAAATATGAAATAACTGATCCCTTAATACTTTGCAGTTATTGCACTACAAAACTTGACAACAACCAAACTCCTTCACGTTCTATCACAAATAATTTGGAATTTTACCCAGTACCAAAACCTCTACAACAACTTAATTTATATGAGAGCATCATAATTCAAACAGTACACCCATTTCAAGCAATAATACGCCTTCAACCAAAAACAGCAAAATTATCTCCCTCTGAATTGGTAAAAGGCATTCATGGAAAAGTAGTTTATTTACCATTAAATCTAAAAGAAAATGTGCACACTCTAGGAGTGCAACGTCCAATGCAGCAATCTTTAATTATATTAGTAAATGGAGTACCTACAAAAGACAAAAAAATATGGCAACAGCTGGTAGATTTATATAAAGTTAGACAAGCCTTCCAATATCTTAAAGAGAACAATGAATATTACAAAGAAATTAATATTGAAGAAAACTTGAGAGATACAACTGAAATAATTCAAGAAACACAAGAAGCTGGTCATTTTGAGCTACTAGATCCTGCTACAATATCAAATACATTAGACCATTATACAATTCATCCTTTGCACTGTAATGACACCGTACAAGATGTACTGGAAACTTACCAAATGCGTCAAACAAAAGGATCGCCAATCAGTATATGGGAAAAAAGTATAGAAGCACGTGCTTTTCCTCTACTCTTTCCTACTGGCAAAGGAGGAAGGTATGATGATAGACCTATTCAAATATCAGCTTCAGAATACCTCTCATTACGGGTGTATTCTGAAGATCACCGATTTAGACAAAATGTGGAATACATATTCGACCTACTCTTTGAAAGTGAACTAGCAACTTTATGTTACGGAGTTGCACACATATTAAAATCAGGATCACACTTTCAAAATATGACAGCTACACAATTATTAGAGAAAGTGCAACAAAAGGATGAGGTTTTACAATCAAGTATTACAAATCTATTAGCAAATATGCGTGGTACTAAAGAGTACTGGTTTCGACGTCATGGAGATGTACGTTGTATGATCAGAAACCTTGGCCCACCGACTTGGTTTGTTACATTAAGTTGTGCAGAATATGCATGGGAAGATTTACATGATTTCCTACGCATATCAAATAAAAACAAAACAAACATAGATATTCTAACACCTGGAGAACTTTGTTCTTTGGATCCTGTTAATGTTTCAAGATATTTTCACCATCGCTTCATTGCTATGCTACATTTTATTTGTAATAAAACTGTTCCTCCACTTGGAGAAGTGCAACACTTCTTTTGGAGAAAAGAATACCAAGCCAGAGGAGCACCACATATCCACATGCTTCTATGGATTAAAGATGCTCCTAAATTTGGTCAAGACATTGATGCCACTGTTTTACAGTTTATTGAAAAATATGTCATTTGTGAAATTCCATCAGAAGCCACAAATATTGATCTTCATGCACAAATTTTACAATTTTAAAGACACAAATGTGGAAAATATTGTCGTTGTAAATACAAAAACAAAGACAAATACTACACCCAATGCCGATTTGGTTTCCCTAGACCAGTTACAAATACAGGTCAAGTAAACAACCTCATGTCTTCAGTTAGACATAGTGTTAAAGGTAAGTCACCTAAAAATACATATTACATAAAAAGAAAAGAAGAAGAAAAATATATAAATGATTATAATGCAATCATTGCCCACTTATGGAATGCAAACATAGATGTGCAGTACATTGCAGACAATTCTACTGCAGTTGAACGATATGTCACAGCACACTTAACTAAAGCAGAAAAGACAGAGCTCCAAGACCTCTGGAATGACCTGTCATCAGATAAAAGAGTATCTCAGAAATTATACAGCTTGGGCATAAAAATGCTCACCCATAGAGAATGTGGATCTTATGAAGCAGCTGATCGTTTAACTGGTACTTCATTGTATGGTAAATCTGAAAATATAGTATGGCTAAGTCTTGGTCCAGATAAATCTAGAAAAAGAGTTCTAAAATCATATGAAGATATAGAAACAATAGCCAAACATGATCCCAACAGCCAAGACATTTTAAAAAAACAATTTATTGGACACATACTACCCAAACAGAAGTAACACTTTGGAAAACATGTGTCTATACCAAATAGCCCAAAACTACACATACAAAAATAATATGAAACCTGATGAAAAAAAAGGTAAATATAGAGTGACAGACTGTGAAGACAGCTTAGTTAAACTCACTAAACCAATATCAAATTGTCATTGAAGACTCCTCAACATAAAGAAGTATATTACATGTCCCTGCTACAACTCTTCAAACCATGAAGAAAAGAAGAACAATTACTAGATAACTATGACTCATATGAGGATGCTTTCAAAGCAAATGAAAGCACTATAACTGATGTAAACTTTACACAGTACAAAACAATGTTGCACAATGAACAGCAACATGAAGAAGAACTCCAAGCCCAACTAGATAAGGATACTCCTGACAGTAGTCAACCTTCTGTAACAGGAAGCCAAGAACCACTGGGAGAACCACTAATAACAAATGAGGCAGAATTAGCTATGATAGAAGTAGAAAACACCATGTGTCAGTATGAAGATAAGGAAGACTTAACTATACTACAACCAAAACTAAACAATGAGCAAAGTAGCATTTTTCAAGAAGTAACAAAACAAATTGCACATGGTGTAAAACATGAAAATAAAGAATGTTCCTGCCATAATTATAAACCTATACTACTGTACGTCAGTGGTGAAGCTGGTTCTGGCAAAACATTCCTAATCAAAATCATTAGTAATTCCTTCAACAATTGACAAACAACAAACTGTCAGCTGTTGTCACTGCCCCCACAGGTTTAGCTGCCTACAACATAGGTGGTGGTACATTACACCGATTACTAGTATTACCAGTAGAACACCAGAACAAATTAGACTATTACAAACTTTCTGCAGAAGCTGCAAAGGAATTACGCAGAGTATTGAAACAAATGAAAATGCTACTGCAGGAAAACACATTATTGTTTTTGGAGATCTGCTTCAATTAACACCAGTAAAAGGTGAACCTATTTTTAAAACATTAGGGCACAAACTCTGCCGTAAAACTGTTGGCAGCATTGGAAATGTCAACCTTTGGCAACATTTCCAATACAGAGAATTAACAGAAAACATGCACCAATCTGCAGATCTAACTTATGCCAACATTTTAAAAAGTTTGAGAGTTGGTATACTTTCTAAAGAAGCAGAAGCAACATTGAAAACCCGGCACATTAGTGCACTTTATGGCGATAATGCATGTGCTACAGATGTTATGGGACAATTAGCCCACAAAAATGTCAATTGTATGGCCTTAATGCCAACTCTTGCAAGCTGACTCAAATTCAATGAAATAATGTTAAGTAAAGAAATGCAACCAATAATGGAAATTAGCGCCACAGACAAACTAGATGTACATGGTATGACACTACCCATGTGTGACCAAGCCACAACAAGACTAAATAATTTAGAAAAATCAATCTCAAACACAGCAGGCTTAGAAAAGATGTTAAAATTATCCTTAAATTGCAGAGTAATGCTTAAACGTAACCTTGACGTGGACCAAGGACTAGTTAATGGAGCACTGGGTACAGTTGTTGGCTTTCAAACATACCCACGTGACAACAAAATTCAGTTTGTCAATATACTCTTTGACAAACTTTCAGAAGTAAAACGGATAGGACGCTCAACAGCTAGATTCCTTCTCTTCAAAGATATGTATGTACGCAGAGAACAATTTTCTCTAACTCTTGCATACGCAGTCACGATTCATAAATCACAAGGTCTTACCCTAGACAAAGCAATGATAGATATTGGTAACACAGTCTTTAAAGAAGGCATGAGCTATGTAGCACTATCACGCTTACGTACACTTGACGGTCTATTTCTAATCAACTTTGATGCAAGTAAAGTAAACGCTGATATTCCTTGCATTTTAGAACATAATAGACTTCGCTCACTATACACTCCCCAGCTAAACACTTATTCTGTTCCACAAAAACTAAAACGTTGTAAAAGAAAACTAAATCAAACAGAAATGCAACAGGACGTCACTGCAAATCCTCCAAAGAGAGTAAAAGAAACTAATACTTCATCAAGTACCACAAACAAAAAAGAATCAATTAGAGAAAGTAAGCCAGGTACTTCTTTAAAGAAGGAAGACAAACTCCAAAAAAAGCAGTTAGATACAGAACTACCTGGACCATTTAAATTCTCAAATATAGTTGGAATAAGTTGCTATGCAAATGTACCAATGAATATTCTATTTCAATTACCACCAATTGTTGAAAACATTTACTTACACAGTACAGACCGTTTGTGCTTGCAAATGTTAGTACTTCACAGAAATGCAGCAAACAATCCTGACAACACATATAGTGTTTTTGGAATAAGACGACAATTGGACTACTGTGCTGGAATGGTGAAATTCACTATAAACTCACAGGAAGATCCACAAGAATTTCTAATGTACTTAATATTAGTACTGGAAAACAAAAACATACCTATAAATGAAATCTTACAGATTTCATACATGTGGAAACATACATGCACTCTGTGCAACAATGTGACACAAGAAGAAATTCCCAATGAACGCTTCATATATATATCAATACCAAATTGTGAATCCATTCCATTTCAGCAACTTGTACAAAATGCAAACCATGGTAGATTATGCTCTACCTGCAATTCAGATAATCGCTCCACGTTAGTAATACAAACACTAGTAAATACGTAATACTAATGCTTCTACGTTACAATGCAGATGGTACCAAAAACAACTGCAAGCTGACTGGATTCACACATAGTCAAGTATCACTTGGTAAGAAAACCTTCACAACAATAGGTATAATCTACCACGCAGGGGCCACAGCCAATTCAGGGCACTACACGGCATATATAAAAAAGAAATGTGGATGGTTTGAATGTAATGATAGTACCATTACTCTAAAGCAGAGATTACCAGCAAATCTTACAAACGCTTATTTGATGTTCTTAAAACCAAAATTTGATAAATAAACTGTATTTAAACCTTTAAGTAAATTTGTGTTACAAAAATATAAACTGTTAGAATACTCCAAAAGCTATCTAACTGCTCAGAAGATTCTACAACAACTAATCAGATAAATGAATACCACTAAATTAGACCAAAAAATACACAGTTAGAATACGCCAATTGGTATCTAACTGTCCCAAAATTTAACAATATCCAAATAGATAAATCAAAACCACTAAAATATATTAAGAAAATAGAAAGTTAGAATACGCCAATTGGTATCTAACAGCTTCAAAATTTTATAATATCAAAACAAATGAAGAATCTGTTACTGCTCCAAAAAAAATACAACAAAGCAAAGTATAAAGCATTAGCCAGAAACAAAAAGTGAACATTGAAAACAAACAAACAAATAAACTGTAGCATAACAGAAAAAGGTTTTTTTTTTAATCCAACATGGATTTTTTTTCTTCCACAGACCCAATGATTTTAGCAACAAATACAGAAACTGAGCAAATTGCACAGTACTCTGATTTGTACTCTACTAAATATGAGGGTCGAAAAAAAATAAAAGTATATTGCTTATACAATGTAATAAGTCATTACAAAATACTAATGCTAACATGCTATTTTCTTTTATCACAGAAATGAAGAAGAAAAAAATGGACTCCGATTACTAGACCAAACAGTAAGTATACAATAATAAGGACAACCATAGCAGCATATCACATCCATAGTACCTAATACCTTTGTTCCTTATACATTTGTTTTTCACCCAAAGTTATAAGCAAATATGAATGTGATATGCTGCGGTGGTTATTGCCAGGGCATAGAGTCTTGGGTGCATGGCCAAATGGCCATGCACCCAAGACTCTATGCCCTGGCAACAACCACCGCAGCATATCACATCCATAGAGTCAAACATTTCAACTATGATCTATGGGAAACTTTTAATGTCCGCGAACAATGTGAGTGTTCTTAGAACACTTTCAACTTAACAACGAACAATATGGACACCGTTTTCAGGACACCCCCTACGAACATTCCAGGACACCGGGAGTGTTCTCAAAAATGTCTTCAGAACACCCCCATTTTGTTTATTTGCGAACATTTCAGGACACCGCGAGTGTTCTTAGGACACATTCAACTTGACAGAGAACAATACGGACAGCGTCCTCAGGACACCCCTTTGAACATTCAAGGACACCGGAACTGTTCTTAGAAGCTTCTTCAGAACACCACCATCTTGTTTATTTGCGAACATTTCAGGACACCGCGAGTGTTCTTAGGACACATTCAACTTGACAGAGAACAATACGGACAGCGTCCTCAGGACACCCCCTACGAACACTCCCCGGACACCGCGAGTGTTCTTAGAAGCATCTTCAGAACACCACCATCTTGTTTATTTGCGAACATTTCAGGACACCGCGAGTGTTCTTAGGACACATTCAACTTGACAGAGATCAATACCGACAGCGTCCTCAGGACAACCCCTACGAACACTCCCCGGACACCGCGAGTGTTCTTAGAAGCGTCTTCAGAACACCCCCATTTTGTTTATTTGCGAACATTTCAGGACATCGCAAGTGTTCTTAGGACACATTCAACTTGATAGAGAACAATACGGACAGCGTCCTCAGGACACCCCCTACGAACACTCCCCGGACAACGCGAGTGTTCTTAGAAGCGTCTTCAGAACACCCCCATTTTGTATATTTGCGAACATTTCAGGACACCGCAGGTTTTCTTAGAACACATTCAACTTGACAGAGAACAATACGGAGAGCGTCCTCAGGATACCCCCTACGAACATTCCAGGACACCGGGAGTGTTCTTAGAAGCGTCTTCAGAACACCACCATCTTGTTTATTTGCGAACATTTCAGGACAACCCGAGTGTTCTTAGGACACATTCAACTTGACAGAGAACAATACGGACAGCGTCCTCAGGACACCCCCTTTGAACATTCAAGGACACCGGGACTGTTCTTAGAAGCTTCTTCAGAACACCACCATCTTGTTTATTTGCGAACATTTCAGGACACCGCGAGTGTTCTTAGGACACATTCAACTTGACAGAGAACAATACGGACAGCGTCCTCAGGACACCCCCTACGAACACTCCCCGGACACTGCGAGTGTTCTTAGAAGCATCTTCAGAACACCACCATCTTGTTTATTTGCGAACATTTCAGGACACCGCGAGTGTTCTTAGGACACATTCAACTTGACAGAGATCAATACGGACAGCGTCCTCAGGACACCCCCTACGAACACTCCCCGGACACCGCGAGTGTTCTTAGAAGCGTCTTCAGAACACCCCCATTTTGTTTATTTGCGAACATTTCAGGACACCGCAAGTGTTCTTAGGACACATTCAACTTGACAGAGAACAATACGGACAGCGTCCTCAGGACACCCCCTACGAACACTCCCCGGACAACGCGAGTGTTCTTAGAAGCGTCTTCAGAACACCCCCATTTTGTATATTTGCGAACATTTCAGGACACCGCAGGTTTTCTTAGAACACATTCAACTTGACAGAGAACAATACGGAGAGCGTCCTCAGGATACCCCCTACGAACATTCCAGGACACCGGGAGTGTTCTTAGAAGCGTCTTCAGAACACCACCATCTTGTTTATTTGCGAACATTTCAGGACAACCCGAGTGTTCTTAGGACACATTCAACTTGACAGAGAACAATACGGACAGCGTCCTCTGGACACCCCCTACGAACACTCCCCAGACACCCCGAGTGTTCTTAGAAGCGTCTTCAGAACACCCCCATTTTTGTTTATTTGCAAACATTTCAGGACAACCCGAGTGTTCTTAGGACACATTCAACTTGACAGAGAACAATACGGACAGCGTCCTCAGGACACCCCCTACGGACACTCCCCGGACACCGCGAGTGTTCTTAGAAGCGTCTTCAGAACACCCCCATTTTGTTTAGTTGCGAACATTTCAGGACACCGCGGGTGTTCTTAGAACACATTCAACTTGACAGAGAACAATACGGACAGTGTCCTCAGGACACCCCCTACGAACATTTCAGGACACCGGAGTGTTCTCAAAAACGATTTCAGAACACCCCCATTTCGTTTATTTGCGAACATTTCAGGACACCGCGGGTGTTCTTAGGACACATTCAACTTGACAGAGATCAATACCGACAGCGTCCTCAGGACAACCCCTACGAACACTCCCCGGACACCGCGAGTGTTCTTAGAAGCGTCTTCAGAACACCCCCATTTTGTTTATTTGCGAACATTTCAGGACATCGCAAGTGTTCTTAGGACACATTCAACTTGATAGAGAACAATACGGACAGCGTCCTCAGGACACCCCCTACGAACACTCCCCGGACAACGCGAGTGTTCTTAGAAGCGTCTTCAGAACACCCCCATTTTGTATATTTGCGAACATTTCAGGACACCGCAGGTTTTCTTAGAACACATTCAACTTGACAGAGAACAATACGGAGAGCGTCCTCAGGATACCCCCTACGAACATTCCAGGACACCGGGAGTGTTCTTAGAAGCGTCTTCAGAACACCACCATCTTGTTTATTTGCGAACATTTCAGGACAACCCGAGTGTTCTTAGGACACATTCAACTTGACAGAGAACAATACGGACAGCGTCCTCAGGACACCCCCTTTGAACATTCAAGGACACCGGGACTGTTCTTAGAAGCTTCTTCAGAACACCACCATCTTGTTTATTTGCGAACATTTCAGGACACCGCGAGTGTTCTTAGGACACATTCAACTTGACAGAGAACAATACGGACAGCGTCCTCAGGACACCCCCTACGAACACTCCCCGGACACTGCGAGTGTTCTTAGAAGCATCTTCAGAACACCACCATCTTGTTTATTTGCGAACATTTCAGGACACCGCGAGTGTTCTTAGGACACATTCAACTTGACAGAGATCAATACGGACAGCGTCCTCAGGACACCCCCTACGAACACTCCCCGGACACCGCGAGTGTTCTTAGAAGCGTCTTCAGAACACCCCCATTTTGTTTATTTGCGAACATTTCAGGACACCGCAAGTGTTCTTAGGACACATTCAACTTGACAGAGAACAATACGGACAGCGTCCTCAGGACACCCCCTACGAACACTCCCCGGACAACGCGAGTGTTCTTAGAAGCGTCTTCAGAACACCCCCATTTTGTATATTTGCGAACATTTCAGGACACCGCAGGTTTTCTTAGAACACATTCAACTTGACAGAGAACAATACGGAGAGCGTCCTCAGGATACCCCCTACGAACATTCCAGGACACCGGGAGTGTTCTTAGAAGCGTCTTCAGAACACCACCATCTTGTTTATTTGCGAACATTTCAGGACAACCCGAGTGTTCTTAGGACACATTCAACTTGACAGAGAACAATACGGACAGCGTCCTCTGGACACCCCCTACGAACACTCCCCAGACACCCCGAGTGTTCTTAGAAGCGTCTTCAGAACACCCCCATTTTTGTTTATTTGCAAACATTTCAGGACAACCCGAGTGTTCTTAGGACACATTCAACTTGACAGAGAACAATACGGACAGCGTCCTCAGGACACCCCCTACGGACACTCCCCGGACACCGCGAGTGTTCTTAGAAGCGTCTTCAGAACACCCCCATTTTGTTTAGTTGCGAACATTTCAGGACACCGCGGGTGTTCTTAGAACACATTCAACTTGACAGAGAACAATACGGACAGTGTCCTCAGGACACCCCCTACGAACATTTCAGGACACCGGAGTGTTCTCAAAAACGATTTCAGAACACCCCCATTTCGTTTATTTGCGAACATTTCAGGACACCGCGGGTGTTCTTAGAACACATTCAACTTGACAGAGAACAATACGGACAGCGTCCTCAGGACACCCCCTACGAACACTCCCCGGACACTGCGAGTGTTCTTAGAACAGTTTCACTTTGCTTGCGAACAAAACGGACACATATTGAGTCCTTAGAACACCCCCAGTCAGTTTATTTAGAACATTTCAGAACACCTGTGATGTCCGCAAACAAATCGAACACAAAAAGGACGTCTAACACATAAAAAACACAACTTTCATCCTATCTCATACACTCCCACCCTCCCCAAACACTCCTACACACCAACACACTCTACAAAATACACATTTTGAACAAAGTTTCACCGCGCTGTCCGCGGACGTCCGTGAATCCAAGATGACGGGCGCTACCGTAAAATCTGACGCGCTTCAGGCTCACACGTCGTCCAATCAGCGAACACGTTGCATGTCCGCAAACATCACGCAAGACGATTGGCCAATCAGGGCACTATCCGCGGAGCGAACAGGGAAGTGTGTCCGCGAACCGAACACAGATATCACAAATTTTTTTTTACCTACTTTTTGGTCCATTTTAAAAAAAACTACTGGACGGATTTTCACCAAATTTGCAAAAGCACGCTTTCGGGACCAAGCCGCTGCTCCTGGTCCTAATTTGGTGGAAATCCGTCCAGCGGTTTGGGCTGTAGGCGCGAGCACATTTTTTTTCCCATTCAGTCTATGGGAAAAAAAAAGTTTTGGGACCCCCCCTATAACTTTGCCCCCCCTGGACGAATCCTCACCAAACTTTGCAAAAAAATTCAGAGTGACCCAAATACTTTTTTTGTCCAGGGAGAGCGAAGTTATAAGCCACCCAAAAAGTGCTCTTCCTATGGAAACAGCAACTTAACCATAACTACATGGCCACTACCGTGGCCATGTAATATATATATATATATATTCCGTGAAAAAACTTTGTTAAAGGGACGTTATGGTTCCAAGTAAAACCTGAAAAACCCTTGAAATTCGCCAGTTATGGTAAGCTAAGCAACCATAATTCGCGCCACCACCGTGCTCTGCTAAGACTAACACCCAGGACATCAAAGATGACATCACAGATGTCATTGATGACATCACTGATTTTGGCGCTGCACCTCCTTCAGCACCACCTCCACCACCCCCTTCACCACCACCACCTCCCCAAGGGCCTGAAGAGGGGAACAGGAGTGAGGATGCGGAGGAGGAAGAAGAGGATGATGAGAATGAGGTAGAGGAAAACCCTACTACCCGCACTAGGCGTGAGTCTTGGGTGTGGCGGTTATTTACCATTCATGGTAATGTTCCTAAGGCTTGTGCGAACCATGTTACCTGCAATGAGTGCAAAATGATACTGAGTCACGGGAAGCATGGTAACTACAGCTTTGGGACCACTACTATGAAGCGACACCTGAGGTCATTTCACTCTGGGGCTATTCGCAGGGTTGTACCTTGCGAAGAACGTAGCAGGTTGATTTCCTCTACTTCATCCTCTGTTTCTGATCCTGTCACCACAAGGACCACCTCTGTGGGACAGCGTCTTCCTCAAGCTGCCTCACAGGCCATACAGAATGCTGATGACCCTTACCTTTCGAGGGTCACAGTTGTATGTATGTACTGTGACACAGTACTCTGCAGGGGGGAGCGACTTCAGAGTGCTGTTGAGACTATCGTCTCAGAGCACGAGAAGACCTGCTCACTACCCAAATAAAACCCACTCTACATCTTCCTCTCTCAGCTCGCCCTTTCTTATCCCTGTTTTTGGTGTCCCCCCTTTACCCTCCTTTACCCTCCTCTCCTACTGTGTCGTGTCTGAAAAACCAAAAAAAATACAAAATTACAAAAATCCAAAAAAAATAAGGCTCTTTTCAGAGCCGCCTTTCCCAGTTAAAAAATAGAAGTGAAAATAAATGAAACAGGGATCTTTGTATTTTTTAGAAGTCCGCGAACAGTTCGCAAACATTAAAAAAATTGGGTTACTACTCCATCACAAACATTGTAATTTTCTCTGGAAAGAAGTGGTGGCTCTGAAAAGAGCCTTTGGGTGGTGTTTGTAAGTCAAAAATTGTAAATGCTTAACATCTACTTCAAAATCGTTGTTGTAATTCCAAAAAAGGTCGCAATGCATTTTGTACATTTCTCTGAACAATCTGTTTGCCAGCATAAGTAAAATGGACTCCATCTCTGCGAAAACTATAAAACATAATATTTTCATTGTGAAAAGAAGACATGCCAAAATCTCTTAGAAAGCCACAAACAGCCTTATTAACATTGTGCCTTGCTTTTTCCATTTGTGGACCAAATGAAGAAGAACAAAGCCACATTTGTCTCTGCGCAATCCGTGAAAATATCACTTGCGAATTAGGAAACATGTCCATAACCTTCCTCAGTCCTTCTTTCATAGCAAATTGCAAAAAAAATTCCAGTCACATGTCCTAAACTGTTCACTCCACAATGAATTACAATTATGTCTGGATATTGCTCTGTCTCCAAAGTAGCACAGAGAGGTAGCAAATCCAACCACTTCATTCCACGTACTCCATGCCAGTGTACTTCCACATGTGGGAATCCAAGATCTACAGCTACTCCACAGCTTTCTGCATGCACCTTCAACCAATGTATCCACGAATCTCCTAAAATCCAATCTGTTTTCCGAAACACACAGCCATAGCTATCTTTTGTTCTCCCAGCAAAAAGAGTATCTCAAAAAATCTCTCCTGGCACAACACACCCACCAAACTTTCCTGACCAATCCCTTTCAGTGCTTATTCTCATTTGCATGACTTCTGAACCCAAAAATCCCCGGATGTAACTCCCGATGTCCTGGAACTACCACCATGTCCGCGGACATATCGTAACATGAACAGCCCTTCTACCATTTCCACTACACTCTCTCTACCATTCCCTCATTGGATGTACCTCAAAAATCACATGACCATGCACCAATCACATTCAAGACCTCTACATCTAACTGCATCATCATAGATCAGCACTGCAAATGTACTCTGAATCTCTCTGAGTACAAGTGTCATATCATTGGCAAGCAGCATCTACCACAAATACTGTACAAGTCTTCAAGATTTCTACTTACAGCTCCACGCATATCTATATGCATGAACACAAACTTCAGGTATGCATATTTTCTGTATAGTACATGACATAGCTCTCAACCATTTTTATTTTACAGGCGTGTGAAATCACCCGATTTTGTTTTTAGCGGGTGAGACGCCCATTGGAATGAATGGGCGTGCTGGAGGCTTGGCGGGTGATTCTGCCCTTTACAAGGCGTGTGACACCCGCCAAAAGCGTGTGATTTGAGAGCTATGGTAGATGAACACATTTTCAAACAGACTTTTACCTTGTAAAATCTGTTAAATGAATTTACTGTTCTTTTTTCAATTTCCTAAAATCAACTACCACTTATACACCTTTATAATGTTTACTTTCTTTAAACACACACACTCAAATCATGTTAAACTAACATTTTTTAAATGAAATATATAGACTACATATATTCAAACAAAATTGCATGCAAACACAATCTATGTTTAAACCTTTATAAAAACACTTATACAATTTCATATTTTTTGTTTTTATTTATTTATTTACTTAATTACTTTAAATTAGACATGACATTGAGGCGCTATTACCTAGAACAATTTACTTACAGAAATAGTGGTATTCACTAGTATATTATAAATTTCGCAAGACATAGTAAAGATATTTTATTTTTGCTACAGTTAGTCATTCAATACAATTTGTTCATTAAGAACATATCACATACACTGAACTGATGCAATGTATCTTATGTAAATAAATTAGTTTAATAGTTTTACAGAAGGCACTGAGGATTTCAATTAAAAAAATCAATATCTAAATTAAAAACAGTGCTATATACAAACAAAGTTACTAATTTGAAGCTTTCACAGTTGCATTGAAGACCAGTTTCCTGAAAAGAAGCAGCCGAATTCGAAGAAGAAAGAAAAACTAAGAAGTTACCTGTTAATTTAAAAAAAAAAGTAAGTAAAATATCACCATATTATTTATATTATTAATCAAATATACTATAACATTAATACCAGCTATTTTGGTTTCTTAAAATAGAGATTTTGTACCATTTTGTCCAAAAATGTCCATGTCGTAAACAGCGATTTACAACCAGAATGGCCCACAAATTTCTATTTTTGGACACACAAATTAGCCAACTGAACCACTACAATTTTCATATTATAGAACAAACAACTGTTTTAATTGTATACATTACATTTACTATTTGTACTTTTCTACACCACTAGCTTACTTTTTTTTTGTCATCTGAACCCCAGTTTAGTGACTCATAAATTCAAGAATACCTACCCCTACTAGTTTTAGTTCCCAATGTACAATCACACACCATTACATACATTTTTATCATCTTACTCAAACACTCATGCACACAGCACACATACATTCCAGAACACCCCAACCCATATCTTCTTTATTTTTTTCAACAGACCCTAAAGAATGCCTACCAAAAGACAACTCCGTAGAAAGCAACACAAAATTAGAGCAAATGAAAATGAAGGTGTCCAACATAAGCATCCATCTCTAGCAGAATTTGTAAAAAAAGTTGAAACAAAACAGCTAATACAATCATTTAGTGAAACACAAAAAGTTTCAAGTACAACAACTTCGGTTCCTCTATCAAAATGTAAAACAAACCAAAAAACAATTAACAGAAAATCACCTATCAGTACAGATAAAACTACTTTTTCAAATTTTAATACAGTGCAAAGTAAGCATACAAAGAAAAGTATTTTAGCAAAATATACCGTCACAAAGTCCTTCAAAATCTTATAAAAACAGGAGAGAAATCAGATTCAAAGCTTAAAACCTATCGTAGGAAATTAATCTTAGAAGCATTGATGGACAGTAAAATTCTTCTCAAATGAAATTTATTTATTTTACTGTTAAACAAAATGAAACCACTAACAAAACTAATAACTAAATTACAAAAAAGACTTCTCAATAAGCGAAAAGTCAACAGAAAGAACTTCTTAAGTATCTGCGGAGGTGAATGGAATCGCACTACGAGCACAGAACCATATTTTAATGAAGAAGCGTACAAACAAAAGCAAACGAATACAATTGCCATAAATAGCAGTGATCGAGGTTATGAAAAAGTGAATAATACCATAATGGAACAAGAAGTACTCCTTACAAAAATATGCCCTGAAAACTTAGAATTACCCTCCATTCAACTGAATCAGAACGTCTAGTGTACAAATGGCCATGCACGTCAATGTCTAACATTCCCAAACAATGTTTCAAATCTTTACACCAATTCCTCAATAAATATGTAAAAAGCAAAGACAAAATCAAAATTAAATTACTGCAAAATATAGATACCTGTCCAGTGCGCAAGTACACAGGACTACAAGGACATTCATTAGCCTGCATTACAGGACCTACTTGTAAAACCACTTTCTATGATATCAAAAGGATATGAACACATCATTCTACTATAAGAAATCTAGTCTATAAACTGTACTATGCTAAAAGTCCTGCTTTAGCACTAGCAACGTTAAATAACAACCTTCTACATGGTACAGCAAAAGACCTACTTGAAGAAATTCACTATATCCAGAAAAAATATTTTGGAAGTGAAAGCCATTTGCAGAATGAAATAGCTTTAAACCAATTAAGCAACAATTCTACACATGGCAACCTTTTGCTAAACACATACAAAAAAGAAATACTAAAATTTAAAAGTACATCAGCTGAAGTACCAAACCATGTATGTGTATGTTGCCGTAGAATTTTTTATAAAAGTAACACAAAAACTGTGGACCTATCATATAAAATAGAAGACAATGAAGATTCTAAATGGTTTGAAATAGCTCTCTACCTTCTAGCAGAAAACAAATATGAAATAACTGAGCCCTTAATACTTTGCAGTTATTGCACCACAAAACCTGACAACAACCAAACTCCTTCACGTTCTTTCACAAATAATTTGGAAATAAATCCAGTACCAAAACCTCTACAACAACTTAATTTATATCAGAGCATCATAATTCAAACAGTACACCCATTTCAACCAATAATACGCATCCAACCAAAAACAGCAAAATTACTTTCCCTCTGAATTGGTAAAAGGCATTCGTGGAAAAGTAGTTTATTTACCATTAAATCTAAAAGAAAATGTGCATACTCTAGGAGTACAACGTCCAATGCACCAATATTTAATTATATTAGTAAATGGAGTACCTACAAAAGACAAAAAAAATGGCAACAGCTGGTAGATTTATATAAAGTTAGACAAGCCTTCCAATATCTTAAAGAGAATAATGAATATTACAAATAAATTAATATTGAAGAAAACTTGAAAGATACAACTGAAATAATTCAAGAAACAGAAGAAGCTGGTCAATTTGAGCTACTAGATCCTGCTACAATATCAAATACTTTAGACCAGTATACAATTCATCCTTTGCACTGTAATGACACCGTACAAGATGTACTGGAAACTTACCAAATGCATCAAACAAAAGGATCGCCAATCAGTATATGGGAAAAAAGTATAGAAGCACGTGCTTTTCCTCTACTCTTTCCAACTGGCAAGGAGGAAGATATGATGATAGACCTATTCAAATATCAGCTGCAGTATACCGCTCATTACGGATGTATTCTGAAGATCCCAGATTTAGACAAAATGTGGAATACATATTCCACCTACTCTTTGAAAGTGAACTAGCAACTTTATGTTACGGAGTTGCACACATATTAAAATCAGGATCACACTTTCAAAATATGACAGCTACACAATTATTAGAGAAAGTGCAACAAAAGGATGAGATTTTACAATCAAATATTACAAATCTATTAGCAAATATGCGTGGTACTAAAGAGTACTGGTTTCGACGTCATGGAGATGTACGTTGTATGATCAGAAACCTTGGCCCACCCACTTGGTTTGTTACATTAAGTTGTGCAGAATATGCATGGGAAGATTTACATGATTTCCTACGCATATCAAATAAAAACAAAACAAACATAGATATTCTAACACCTGGAGAACTTTGTTCTTTGGATCCTGTTAATGTTTCAAGATATTTTCACCATCGCTTCATTGCTATGCTACATTTTATTTGTAATAAAACTGTTCCTCCCCTTGGAGAAGTGCAACACTTCTTTTGGAGAAAAGAATACCAAGCCAGAGGAGCACCACATATCCACAAGCTTTTATGGATTAAAGATGCTCCTAAATTTGGTCAAGACAGTGATGCCACTGTTTTACAGTTTATTGAAAAATATGTCACTTGTCAAATTCCATCAGAAGCCACAAATAGTGATCTTTGTGCACAAATTTTACAATTTCAAAGACACAAATGTGGAAAATATTGTCGTCGCAAATACAAAAACAAAGGCAAATACTACACCAAATGCCGATTTGGTTTCCCTAGACCAGTTACAAATACAGGTCAAGTAAACAACCTCATGTCTTCAGTTAGACATACTGTTAAAGGAAAGTCACCTAAAAATACATATTACATAAAAAGAAAAGAAGAAGAAAAATATATCAATGATTATAATGCAATCATTGCCCACTTATGGAATGCAAACATAGATGTGCAGTACATTGCAGACAATTCTACTGCAGTTGCACAATATGTCACAGCATACTTAAATAAAGCAGAAAAGACAGAGCTCCAAGGCCTCTAGAATGACCTGTCATCAGATAAAAGAGTATCTCAGAAATTATACAGCTTGGGCATAAAAATGCTCACCCATAGAGAATGTGGATCTTATGAAGCAGCTGATCGTTTAACTGGTACTTCATTGTATGGTAAATCTGAAAATATAGTATGGCTAAGTCTTGGTCCAGCTAAATTTAGAAAAAGAGTTCTAAAATCATATGAAGATATAGAAACAATAGCCAAACATGATCCCAACAGCCAAGCCATTTTAAAAAACAATTTATTGGACACATACTACCCAAACAGAAGTAATACTTTGGAAAACATGTGTCTATACCAAATAGCCCAAAACTACACATACAAAAATAATATGAAACCCGATGAAAAAAAAGGTAAATATAGAGTGACAGACTGTGAAGGCAGCTTAGTTGAACTCACTAAACCAAATTTAATTAATCATATGAAATTGTCATTGAAGACTCCTCAACATAAAGAAATATATTACATGTCCCTGCTACAACTTTTCAAACCATGGAGAAAAGAAGAACAATTACTAGATAACTATGACTCATATGAGGATGCTTTCATAGCAAATGAAAGCACTATAACTGATGTAAACTTTACACAGTACAAAACAATGTTGCACAATGAACAGCAACATGAAGAAGAACTCCAAGCCCAACTAGATAAGGATACTCCTGACAATAGTCAACCTTCTGTAACAGGAAGCCAAGAACCACTGGGAGAACCACTAATAACAAATGAGGCAGAATTAGCTATGATAGAAGTAGAAAACACCATGTGTCAGTATGAAGATAAGGAAGACTTAACTATACTACAATCAAAACTAAACAATGAGCAAAGTAGCATTTTTCAAGAAGTACAAAACAAATTGCACATGGTGTAAAACATGAAAATAAAGTATGTTCCTGCCATAATTATAAACCTATACTACTGTACGTCAGTGGTGAAGCTGGTTCTGGCAAAACATTCCTAATCAAAATCATTAGTAAGTTCCTTCAACAATTGACAAACAGCAAACTGTCAGCTGTTGCCACTGCCCCCACAGGTTTATCTGCCTACAACATAGGTGGTGTTACATTACACCGATTACTAGTATTACCAGTAGAACACCAGAACAAATTAGACTATTACAAACTTTCTGCAGAAGCTGCAATGGAATTATGCAGAATATTGAAACAAATGAAAATGCTACTGCAGGAAAACACATTATTGTTTTTGGAGATCTGCTTCAATTAACACCAGTAAAAGGTGAACCTATTTTTAAAACATTAGGGCACAAACTCTGCCGTAAAACTGTTGGCAGCATTGGAAATGTCAACCTTTGGCAACATTTCCAATACAGAGAATTAACAGAAAACATGTGCCAATCTGCAGATTTAACTTATGCCAACATTTTAAAAAGTTTGAGAGTTGGTATTCTTTCTAAAGAAGCAGAAGCAACATTGAAAACCCGGCACATTAGTGCACTTTATGGCGATAATGCATGTGCTACAGATGTTATGGAACAATTAGCCCACAAAAATGTCAATTGTATGGCCTTAATGCCAACTCTTGCAAGCTGACTCAAATTCAATGAAATAATGTTAAGTAAAGAAATGCAACCAATAATGGAAATTAGCGCCACAGACAAACTAGATGTACATGGTATGACACTACCCATGTGTGACCAAGCCACAACAAGACTAAATAATTTAGAAAAATCAATCTCAAACACAGCAGGCTTAGAAAAGATGTTAAAATTATCCTTAAATTGCAGAGTAATGCTTAAACGTAACCTTGACGTGGACCAAGGACTAGTTAATGGAGCACTGGGTACAGTTGTTGGCTTTCAAACATACCCACGTGACAACAAAATTCAGTTTGTCAATATACTCTTTGACAAACTTTCCGAAGTAAAACGGATAGGACGCTCAACAGCTAGATTCCTTCTCTTCAAAGATATGTATGTACGCAGAGAACAATTTTCTCTAACTCTTGCATACGCAGTCACGATTCATATATCACAAGGTCTTACCCTAGACAAAGCAATGATAGATATTGGTAACACAGTCTTTAAAGAAGGCATGAGCTATGTAGCACTATCACCCTTACGTACACTTGACGGTCTATTTCTAATCAACTTTGATGCAAGTAAAGTAAACGCTGATATTCCTTGCATTTTAGAACATAATAGACTTCGCTCACTATTCACTCCCCATCTAAACACATATTCTATTCCACAAAAACTAAAACGTTGTAAAAGAAAACTAAATCAAACAGAAATTCAACAGGACGTCACTGCAAATCCTCCAAAGAGAGTAAAAGAAACTAATACTTCATCAAGTACCACAAACAAAAAAGAATCAATTAGAGAAAGTAAACCAGGTACTTCTTTAAAGAAGGAAGACAAACTCCAAAAAAAGCAGTTAGATACAGAACTACCTGGACCATTTAAATTCTCAAATATAGTTGGTGTAAGTTGCTATGCAAATGTACCAATGAATATTCTATTTCAATTACGACCAATTGTTGACAACATTTACTTACACAGTACAGACCGTTTGTGTTCGCAAATGTTAGTACTTCACAGAAATGCAGCAAACAATCCTGACAACACATATAGTGTTTTTGGAATAAGACGACAATTGGACTACTGTGCTGGAATGGTGAAATTCACTATAAACTCACAGGAAGATCCACAAGAATTTCTAATGTACTTAGTATTAGTACTGGAAAACAAAAACATACCTATAAATGAAATCTTCCAGATTTCATACATGTGGGAACATACATGCACTCTGTTCAACAATGTGACACAAGAAGAAATTCCCAATGAACGCTTCATATATATTATCAATACCAAATTGTGAATCCATTCCATTTCAGCAACTTGTACAAAATGCAAACCATGGTAGATTATGCTCTACCTGCAATTGAGATAATCGCTCCACGTTAGTAATACAAACACATAGTAAATACGTAATACTAATGCTTCTACGTTACAATGCAGATGGTACCAAAACAACTGCAAGCTGACTGGATTCACACATAGTCAAATATCACTTGGTAAGAAAACCTTCACAACAATAGGTATAATCTACCACGCAGGAGCCACAACCAATTCAGGGCACTACATGGCATATATAAAAAAGAAATGTGGATGGTTTGAATGTAATGATAGTACCATTACTCTAAAGCAGAGATTACCAGCAAATCTTACAAACGCTTATTTGATGTTCTTAAAACCAAAATTTGATAAATAAACTGTATTTAAACCTTTAAGTAAATTTGTGTTAAAAAAATATAAACTGTTAGAATACTCCAAAAGCTATCTAACTGCTCAAAGATTCTACAACAACTAATCAGATAAATGAATACCACTAAATTAGACCAAAAAATACACAGTTAGAATACGCCAATTGGTATCTAACTGTCCCAAAATTATAAATTTGTGTTAAAATAATATAAACTGTTAGAATACTCCAAAAGCTATCTAACAGCTCAAAGATTCTACAACAACTAATCAGATAAATGAATACCACTAAATTAGGCCAAAAAATACACAGTTAGAATATGCCAATTGGTATCTAACTGTCCCAAAATTTAACAATATCCAAATAGATAAATCAAAACCACTAAAATATATTAAAAAAATAGACAGTTAGAATACGCCAATTGGTATCTAACAGCTTCAAAATTGTATAATATCAAAACAAATGACGAATTTGTTACTGCTCCAATAAAAATACAACAAAGCAAAGTATAAAGCATTAGCCAGAAACAAAAAGTGAACATTGAAAACAAACAAACAAATAAACTGTAGCATAACAGAAAAAGGGTTTTTTTTTAATCCAACATGGATTTTTTTTTCTCCCACAGACCCAATGATTTTAGCAACAAATACAGAAACTGAGCAAATTGCACAGTACTCTGATTTGTACTCTACTAAAAAAATGGACTCCCATTACTAGACCAAACAGTAAGTATACAATAATAAGGACAACCATAGCAGCATATCACATCCATAGTATCTAATACCTTTGTTCCTTATACATTTGTTTTTCACCCAAAGTTATAAGCAATTATGAATGTGATATGCTGCGGTGGTTGTTGCCAGGGCATAGAGTCTTGGGTGCATGGCCAAATGGCCATGCACCCAAGACTCTATGCCCTGGCAACAACCACCGCAGCATATCACATCCATAGAGTCAAACATTTCAACTATGATCTATGGGAAACTTTTAATGTCCGCGAACAATGTGAGTGTTTTTAGAACACTTTGAACTTGCCAGCGAACAATACGGAAACCTTTTTCAGGACACCCCCTACGAACATTTCAGAACAATGCGATAGTTCTTAGAACACTTTCAACTTAACAACGAACAATACGGACAGCATCCTAAGGACACCCCCTACGAACATTCCAGGACACCGGGAGTGTTCTCAAAAACGTCTTCAGAACACCCCCATTTTGTTTATTTGCGAACATTTCAGGACACCACGGGTGTTCTTAGAACACATTCAACTTGACAGAGAACAATACGGACAGCGTCCTCAGGACACCCCCTACGAACACTCCCCGGACACTGCAAGTGTTCTTAGAACAGTTTCAATTTTGCTTGCGAACAAAACGGACACATATTGAGTCCTTAGAACACCCCCCAGTCAGTTTATTTAGAACATTTCAGAACACCTGTGATGTCCGCAAACAAATCGAACACAAAAAGGACGTCTAACACATAAAAAACACAACTTTCATCCTATCTCATACACTCCCACCCTCCCCAAACACTCCTACACACCAACACACTCTACAAAATACACATTTTGAATAAAGTTTCACCGCGCTGTCCAAGATGGCAGGCGCTACCGAAAAATCTGACGCGCTTCACGCTCACACGTCGTCCAATCAGCGAACACGTTGCATGTCCGCAAACATCACGCAAGACGATTGGCCAATCAGGACACTGTCCGCGGAGCGAACAGGGAAGTGTGTCCGCGAACCGAACACAGATATCACTAATTTTTTTTTACCTACTTTTTGGTCATTTTAAAAAAAACTACTGGACGGATTTTCACCAAATTTGCAAAAGCAGGCTTTCGGGACCAAGCCGCTGCTCCTGGTCCAAATTTGGTGGAAATCCGTCCAGCGGTTTGGGCTGTAGGCGCGAGCACATTTTTTTTCCCATTCAGTCTATGGGAAAAAAAAAGTTTTGGGACCCCCCCTATAACTTTGCCCCCCCTGGACGAATCCTCACCAAACTTTGCAAAAAAATTCAGAGTGACCCAAATACTTTTTTTTGTCCAGGGAGAGCAAAGTTATAAGCCACCCAAAAAGTGCTCTTCCTATGGAAACAGCAACTTAACCATAACTACATGGCCACTACCGTGGCCATGTAATATATGTATATATATATATTCTGTGAAAAAACTTTGTTAAAGGGACGTTATGGTTAAGTTGCGCTACTAAAACCTATGAAATTCAGTGAAAAAAACTTTGTTAAAGGGACGTTATGGTTAAGTTGCGCTACTAAAAACCTATGAAATTCAGTGAAAAAACTTTGTTAAAGGGATGTTATGGTTCCAAGTAAAACCGAAAAACCCTTGAAATTCGCCAGTTATGGTAAGCTAAGCAACCATAACTCGCGCCACCACCGTGCTCTGCTAAGACTAACACCCAGGACATCAAAGATGACATCACAGATGTCATTGATGACATCACTGATGACATCACATGTCTGGTTCCGCCTTTTTTCCTTTACTGACATATCTAGGCCACATGGTTTTCTTCAGTAACAGTCAGGAATTAAAAGTGGAAATGCTAGTATATTTGTAGACTTATCCTTTAAGTATGTTCTTACAATAATTCCCTTAGGATCCAGTCATATCATATGAAACATATACATAGGGGAAGACACAAGCTGGAAAGACAGCAATCCTTTCTGTGCATTAAAATAATCAGTAGAGTTGTCAGCACTTTCTGATAGTTCTGTTGTTTTTTATTACTGTACTTTCCCTGTATATGCTCATATTTTTATATCTTGTATTCACACTACTTTCCTTAGAGACCAGGCACATCATGTGATATATATATATAGGGTAAGTAGCAGCTTTGAAACAGAGCAATCATTTCTCTGCATAAAGGTAATCAGTTAGGTTATGAACACTTTTTGCTACTACTTCAATTTCCTTGTATATACTCATATTTGTATGTGGTGTTTGTGTTTTATTATCTACTTATCACATGTTTCACAGTATGCAAAAGTCTAATAAGAAAACAGTTATCATTTCTCTATTCAACATGGCAAGCTTATGAATATTGCACCTCCATCATGTATGCTGCACACAATGCCTATGTTTCTACATGAGCACCTTAGTATACTGGATGGACTAAATAGCCCTTGATATTTATTCCAATGATCATTGACACTTTTTTTAAAATTAACATTACAATAAGAAACCCTTGTACAGACTTTTCATGAAAGGTAAATGCACATGTGATGTCATCAGTGATGTCATCAATGACATTTGTGATGTCATCTTTGATGTCCTGGGTGTTAGTCTTAGCAGAGCACGGTGGTGGTGCGAGTTATGGTTGCTTAGCTTAAAATAACTGGCGAATTTCAAGGGTTTTTCGGTTTTACTTGGAACCATAACGTCCCTTTAACAAAGTTTTTTCACTGAATTTCATAGGTTTTTAGTAGCGCAACTTAACCATAACGTCCCTTTAACAAAGTTTTTTTCACTGAATTTCATAGGTTTTTAGTAGCGCAACTTAACCATAACGTCCCTTTAACAAAGTTTTTTCACGGAATTTCATAGGTTTTTAGTAGCAAAACTTAACAATAATGACTTTGACGTTATATACATGTCCTATGGAACTGACTAGATCTCTTCTTATGAACTTGATGTCCACGAAATTATTTAATGTTCGCGGACATGTTCGGAGAACAGTACCACTACCTAAAAACTTTGGGGGGGGTATGTTTGATTGTTATATCATAATATAAGAACATTTAACAAATTCAAAAAGCAGCACACAAACACATTATATATAGTAATACATAAGAAATGTAACCCATATATGTAACACACTAACCATACATTTAAATACAATATGTTCTGAAATGGAATATACCACAAGAACATAAATTGGCTTCCAACATAATTACCTCACAGACACAACAGAACTGAGAACAAGACCAGACCCACTGAATACATAGGACTTATCTTACCAGAAATAGTAAGTGTACTTCATGTTACTCATATATTTATAAACTTTCTGTATTAGATTCAAAAATATATTATCTTTTCTTTTTTTTTCTCACAGAAATGTCTAGTACTCTGGAATGGCTACAGGACAATTTCCCACATGAAGAAATGTCACAAGATAGTGAAACTAATGGTAAACACTTTATAATATAAACCATTTAAATATTATTATTTTGTATACATTTAACATATATATATATTTTTTATACAGAGCATAACAAAATAGAAACTACCTCTGAAGAAGCTGTTATGAAAAACACGCTTGACAACATAAAAGAAAAAATTGATTTACTGTTGACCAATTTTAATAATTTAAAAACTTTTCTTGAAGATCATTTTAAAACAAAAACGTCATCCCATTGCCCCACATGTACTTGTCCCTCCTCACCATATCCCAGTCAATTATCTCCAAACCCTCTCCATAATCCAAAACATTTTGATGAGATTTCCATCCCTTCCTCACCTAATACCAATCATGATGAAACCCCAAATTCTCCTGTTTTTGTTTCTGTTTCTGCCTCACATTCTCTGTCATAAATTATTAATATATGTTAAATGAAGTTTAATTTTTATATTGTATTGTGTACAGTTTCCGTTTTTTTTTAAAAAACAATAAAAGTGTCCGCGGACAGTGCGAGTGTTCTGAAATGTTCGTACATAAACGAAAATGGAGGTGTCCTGAAGAACACCACACCTGTTTGTACTGTTCGCTAGCAAGTTGAAACTGTTCTAAGAACACACGTGGTGTCCTGAAATGTTCGTAAAGAAACAAAAATTAAAGTGTTCTAAAGAACACTAAATCTGTCCTTAATGTTCGCTATCAACTTAAAACTGTCCTAAGAACTCAATTGCTGTCCTGAAATGTTCCTAAATACACGAAAATGATGTGTCCTGAACAACAGTACAACTGTTCGTAGTGTTCGCTACCCAATTGAAAGTGTTCTAAGAACACAATTGGTGTCCTGAAATGTTCCTACATAAACTAAATTACACGTGTCCTGAAGAACACTATATCTGTCCTTACTGTTCGCTACCAAGTTTAAACTGTTCTAAGAAGACACGCGGTGTCCTGAAATATTCGTTTCACGGGTGACGCACTTTTAATTACTTCAGAACCCGAACAGTGTCCGTAGGACATCAATGCGCATGCGCTAACCAATCTCCGTGCACTTGGTGTCCTGCAGACAGGCGCTTCCTTCGCAGACTAGTTCGCAAACAGATCATATGACTGCGCCCACGCTCATTGTGTGTCCTGAAAGGCGGACACTGTTTGTGTTCCCGAACAATTTAAAAGTACATTTTCAGTTAATCCATAATATTTTTCAATAAAATCTCACCATGCCACAAGTCCCACATAGCAATCTTGACTTTCTATATACCTTTTGAAACTTTCCGATCCTTTTTTTGTGTTCGATCTCTCCGCGCACAGTGCACATGTCCGCGGACCACGCACAAGCACCCCTATAAAAGACCACACCCAAGAGCTTATTCCCATTGTGTTTCTGGCTATTCTTCAGAACACAGTGATTTTTGCTGCCACCTGCAGACTACACTATCATCGACATGGCATCCTTGGTTGCTGAACTGCCACTTGGTGCTGCACCTCCTTCAGCACCACCACCACCCCCTCCACCACCACCACCTCCCCAAGGGCCTGAAGAGGGGAACAGGATTGAGGATGCGGAGGAGGAAGAAGAGGATGATGAGAATGAGGTAGAGGAAATCCCTACTACCCACAATAGGCGTGGGTCTTGGGTGTGGGGGTTATTTACCATTCATGGGAATGGTCCTATGGCTCGTGCGAGCCATGTTACCTGCAATGAGTGCAAAATGATACTCAGTCGTGGGAAGCACGGTAACTACAGCTTTGGGACCACTACTATGAAGCGACACCTGAGGTCATTTCACTCTGGGGCTATTCGCAGGGTTGTACCTTGCGAAGAACATAGCAGGTTGATTTCCTCTACTTCATCCTCTGTTTCTGATCCTGTCACCACAAGGACCACCTCTGTGGGACAGCGTATTTCTCAAGCTGCCTCACAGGCCATACAGAATGCTGATGACCCTTACCTTTCGAGGGTCACAGTTGTATGTATGTACTGTGACACAGTACTCTGCAGGGGGGAGCGACTTCGGAGTGCTTTTGAGACTATTGTCTCAGAGCACGAGAAGACATGCTCACTACCCAAATAAAACCCACTCTACATCTTCCTCTCTCAGCTCGCCCTTTCTTATCCCTGTTTTTGGTGTCCCCCCTTTACCCTCCTTTACCCTCCTCTCCTACTGTGTCGTGTCTGAAAAACCAAAAAAAAATACAAAATTACAATAATCCAAAAAAAATAAGGCTCTTTTCAGAGCCGCCTTTCCCAGTTAAAAAATAGAAGTGAAAATAAATGAAGCAGGGCTCTTTGTATTTTTTAGAAGTCCGCGAACAGTTCGCGAACATTAAAAAAATTGGGTTACTACTCCATCACAAACATTGTAATTTTCTCTGGAAAGAAGTGGTGGCTCTGAAAAGAGCCTTTGGGTGGTGTTTGTAAGTCAAAAATTGTAAATGCTTAACATCTACTTCAAAATCGTTGTTGTAATCCCAAAAAAGGTTGCAATGCATTTTGTACATTTCTCAGAAAAATCTGATTGCCAGCATAAGTAAGATGGACTCCATCTCTGCGAAAAATGTATGTACTACAAAACATAATATTTTCATTGTGAAAAGAAGACATGCCAAAATCTCTTAGAAAGCCACAAACAGCCTTATTAACATTGTGCCTTGCTTTTTCCATTTGTGGACCAAATGAAGAAGAACGAAGCCACATTTGTCTCTGCGCAATCCGTGAAAATATCACTTGCGAATTAGGAAACATGTCCATAACCTTCTTCAGTCCTTCTTTGATAGCAAATTGCAAAAAAATTCCAGTCACATGCCCTAAACTGTTCCCTCCACAATGAATTACAATTATGTCTGGATGTTGCTCTGTCTCCAAAGTAGCACAGAGAGGTAGCAAATCCAACCACTTCATTCCACGTACTCCATGCCAGTGTACTTCCACATGTGGGAATCCAAGATCTACAGCTACTCCACAGCTTTCTGCATGCACCTTCAACCAATGTATCCATGAATCTCCTAAAATCCAAACAATCTGTTTTCTGAAACACACAGCCATAGCTATCTTTTGTTCTCTCAGCAAAAAGAGTATCTCAATAAATCTCTCCTGGCACAACACACCCACCAAACTTTCCTGACCAATCCCTTTCAGTGCTTATTCTCATTTGCATGACTTCTGAACCCAAAAATCCCCGGATGTAACTCCCGATGTCCTGGAACTACCGCCATGTCCGCGGACATATCGTAACATGAACAGCCCTTCTACCATTTCCACTACACTCTCTCTGCCATTCCCTCATTGGATGTACCTCAAAAATCACATGACCATGCACCAATCACATTCAAGACCTCTACATCTAACTGCATCATCATAGATCAGCACTGCAAATGTACTCTGAATCTCTCTGAGTACAAGTGTCATATCATTGGCAAGCAGCATCTACCACAAATACTGTACAAGTCTTCAAGATTTCTACTTGCAGCTCCACGCATATCCATATGCATGAACACAAACTTCAGGTATGCATATTTTCTGTATAGTACATGACATAGCTCTCAACCATTTTTGTGAAATCACCCGATTTTGTTTTTAGCGGGTGAGACGCCCATTGGAATGAATGGGCATGCAGGAGGCTTGGCGGGTGAGTCTGCCCTTTACAAGCGTGTGACACCCGCCAAAAGCGTGTGACTTGAGAGCTATGGTAGATGAACACATTTTCAAACAGACTTTTACCTTGTAAAATATGTTAAATGAATTTACTGTACTTTTTTCAATTTCCTAAAATCAACTACCACTTATACACCTTTATAATTTTTACTTTCTTTAAACACACACACTCAAATCATGTTACACTAACAATTTTTAAATGAAATATATAGACTACATATATTCAAACAAAATTGCATGCAAACACAATCTATGTTTAAACCTTTATAAAAATACTTATACAATTTCATATTTTTTGTTTTTATTTATTTATTTACTTAATTACCTTAAATTAGACATGACATTGAGGAACTATTACCTAGAACAGTTTACTTACAGAAATAGTGGTATTCACTAATATATTATAAATTTCACAAGACATAGTAAAGATATTTTATTTTTGCTACAGTTAGTCATTCAATACAATTTGTTCATTAAGAACATATCATATACACTTAACTGATGCAATGTATCTTATGTAAATAAATTAGTTTAATAGTTTTACAGAAGGCACTGAGGATTTCAATTAAAAAAATCAATATCTAAATTAAAAACAGTGCTATATACAAACAAAGTTACTAATTTGAAGCTTTCACAGTTGCATTGAAGACCAGTTTCCTGAAAAGAAGCAGCCGAATTCGAAGAAGAAAGGAAAACTAAGAAGTTACCTGTTAATTTTAAAAAAAAAGCAAGTAAAATGTCACCATATTATTTATATTATTAATCAAATATACTATAACATTAATACCAGCTATTTTGGTTTCTTAAAATAGAGATTTTGTACCATTTTGTCCAAAAATGTCAATTTCGTAAACAGTGATTTACATCCAGAATGGCCCATAAATTTCTATTTTTGGACACACAAATTAGCCAACTGAACCACTACAATTTTCATATTATAGAACAAACAACTGTTTTAATTGTATACATTACATTTACTATTTGTACGTTTCCACACCACTAGCTTACTTTTTTTTGTCATCTGAACCCCAGTTTAGTGACACATAAATTCAAGAATACCTACCCCTACTAGTTTTAGTTCCCAATGCACAATCACACACCATTACATACATCTTTATCATCTTACTCAAACACTCATGCACACAGCACACATACATTCCAGAACACCCCAACCCATATCTTCTTTATTTTTTTCAACAGACCCTAAAGAATGCCTACCAAAAGACAACTCCGTAGAAAGCAACACAAAATTAGAGCAGATGAAAATAAAGGTGTCCAACATAAGCATCCATCTCTAGCAGAATTTGTAAAGAAAAGTTGAAACAAAACAGCTAATACAATCATTTAGTGAAACACAAAAAGTTTCAAGTACAACAACTTCGGTTCCTCTATCAAAATGTAAAACAAACCAAAAAACAATTAACAGAAAATCACCTATCAGTACAGATAAAACTACTTCTTCAAATTTTAATATAGTGCAAAGTAAGCATACCAAGAAAAGTATTTTAGCCAAAATATACCGTCACAAAGTCCTTCAAAATCTTATAAAAACAGGAGAGAAATCAGGTTCAAAGCTTAAAACCTATCGTAGGAAATTAATCTTAGAAGCATTGATGGACAGTGCAATTCTTCTCAAAAGAAATGTATTTATTTTACTGTTAAACAAAATGAAACCACTAACAAAACTAATAACTAAATTACAAAAAAGACTTCTCAATAAGCGAAAAGTCAACAGAAAGAACTTCTTAAGTATCTGCGGAGGTGAATGGAATCACACTACGAGCACAGAACCATATTTAATGAAGAAGCGTACAAACAAAAGCAAACAAATACAATTGCCATAAATAGCAGTGGTCGAGGTTATGAAAAAGTGAATAATACCATAATGGAACAAGAAGTACTCCTTACAAAAATATGCCCTGAAAACTTAGAATTACCCCTCCATTCAACTGAATCAGAACGTCTAGTGTACAAATGGCCATGCACGTCAATGTGTAACATTCCCAAACAATGTTTCAAATCTTTACACCAATTCCTCAATAAATATGTAAAAAGCAAAGACAAAATCAAAATTAAATTACTGCAAAATATAGATACCTGTCCAGTGCGCAAGTACACAGGACTACAAGGACATTCATTGGCCTGCATTACAGGACCTACTTGTAAAACCACTTTCCTTGATATCAAAAGGATATCAACACATCATTCAACCATAAGAAATCTAGTCTATAAACTGTACTATGCTAAAAGTCCTGCTTTAGCACTAGCAAAGTTAAATAACATCCTTCTACATGGTACAGCAAAAGACCTACGTGAAGAAATTCACTATATCCAGAACAAATATTTTGGAAGTGAAAGCCATTTACAGAATGAAATAGCTTTAAACCAATTAAGCAACAATTCTACACATGGAAACCTTTTGCTAAACACATACAAAAAAGAAATACTAAAATTTAAAAGTACATCATCTGAAGTACCAAACCATGTATGTGTATGTTGCCGTAGAATTTTTTATAAAAGTAACACAAAAACTGTGGACCTATCATACAAAATAGAAGACACTGAAGATTCTAAATGGTTTGAAATAGCTCTCTACCTTCTAGCAGAAAACAAATATGAAATAACTGAGCCCTTAATTCTTTGCAGTTATTGCACCACAAAATTTGACAACAACCAAACTCCTTCACGTTCTATCACAAATAATTTGGAAATAAAGCCAGTACCAAAACCTCTACAACAACTTAATTTATATGAGAGCATCATAATTCAAACAGTACACCCATTTCAAGCAATAATACGTCTTCAACCAAAAACAGCAAAATTACCTCCCTCTGAATTGGTAAAAGGCATTTGTGGAAAAGTAGTTTATTAAATCTAAAAGAAAATGTGCATACTCTAGGAGCGCAACGTCCAATGCACCAATCTTTAATTATATTAGTAAATGGAGTACCTACAAAAGACAAAAAAATATGGCAACAGCAGGTAGATTTATATAAAGTTAGACAAGCCTTCCAATATCTTAAAGAGAATAATGAATATTACAAAGAAATTAATATTGAAGAAAACTTGAAAGATACAACTGAAATAATTCAAGAAACAGAAGAAGCTGGTCAATTCGAGCTACTAGATCCTGCTACAATATCAAATACTTTAGACCAGTATACAATTCATCCTTTGCACTGTAATGACACCGTACAAGATGTACTGGAAACTTACCAAATGCGTCAAACAAAAGGATCGCCAATCAGTATATGGGAAAAAAGTATAGAAGCACGTGCTTTTCCTCTAATCTTTCCAACTGGCAAAGGAGGAAGATATGATGATAGACCAATTCAAATATCAGCTTCAGAATACCGCTCATTACGGATGTATTCTGAAGATCTCAGATTTAGACAAAATGTGTAATACATATTCCACCTACTCTTTGAAAGTGAACTAGCAACTTTATGTTACGGAGTTGCACACATATTAAAATCAGGATCACACTTTCAAAATATGACAGCTACACAATTATTAGAGAAAGTGCAACAAAAGGATGAGATTTTACAATCAAATATTACAAATCTATTAGCAAATATGCGTGGTACTAAAGAGTACTGGTTTCAACGTCATGGAGATGTACGTTGTATGATCAGAAACCTTGGCCCACCCACTTGGTTTGTTACATTAAGTTGTGCAGAATATGCATGGGAAGATTTACATGATTTCCTACGCATATCAAATAAAAACAAAACAAACATAGATATTCTAACACCTGGAGAAATTTGTTCTTTGGATCCTGTTAATGTTTCAAGATATTTTCACCATCGCTTCATTGCTATGCTACATTTTATTTGTAATAAAACTGTTCCTCCCCTTGGAGAAGTGCAACACTTCTTTTGGAGAAAAGAATACCAAGCCAGAGGAGCCAGAGGAGCACCACATATCCACATGCTTTTATGGATTAAAGATGCTCCTAAATTTGGTCAAGACAGTGATGCCACTGTTTTACAGTTTATTGAAAAATATGTCACTTGTCAAATTCCATCAGAAGCCACAAATAGTGATCTTTGTGCACAAATTTTACAATTTCAAAGACACAAATGTGGAAAATATTGTCGTTGCAAATACAAAAACAAAGGCAAATACTAGACCAAATGCCGATTTGGTTTCCCTAGACCAGCTACAAATACAGGTCAAGTAAACAACCTCATGTCTTCAGTTAGACATACTGTTAAAGGAAAGTCACCTAAAAATACGTATTACATAAAAAGAAAAGAAGAAGAAAAATATATCAATGATTATAATGCAATCATTGGCCACTTATGGAATGCAAACATAGATGTGCAGTACATTGCAGACAATTCTACTGCAGTTGCACGATATGTCACAGCATACTTAACTAAAGCAGAAAAGACAGAGCTCCAAGACCTCTGGAATGACCTGTCATCAGATAAAAGAGTATCTCAGAAATTATACAGCTTGGGCATAAAAATGCTCACCCATAGAGAATGTGGATCTTATGAAGCAGCTGATCGTTTAACTGGTACTTCATTGTATGGTAAATCTGAAAATATAGTATGGCTAAGTCTTGGTCCAGCTAAATCTAGAAAAAGAGTTCTAAAATCATATGAAGATATAGAAACAATAGCCAAACATGATCCCAACAGCCAAGACATTTTAAAAAACAATTTATTGGACACATACTACCCAAACAGAAGTAATACTTTGGAAAACATGTGTCTATACCAAATAGCCCAAAACTACACATACAAAAATAATATGAAACCCGATGAAAAAAAAGGTAAATATAGAGTGACAGACTGTGAAGGCAGCTTAGTTAAACTCACTAAACCAAATTTAATTAATCATATCAAATTGTCATTGAAGACTCCTCAACATAAAGAAGTATATTACATGTCCCTGCTACAACTCTTCAAACCATGGAGAAAAGAAGAACAATTACTAGATAACTATGACTCATATGAGGATGCTTTCAAAGCAAATGAAAGTACTATAACTGATGTAAACTTTACACAGTACAAAACAATGTTGCACAATGATCAGCAACATGAAGAAGAACTCCAAGCTCAACTAGATAAGGATACTCCTGACAGTAGTCAACCTTCTATAACAGGAAGCCAAGAACCACTTGGAGAACCACTAATAACAAATGAGGCAGAATTAGCTATGATAGAAGTAGAAAACACCATGTGTCAGTATGAAGACAAGGAAGACTTAACTATACTACAATCAAAACTAAACAATGAGCAAAGTAGCATTTTTCAAGAAGTAACAAAACAAATTGCACATGGTGTAAAACATGAAAATAAAGAATGTTCCTGCCATAATTATAAACCTATACTACTGTACATCAGTGGTGAAGCTGGTTCTGGCAAAACATTCCTAATCAAACATTTGACAAACAACACACTGTCAGCTGTTGTCACTGCCCCCACAGGTTTAGCTGCCTACAACATAGGTGGTGTCACATTACACCGATTACTACTATTACCAGTAGAACACCAGAACAAATTAGACTATTACAAACTTTCTGCAGAAGCTGCAATGGAATTACGCAGAGTATTGAAACAAATGAAAATGCTACTAATAGATGAAGTGAGCATGGTCTCCAACCTGATGTTAGCTTTGATTCACCTCAGATTACAAGAAGTACTCAAAACAGAATATGAAGAGCCCTTTGCAGGAAAACACATTATTGTTTCTGGAGATCTGCTTCAATTAACACCAGTAAAAGGTGAACATATTTTTAAAACATTAGGGCACAAACTCTGCCGTAAAACTGTTGGCAGCATTGGAAATGTCAACCTTTGGCAACATTTCCAATACAGAGAATTAACAGAAAACATGCGCCAATCTGCAGATCTCACTTATGCCAACATTTTAAAAAGTTTGAGAGTTGGTATACTTTCTAAAGAAGCAGAAGCAACTTTGAAAACCCGGCACATTAATGCACTTTATGGCGATAATGCATGTGCTACAGATGTTATGGAACAATTAGCCCACAAAAATGTCAATTGTATGGCCTTAATGCCAACTCTTGCAAGCTGTTTCAAATTCAATGAAATCATGCAAAGTAAAGAAATGCAAAAAATAATGGAAATTAGCGCCACAGACAAACTAGATGTACATGGTATGACACTACCCATGTGTGACCAAGCCACAACTAGACTAAATAATTTAGAAAAATCAATCTCAAACACAGCAGGCTTAGAAAAGATGTTAAAATTATCCTTAAATTGCAGAGTAATGCTTAAACGTAACCTTGACGTGGACCAAGGACTAGTTAATGGAACACTGGGTACAGTTGTTGGCTTTCAAACATACCCACGTGACAACAAAATTCAGTTTGTCAATATACTCTTTGACAAACTTTCAGAAGTAAAATGGATAGGACGCTCAACAGCTAGATTCCTTCTCTTCAAAGATATGTATGTACGCAGAGAACATTTTTCTCTAACTCTTGCATACGCAGTCACAATTCATAAATCACAAGGTCTTACCCTAGACAAAGCAATGATAGATATTGGTAACACAGTCTTTAAAGAAGGCATGAGCTACGTAGCACTATCACGCTTACGTACACTTGACGGTCTATTTCTAATCAACTTTGATGCAAGTAAAGTAAACGCTGATATTCCTTGCATTTTAGAATATAATAGACTTCGCTCACTATACACTCCCCATCTAAACACATATTCTGTTCCACAAAAACTAAAACGTTGTAAAAGAAAACTAAATCAACCTGAAATGCAACAGGACATCACTGGAAATCCTCCAAAGAGAGTAAAAGAAACTAATACTCCATCAAGTACCACAAACAAAAAAGAATCAATTAGAGAAAGTAAGCCAGGTACTTCTTTAAAGAAGGAAGACAAACTCCAAAAAAAGCAGTTAGATACAGAACTACCTGGACCATTTAAATTCTCAAATATAGTTGGTGTAAGTTGCTATGCAAATGTAGCAATGAATATTCTATTTCAATTACCACCAATTGTTGACAACATTTACTCACACAGTACAAACCCATTGTGTTTGCAAATGTTAGTACTTCACAGAAATGCAGCACACAATCCTGACAACACATATAGTGTTTTTGGAATAAGACGACAATTGGACTACTGTGCTGGAATGGTGAAATTCACTATGAACTCACAGGAAGATCCACAAGAATTTGTAATGTATTTACTACAAGTACTGGAAAACAAAAACATACCTATAAATGAAATCTTTCAGATTTCATACATGTGGAAACATACATGCACTCTCTGCAACAATGTGACACAAGAAGAAATCCCCAATGAACGCTTCATATATATATCAATACCAAATTGTGAATCCATTCCATTTCAGCAACTTGTACAAAATGCAAACCATGGTAGATTATGCTCTACCTGCAATTCAGATAATCGCTCCACGTTAGTAATACAAACACATAGTAAATAGTTAATACTAATGCTTCTACGTTACAATGCAGATGGTACCAAAAACAACTGCAAGCTGACTGGATTCACACATGGTCAAATATCACTTGGTAAGAAAACCTTCACAACAATAGGTATAATCTACCACGCAGGAGCCACAACCAATTCAGGGCACTACACTGCATATATAAAAAAGAAATGTGGATGGTTTGAATGTAATGATAGTACCATTACTCTAAAGCAGAGATTACCAGCAAATCTTACAAACGCTTATTTGATGTTCTTAAAACCAAAATTTGATAAATAAACTGTATTTAAACCTTTAAGTAAATTTGTGTTACAAAAATATAAACTGTTAGAATACTCCAAAAGCTATCTAACTGCTCAAAGATTCTACAACAACTAATCAGATAAATGAATACCACTAAATTAGACCAAAAAATAAACAGTTAGAATACGCCAATTGGTATCTAACTGTCCCAAAATTATAAATGTGTGTTAAAATAATATAAACTGTTAGAATACTCCAAAAGCTATCTAACAGCTCAAAGATTCTACAACAACTAATCAGATAAATGAATACCACTAAATTAGGCCAAAAACTACACAGTTAGAATACGCCAATTGGTATCTAACTGTCCCAAAATTTAACAACATCCAAATAGGTAAATGAAAACCACTACAATATATTAAAAAAATAGACAGTTAGAATACGCCAATTGGTATCTAACTGCTCCAAAATTTTATAATATCAAAACAAATGAAGAATCTGTTACTGTTCCAAAAGAAATACAACAAAGCAAAGTATAAAGCATTAGCCAGAAACAACAAGTGAACACTGAAAACAAACAAACAAATAAACTGTAGCATAACAGAAAAAGGTTTTTTTTTAAATCCAACATGGATTTTTTTTCTCCCACAGACCCAATGATTTTAGCAAGAAATACAGAAACTGAGCAAATTGCACAGTACTCTGATTTGTACTCTACTAAATATGAGGGTCGAAAAAAAATAAAAGTATATTGCTTATACAATGTAATAAGTCATTACAAAATACTAATACTAACATGCTATTTTCTTTTATCACAGAAATGAAGAAAAAAAACATGGACTCCCATTACTAGACCAAACAGTAAGTATACAATAATAAGGACAACCATAGCAGCACATCACATCCATAGTATCTAATACCTTTGTTCCTTATACATTTGTTTTTCACCCAAAGTTATAAACAAATATGAATGTGATATGCTGCGGTGGTTGTTGCCAGGGCATAGAGTCTTGGCCATGCACCCAAGACTCTATGCCCAGGCAACAACCACCGCAGCATATCACATTCATAGAGTCAAACATTTCAACTATGATCTATGGGAAACTTTTAATGTCTGCGAACAATGTGAGTGTTCTTAGAACACTTTGAACTTGCCAGCGAACAATACGGACACCGTTTTCAGGACACCCTCTACGAACATTTCAGAACAACGCGATAGTTCTTAGAACACTTTCAACTTAACAACGAACAATACGGACACCGTCCTAAGGACACCCCCTATGAACATTCCAGGACACCGGGAGTGTTCTCAAAAATGTCTTCAGAACACCCCCATCTTGTTTATTTGCAAACAATTCAGGACACCACCAGTGTTCTTAGGACACATTCAACTTGACAGAGAACAATACGGACAGCGTCCTCAGGACACCCCCTACGAACATTCCAGGACACCGGGAGTGTTCTCAAAAACGTCTTCAGAACACCCCCATCTTGGTTATTTGCGAACATTTCAGGACACCGCGAGTGTTTCTAGGACACATTCAACTTGACAAAGAACAATACGGACAGCGTCCTCAGGACACCCCCTACGAACACTCCCCGGACACCGCAAGTGTTCTTAGAAGCGTCTTCAGAACACCCCCATTTTGTTTATTTGCGAACATTTCAGGACACCGCGAGTGTTCTTAGGACAGACTCAACTTGACAGAGAACAATACGGACAGCGTCCTCAGGACACCCCCTACGAACACTCCCCGGAGACCGCGAGTGTTCTTAGAAGCGTCTTCATAACACCCCCATTTTGTTTATTTGCAAACATTTCAGGACACCGCGCGTGTTCTTAGAACACATTCAACTTGACAGAGAACAATACGGACAGCGTCCTCAGGACACCACCTACGAACACTCCCCGGACACCGCGAGTGTTCTTAGAAGAGTTTCACTTTGCTTGTGAACAAAACGGACACATTTTGACTGCTTAGAACACCCCCTAGTCAGTTTATTTAGGAAATTTCAGAACACCCGTGATGTCCGCAAACAAATCGAACACAAAAAGAACGTCTAACACATAAAAAACACAACTTTCATCCTATCTCACACACTTCCACCCTCCCTAAAAACTCCTACACACCAACACACTCTACAAAATACACATTTTGAACAAAGTTTCACCGCGCTGTCCGGGGACGTCCGCGAATCCAATATTGCGGGCGCTACCGAAAAATCTGACGCGCTTCACGCTCCACGCCGTCCAATCAGCGAACACTTTGCATGTCCGCGAACATCACGCAAGACGATTGGCCAATCAGGACACTTTCCGCGGAGCGAACAGGGAAGTGTATCCGCAAACCGAACACAGATATCACTAATTTTTTTTTACCTACTTTTTGGTCATTTTAAAAAATAACTACTGGACGAATTTTCACCAAATTTGCTAAAGCACGCTTTCGGGACCAAGCCGCTGCTCCTGGTCCAAATTTGGTGGAAATTCGTCCAGCGGTTTGGGCTGTAGACGCGAGCAAAACATTTCTCCCATTCACTCTATGGAGAGTGAGTATAATGTATACAAATATGAGAATATAGAGGGAAGGTAGAGTAATAAAAATAAAACTATGACAAAGTGCTGATAACCATAATGATTATCTTCATGCACAGAAAGGATTCCTCTCTTTCAAGCCTGTATCTTCCGCTACGTACATGTTTCATATATGATGTGATAGGACCCCAAGTCTACAAATATAGTACCTTTACAATTTTTACTTCCTGACTGTTACTGTAGAAAACTATGTGGCTTCGATATGTCAGTAAAGGATAAAAAGGGAGAGCCAGCCATGTGATGTCATCAGTTATGTCATCAATGACATTTGTGATCTCATCTTTGATGTCCTGGGTGTTAGTGTTAGCAGTGCACGGTGGCGCGAGTTATGGTTGCTTATGTTACCATAACTGGCGAATTTCAAGGGTTTTTCGGTTTTACTTGGAACCATAACGTCCCTTTAACAAAGTTTTTTCACTGAATTTCATAGGTTTTTAGTAACACAACTTAACCATAATATCCCTGACATGTAACATAGAACATACTAACCCCCTCGTAGTGATTTTCATGTCCGCTGACTACCGCCATGTCCGCGGACACATCGAAAATCTGAGCGTGGTGAATGTAAATTTAAATAGTGTGCCCCATTTCCCCTTTGAAGTTGGCTCTGAAAAGAGACGTTTTTTTTTTTTTTTTTTTACAGATGCTTGACAGACACCTGTTATTTTATATTTTTTTTCTTGTTTTTTTTTCTTACTTTACTCCTAAAATCTTCACATAACCTTCTCCAAAGCAACCCTTACATTCCAAAATAAAAAGGCATTTCCGGTAAAAGATAAAGAAATGCCATCTTCTTTAAAATTAACAGCATTACTGGCATCAATATTCTCATTGTTACAGAAGTACATACCAGCTCTAAGCATGAAGGCACACATGCCTCTGTTGATGACACACCTAGCAATGTTTTGCTGAGGACAAAAAACTGAACTATTGTCCCATATTGCCCTAGGTAGTAATCCAGAAAAAATTACTTTCGCATTTGCAAGGATCTTCACTACGGCTTGAACCAAGCGTTCCAAATCAGCCAACAAAGTAGGGGCACTGAAGTTGCCCAAATGGAAAGCACCATAGTGCAAAACTACCACATGCGGACTGTTCATCGTGGCCATATCCGCACAAACTTGTACAATTCCCTGTACATTGCAATCAGGCACAGTGCTCCACACCACCTCCACTCCTTTCACATCAAAGTTCTTTACAACATGCCTGCATTCAGCGTACGGCTGTAAACCATGCACAAACATATCTCCGAGCACCAACACCCTGACTTTCTCCACTTCTGGCATCTTCACCACACACAGTCTCTTTCAACACAAATCCACAACCTCGACATCTGATTGGCTGATCCGTACAGTCTTCTTTCCATGTTGGATTTCCTGGAAAAACCCGGATTTATCACGCCCTGTCCACGAACAGCCGCGGAGTCCACGGACGGCGTCCACTTTACTCTCTGTACCATTCCCTCAATGCATACAGCTAAGCAATCACACAATATGAATAACGTCCTCAGAACACCCCCATTTTGTGAATTTTCCAACATTTCAGGACAATTATCATTTCATTATTCTACATATTAACATTACAAATATTATACTTTTATCTTGTACTCTGCACACAATGCTATCTTTCTCCATTAGCAGCTCAGTATACTACATAGAATCCCATAATACAATGCTATTTATTCATATAAATGCATCGTTCAAAGCACTAATAACGGTATGATATTTATTGCAATATCCTTGACACTTTTTTCGGAACAATATAATGAAAATCCCTAGTACACAAATTCCATGAAAAGTACATACACATGTGATGTCATCAGTGATTTCATCAATGACATTTGCGATGTCATCTTTGATGTCCTGGGTGTTAGTCTTAGCAGTGCATGGTGTTGGCGCGAGTTATTTTTCATAGCTTACCATAACTTGCTATTTTCAGGGGTCTTTCGGCTGTACTTAGAACCATAACGTCCTTTAAACAAACTTTTTTTAATATCACGCAAACAATATACAAACATGGCGTGCAAAAACCAACTTCTACAGATGGCTTTACACAGAATGTTGCAAAGTAAGAATTTCTGCTCATTCACAGTGAAGGTCAGCTGCTTCAACAGGAGACAGATACGGGGCATGAGCGGGGGGTGGGGGGCAACAGGAGAGAGACACGGGGCATGAGCAGGGGATGGGGGGGTACAGGAGACAGACACGGGGCATGGGTGGGTGGCAACAGGAGACAGACACGGGCATGAGCGGGGGTGGGGGGAACAGGAGACAGATATGGGGCCTGAGCGGGGGGTGGGGGGAACAGAAGACAGACACGGAGCATGAGTGGGGGGGTTGGGGGCAACAGGAGAGACACGGGGCATGAGCAGGGGGTCGGGGGGTACAGGAGAGAGACATGGGGCATGAGCAGGGGGTGGGGGCAACAGGAGAGAGACACGGGGCATGAGCGGGTGGGGGAAACAGGAGACAGACACGGGGCCTGAGCGGGAGGCAACAGGAGAGAGACACGGGCCTGAGCGGGTGGGGGGAACAGGAGACAGACACAGGGCATAATCGGTGGGTAGGGGGTACAGGAGACAGACACGGGGTAAGAGCGGGGGGTGGGGGGCAACAGGAGAAAGACGCGGGGGGTGGGGGCAACAGGAGACAGACACAGGGCATGAGCGGGGGCGGGGGAACAGGAGACACACGGGGCATGAGCTGGGCATGGGGGGAACAACAGACACGGGGCATGAGCTGGGGGTGGGGAGAACAGGAGACAGACACGGGGCATGAGCGGGGGGGTGGGGGCAACAGGAGACAGACATGGGGAATGAGCGGGGGCTGGGAGGAACAGGAGACAGACACAGGGCATGAGCGGGGTGTGGGGAGAACAGGAGACAGACACGGGGCATGAGCGGGGGGGTGGGGGGCAACAAGAGAGAGACACAGGGCATGAGCGGGTGGGGGGAACAGGAGACAGACACGGGGCATGAGCGGGTGGGGGAACAGGAGACAGACACGGGGCATGAGAGGGGGTGGGGGTGAACAGGGGAGACACGGGCCATGAGCGGGGGGAAAGGAGGGAGACAGACATGGAGCATGAGCGGGGGTGAACAGCAGAGACACAGGGCATGACGGGGGATAGGGCAAGGTGGGGCCCCCACCCCCACTCATGCCCCGTGTCTGCCCTGTTCCAACAGTGCAGACACGGGGCATGAGGGGAGGTGGGGGGGAAAGAAGGGAGACATGGGGCACGAGAGGGGAGTGGGGGGGAAAGGAAGACATGGGACATGAGCGGGGGGTGGAGGGGAAGAAAGGAGACACGGGGCATCAGCGGGGGTGGGTGGAACAAGAGGTCATCAAGGGGCATCATAGGAGGGGGGACAAGAGGAAGACACGGGGCATGAGCAGGTGGTGGGAGGGAACAGGAGGAAGACACAGGGCATCAGCGAGGAGTGGGGGGACGGGAGGAAGACACTGGGCATGAGCGGGGGGTGGGGGGAACAAGAGGTCAACAAGGGGCATCATAGGAGGGGGGGTCAAGAGGAAGACACGGGGCATGAGCGGTGGTGGGGGGCAACAGGAGAGAGACACAGGGCATGAGCGGGGGGTGGGGGTACAGGAGACAGACACGGGGCATGAGCGAGGGTGTGGGGGGCAACAGGAGACAGACATGGGCATGAGCAGGGGGTGGGGCCAACAGGACAGAGACACGGGGCATGAGCGGGGGGTGGGGAGAACAGGAGACAGACACGGGGCATGAGCGGGGGGTGGGGAGAACAGGAGACCGACACAGGGCATGAGTGGGGGGGTGGGGGCAACAAGAGAGACACACGGGTCATGAGCGGGTGGGGGAACAGAAGACAGACACGGGGCATGAGTGGGTGGGGGGAAAAGGAGACAGACACGGGCATGAGCGGGTGGGGGAACAGGAGACAGACACGGGGCATGAGCAGGGTGGGGGATTTAGAGAGACACACGGGGCATGAGCGGGGGGTGGGTGGGAGGGGGAGAGACACACGGGGCATGAGCGGGGTGTGGGGGGAGGGAGAGAGACACAAGGGGCATGAGCGGGGGTGGGGGGAGGGAGAGAGACACACGGGGCATGAGCGGGGGTGGGGGGAGAGAGACACACGGGGCATGAGCGGGGGGTGGGGGGAGGGAGAGGGACACACGGGGCATGGGCGGGGGTGGGCGGGAGGGGGAGAGACACACGGGGCATGAGCGGGGGTGGGGGGGAGGGAGAGAGACACACGGGGCATGAGCGGGGGTGGGGCGAGGGAGAGAGACACACGGGGCATGAGCAGGGGTGGGGGGAGGGAGAGAAACACACGGGGCATGAGCGGGGTGTGATGGGAGGGAGAGAGACACACGAGGCATGAGTGAGGGGTGGGCGGAAGGGGGAGAGACACACGGGGCATGAGCGGGGGTGGTTGGGAGGGAGAGAGACACACGGGGCATGAGCGGGGGGTGGGGGGAGGGCGAGAGAAACACGGGGGTGGGGGGGAGGACGAGAGACACAAGGGGCATGAGCGGGGGTGGGAGGGAGGGAGAGAGACACACGGGGCAAGAGCGGGGGGTGGGGGGGAGGGAGAGAGACACACGGGGTATGAGCGGGGGGTAGGCGGGAGGGGGAGAGACACATGGGGCATGAGCGGGGGTGGGGGGAGGGAGAGAGACACACGGGGCATGAGCAGGGGTGGGGGGAGGGAGAGAGACACACGGGGTATGAGCGGGGCGTGGGCGGAAGGGAGAGAGACACACGAGGCATGAGAGGGGGGTGGGCGGAAGGGGGAGAGACACACGGGGCATGAGCGGGGGTGGTTGGGAGGGAGAGACACACACGGGGCATGAGCGGGGGGTAGGGGGGAGGGAGAGAGACACACGGGGGGAGGGCGAGAGGCACACGGGGCATGAGCGGGGTGGGGGGGAGTTAGAGAGACAAACGGGGCATGAGCGGGGGTGAGCAGGAGGGGGAGAGAAACACGGTGCATGAGCGGGGCGGGGGGAGGGAGAAAGACACACGGGGCATGAGCGGGGGGAGGGAGAGCGACACACGGGGCATGAGCAGGGGGTGGGGGGGAGGGAGAGAGATACAGGGGACATGAGCGGGGGGTGGGGGGAGGGAGAGAGAAACACGCGGCATGAGCGGGGGGTGGGGGGGAAGGAGAGAGACACACGGCGTTCATGTGCAGGCGGCAGATCCCGCTCCTCGGCCCTCCGCTGGCCATCGTGTGCCGATGGCGTGAGGGGGGGCTGGAGGAACAGGGGAGACACGGAGCATGAGTGGGGGTGGGGGGACAGGAAGGACACACGGGGCATGAGCGGGGGTGGGAGAAACAGGAGACAGACACGGGCGGGGGCGGACTTACTGTGCAGGCAGCAGATCCCACTCCTGCTGACAAAGCCTCTCATGCGAGGAACAAAGATGGCAGGCGTCTCTGAAGCCAGACACATTGCACGTTTTCACTGCATCCAATGAGAGAGCACGTCAGATGTCCGCGGACATCACGCAAGCTGCTTGCCCAATCACCGTCCTGTCCGCGGAGCGAACAGGGAAATGTGTCTGCGAAGCGAACACAGATATCACTAATTTTTTTTCACTTACATTTTTGTCATTTTTTAAAAAACTACTGGACGGATTTACACCAAATAAAGCAAAGCACGCTTTCGCGACCAAGCCACCGCTCCTGCCACAAATTTGGTGTAAATCCATCCAGCGGTTTGAGTTGTACGCGTGAGCAAAGTTTTTTCCCATTATGTCTATGGAAAAAACAAAAGTTTTGGGACCCCCCTATAACTTTTCCCCCCCGGATGAATCCTCACCAAACTTTGCAAAACAAATGCGGAGTGGGGCATATACTTTTTTTGCAAAGTTTGGTGAGGATTCGTCCAGGGAGAGCGAAGTTATAAGCCGCCCCAAAAGTGCTCTTCCTATGGAAACACGAACTTAACCATAACTACATGGCCACTACAGTGGCCTGTTATATATATATATATATATATATATATATATATATATATATATATATATATATATATATTCAGTGAAAAAACTTTGTTAAAGGGACGTTATGGTTAAGTTGCACTACAAAAACCTATGAAATTCAGTAAAAAAAACGTTGTTAAAGGGACGTTATGGTTCAAAGTAAAACAGAAAAACCCCTGAAATTCGGCAGTTATGGTAAGATAAGCAACCGTAACTCGCGCCACCGTGCACTGCTAACACTAACACCCAGGACAGCAAAGATGACATCACAAATGTCATTGATGACATCACTGATGACATCACATGTGCATTTACTTTTCATGAAAACTCTGTACAAGGGATTCTTATAATACTGACCAAAAACTGTCAAGGATCATTGGGATAAATATCATGAGCTAATTAGTGCATTAAGCAATGCATTGATATAAATAGCATTCTGTTATGAAGTTCTATACAGTATACTAAGCTACTCATGCAGAAACATAAGCAGTGTGTGCAGCATACATGATGAAGGTGCAATATTCATTATCTTGTCATGTTGAATAGTGAAATGATAACTGCTTTCTTATTAGAGTTTTGCGTACTGTGAAACATGTAATAAGTAGATAATAAAACCCACTTAATACATAATTATTACAGACAAAACACAAAGAGACAACAACACATACAAATATGAGTATATGCAGGGACAGTGAAGTAAACAAAAAAGCAGAAGTAGTAGCAGAAAGAGTTCATAAGCTAACTGATTGTCTTTATGCAGAGAACCTATTGCTCTGTTTCAAAGCTGCTACTTACCATATGTATGTGTATCACATGATGTGACTGCACCCAAAGGAAAGGAGAGTGAATACAATGATACAAATATGAGCATATACAGGAAAGGGGGAGTAATAAAAATAAAACTATGAGAAAGTGCTGATAACCCTAATGATTATCTTCATGCACAGAAAGGATTGCTCTCTTTCAAGCCTGTGTCTTCCGCTATGTATATGTTTCATATGATGTGACTTGACCCAACAAACAAATATATAAAAAAAAGTCTACAAATATAGTACCTTTTCAATTTTTACTTCCTGACTGTTACCGAAGAAAACTATATGGCCTAGATATGTCAGTAAAGGGAAAAAAGGGAGAGCCTGACATGTGATGTCGTCACTGATGTTATCAATGACATTTGTGATGTCATCTTTGATGTCCTGGGTGTTAGTGTTAGCAGTGCACGGTGGCGCGAGTTATGGTTGCTTATCTTACCATAACTGCCGAATTTCAGGTGTTTTTTGGTCTTACTTTGAACCATAACATCCCTTTAACAACGTTTTTTTACTGAATTTCATAGGTTTTTCGTAGTGCAACTTAACCATAACATCCCTTTAACAAAGTTTTTTCACTGAATTTCATAGGTTTTTAGTAGCGCAACTTAACCATAACGTCCCTTTAAAAACGTTTTTTCACTGAATTTCATAGGTTTTTCGTAGTGCAACTTAACCGTAACGTCCCTTTAACAAAGTTTTTTCACTGTATTTCATAGGTTTTTAGTAGCACAACTTAACCATAATATTCCTGACTTCATATACATGTAACATAGAACATACTGAGCCCCCACGTAGTGATTTTGATATCCGCAGACTACTGCCATGTCCGCGGACATATCGAGAATCTGAGCATGGTGAATGTAAATTTAAATAGTGTGCCCCATTTACCCTTTGAAGTTGGCTCTGAAAAGAGCAGTTTTTTTGTTTTTTTTACAGATGCTTGACAGACACCTATTATTTTGTATTTTCTTTCTTGTTTTTTTTTTCTTACTTTACTCTTAAAATCTTCACATAACCTTCTCCAAAGCAACCCTTACATTCCAAAATAGAAAGGCATTTCCAGTAAAAGATAAAGAGATGCCATCTTCTTTAAAATTAACAGTAATACTTGCATCAATATTCTCATTATTACAGAAGAACATACCAGCTCTAAGCATGAAGGCACACATGCCTCGGTTGATGACACACCTAGCAATGTTTTGCTGAGGACAAAAAACTGAACTATTGTCCCATATTGCCCTAAGTTGTAATCCAGAAAAAATTACTTTCGCATTTGGAAGGATCTTTATTACGGCTTGAACCAAGCGTTCCAAATCAGCCAACAAAGTAGGGGCACTGACGTTGCCCAAATGGAAAGCACCATAGTGCAAAACTACCACATGCGGACTGTTCATCGTGGCCATATCCTCACACACTTGTACAATTCCCTGTACATTGCAATCAGGCACAGTGCTCCACACCACCTCCACTCCTTTCACATCAAAGTTCTTTTCAACATGCCTGCATTGAGCGTACTGTTGTAAACCATGCACAGACATATCTCCAAGCACCAACACCCTGACTTTCTCTACTTCTGCCATCTTCACCACACACAGTCTCTTTCAACACAAATCCACAACCTCGACATCTGATTGGCTAATCCGTACAGTCTTCTTTCCATGTTGGATTTGCTGGAAAACCCCGGATGTAGCACGCCCTGTCCACGGACAGCCGCGATGTCCGCGGACCGCGTAACTCTTCGACACCCCTTCTACCATTTCCACTTTACTCTCTGTGCCATTCCGTCATTGCATACAGCCAAGCAGTCACACAATACGAAGAACGTCCTCAGAACACCCCCATTTTGTTTATTTTTGAACATTTCAGGACAATTATCATTTCATTATTCAACATATTAACATTACAAATATTATATTTTCATCTTGTACGCAGCACACAATGCTATGTTTCTCCATTAGTAGCTCAGTATAGTAGAAAGAACCCCATAATACAATGCTATTTATATCAATGCATCGTTCAAAGCACTAATTACGGTATGATATTTATTGCAATGATCCTTGACACTTTTTATGCAACATTAAAATAAAAATCCCTAGTACACAAATTTCATGAAAAGTAAATGCACATGTGATGTCATCATTGATGTCATCAATGACATTTGTGATGTCATCTTTGATGTCCTGGGTGTTAGTCTTAACAGTGCATGGTGGTGGCGCGAGTTATGGTTGCTTAGCTTACCATAACTGGCGAATTTCAGGGGGTTTTCGGCTTTACTTGGAACCATAACGTCCCTTAAACAAACTTTTTTTATTAGCACGCAAACAATATACAAAGATGTAGTGTAAACAGCAAGTTCTCACAGATGACTTTACACAGAATGTTGCAAAGTAAGCATTTATGCTCGTTCACAGTGAAGGTCAGCTGCTTCAATTTTTTTCTCTCAGCCCGGAGAGGTCCACGACTCCCAGTATAAGGTTCTAATTTATTTTTACCTTGACAGACAGAGATTGTGCTGAAAGACTTCTTTTGAAGAAGTGTAGCAAAAACGTAAGACACGATAAAGATGAAATTTCGGAAACGAAACCACTTTTGTATAATATATCACTTTAAGAAAAATCGTTGGCACACGCAGAGTCGTATTTTGGGACTGCACTACACTTGGACAATGGAAAATGCAATTATAATGTAAGTAACCCTTTTGATTATTTTATACTGGAATATAATCACAATAGCGTGGCATTAAAGCCCGGTCAAGTTGTACTTGTTCGTTCAATGTGGCATATTGTTTTCTACCGCGCACTATCAACGCCGAATTGATCCCCTTTCGTTTAGAGGGCTCTGAAAAAAGGCAGACGACACAGGGTGGGTTAATAGAAATAATTTAACCGGTCTATAGCCGGTCAAGCGCTCTACTCGCTGTGCCACTTCTCTCTAGCCGGTCAAGTGGCACAGCGAGTAGAGCGCTTGCTTTGACATCCATGCACATCTTGCTAATGCAGGTTCGAATCCTAGCATGGCCACACTCAGCCTTTCATTCTTCCGTGGTTGATAAATGAGCAGCACACACTGTGGGTAATAATAAGCAGCGCTGAGATACCTGATGGTTCTTAGTGCTATATAAATGTGAAAATATTATTATTTTATTATTAACATACTCCGTTGCACTATCTTCGCTAGCAAATAGTTTCACGCCCTAATAAATAAAATGAATATTTTTAATAAAGATCGGCTGGTGAGACTAATTTATGTTTTTTAAAACAGGTATGTTGCCCGATTTTGCCAATGTCACGATTTTCAGACTCCAGTGGATGGATTTTTCAACTGCCAGGGCAGCTCCATGTTAGCAACTTCATGACCCTCACCATTTTATGGGACAATCGCCAAGGACTAATTTGCCCTTACGCAGTACTAGCGGCTAGAAGCAACATAGCAACCATTATGGTGGTCTAATGCCTCGTTGTTGGAGCAACCTTCAGATTATCAGTGCGACCATTTACTGCTTTTATCATAAACCAACAGCCTATCTACCGTAAAGGAACAGCACATGGCTCAAAATAAACTTTTGCTGATCGACAGCAGAGACAATTGCAAATCGCTGAATATTCACTAAACATTTCATGTGAAATAAATGTACTTTACCAAATGTACAATCCTGCTGTTTACTTTTAAACCACAGTTTCATATTCCGAATTGTGGCGCACTGTGTTCTAAGCTGATCTAACACCCTCTGTACCGCAGAGGAACATCGTGTGGCTCAACATGAACTTTTGCAGATCGACAACAAAGACAAATGCAAATCGCTGAATATTCTCTAAATATTTGATGTCAAATAAATGTTTACAAAATTTACAATCTTGCTGTTTGCTTTTAAATCACAGTTTCATATTCCGATTTGTGGCGCGCTGTGTTGTGACATAATGTGTGTTGTCTTCCGGGTTCTGTGTAAAGTTGCGTAGGACTGGAGACGACTGGGCGCGTTTGATGACGCACCCTGTAACGTCACGGAGAGAGGCGGGGAATATGAATGCTTTCATAATGTCAGGCTTAGGGGCGGGAGATATGATTTAGTGTCGCAAAAGCAAGTCAGCCAGGTCAATAGCGCCAGTCATAGGATTATCACATAATGTCGGCGCACACCAGCCTGATTTATCGTTTCTTTAGTGGACAAAAAGTCGGGTGAGGCCCTATAGGAAATTGTACTATCAGCGGACAAAAGGAGGTTTCGTAGAAAACTTTAAACCTGACAACGAACAATACAAACAACGTTCTCATCGCCAAGGACTAATTTGCCCTTACGCAGTACTAGCGGCTAGAAGCAACATAGCAACCATTATGGTGGTCTAATGCCTCGTTGTTGGAGCAACCTTCAGATTATCAGTGCGACCATTTACTGCTTTTATCATAAACCAACAGCCTATCTACCGTAAAGGAACAGCACATGGCTCAAAATAAACTTTTGCTGATCGACAGCAGAGCAATTGCAAATCGCTGAATATTCACTAAACATTTCATGTGAAATAAATGTACTTTACCAAATGTACAATCCTGCTGTTTACTTTTAAACCACAGTTTCATATTCCGAATTGTTTGTTTGTTTGTTTGTTTATTTATTTATATAGCGCTCTTGACCCGGGGGTATATATGCGCTTTGAACATCAGGTTACAGGTAAAAGACAATAGTACAGTATTGATAGGGCATAGATAATAGTATTCAAACAATATACATAAAATTGGACATTCGGAGTGCATACATATGTGGTAGGACAGTTATTTGCTGGTTAACCAGGAAATGACCTTGGTTCTGAAGGGTTGGAAAGTAGGTGTAGATTTAATATCCAGTGGGATGGAATTCCAGAGTTGTGATGCCAAAGTTGGGAAGCTGGGTCCTCCAGCTCTTTTGAGGGAGTATTTGGGAACTGTAAGTTGTAATGAGTTGGATGATCTGGTGGTTCTAGTGTTCTGTCTTAGTGTAAATTTGTTCGAGAGGTAGGGTGGGGCAAGATGATTGAGGGCTTTGTAAGTAAGGCATATGGTTTTCAAGTCAATTTTCTGTTGGATGGACAACCATTTGCAGGCAGTTCTGGTGGTGGAGATGTGTTCCCTTCTAGGAATATTGAGGGCGGCACGGAGTGCGTTATTTTGTAAAACTTGCAATTTATTGATTACTGTTTTGTTGGCACCTACATAGAGGCTATTACAGTAATCCAGTTTAGATTGAATGAGTGCTCTGGCTAGGATGAGACAGTTGCTAGGGGAGATCAGTGGTCTGCAGGCCCTGATTAGTTTACCAGTGTAGGCAGTGGCTGAGGCGGTCATATTGATTTGTTTAGCTAGGTTGATGTTCGTGTCTAGGTAGAAACCGAGGGTTTTTACGCTCTTGGCGATGGGTATGGTGTTACCGTCAATCGTGAAGCTAGTGTAGCCGGGGCAGAGTTTACTGATAGTGTTCGGTGAGCCGACAAGAAGTAATTCAGTCTTGTCATCATTCAGGCATAGGCCATGTGTGGCCATTGTGGCGCACTGTGTTCTAAGCTGATCTAACACCCTCTGTACCGCAGAGGAACATCGTGTGGCTCAACATGAACTTTTGCAGATCGACAACAAAGACAAATGCAAATCGCTGAATATTCTCTAAATATTTGATGTCAAATAAATGTTTACAAAATTTACAATCTTGCTGTTTGCTTTTAAATCACAGTTTCATATTCCGAATTGTGGCGCGCTGTGTTGTGACATAATATGTGTTGTCTTCCGGGTTCTGTGTAAAGTTGCGTAGGACTGGAGACGACTGGGCGCGTTTGATGACGCACCCTGTAACGTCACGGAGAGAGGCGGGGAATATGAATGCTTTCATAATGTCAGGCTTAGGGGCGGGAGATATGATTTAGTGTCGCAAAAGCAAGTCAGCCAGGTCAATAGCGCCAGTCATAGGATTATCACATAATGTCGGCGCACACCAGCCTGATTTATCGTTTCTTTAGTGGACAAAAAGTCGGGTGAGGCCCTATAGGAAATTGTACAATCAGCGGACAAAAGGAGGTTTCGTAGAAAACTTTCAACCTGACAACGAACAATACAAACAACGTTCTCAGAACACCCCCATTTTGTGTAATTGCAACCATTTCAGGACACCGCGAGTGTTCTTAGAACACATTCAACTTGACAGATTACAATACGGACAGAGTCCTCAGGACACCCCCAGTTTGTGTATTTACGAAAATTTAAATACACCGCAAGTGTTTTTAGCTCAATTTTACCTTCCTTGCGAACAAAAAGGACACATACTCCGTCCTCTGAACACCCCACCATTTAGTTTATTTACAAAATGTCAGAACAGCCGTGTTCTCCGCGGACAAATCGAACACTACAAAAGCGTATAGCACATAAGAAACATTAAAAAACAAAACATTGAACCTTCCTCATACTCCCCCACCCTCCCCAAACACTCTTACACACCAACACACTCCACTAAATACAATTTGTAATCCAAGTTTCACCGCACTGTACGCGGTCGACGGCGAATACAAGATGGCGGGCGCCACAGAAAATCTGACGCGCTCCATGCCCCACGCCGTCGAATCAGTGAACATGTTGCATGACCGCGGACATGACGCAAGCCCATGGGCCAAACGGGGCGCTGTCCGCGGAGCAAACAGGGAAGTCCGTCCGCGAAGCGAACACAGATATCACTAATTTTTTTGACTTACATTTTGGTCATTTTTTTAAAAAAACTACTGGACGGATTTACACCAAATTTGCAAAAGCACGCTTTCGGGACCAAGCCGCCGCTCCTGCTGCAAATTTGGTGTAAATCCGTCCAGCGGTTCGGGCTGTAGCCGTGCGCAAAGTTTTTTCTCATTATGTCTATAGGAAAAAACAAAAGTTTTGGGACCCCCCTATAACTTTCCCCCCCCCTGGAACAAACCTCTCCAAACTTTGCAAAAAATTCAGACTGGGCCATATACTTTTTTTTGCAAAGTTATATATATATATATTACATGGCACGGTAGTGGCCATGTAGTTATGGTTAAGTTGCTGTTTCCATAGGAAGAGCACTTTTTGGGCGGCTTATAACTTCGCTCTCCCTTGACGGATCATCACCAAACTTTGCAAAAAAAGTGTTTGGGTCACTCTGCATTTATTTCCAAAGTTTAGTGAGGATTCGTCCAGGGGGGGAAAAGTTATAGGGGGGTTCCCAAAACTTTTTTGGGAAAAAAATGTTTGCTCGCGTCTACAGCCGAAACAGCCAAATTTATGAAAATCCGTCCAGTAGTTTTTTTTAAAATAACCAAAACGTAGGTAAAAAAAAAATTAGTGATATCTGTGTTCGGTCTGCGGACACACTTCCCTGTTCGCTCCACGGACAGTGTCCTGATTGGCCAATCGGCTTGCGTGATGTTCGCGGACATGCAACGTGTTCGCTGATTGGACGGCGTGGAGCGAGAAGCGCGTCAGATTTTCGGTAGCGCCCGCCATCTTGGATTTGCGGTCGTCCGCGGACAGCACAGTGAAACTTTGTTCAAAATTTGTATTTAGTAGAGTGTGTTGGTGTGTAGGTGTGTTTGGGGAGGGTGGGACTGTATGAGATAGGATGAAAGTTGTGTTTGTTTATGCTTTAGACGTTCTTTTTGTGTTCGATTTGTCTGCGGACATCACAGGTGTTCTGAAATGTTCTAAATAAACTGAATGGGGGTGTTCTGAGGACTCAATATGTGTCCGTTTTGTTCGCAAGCAAACTGAAACTGTTCTAAGAACACTCGCAGTGCCCTGAAATGTTCTCAAATAAACAAAATGGGGGTGTTCTGAAGACGTTGTCGAACACTCGCTGTGTCCTGAAATGTTCGCAAATATGAATGGGGGTTGTGGCTGACAAGTTGAATGTGTTCTAAGAACACTCGCGGTGTCCTGAAATGTTTGCAAATAAACAAAATGGGGGTGTCCTCAGGATGCTGTCCGTATTGTTCTCTGTCAAGTTGAATGTGTTCTAAGAACACTAGCGGTGTCCTGAAATGTTCGCAAATAAACAAGATGGTGGTGTTCTGAAGACGGCTCTAAGAACACTTGCGGTGTCCGGGGAATGTTCGTAGGGGGTGTCCTGAAGACGCTGTCCGTATTGTTCTCTGTCAAGTTGAATGTGTTCTAAGAACACTTGCGGTGTCCTGAAATATTCGCGAATAAACACAATGGGGGTGTTCTGAAGACGTTTCTAAGAACACTTGCGGTGTCCTGGAATGTTCGTAGGGGGTGTCCTGAAGGCGTAGTCCGTATTGTTCGCTGGCAAGTTGAATGTGTTCTAAGAACACTCGCAGTGTCCTGAAATGTTCGCAAATAAACAAAATGGGGGTGTCCTGAGGACATTGTTCGTTGTCAAGTTGAAAGTGTTCTAAGAACACTCATAATGTCCGCGGACATTAAAAGTTTTCATAGACCATAGGTGAAATGTTTCACTCTATGGATGTGATATGCTGCGGTGGTTGTTGCCAGGACATAGAGTCTTGGGTGCATGGCCATTTGGCCATGCAACCAAGACTCTATGCCCTGGCAAAAACCACTGCAGCATATCACATTCATATTTGCTTATACCTTTGGGTGAAAAACAAATGTATAAGGAACAAAGGTATTAGATACTATGGATGTGATATGCTGCTATGGTTCTCCTTATTATTGTATACTTACTGTTTGGTCTAGTAACGGGAGTCCATGTTTTTCTTGTTAATTTCAGTGATAAAAGAAAATAGTATGTTAGTATTAGTATTTTGTAATGACTTATTACATTGTATAATCAATATACTTTTTTTTTTTTGGACCCTCATATTTAGTAGATTACGAATCAGAGTACTGTGCAATTTGCTCAGTTTCTGTATTTGTTGCTAAAATCATTGGGTCTGTGGGAGAAAAAAAAATCCATGTTGGATTAAAAAAAAAAACCTTTTTCTGTTATGCTACAGTTTATTTGTTTGTTTGTTTTCAGTGTTCACTTGTTGTTTCTGGCTAATGCTTTATACTTTGGCTTGTATTTTTTTGGAGCAGTAACATATTATTTATTTGTTTTGATATTATAAAATTTTGGAGTAGTTAGATACCAATTGGCGTATTCTAACTGTCTATTTTTTTTATATATTTTAGTGGTATTGATTTATCTATTTGGACATTGTTAAATTTTGGGACAGTTAGATACCAATTGGCGTATTCTAACTGTGTATTTTTTGGTCTAATTTAGTGGTATTCATTTATCTCATTAGTTGTTGTAGAATCTTTGAGCAGTTAGATAGCTTTTGGAGTATTCTACCAGTTTATATTTTTTTAACACAAGTTTACTTAGGGTTTAAATACAGTTTATTTATAAAATTTTGGTTTTAAGAACATCAAATAAGCGTTTGTAAGATTTCCTGGTAATCTCTGCTTTAGAGTAATGGTACTATCATTACATTCAAACCATCACATTTCTTTTTTATATATGCAGTGTAGTGCCCTGAATTGGTTGTGGCTCCTGTGTGGTAGATTATAACTATTGTTGTGAAGGTTTTCTTACCAAGTGCTATTTGACCATCCAGTCAACTTGCAGTTGTATTTGGTACCATCTGCATTGTAACGTAGAAGCATTAGTATTATGTATTATACTATCTGACCTCGGCCTTACCTTATACATCCAAGAGCCTACCCATATTAAAGGTAGAACACTTGACTGGGTAGCTGGCTCCAATTGCAATATCAAGGTCCTTAACAATACCCCCTGTCTATGGTCCGACCATCACATTATAACTTTCAACATTGAAGCCACACCACGAATCCCGTCACCATTAACCCAAGCACTCCCAACTAGAAGCAAAAAAGATATAACCAAGGAGAAACTCCTCCCATTGTTACTCCCGTCCCTTAACACAGCCACCAACTCTTACTCTGATCCAACCTCACTAACACACACCTACAACCAAACAATGCGAACTGCCATTGATTGCATAGCACCTCTCAAACTTAGAAAGGCTAAACCTCAAGCTTATCTTAATTCATGGTTCACACCACAGTTAAGATTGCTCCGCAAAGCTAAACGCTGTGCCGAAAATCGATGGAAAAGCCACCCCTCAGACGAGCATAAAGACAGTTTCCTTCTAGCCTCACTCTCCTACAAAGATGCCATCATCACGGCAAAAAAGGAATCTTTCAACAACCGCATTATACAAGCCGACTCGAACACCAAGGAACTCTTTAAAATCCTAAGAGAGCTTGAAACTCCAGTCGCCCCCCCTGACAGATGCGTGAAAGATAGTAAATGGTGTGCCAACATCCAAGCAGCCTTACTAAATAAAATCTCCACACTACAAGACAAAATCAAAGATGAACAGGACAGCCTGAAGCGCGACAACCACGTTCTTTCCCTCACTAAGGCCCCCTTGCCAGACTCTACCAATATCACACCATTCGCATTCTCTCCGCTTACCGTGGCAGAGGTAGATAAATATAATTCTTAGAAATTAAGCCAACTAACTGCCAAGGTGACCCGTGCCCAGCCCCTACTATCAAGGACTCAGCGCATGAGTTGGCCCCATTCATCACGGCCTTCATCAACTCTTCCTTTCAAACAGGTATTGTCCCGGACAATCTGAAGGACGCTTGGGTTATCCCACTGCTTAAAAAACCTTCCCTAGACCCTAACATTCCCACTAACTTCCGACCTATCACCACTGTACCATTTCTGCTCAAGATCCTAGACCGTGCCGCATACTTTCAGATCCAAAATTACTTGGAAACTAATAACTTGCTTGGTCTACGACAATCTGGTTTCCGCCCCAGACACGGGACAGAGACCGCATTATTAGACCTTAAAACTCAAATCGAGGTTCTAAAGGATCAAGGCAAACTAGCAATGCTACTACTTCTCGACCTTTCAGCTGCTTTCGATCTGGTCAACCATCAGATCCTGTGCGAGCACCTCCATTCCGCTGCCAACTTCTCTTCCTCGGCTGCGGCTTGGATCAAATCTTTCCTGAGCAACAGATCCATGAGAGTCTTTGCCCCATCCGCAGCCGCGGACCCTTCCCCGATTCACTGTGGCGTTCCTCAGGGATCTTGTGTGTCACCTACACTCTATAACATTTTCACGAAACCACTCTTTGATGTGCTTGACTATCTGGGTGTCTCCTATACCAACTATGCGGACAACACCCAGATACTCATCCCCATCACTGGTGATTATCTAGGTGACACCAAGGCCCTTAACGACATCAAATTGGTCATCCAAGCCTGGATGGCCCAACATCAGTTGTGCTTGAATGATGACAAGACGGAGCTCCTGATCTTGGGCACTGCACAACGCCTGAGCAGACTAGAGCCGTCCTATCAGTCATTCAACATAGATGGTAATATCATTCGTGTCTCAAAAGATACCAAAACGTTAGGTTTCTACCTTGATGCCACACTCTCATTAACCCGACAAACTAATGCTGTCAGATCTGCGTCTGCATACACATGCAAACTTATCGCAGCTTGCAGACCATTCCTCACTACGTCTAACAGCGTTACGCTAGCGAGAACCCTTATTATGGCTAAAATTGATTACTGCAGTGCTCTTTATCTTGGCACCAGCCAAGAGAACCTGAACAGACTTCAAACGACACAAAACAACGCCATTCGTGCCGCTTTAAACATTCCCCGACACCACCACATCACAGAAACCAGAAGTAAGTTAAATTGGCTACCTGTCAAACAGAGAATTTCACTCAAAACACTCGCCCTTACGCACAAATGCCTAGCCAACAAAGCCCCGATCTACCTTGGTAGTCGACTGTCGCGCCATTCTACCTCCCGACCTCTAAGAACAGCCCAATCCCACTGTCTAGCGATCCCCAGATTTAAATTGCAAAAAGCAGGGGGCTCAAGTTTCCCCGTTTTAGATTCCAAGTTATGGAACTCCCTCCCTGTTTCAATTAGAGCGGAAGACTCTTTCAATACCTTCAAAGCCAATACTAGATCTTGGCTTTTCAACCAGCTTTAAGGCCGGCTTCGCGCTTCTTCCTGACCTACCCTGACTTGCCGACCGCTACTATCACCTATCGGCACTGAAACTACTGTACATATGTATATAAGATCCTCTTGTAAATGTATATAAGGATTCTTTGTTATACCTGCATATCGGATCCCATGTGTAAATGTTTAATGTTTCTCTGTTATACCTGCATATCTGTAACCTTGTACAAATTGCGCCCTGATGCCTCCGGGCCTGTTGGTTTGCGCGTTATAAATAAATAAAATACAAAATACAAAATATTTACTATGTGTTTGTATTACTAACGTGGAGCGATTATCTGAATTGCAGGTAGAGCATAATCTACCATGGTTTGAATTTTGTACAAGTCGCTGAAATGGAATGGATTCACAATTTGGTATTGATATATATATGAAGTGTTCATTGGGGATTTCTTCTTGTGTCACATTGTTGCAGAGAGTGCATGTATGTTTCCACATGTATGAAATATGAAAGATTTCATTTATAGGTATGTTTTTGATTTTCCAGTACTTGTAGTAAGTACATTAGAAATTCTTGTGGATCTTCCTGTGAATGTATAGTGAATGTCACCATTCCAGCACAGTAGTCCAATTATTGTCTTATTCCAAAAACACTATACGTGTTGTCAGGATTGTTTGCTGCATTTCTGTGAAGTACTAACATTTGCAAACACAATGGGTCTGTACTGTGTAAGTAAATGTTGTCAACAATTGGTGGTAATTGAAATAGAATATTCATTGCTACATTTGCGTAGCAATTTACACCAACTATATTTGAGAATTTAAATGGTCCAGGTAGTTCTGTATCTAACTGCTTTTTTTGGAGTTTGCCTTCCTTCTTTAAAGAAGTACTTGGTTTACTTTCCCTAATTGATTCTTTTTTGCTTGTGGTACTTGATGAAGTATTAGTTTCTTTTACTCTCTTTGGAGGATTTGTAGTGACATCCTGTTTCATTTCTGTTTGATTTATTTTTCTTTTATAACGTTTTACTTTTTGTGGAACAGAATATGTGTTTAGGTGGGGGGTGTATAGTGAGCGAAGTCTATTGTATTCTAAAATGCAAGGAATATCAGCGTTTATTTTACTTGTATCAAAGTTGATTAGAAATAGACTGTCAAGTGTGCGTAAGCGTGATAGTGCTACATAGCTCATGCGTTCTTTAAAGACTGTGTTACCAATATCTATTAGTGCTTTGTCTAGGGTAAGACCTTGTGATTTATGAATCCTGACTGCATATGCAAGAGTTAGAGAAAATTGTTCTCTGCATACATACATATCTTTGAAGAGAAGGAATCTAGCTGTTGAGCGTCCTATCCTTTTTACTTCTGAAAGTTTGTCAAAGAGTATATTGACAAACTGAATTTTGTTGTTGCATGGGTATGTTTGTAAGCCAACAACTGTACCCAGTGCTCCATTAACTAGTCCTTGGTCCACGTCAAGGTTATGTTTAAGCATTACTCTGCAATTTAAGGATAATTTTAATATCTTTTCTAAGCCTGCTGTGTTTGAGATTGATTTTTCTAACTATTTAGTCTTGTTGTGGCTTGGTCACACATGGGTAGTGTCATACCACGTACATCTAGTTTGTCTGTGGCGCTAATCTCCATGATTGGTTGCATTTCTTTACTTAGTATAATTTCATTGCATTTGAAACACCTTCCAAGAGTTGGCATTAAGGCCATACAATTGACATTTTTGTGGGCTAATTGTTCCATAACATCTGTAGCACATGCATTATCGCCATAAAGTGCGTTAATGTGCCGGGTTTTCAATATTGCTTCTGCTTCTTTAGAAAGTATACCAACTCTGATACTTTTTAAAATGTTGGCATAAGTGAGATCTGCAGATTGCCGCATGTTTTCTGTTAATTCTCTGCATTGGAAATGTTGCCAAAGGTTGACATTTCCAATGCTGCCAACAGTTTTACGGCAGAGTTTGTGTCCTAATGTTTTAAACATAGGCTCACCTTTTACTGGTGTTAATTGAAGCAGATCTCCAAAAACAATAATGTGTTTTCCTGCAAATAGCTCTTCATAGTCTGTTTTGAGTACTTCTTGTAATCTGAGGTGAATCAAAGCTAACATCAGGTTGGAGACCATGCTCACTTCATCTATTAGTAGCATTTTCATTTGTTTCAATACTCTGCATAATTCCATTGCAGCTTCTGCAGAAAGTTTGTAATAGTCTAATTTGTTCTTGTGTTCTACTGGTAATAGTAGTAATCGGTGTAATGTAACACCGCCTATGTTGTAGGCAGCTAAACCTGTGGGGGCAGTGACAACAGCTGACAGTTTTTTGTTTGTCAATTGTTGAAGGAACTTACTAATGATTTTGATTAGGAATGTTTTGCCAGAACCAGCTTCACCACTGACGTACAGTAGTATATGTTTATAATTATGGCAGGAACATTCTTTATTTTCATGTTTTACACCATGTGCAATTTGTTTTGTTACTTCTTGAAAAATGCTGCTTTGCTCATTGTTTAGTTTTGATTGTAGTATAGTTAAGTCTTCCTTATCTTCATACTAACACATGGTGTTTTCTACTTCTATCATAGCTAATGCTGCCTCATTTATTATTAGTGGTTCTCCCAGTGGTTCTTGGCTTCCTGTTACAGAAGGTTGACTACTGTCAGGAGTGTCCTTATCTAGTTGGCCTTGGAGTTCTTCTTCGTGTTGCTGTTAATTGTGCAACATTGTTTTGTACTGTGTAAAGTTTACATCAGTTATAGTGCTTTCATTTACTTTGAAAGCATCCTCATATGAGTCATAGTTATCTAGTAATTGTCCTTCTTTTCTCCATGGTTTGAAGAGTTGTAGCAGGGACATGTAATATACTTCTTTATGTTGAGGAGACTTTAATGACAATTTGATATGATTAATTAAATTTGGTTTAGTGAGTTTAACTAAGCTGCCTTCACAGTTTGTTACTCTATATTTACCTTTTTTTTCATCAGGTTTCATATTATTTTTGTATGTGTAGTTTTGGGCTATGTGGTTTAGACACATATTTTCCAAAGCATTACTTCTGTTTGGGTAGTATGTGTCCAATAAATTGTTTTTAAAATGCCTTGGCTGTTGGGATAATGTTTGGCTATTGTTTGTATATCTTCATATGATTTTAGAACTCTTTTTCTAGATTTAGCTGGACCAAGACTTAGCCATACTATATTTTCAGATTTACAATACAATGGAGTACCAGTTAAACGATCAGCTGCTTCATATCATCCACATTCTCTATGGGTGAGCATTTTTATGCCCAAGCCGTATAATTTCTGAGATACTGTTTTATCTGATGACAGGTCATTCCAGAGGTCTTGGAGCTCTGTCTTTTCTGCTTTAGTTAAGTATGCTGTGACATATCGTGCAACTGCAGTATAATTGTATGCAATGTACTGCACATCTATGTTTGCATTCCATAAGTGGGCAATGATTGCATTATAATCATTGATATATTTTTCTTCTTCTTTTCTTTTTATGTAATATGTATTTTTAGGTGACTTACCTTTAACACTATGTTTAACTGAAGACATGAGGTTGTTCACTTGACCTGCATTTGTAACTGGTCTAGGGAAACCAAATCGGCATTTGGTGTAGTATAGTATTTCCCTTTCTTTTTGTATTTGCGACGACAATATTTTCCACATTTGTGTCTTTGAAATTGTAAAATTTGTGCATGAAGATCACTGTTTGTGGCTTCTGATGGAATTTCACAAGTGACATATTTTTCAATAAACTGTAAAACAGTGGCATCACTATCTTGACCAAATTTAGGAGCATCTTTAATCCATAAAAGCATGTGGATATGTGGTGCTCCTCTGGCTTGGTATTTTTTTCTCCAAAAGAAGTGTTGCACTTCTCCAAGGGGAGGAACAGTTTTATTACAAATAAAATGTAGCATAGCAATGAAGCGATGGTGAAAATATCTTGAAACATTAACAGGATCCAAAGAACAAAGTTCTCCAGGTGTTAGTATATCTATGTTTGTTTTGTTTTTATTTGATATGCGTAGGAAATCATGTAAATCTTCCCATGCATATTCTGCACAACTTAATGTAACAAACCAAGTGGGTGTGCCAAGGTTTCTGATCATACAACGTACATCTCCATGATGTCGAAACCATTACTCTTTAGTACCACGCATATTTGCTAATAGATTTGTAATATTTTATTGTAAAACCTCATCCTTTTGTTGCACTTTTTCTAATAATTTTGTAGCTGTCATATTTTGAAAGTGTGATCCTGATTTTAATATGTGTGCAACTCTGTAACATAAAGTTGCTAGTTCACTTTCAAAGAGTAGGTGGAATATGTATTCCACATTTTTTTTTTTTTATTGATTTAGCTGTTAAAAACAACTTTTCAATATACAAAATTCAGACATCAAACATTAAACATTTTTAAAACAGCAAGCATTTTCATTTAAACATTTAAAAATTCATATTGGATGTGCCGACTCAAACAGCGCCAGAACTATTATTACTTTAACATCACAAAAGACATATAGGTAAATTAACAAATATCAGTCAGTCTAATTATTATATCACAAACAGAATATTCATAATACACAGGTTATCTGGTAGATGTCTTAGTAATCAGTTACTCCTCCTCAAGTCAGTCGCTGTTTGTGCATAAAACCACCTCTCAGGTAGGAGTATTCCAGTTTATAGCCATCAAGAAATTAACTAGGGCCACCTGGACAGAATGTTTGTTGGAACATAGTAGAAAAGACCAGCGCATATCATAGGCAATGATTGTTAACATACTCATCACCTTTGAAAAATGTTTTGATCTTAATATAGATAATTGAGGACAATTACAGACCAGATGTTCAAGAGTTTCAATCGTAGTTGAATCATTACAAAATCTGCATGACAAAAGTGATCGAGATCTCAAATTGCGTCTCACTTGAACTTGGTGAGTGGGCCATAGATCAAAACGTGCCCTCATTATTCCTGATCTCAGTATAACTGATGGGAATTTTAATAGATAAGATTCAGGGCTTCTTACCGTTTTGGGCCAGAATCGGTATTTACATGGTTGATGGTATTTTTGGCATTTCTCTAAGGTCTTGATCCAGTCTAGTTGATATAAAAGATTTTTTGCCTTTGTTGGGTTAGAGATTAACAAGGTTATTGGTATGCTTGCGACCGCAAGAGCTTCTAAACAGAGGTCAATCCATAGTTTCACAAAGGATTTATCCGATGTTAGCATAAAGCCAGAAATAATCGACAAAATAGTTACTTTTTGAGGTGCCACTATGCATTTACGCAACAACATACAACAACGCCATGTATAAATAGCATGCATTGAAATAAGGCCCAATTCATAACGCAGCCAAGGACCTGGAACACAGTTCGGCAAAGATAGCACCGCTCGCCAATATTTTCCCTCGAATTTATCAAAGACAAATTTTCTGAGATTTTTGCAGTTCAAAATGGATTCCGCTCCATATATAATTGAAGGGATTGCTTTTACAGTCCAGAAAACTATTGCCGGTTGAATGGAAAATTTCCCAAATTTGTGCAGTATTATTTTGGTCTGCGAAATGGTCGCAGTCAACTTTGCCTCCATGCGTTCGATCTGGCTGCATGAGTTGGTTAGGCCATCAAACTCAACGCCTAAGTAGGTGTAAGTTGGTACAATATCTAGTGGTGTATTATTTATTGACCACACCAACCTAGTCTTACTAAGTTTGTTAGCTTGATAGACTACAATCTGTTTTTTTTTAGTATTGACCACCAGTTGGTTCGTACATATATATTGGTCAAACACATCTATAAGGTTCTGTAGGCCCTTCGGCGTCTTAGAAATTAGGACAATGTCATCAGCGTAGTTCAAGTTAGTAATTTTAACCCCTTTTAAGACAGGGGCATCAGAACATATCTGTAAAAAGGAAATACTCAAATCATGTATGAAATAGTTAAAAATTGCTGCCGCTAATATGCAGCCTTGTTTTAAACCTCGTGCGGTCTGAATAGGAGCAGATAGCAACCCCTCCAAAGTAAGCCTTACGCGAATAGAAGTTGTACCATGAAATGCATGTATGATGTCAAAGAGGTCTGATGGACAATTGTCTCTTATTAATTTCGCCAGTAATAAAGGTCGAGAAACAGAGTCAAATGCAGCGTGCAGGTCAATAAACGCAAAATAGACTGACTGCTTATGGGACTGGCAAAGGGCTTTAATTGTGTTCAATGTGAGAAGATTGATACAGGTACCCATGCCCGCAACAAAGCCTGTTTGGTAAGGATCGCGTTTACCACAGGTTTCTGTCCACTGATTGAATTCTGACAGTACTAGTTTTGCAAACAATTTACTTGGGGTATCTAGCAAGGCAATTGGCCGATAATTACGAGGATCTGAGCGGTCACCCTTCTTGTAAATAGGGACTATCACAGAACTTAGCCAAGAGGCTGGGAGTCTGCGATTAATCATCACTTGTATAAAGATTGCATGAAGGTTTGATGCCCAGAGTCTTGGATTGTCCTTCAAAATGACATTATGGAGGCCATCGGGACCGGCAGCTCGTGATGAGCTTAAATTTTTGATCATTGTTTCTAGAAGGTCAGGGGAGCAATGGATGTCCCAAGGTTTAGAGGACTGGATCTGGTGATTATTTGTATCAAATTCTGGATCACTATAAAGATCAGAGAAATGGGATACCCAAACGGCCTCTGTTACGGGATTTGATTGGACATAGGCTTGGGCTACAATTGGTTTTTGATTGAGATATCACCATATTTCTGCTGAGTTTTTAGACCGGATGGCAGATAACATCGCTTCACCATCTTGTTGGAAGAGCTTGGCTCGATGTCCTCGAATCCAATTCAAATATTTGCATTTAGCTGTTTTTAGAATTGCATTAGTGTTAGCATTATTTGACATAAGAATTGCTCTTTTTTCCTTGCGGTATTCAGTCTTGCAAGCTTTAATTGCATAGTCAAATATATGCTTATAAGTTTTTACTTTGGGATTTGGGACAATTGTATGCCGAAATGGATCGAGAAAATCAATATACTCAATCAGTTTAGATGATTTATGGTGCTGATGAACTGCCTGCGTAAACTTCATAAGATTTCCATGCGTCCATCTAAGCCGATTATTAGTATTATTAACCATGAAATGTTGATCAAGCCATTGTCTAGATGAATTTGTAGGCGTCCAAGCTAATTGGAGGGAGAGAAGGTGATGATCACTTACAGTCCCCTTTATTATCTCAAACAGAAGAATGTGAGTAAGCATGGTTCGCTCAACATACATATAATCAATGGTACTTTGGCTAATGCCTCGCTGCCAGGTCGGATTCGATGGGATGTCACCTTCTACAGAGCCATTCATCATACACATATTACAATCAGACATAATGCGTGACCACGTGGTAATCGCCGTCGTCTTATTTCTATTAGCTAGGGATAAACAATCCATGTTTAAATCACCCATGATAAGGAAATCAGTAATGCCAGGAGTGACTGATATTAGATCAATGAAAGCTGTTAAGCCCTCAAAGAAAGCCACATCTGATAACCCAACCGGGTTACGATAGATGTTAACAAGGGCTATTATATGTTTTTGATAGGTAATTTTCACCAACTGCATATAATTGCTGACATGCTTCCAGGCTTCGATTTTGAAACCCAATTTCTTATTAGCAGCCACCAAGAGCCCTGACGAGGGCCGACCACGTGCTCCCATCTTTGCAGGTAGTAAAATGACATCGAAATTGTCCCATGTTGGAGATTCCAAAAACCAAGTCTCTTGCAAAGCGATTATAGCATAGTCTGCCAGTGTTTTTAATGAGATGTGTAAGTGTGAGTGGCCACGGGTATTCCAGGAAGCTATTTTAATTACATGAGGCTGTAGTGTCACTAATGGTTAAGACCAAGTTGTTTGCATGTCGTCCCGGGAGCTCATATAAATTTGAGATTGAAGAACTGATGAAGCATCTACATGTTTAGTGATGCGCTCCGGGTCTTGTGTCAACAAGAACCCCATTTCAAATAAAGACATTTTAGCAAGCCATATAGTATTTAAAACTAATCCTGAAGGGATCCATAGTCTCACAATTGCTGTGGTGGTGTCTGAAATATATTCGACTTGGGCTATATCGTGTGAAGTTAGATCTTCTAGTTCAAATATATCGCCAAAAATGTTCAGAACACTTTGCCTATTTAGATTGAATTTAGGATAGGGACCATCACGACATTTCAGGATTAGTGTATGGCAAGCTGGCACAGTAGTAATAGGATGGCGAGATTGCTTATTGCTGACATTTTTCATCTCGAGATTATTGAATGAGATGTTATTTTTTTCCGCAGTGTATTGTTGATGTTCTGGAAGCAAACATGAAACTTGTTTCGATATAAGCCGACCTCTATTATGTGGTCGATGTGGAGGGATTTTGGATTGAACTACCGGAGAGGTCCAAGAGACTGATTTGGTCCGGGAATCCACTGCTGGATTCAAAGGGTAGTCGCTCGCTAACGAGCAACGCTCATCCATATAGGCGTCCAATGCGCGACGCATTTCACTCATGATAACTGTCCGTTGTAGTTCAGGTTCAAGACCGCTAGGAGTTGGTAACTGTTGGGTAGAGGGTGTAGCCCGAGTGTCAGTCCGGGTCCGGTCGTCAATGTTGTCAGTATGACCAAAATCAAGGGCCTCGACTAGGGCGTCCAATGGTTCATGAACCGCGGGTATTACAGAAAGAGCATGTTCATCAAGGTTAGTAAATGTAGGACAGGCTGGAAGAGGTTTTACTATTTTCGCAGTCTCAGGACGGACCATAGTGATTTTTTTGAAAAAGGCATGCATGGAGGCTTTTGACATTCGTGCAGCAGGCATGTTCTTAGTCTTTTTCTTTTTGGCATTGATTTTAACAATCTTCCTAAGTTTCGGAGAGACTACAGGGTGGCACTCATCTGGGATTGTGGAGTTCATAACAGGTAGAACATTTTCTAACATAGGGTCAGAAATTGGTGAGTCTTGTACACTCACCCAGGACTGGTTTAACATAGCTGCAGGAACAGCCAATTTTGGGGGACTTACTGTGATAATCTGTGCAATACTAGGCAGCGCCAGATAAGGCGTGGACTTGGAAGTTAAAGGGACTGGAGCAGCTGCCATCCGCATGTCAGAGGAAGCACCGCATTGCGTCCCTTCTGTTGAACATGGGAGGGGTGAAGGCGCCAATTTCACTTGCTGTGTCCATAACAACAGATCATCTAATTTAGATTCTTGGTTTGTTATTTTTGAGTTCAATACCTCAAAGAGTTTAAACAGAGACATTAGTGTAGTGTTGATAGCTGTCAGTGTGGTTTGTAGCAGCGGAGATTGAGCCACTGCAGGGTCACCTTGAGGAAGGGTACATGGGCGACGCGGTGTAGGATGCACATATGATATCGCAGACAGAGAATGAACTGACGCTGATCGAGACACATTAGAGTTTTGGTGAGAATTCTGTGAGTTATGAATCGGTATTGGGGATTCACACTGACTCGCATAGAGAGATACCTCTTGATTCTCATTGGAGTCATTTAAATCTAAGCTGTAATCAGTAGACGTGGATGATTGGATAGTTCGGTCTATTATAACTGGTTGAGCTTGACAAGGTGAATTTAACATGGTATTGTCTGAGAGTTCGCATGGGGTCCCAAAATGAGCTACAGATTTAATAAAGGGTCGCTGGGGTGGAAGATCGTGGTTGTTGTTAGACTTGAGTGACTTATGGAGCCGTGAGAATTGAGTTGGTGGCTGGGCGCTTTGGTTAGGGGTTGACAGACACAGAGGGTGGAACACGGTAGTACTGGAACCCTTCGGGGTCATGGGGCAAGGAGTCAAAACAATAGACTTATGTGAAGACATTTTTTTTTGTAAATTATGTTGGTGACCATTAAAACTATTACCAACATTTACTATTGATGGCATGTTGGTTTTTAATGAATAAAGCCGGCCGCGCATCGACATTTCAAGATGACTAGATGAAGTCCCAAAATAGAACGGCCAGGTAGCGCTAAGACAGAACAAAAGTGCTCAGAGCAGTTTATAAACTGAGGTCCGAGGGAGAACTATAAAGGACACTTACTGATGGGAAATATATAAGGATACTTACTAATGGGTCAGGATATAGTTTAGCTCACCCCCACCGTCCACCGACAACGCGGCAAAGCGGGTAAGCGGTACTCAATCCGGCACTCGCCCTAGTGCGCGCGCGCTGTGCGCGTGCGCCGGATATTTGTTGAGGAAACTGTGTCACCACGCAGCCAATCGCCGCGGTGAGGGGAGGAGCCGAAGTGCTCGAACAGAGGTCCGGCGCCAAGAACGCCAAAGTAGACTAGAAGACAAACAAACAACACAGAGTCACTTCCCCTGCGTATGCAAAAGTGTCAATAAAGTTTTTTTTTTTTCCAAATGAAAAAAGTCTTAGCTTAACCTCCCCAGGATAGCGTCCAGCGCCAGGGTCCAGAGCAAGTTCAACACGGGGGAAACAGGAGCACAGGAGCACAGGAGCACGAGCAGCATACAACGCGGGTAAGCGGTACTCAATCCGGTACTCGCCCGAGTGCGCGCGCGCTGTGCGCGTGTGCCGGATATTTGTTGAGGAAACTGTGTCACCACGCAGCCAATCGCCGCGGTGAGGGGAGGAGCCGAAGTGCTCGAACAGAGGTCCGGCGCCAAGAACGCCAAAGTAGACTCCCCAGGATAGCGTCCAGCGCCAGGGTCCAGAGCAAGTTCAACACGGGGGAAACAGGAGCACAGGAGCACAGGAGCACGAGCAGCATACAACGCGGGTAAGCGGTACTCAATCCGGTACTCGCCCGAGTGCGCCACATTTTGTCTAAATCTGGGATCTTCAGAATACATCCGTAATGAGCGGTATTCTGAAGCTGATATTTGAATAGGTCTATCATCATACCTTTCTCCTTTGCCAGTAGGAAAGAGTAGAGGAAAAGCACATGCTTCTATACTTTTTTCCCATATGCTGATTGGCAATCCTTTTGTTTGACGCATTTGGTAAGTTTCCAGTACATCTTCTATGGTGTCATTACAGTGCAAAGGATGAATTTTATAATGGTCTAAAGTATTTGATATTGTAGCAGGATCTAGTAGCTCAAATTGACCAGCTTCTTGTGTTTCTTGAATTATTTCAGTTGTATCTTTCAAGTCTTCTTCAATATTCATTTCTTTGTAATATTCATTATTCCCTTTAAGATATTGGAAGGCTTGTCTAACTTTATATAAATCTACCAGCTGTTGCCATATTTTTTTGTCTTTTGTAGGTACTCCATTTACTAAGATAATTAAAGATTGCTGCATTGGACGTTGCACTCCTAGAGTATGCACATTTTCTTTTAGATCTAATGGTAAATAAACTACTTTTCCACGAATGCCTTTTACCAATTCAGAGGGAGGTAATTTTTCTGTTTTTGGTTGAAGGCTTATTATTGCTTGAAATGGGTGTACTGTTTGAATTATGATGCTCTCATATACATTAAGCTGTTGTAGGGGCTTTGGTACTGGGTATAATTCCAAATTATTTGTGATAGCACGTGAAGGAGTTTGGTTGTTGTCAAGTTTTGTAGTGCAGTAACTGCAAAGTATTAAGGGCTCGGTTATTTCATATTTCTTTTCTGCTACAAGGTAGAGAGCTAATTCAAACCATTTAGAATCTTCATTGTCTTCTATTTTGTATGATAGGTCTACAGTTTTTGTGTTACTTTTATTAAAAGTTCTACGGCAACATACACATACATGGTTTGGTACTTCAGCTGACGTACTTTTAAATTTTAGTATTTCTTTTTTGTATGTGTTTAGCAAAAGTTTGCCATGTGTAGAATTGTTGCTTAATTGGTTTAAAGCTATTTCATTCTGTAAATTGTAAATGGCTTTCACTTCCAAAATATTTTTTCTGGATATAGTGAATTTCTTCAAGTAGGTCTTTTGCTGTAACATGTAGAAGGATGTTATTTAACTTTGCTAGTGCTAAAGCAGGACTTTTAGCATAGTACAGTTTATAGACTAGGTTTCTTATTGTTGAATGATGTGTTGATATCCTTTTGATATCATGGAAAGTGGTTTTCCAAGTAGGTCCTGTAATGCAGGCCAATGAATGTCCTTGTAGTCCTGTGTACTTGCGCACTGGACAGGTATCTATATTTTGCAGTAATTTAATTTTGATTTTGTCTTTGCTTTTTACATATTTTTTGAGGAATTGGCGTAAAGATTTGAAACATTGTTTGGGAATGTTACACATTGACGTGCATGGCCATTTGTACACTAGACGTTCTGATTCAGTTGAATGGAGGGGTAATTCTAAGTTTTCAGGCCATATTTTTGTAAGGAGTACTTCTTGTTCCATTATGGTATTATTCACTTTTTCATAACCTGGACCACTGCTATGTATGGCAATTGTATTTGTTTGCTTTTGTTTGTACGCTTCTTCATTAAAGTATGGTTCTGTGCTCGTAGTGTGATTCCATTCACCTCCGCAGATACTTAAGAAGTTCTTTCTGTTGACATTTCGCTTATTGAGAAGTCTTTTTTGTAATTTAGTTATTAGTTTTGTTAGTGGTTTCATTTTGTTTAACAGTAAAATAAATAATTTCTTTTCAGAAGAATTGCACTGTCCATCAACGCTTCTAAGATTAATTTCCTACGATAGGTTTTAAGCATTGAATATGATTTCTCTCCTGTTTTTATAAGATTTTGAAGGACTTTGTGACAGTATATTTTGGCTAAAATACTTTTCTTGGTATGCTTACTCTGCACTATATTAAAATTTGAAGAAGTAGTTTTATCTGTAGTGATAGCTGATTTTATGTTAATTGTTTTTTGGTTTGTTTTACATTTTGATAGAGGAGGCAAAGTTTTTGTACTTGAAACTTCTTATGTTTCACTAAATGACTGTATTAGCTGTTTTGTTTCAACTTTTTTTACAAATTCTGCTAGAGATGGATGCTTATGTTGGACACTTTTATTTTCATTTGCTCTACTTTTGCGTTGCTTTCTACTGACTTGACTTTTGGTAGGCATTCTTTAGGGTCTGTTGAAAAAATAAAGAAGATATGGGTTGGGGTGTTCTGGAATGTATGTGTGCTGTGTGCATGAGTGTTTGAGTAAGATGATAAAGATGTATGTAATGGTGTGTGATTGTGCATTGGGAACTACAACTAGTAGGGATAGGTATTCTTGAATTTATGTGTTACTAAACTGGGGTTCAGATGACAAAAAAAAAGTAAGCTAGTGGTGTGGAAAAGTACAAATAGTAAATCTAATGTATACAATTAAAACAGTTGTTTGTTCTATAATTGAAAATTGTAGCGGTTCAGTTGGGTAATTTGTGTGTCCAAAAATAGGAATTTGTGGGCCAGTCTGGCTGTAAATCGCTGTTTAAGACATGGAGATTTTTGGACAAAATGGTACACAATCTCTATTTTTAGGCACCAAAATAGCTTGAATTAACGTTATAGTATGTTTGATTAATAATACAAATATTATGGTGATAATCGACTTACTTTTTTTCTTAAATCAACAGGTAACTTCTTAGTTCTTGTTTGTTCTTCGAATTCGGCTGCTTCTTTTTAGGAGACTGGTCTTCACTGCAATTGTAAAAGCTTCAAATTAGTAACTTTGTTTGTATATAGCGCTGTTTTTAATTTAGATATTGATTTTTTTAATTGAAATCCTCAGTGCCTTCTTTAAAACCATTAAACTAATTTATTTACATAAGATACATTGCATCAGTTTAGTACATATGATATGTTCTTAATGAACAAATTGCATTGAATGACTAACTGTAGCAAAAAGAAATATCTTTACTATGTCTTGTGAAATTTATAATATACCAGTGAATACCACTATTTCTGTAAGTAAGCTGTTCTAGGTAATAGCGCCTCAATGTCATGTCTAAATTAAAGCAATTAAGTAAATAAATAAATAAAAACAAAAAAATATGAAATTGTATAAGTATTTTTTAAAGATTTAAACATAGATTGTGCTTGCATGCAATTTTGTTTGAATATATGTAGTCTATATATTTCATTTATAAAAATGTTAGTTTAACATGATTTGAGTGTGTGTGTATAAAGAAAGTAAATAGTATAAAGGTTTATAAGTGATAATTGATTTTAGGATATTGAAAAAAATACAGTAAATTCATTTTACAGATTACAAAAACTAAAAGTCTGTTTGAAAATGTGTTCATCTACTGTACAGAAAATATGCATACCTGAAGTTTGTGTTCATGCATATGGATATGCATGGAGCTGCAAGTAGAAATCTTGGAGACTTGTACAGTATTTCTGGTAGATGGTGCTTGCCAATGATATGACACTTGTACTCAGAGAGATTCACAGTACATTTGCAGTGCTGATCTATGATGATGCAGTTTAGCTACATCCAATGATGGAATGGCAGAGAGAGTGAAGTGGAAATGGTAGAAGGGCTGTTCATGTTACGATATGTCCGTGGACATGGCAGTAGTTCGCGGACATCGGGAGTTACATCTGGGGATTTTTGGGTTCAGAAATCATGCAAATGAGAATAAGCACTGAAAGGGATTGGTCAGGAAAGTTTAGTGGGTGTGTTGTGCCAGGTGATAGTTTCTCAGGTAATCTTTTTGCTGAGAGAACAAAAGATAGCTATGGTTGTGTGTTTCAGAAAACAGATTGTTTTGATTTTGGGAGATTCGTGGATACATTGGTTGAAGGTGCATGCAGAAAGCTGTGGAGTAGCTGTATCTTGGATTTCCACATGTGGAAGTACACTGGCATGGAGTACGTGGAATTAAGTGGTTGGACTTGCTACCTCTCTGTGCTACTTTGGAGACAGAGCAACATCCAGACATAATTGTAATTCATTGTGGAGGGAACCGTTTAGGACATGTGACTGGAATTGTTTTGCAATTTGCTATGAAAGAAGGACTTGGGAAGGTTATGGACATGTTTCCTAATTCTCAAGTGATACTTTCACGGATTGCGCAGAGACAAATGTGGCTTTGTTCTTCTTCATTTGGTCCACAAATGGAAAAAGCAAGGCGCAATGTTAATAAGGCTGTTTGTGCCATTCTAAGAGATTTTGGCATGTCCTCTTTTCACAATGAAAATATTATGTTTCGTAGTACATACATTTTTCGCAGAGATGGAGTCCATCTTACTTATGCTGGCAATCAGATTATTCTGGGAAATGTACAAAATGCATTGTGACCTTTTTTTGGAATTACATACAACAACCATTTTGAAGTAGGTGTTAAGCATTTATAATTTTTGACTTACAAACACCACCCAAAGGCTCTTTTCAGAGCCACCACTTCTTCCCAGAGAAAATTGCAATGTTTGTGATGGGGTAGCAACCCAAGTTTTTAAATGCTCGTGAACTGTCCGCGGACCTCTAAAAAATACAAAGGGCCCTGCTTCATTTATTTTCACTTCTATTTTTTAACTGTGAAAGGCGGCTCTGAAAAGAGCCTTATTTTTTTTTTGATTTTTGATATTTTGTATTTCTTTTGGTTTTTTATACACGACACACTAGGAGAGGAGGGAAAAGGAAGGTAAAGGGGGGACACCAACCACAGGGATAAGAAAGGGCGAGCTGAGAGAGGAAGATGTAGAGTGGGTTTTATTTGGGTAGTGAGCAGATCTTCTCGTGCTCTGAGACGATAGTCTCAAAAGCACTACGAAGTCGCTCCCCCTGCAGAGTACTGTGTCACAGTACATACATACAACTGTGACCCTCAAAGGTAAGGGTCATCAGCATTCTGTATGGCCTGTGAGGCAGCATGAGGAAGACGCTGTCCCACACAGGTGGTCCTTGTGGTGACAGGATCAGAAACAGAGGATGAAGTAGAGGAAATCAACCTGCTATGTTCTTTGCAAGGTACAACCCTGCGAATAGCCCCAGAGTGAAATGACCTCAGGTGTCGCTTCATAGTAGTGGTCCCAAAGCTGTACTTACCGTGCTTCCCGCGACTGAGTATCATTTTGCACTCATTGCAGGTAACACGGTTCGCACGAGCCTTAGGAACATTACCATGAATGGTAAATAACTGCCACACCCAAGACTCACTCCTAGTGCGGGTAGTAGGGTTTTCCGCTACCTCATTCTCATCATCCTCTTCTTCCTCCTCCGCATCCTCACTCCTGTTCCCCTCTCCAGGCCCTTGGGGAAGTGGTGGTGGTGGAGGGGTTGGGGTGGTGCTGAAGCAGGTGCTGCACCAGGTGGCAGTTCTTCAGCCAGGGATGCCATCTCGATGGTGTAATCAGCAACTTGCTGGAGAAATAGCTGTGCTCTGAAGAATAGCCAGAAACACAATGAGAATAAGCTCTAGGGCGTGGTCTTTTATAGGGGTGCTTGTGCGCAGTTCGCAGACATGCGCGCTGTCCGCGGACAGATCGAACACAAAAAAGTTTGAAAAGTTTCAAAAGTCATGTAGAAACTCAGGATTACTATGTGGTACTTGTGCCATGGTGAGATTGTATTGAAAAATATTATGGATTAATTGAAAATGTACTTTTAATTTGTTCGGGGACCCGAACAGTGTCCTCACTCAGAACACGCGATCAGCGTGGGCGCGGTCATATGATCTGTTTGCGAACAAGTCCGCGAAGGAAGCGCATGTCCGCAGGACACCAAATGCACGGAGATTGGCTAGAGCATGCGCATTGATGTTCTACGGACACTGATCGGGTCCTGAACTAATTAAAATTGCATCACACGTGAAACGAACATTTCAGGACACTGCGTGTGTTCTTAGAATAGTTTAAATTTGCTAGCGAACAGTAAGGACAGATATAGTGTTCTTCAGGACACGTTCAATTTCGTTTATGTATGAACATTTCAGGACAACAATTGTGTTCTTAGAACATTTTCAACTTGCTAGCGAACAGTGCGGACAGGTATAGGCCCTCATTCCAACCCAGGCGTTAAGGGTTTAACGACGCCGTCGGCGCCGTTAACCCTTAACGCCTGATTTCCACCTTAACGCCTGCTTTTAGCAGGCGTTAAGTACCAAGGCACTAAGCGTCCTTGGCGCTAATTACGGCACCGTAATTTACGGTGCCGTAATTAGCGCCTTCCCCACTCCCATTATGCCCTATGGGGCAAAAATGGGAATGGGGAAGGGTAAATGGGGATTGGGGATTTACCGCCCCACTCACCTTGGAATGGGGGTGTAAAACGGAGTTTACACCATGGTGGTAAAGTAGGGAACTTACCACATGGGTTGGAATGAGGGCCATAGTGTTCTTCAAGACACCTCCATTTTCATTTAATTATGAACAATTCAGGACACCGCGTGTGTTCTTAGAACAGTTTGAACTTGCTAGCGAATACTACGGACAGATTTACAGGCTAATTCATAGAATCCAGCGCACAAGTAGCGCACGCGGCTGGCGCACAGCGTGCGCCTGCGATAGTCTGCGCCAGGCACGTGCGCTAAAACAGATTTCCGCGCACAGCGTATTCATGGATTTCAAGCTCCCAAAACAGCCGTGGCGCAGAGAATCGCAGCGAGCCTGCAGCAGCGCCAGTAACGCCCCCAAGAACGCCCTCGCGCACGGAAAAGCCATCAAAAGCGCTAAATCATCGCTAAGGGCTGCGCTAACCCCGGACCACTTCACAGGGCAGGCAAACAAGGAAAGCAAAGCGGGCAATCTCCAAATCAGGAGTACGCGGGAAGTACTACACGCGACTAGGCAGGGAACGTGAATCACAGGGGTACGCGGGAATCATCACACGCGAACAGCCAGGGTGCGTGTATTACAGGGGTAGCGGGAAGTTCAACACGCGATGGGCCAGGGAACGTGTATTACAGGGGGACGCGTGAAGTAGAACACGCGATAGGCCAGGGAACGTGCATCACAGGGGTACGCGGGAATTATCACACGCGAACAGCCAGGGTGCGTGTATTACAGGGGTAGCGGGAAGTTCAACACGCGATGGGCCAGGGAACGTGTATTACAGGAGGACGCGTGAAGTAGAACACGCGATAGGCCAGGGAACGTGTATTACAGGGGTCCGCGGGAATCATCACACGCGAACAGGCAGGGTGCGTGTATTACAGGGGTAGCGGGAAGTTCAACACGCGATTGGCCAGGGTACGTGTATCACAGGGGTGCGTGGGAATTATCACATGCGAATAGGCTGGGTGGGCCCCCACAGGTGTACCCTGTACACCCTCCCCGGCCCCTGCAGGCAGCCCACAAAACAGTGGACTACCCTGCACACCTGATCATGTCCCCCTGCACCCCCATCCACCAGGGGCACCCTCCACCAGGCCCCCACCCATGTCTCCCACCACCCCCACCCCCCAGCAGTGCAGGGGCACCTGCCATCAGGCCCCCATCCATGTCTCCCACCACCCCCAACCCCCATCCACCAGGGGCACCCTCCACCAGGCCCCCACCACCCCCACCCACCAGCACTGTGGGGCACGTGGCCAGCAGGCAGTCAGGCAGCAGCCGATGGCAGGTGGGAGCGTGCTCAGGGTTCTTGGGGACTTAAATTTGGCCTCCTGGCCAGGAGCGTGGTCTTTCGTGTTAGAACGCGTGGACAGCCTGATAGGGAGTGAATGTGCACCTGAAAACCCCCCACTCATCGCGCGAAAACCCGTCACCAGCATATGTGCGTCAATAGTTACCTGCACGTGCAGTGTCAAAGCGTGTGATTGGTGAAAAGTGAGGGACACGCAGGAGTGTCGAAGCGCGTGATTGGTGAAAAAGGATCCACATGCAGGATTGACAAAGCGTGTGATTGGTGAAAAGTGAGCTACACGCTGGAGTGTCGAAGCGCGTGATTGGTGAAAAAGGATCCACATGCAGGAGTGACAAAGCGTGTGATTGGTGAAAAGATACCTACACGCAGGAGTGCCAAAGCGTGTGATTGGTGAAAATGGGCCAAGCACGTACACGCCGTAAGTGACGATGTACGTGTGGGCCTGTATAAAAGGTAGTGTTGAACACTATTTCCTTGTACGTGCTTTTCGTGGAGAGCGAGTGGGTGAATTCGGTACTTCTTGTCGTTTCACACGCGATTTACTTCACGGCGTTTCCAGTTCGTACTCCCTGTTACCTCTGACAGCTCTTTTCTCTTTTTCCTCTTGTACTGGTTTTCCTGGGCCTGTTCCCTCAAACAGTGTCCCCTTCTACAGTTGTCCTGTCTCCTCAGACAGCGTACACCTCTTCTTTTGGCGGGGGTGTTGCCAACCAAAAGTGCTATTTTTTCACGCTCTTTTACCTGGCAGACGGTGAGTCACGCACGTATCTAACATCTGTGCTTGCCCCGTGTGTAGCCTACCCCTTCAGAGGTCAATCTAGGCCGCGTGTGACACGCATACGTTCATTGTGTTACTGGATGCCACAGCGTAGTGCAGGGTTTTCCATCAGCACACGTGGTCTAGGAGGGGTATTGTGCACTTTCCTTAACTTTTCTGGGGTGCCTGTGCGTTGCGTGACCCGTCATCTTTCCCCAGGGGTGTCATATAGCCTTGCCACTGCACTAGGGTACGAATACCATCTGGTACCCAACCCCTTTGACACCCAATTGCCCAGGACAATTGTGCACACCCACTCCCATACGCACAATACCATCAGTGCCATGGTTGGGAGGCGTGCAAGCCGTAAGGGTGGCAAAGGTGGCCGAGCCACACGTGGTGGCCGTGGAGGATCCAACAGGGGACGTGGTTGTGACTTGCAGGGCGCCCCTGTTCCCCCCAGTCTGGAGGAACAGTCAGGGACACCCATGCCCCCCCCCCCCCCCCCGTTGAGAGTCATGTGGCTGATACCAACCCTGATCAGCCCATGTCGGACCAGGCCATTGTGGCACCAGACCTGTCCGAGGGTGATTCCATCGCTGACATCCAGGTCAGCAGGTCCACTGTACGTGCACCGGTGCACATTGGTGTCATCAGGGCACGCACATCTATGCCAGATAGGTCATCTGCTGGCCCCCGTAGCCAGGGTGTGGCTCAATCCACCCCACCTCTCATACACCCTGCCAAGACTGTGTCGGTCCTAGTTCATGCACCTCAGATCAGGCCTGACCCCATCCCACTACCCCCAATGCCTGCACCTACTCCCATGCTGAGTGGGCAATCACACACACCCAGTACAGAGTCCACCACGGCTCCTGCCCCTAGTGTCCACAGCGGCGTAGGACACTCTGGATCCCCACCCCCTTCCAAGCGCAAGAGGAAGAGTGCACGTCCGGCACAGGCTGATGCCCCAGACACGGCTGCACAGTCCGGCCCATCAAGGAAGCCAAGCTTCACAGACGCCGAACTTAATGCACTTGTTCAGTATGTGTCAGATCATGATAGGGAAATGGTCATCGTTGCAGGGTCCAAGACCACACATGCCAGACGCCAGGCACACTGGCAGACCATTGCTGACAGAATAAGTGCCCTTGGAGTAGTGAGGCGCACAGCTAGTGATTGCCAGAAGCGCTGGAATGACCTTAAGCGCAGGGCAAAGGATAAGCTGGCCTCAAGTCATGCCGCAACCTTGGTGACTGGAGGTGGGTCCCCAGCACAGGAAATAGAACTCACACCACACGAGTCCGTAGCTGGATCCTACGTCACCGAGGGACAACTCCAAGGTGTGGGAGACCTCCCTGATTACGAGGCATCATCCGGTGAGTGCACATGCATGTGTGTATCATCCCTGTGCATGTTGTGTGTGTGAAGCATTCATGTTGGGTGCCTGTCAAGGGGGTGTGTGGCAGAGTTGATAGTGGCACCCATGTGCCTCATCCAGTATGTTCAGTGCAACACCATCTGGCCACAGCACTATCCCTACTGGCAACAGTGCACATATGGGCCAACACCATGGAAGTTGCCCTTGATTAGTAATTTTGTCACTACATTGTTGCTCATACTCCCCTGTCTATTCATCTGATGTCTTACATACCATTCCTCTCCTTTCCCCCAGCCATTCAAGTTTCATCTTCACATGCCTGACATGCAATGATACCACATGCTAATGCGTCCTCTGTATATAAATGCCTACCAACATGCAGTCATGATGTGGATGTAGCCTTGAGATCCACCTCCTTCCTGGGTCCTTTGGTACCGTCTGGTTTCGAGCCCCATTCCCTCACACTCCATGCTGCTCTTCATGGTCTATCTTCCATGACTTCTACAGTTCAGACCATCGTGCCCTACGCACGACACCTGCTTGCCAAAAGTCAAATGAGGGCAGCCTGCCCTCCAATGCGACCCACCCTATTGCTGACCAGTGCATCTGAGCCTACTCTAAGCTAACTCTCACTGACATCTGCTCATACATGCCTTTGCCTGTCCCATAGACCCTTCACATGGTCCCTGTCCTCTCTCCTTGCTCCTCTTCCACCATCATAGGTGGGACCCGTTGGGGTGTACTCCTGGCCTCCTTCCAATCCTCAGATACCACTAATGATGTGCATGGTAATGGGAGCGTCTCAGTCCAAGGCCCTTAGGCCAACCTCAATCTCCTTGAGAAATGCTACCCACATCTCATCAACTTCCTTACCTCTCCTGCTGTCCCCCCTCCTCTCTCCTCATCAATCCTGCACTGCCTCCCTGCACCCTCCCATGAACCTTCTCCGCCTCCCACTCCAACTCCTACACATGCGGCACCTCTGATCTCTAGCACTCCCCGTAAGTCCTACAAGGCTGTCAACCTCCTCCACAATTACACTCCTTTCACTGCGGCTGCATCAGGCATTCCTCCGATAACTGTCACTTACATGAGGTTATGCACCTTGACATCCTTGGTCTCATGGAAACATGTCAGACGGCCAGCTCTGTCTGCATCCTTGACCCTCTCCTTGGCCCGCCACCACTGTGCAGGGGGGGTGTGCCCTTGGCTTCCCTGAGGGTATTCCTGCCACTGTCACACCTACTTAGACCTACTCCACTCTGGAATGGCTTGTGTGAGGTTACTGTCCACCACACCTTGACATTCCAAACAGTGCGTACTGTGTCTGGGAAAACTGGTCAAATGTACTACTTCCTTTCTGAGTGTCCTCACCTCTCCTCCTCACTCATGTCCCCAGACACAGAATTCCTCATCCTTGGTGCGGTACGCATCCACCTGCATGCCTGTTGACGCCCCCACCTGACCTTTCTGTGACCTCAGCAACTCCCTCTCACCCTCTAGACTCCCGTCTGTCCCTACTCATTCTGCAGGGCACACTCTTGATGCTCTGATCTCATCTGACTTTCCCCTCTCCGTCCATCTCTGCACTCCTCTCTCCTGGAGTGATCACATTCTCCTCTCCTCCCAGCTCACCCTCAACACCCCACAGGCAAAGCCACCCTCACCACTGTCACACACCTTCTTTGTATTCCGACCCATGAAGTGTGTGTCAGTCGAGGCTCATGCTGCCAAAATGTCCCCCCCATCCAGCTCCCCCTTAGGCTCACTCCCATCCTGACAGGGCCCACTCCATGCTCCACTCCATGTCAGGTACACTGGATGTCTTAGCCACGGTCATGACCACCTGTCTGAAGCCCCATGCCAATGCAGAGTCCTGGCATGACTCGGATCTTGGGAACCCAAACCACAGGTGCCGGGTGGCAGAGAGGGAATGTCCTGCATCATGGCCATCCTCTGGCAAACTGGCCTGCCACATGCTCCAAAGGCAATAGCGCCTCACCCTTCTCACCAAGATGAGATCCCCAATCCAAGGGCACATATCTGCGGCATGTGACAACTCTGCAGGACACATAGAAATCTGAAAGGACCTTGCCGAGCCAGAGGCAGTGTGTACCTCCCCTGTCCCCTCCGAGCCCACAGCACAGCATGATTGTCTCTGTACCCCTATAGGCCACCCCCCCCAGCACTTGTCTGCGCCTAACACCATCTGCCCTTGACGTCAAGTCCTACTTACCTTGTACAGCACTTCCAGCCGCCACTCCCCCTTGCACTTCATTGTGCCACCCACCCCTGCACTTGCGTGACATGAATGACACCAGCACCAGTAGTATTGTTGACTGGCATCCCCTTCTGCCCCACCACCCCTCAGTGCTCCGCTGCACCTACAAACATTACTTGACCGGTGCTTCACGAATGCAAAATTATTCCGTTACAGGTGTTGGGGAGGTGGAATCACAATGTTTACTGCATTATGTTGATCTAGACAAGGCACTGTGCATCGTTGCCAATTTGGACTAGCAGATCCATGTACAACATGTATACTAATTGATGTGACGATGCAATGTCAGGACCAGAGTGGTTGAAATCCAAAAAAGTAGCCCTCCTCTCCCTCCTCACTTGGTGGCTATGTCACATGCCATGTGTGTGATGGCATGTGCCTTTGACATGGCAATCACCGCCCAATGTGTGATGGCAGTGCTAGGCATCAAGGTGAGCAGGCGTTGCTCTCCAATCAGTACATAGTATGCCCTGAGCCTCCCCTACAGACCCAGTGATGGTGAATGCATAGGAGGACTCCCAGTCATGTAGGACATGTGTCGTAGGACTACTGCCTATGTTGTTCATCAGCCCTTGTTGCATGCCATGGTGCTAATGCCTGTTTCCATTTTTCTCTTTCATGTCTTTGCAGGGGACGAAGCACTTGTTGATGCTGGGGATGTGGTGGTGGAGCCGTCCCAGGAGGGCAACCCGGGCCGACCTACCACAAGTGAGGGACGTGGTGTGTTTGTGGGTGAAAACCCACAAGTGCTGCAGGCCGTGCTGTCGAGGGGTGTCTCTGGGGGTTCCTCCCCCGAGCAGTATTCAGGTGTAGACTCGGAGGATGACACCTATGTGCAGTCGCAGGTGAGTGTTCTTGGGAGAGAATCTCCTCTGTCCGACCCACCTGCAGCCAGGCCATTGGCCTCAATGGGGATGTCAGTGTCGGCAGATCAGCCTCCGGTGGTTACGGATGCAGGGCCACACCACCCAATCTCTGATCCTGTTCCTGGGGCTGCAGATCAGAGAGGGAATGCAGTCCTGCAGCCTGAGGCCTTGCCGGCACAGCAAGGCGCAGTCCGCCTTGCCCCAGGCAGGTGTGGTGCCCGTCAACGTGGTGGCCGTATGCCACCTGGCAATACCGTATGGGAGCAATCCATCTACGGTATGGCCACCCAACAGGCAGCATCATCCGAGATGATTGCACAGGCCATGGATAGGGTGGCCACTTCCATTGTCCCCCCAGAAAGGCTGATGGAGCGACTGGAGCAGGCTACAGAGTCCATCTGCCAGGCACACAGGGAGGATATGTTGGCGTCCAACATGGACAGGCGGGCGGCACTGGCGACTCTGGGGGAATCACTTTCCATGGAGTCCCAGTGCCACAGGGAAGCCCTGAGGGAAGAACTCCGTCACCTCAGGTCGACCCTGTTAGAGCTTGAGGCTTCATCCCATAGAAGGACAGAGGAGCAGCTGGAGCGTCTGACACGGACGCTCTCGGCCGAGATGCAGGCAACTCGTGCGGAGGTCAGGTCATCCCGGGAGTTACTGCATGGGGACCTCCGCATGATTATAACCCAGAACCAGAACTACCAGACCCGCCTGCTTGCAGCCATGGAGGAGCAAACTCGTGCTTTGCGTGGGCTGCCTCCCATTGTCACACCATCTTCTGAGGCAGCTCCCCCACCTCCAGAGTCAGCTGCAGGGTCTGGGCAGAGCCATAGCGACTCATCTCCCACAACAGAGTAGCCGTGTGGGCCACGAGCCTATGGGGTGTTTTCCTTTCCCATGATCCACACAGGTGGATTGTGGCGTGCATCCTGTCCTCGGACCTCATAGGTGGCCCCCCCCCCCCCGCCGGCCCTTTCATGGCCATTTTTTCTCTTTTTCATTTTTATTTTGCAAGAGTGTTGCCTTGTGTGGGTACCTGGGCATACACTGTATTGTGGCTGGGCACATGCAGGCTTGTCCTGAGTTTGGTTTCGATGCTTGGGTAGCAGACATCCACACCCCTCCTGCTTCCGTTTCCATGGGCTTGCAAAGGGTGTGCCCAAGTGACAGCAAATTACACGGTGACATTGGACTCCCATGAGCTGTTGGCCAGTCCATAGTCAATACTGTGTAGACATTCATAGTGTTCATTGTTGTTGCACCTAACTATGCATGATGGTATGATATGTGCCTCTACTTACATATGTTGCTCATGTTTTGCAGGTATTTCACACAGATCTTCACAAGGGCATACTCTCTGGAGTCACACTACATGTCGGTAGATGTGCACTGACACTTTTGCATGGCGCCATCACTGTACACCTGGACGGTGAGGACATACCAGCAGATTCAGGTAATGAGACTACCATTGATTACATGCAATGTGTCTTGTTTGGGTGGGCTTCAGGGTGGGTTGGTGTGTAATTTGATAGAAATTACTCTTACACAGGTGTGTAGTAGTGGCCCCAGGGCGGTTAGCTGCTCAAGTGCGGCTATGTTCCATTTTGGGCACTGCTATTTGTGACACTGGTGTCATGTTGTGATGGCCAGTTTGTTTGCTGTCACATACCATGACATGGTGTCCTCAGTGGCGGGACTGTGAAGGGAGTGGGTGACATGGCAATGTTGTCATGTAGTGAATCGCCTGTGGCAATGCATTTTAGATTGATGGAGTTGTGTCTTTGCATTGTGATGCATAGCTGGTGTATGTGTAGCTAGGGGTGCACACATATTGACACTTCCATGTTAACAATCTCAGGCTGATGTGTATCTGACAGTTCATTGTCAAGTAATTTTCAGACATTGTCAGGTAGAGTCATCATTGATTGTCAGATGGTATGTGCCAGAGCAGTGTGCACTAGCCAGCACTGTGATTCCTAGGTGAAGAAATTGGCCACCAGTTGCGTACGGGCTGCCTCCCCCCGTGCCCTTTCCCCTCCCATGCGCAGCGGGCGTGCATGTGGTTGTGGATGTGGGGGCACCACCATGTCCACGGGCAGGCCCCGGCGTGTTGCAACGTTGTGCAGGACACATGCTGCCACTATGATCCTGCACACTATTCGGGGAGCATATAACAGCTGCCCGCCAGAACGGTCAAGGGAGCGAAAGCGTGACTTCAGCACTCCGAATGTGCGCTCCACTATGCCCCGTGTAGCAATGTGGGCTGTGTTGTACCTTACCTGGGGTGGCGTGGTGGGGTTCCGGATTGGGGTCATCATGTGGGGGCTGATAGGGTAGGCACTGTCCCCTGCGGAGGTGGTGATGGGTATCATTAGTGGTGTTGTGTCATGACCCAGTATCTGACATGCATGCATGTGGAGTGGCATTCATGCTCACCAAGCAGCCATGTATCTCCATGCTGGCCAGCCTCTAGGTCCCGGCATAGGGTAGACATTCTGTAGATGAAGCTGTCGTGGGTGGACCCTGGATAGTTGGCATATACTGATGTGATGATTCCCTTGCCATTGCATACAACTTGGACGTTGATGGAATGCCAGTGCTTGCGGTTTCTATAGATGTGCTCTGTTGCCCTGGGAGGACGTAGAGCCACATGTGTGCAGTCAATAGCACCAAGCACTTTGGGGATTTGAGCCACACCATAGAATTCCTGGATGCACGTCCGCCTTTCTGCATGAGTCCTGGGGAGATATATGTGCCTGCGGACTGAGGGCCGTGCAGTGATGATGTTCAAGACCTGGTGTAGGCAGCGTGACTGCGTGGCCTGTGACACACCACCCACTATGGCACTTGTCCGCTGAAAGGATCCAGTGGCCAAGAAGTGCAGTACATTCAGGACCTTCTGCAGGGGGCTGAGTGCTTGGGAGCACAGGGTGGGTGATGTGAGGTCATCCTCCCACTCACTGACCAGGTCCAGTATGATGTGTGCTGGAAACCTGTACCTCCCATACACCAGGTCATCAGGCATCCCGAATAGGCTGGTTCTGGGTGTGAATATTCTGGCCCTGACTCTCCTCCTCATCCTCCTTTGGTAGCCCACTGCCACTGCTGCTAGGAACGGTATGTTCATCCTGGCATCTGGCTTGTTTATTGAAAAGTGCGCAAATTAATGCCTTGCGCGTGTAGTAGGCAGCGTGTGAGCCTCGCACCCCTGGAATCGAGTTCCCACTCCAATCGCGTGTATATATTCCCACGCTGCAGGCATACAGGTGCGCTGACGTACTTGCCTGTGTAAGGGGCCGCGCGGCCCTGAAATACACGTACATAGGCCAATGGCGTGTACGCGCACTTTTGGCCAATTACACGCGATGAAATACACGTACATAGGCCAATGGCGTGTACGCGCACTTTTGGCCAATTACACGCGATGAAATACACGTACATAGGCCAATGGCGTGTACGCGCACTTTTGGCCAATTACACGCGATGAAATACACGTACATAGGCCAATGGCGTGAACGCGCACTTTTGGCCAATTACACGCGATTACACTCAGACGTGCAGGATTTCCACGTGTGCTCCGTCTTCACGTGCTGAGTGGGGAACGCCCGTGCGGATCACGTCAGACGCGCTCACGCGATGAGGGACTCTGGTCCAATAGAATCGCGTATGCGTGCTGACGCACTTACGCGCTAAGGGCCTTTCCTCGGATTTCACGCTGACGTGCAGGAATTTCACGTGCCAAATCACTCCGTATCAAGCTGGCCACCCGAAAACACACGGAACACCACGCTCCTGCCCCGAAGGCCGAGTTACTGCCCCCCAAGTGCCCTGAGCAGCCTCCCACGTGCTATCTGCTGCTGCCTGCCTGCCTGCCTGCCTGCTGCCACCGTGCCCTGCCATTTGGTGCCTGCACATCAGCCATCTGCAGGGGTCCAGTTGCTGTGTCCACCCCTGCTGGAACTGAAGACTCCCAACTGGGATTACATCGCTCCACAGCCCAGCCCCAGGACCCAGTTGCCCACCCACACCTGCCTCTGGGGTTGCCATGTCGGGCACTTCTACATCTGGCACCAGTGGCAACCCCAGGCCAGAGGGGCAGAGGGGCACCAGCTTCACTGCCACCGAAGTTGGTGTCCTGGTGGAGCATGTCCTGGGGCAGTATGATGCCCTCTTTGGATCGTCCCGCGCCAGCAAGGAAGGACGGGAGAGGATCTGGGCCGACTGTGTGGTTGCCATCAACGCGGAGGGGGTGGCAACCCGCAACGTCTTGAAGATCAAGAAGCGCTGGGAGGACTTGAGGTCCAGGACCCTTGTGAAGGCCCGGCGCCTCGTGGAGGGGGGCCGGGGCCACATGAGTACCATCCAGAAGAGGGTCCTGGAACGCGTACGCCCAGCGCTCCACGCCCAGATCCTTGAGAGGGAGACCCGTCTGGAGTTGAGCGGTAAGTGTCCAAGCATCACTGTGTGAGACAGGGCATGTTGCGGTGTGCTGGTTCTATGATACTTGCCTGTATGTGTGCCATGTGCCATATATGCATGTATGTGTGCTGGGACATCATGGTACTGCCTGTGCGACCAGTGATGTGTGACCCACATGGTTGTTGCATGTGTAGAAATGCGGCATGGGGAGCACTATGCAGATTTGGGACATGAGAGCATGGCAGTCTCTGTACCTGGACATGGATGGGGGTGAGGATGGGTGCTGATGCCAGGTACATATATGGTAGCCATGTCTGTGTGCCTGACCTGCATGTCTGTGACTTGTGCATGCCATGGATGCATGACTCATGTGTGTGACAATGCACAGATTCAGTGACGCACCCACCTTACCCTTGTTTTGCCTGTGTTTGGTGTGATTGTGGCCAGATGGATGTGACTGAGGTGTAGTGTGTGCATGTGATATGCATGAGCCATGATGCATGTGAGTTACATTTCATTGAATGTTTCAATAGTCATTTGGACATGCATGGAAATGTGCATGGCATGCACCATGCCTGTTACTGTGTGTGTTTCGCCTGCACTGACCCATGTGTTGTGGAGGGACATGATGGAAGTGTACTTTGACAGGGGTGCTCATCTGCTATTGCTTCCTGTCTAGGGGACCATTGTACAGTAGCCTGATGCTTGTGTTCTTTGTCTCCCTCTACACAGCGGCTAGTGAAGAAGAGGGCGGAGACGGCGCTGTGGAGCAAGGCGGCGGGGATGCCCCCACGGCTGCAGCGGAAGGGGTGGGTGAGCCCCCACAGGGGCCTGCTACGGCGGGAGACGGTGAGGAGCCATCCAGGTTGGTGGTTTGCACAGAGGAGGAGGAGGCCGACACTGGTGCACACATGGGCCCTGGTGGGAGCATCCCTGCTGGTGCAAGTGGTGCAGTCCAGGGCCAGGGGCAGGAGGCAGCACAGGTCACCGTGGAGGGGCCTGTGCATGTCGCTGTCCCTGACCCTGTGAGTGCACCACCATGCACCAGCAGGGATGCCCCGTCCCAGGCCCGTCCGCAGGTAGAGGGGATGTCCATGTCAACTGACTCCCCTCCACCTGCGGCCGTGGGAACCCCTGGCCGCGTGGAGCAGGTCCTGATTGGGGTCGCGATGCGCACGGCTGTGATTCGTGATGCCGTGCGTGCTTCCCGGGAGGAGCACGCACGTCATCACGAAGTGCACCGTGCCGACGTGGCCCAATTGGGATCGGCCATGTTCGGGGGGTTCCTGCATGTGTTGGCCAATCTGACGGCCCTCTCCTCCTCTGTGCAGGCTATCCACCAGTCGTTCTCCTTGCCGTCTTCCGGCCCAGATGCCACCATGGCCCCCTGTGGACCTGCCCCAACCAATGCAGCCAGCTCGGTGGGGATCCCATCCCTGCCGCAGTTGGGAGTCGGAGGTCCAGCAGGGGTGGACGACACAGCAAGTGGACCCCAGCAGATGGAAGATGTGCCGGCATCATCGGGCAGGGCACGTGCACGACGGCGTCGGTGGTTACCATCAGCCTGGATGCCGTCGTGCTGGCAGAGGCAGTGGCGTCGCAGGCAGCAGCGGGCTCGACGTGGGAGGCATCATGGCTCAGGGCCATCAAGATCGGAGGGGCAGGCATCGGCCGGAGGGCAGGGCAACCCTGGCATGGCGGTGTGTTCCGTGTGGGAGGAGTTTGGCCAGCGGATAGATGCGGAGCGGCAGCGGGCGGAAGAGGAGCGGCTCGCCATGGCCAGGGCGGAGATCTCCATGCATCAGGCATTGAGGCGGGCTGCGTGCCTCGAGGAGGCTCGCAGGGAATTTGGAGAGCACATGGGGTTGTCCCTGCGAGACCTCGGGGCCAGGACTGAGTCCCGCCTCCAGGACATAGACATGGAGTTCGAGGATGCCCTGGCCAACATCACCAAGTGAGCCGCAGGACTAGCCCGCTGCCTCTGTATATAGTTTTTTAGTTAGTTAGTGCTAGGTTTCCTTTATTTGAAATTTTTTTTTGGACCGCTTGGACAATGGCCACTTCTTTGTACATATTTTTTTAGATAGTTAGTATTAGGTTTAATTAGTGGTGTTGGGCTCATGGACCCTTGAACAATCCTGTAAATATAGTTATTTTTTTTGTGAGATAATTTATTTTTACTTTCATATTGGTCACACCATGTCGTAATGGTTTATGTTTCATTTCATTCTACTTGTGTTTACTTTGGACAAAATCGATTCTTTTTTCTATCCTTTGTTTTTTTGTTTCTCATTTTTGTTCCCGGACATGGACCTTTTATTTGCTTTCCCAGATAGTTGTCAGAGTTTACTTTATTTTTATTTTTTAATACATTTTTATATTATCTTACACTTGTGTCATTTTTTCTTTGATTTCTTACATGCCATGATATGGGTTTTGACATTGACTTGCACCCATTGTGTATGTGTGTGTGGCGGACATGTGTTCTTTTGCTTAGTTGCCTTTGGGGTTGTGTCATGTGATTGCATTCACTATGTGGGTGCATGCAATCCTTGCCTGGGTGTTTGTGCTGGGTATGCTGGTCATTACTGCCATTATTGTGTATCGTCAGGACCAGGGGCCAGGGGGACATGGGTGGGGGCCTGGTGGAGGGTGCCCCAGGTGGATGGGGGGTTGGGGGTGGTGGGAGACATGGGTTGCCCATGGGTGGGGGCCTGCTGGCAGGTTGGCCACAGTGCTGGGGGTGTGGGTGGTGGGAGACATGGGTTGCCCATGGGTGGGGGCCTGCTGGCAGGTTGGCCACAGTGCTGGGGGTGGGGGTGGTGGGAGACATGGGTTGCCCATGGGTGGGGGCCTGCTGGCAGGTTGCCCACAGTGCTGGGGGTGGGGGTGGTGGGAGACATGGGTTGCCCATGGGTGGGGGCCTGCTGGCAGGTTGGCCACAGTGCTGGGGGTGGGGGTGGTGGGAGACATGGGTTGCCCATGGGTGGGGGCCTGCTGGCAGGTTGGCCACAGTGCTGGGGGTGGGGGTGGTGGGAGACATGGGTTGCCCATGGGTGGGGGCCTGCTGGCAGGTTGGCCACAGTGCTGGGGGTGGGGGTGGTGGGAGACATGGGTTGCCCATGGGTGGGGGCCTGCTGGCAGGTTGGCCACAGTGCTGGGGGTGGGGGTGGTGGGAGACATGAGCAGGTGTGCAGGGTAGTTCCCTGTGGTGTGTGCTGCCTGCAGGGGCCGTGGAGGGTGTACAGGTAATGCCTGGGAGCACACAGCCAAATCGCGTGTGCAACTTCCCGCGCACCCCTCGAATCCACGTTCCCTGCCATATCGCGTGTGGGACTTCCCGCGCGCCCCTGAAATCCACGTACCCGGCCATTTCGCGTGTGCAACTTCCCGCGCACCCCTCGATTCCACGTTCCCTGCCATATCGCGTGTGGGACTTCCCGCGCGCCCCTGAAATCCACGTACCCGGCCATTTCGCGTGTGCAACTTCCCGCGCACCCCTCGATTCCACGTTCCCTGCCATATCGCGTGTGGGACTTCCCGCGCGCCCCTGAAATCCACGTACCCGGCCTTTTCGCGTGTGCAACTTCCCGCGCACCCCTCGAATCCACGTTCCCTGCCATATCGCGTGTGGGACTTCCCGCGCGCCCCTGAAATCCACGTACCCGGCCATTTCGCGTGTGCAACTTCCCGCGCACCCCTCGATTCCACGTTCCCTGCCATATCGCGTGTGGGACTTCCCGCGCGCCCCTGAAATCCACGTACCCGGCCATTTCGCGTGTGCAACTTCCCGCGCACCCCTCGAATCCACGTTCCCTGCCATATCGCGTGTGGGACTTCCCGCGCGCCCCTGAAATCCACGTACCCGGCCATTTCGCGTGTGCAACTTCCCGCGCACCCCTCGATTCCACGTTCCCTGCCATATCGCGTGTGGGACTTCCCGCGCGCCCCTGGAATCCACGTACCCGGCCATTTCGCGTGTGCAACTTCCCGCGCACCCCTCGATTCCACGTTCCCTGCCATATCGCGTGTGGGACTTCCCGCGCGCCCCTGAAATCCACGTACCCGGCCATTTCGCGTGTGCAACTTCCCGCGCACCCCTCGAATCCACGTTCCCTGCCATATCGCGTGTGGGACTTCCCGCGCGCCCCTGAAATCCACGTACCCGGCCATTTCGCGTGTGCAACTTCCCGCGCACCCCTCGATTCCACGTTCCCTGCCATATCGCGTGTGGGACTTCCCGCGCGCCCCTGAAATCCACGTACCCGGCCATTTCGCGTGTGCAACTTCCCGCGCACCACTCGATTCCACGTTCCCTGCCATATCGCGTGTGGGACTTCCCGCGCGCCCCTGAAATCCACGTACCCGGCCATTTCGCGTGTGCAACTTCCCGCGCACCCCTCGATTCCACGTTCCCTGCCATATCGCGTGTGGGACTTACCGCGCACCCCGGTATGCACGCACACGTTTATTTTTTCTCTCTGCGCGTGTCTGTGTTTGTGGGTACCCCTTTGTACGTCATTTGTCCAGGAGGGCAACAGTATTGTACATTGGTTATGTCTGTATATAGGTGCTATTTGTTGGCGCGCCTTTTAGCGCACATTTCTTGCAGGCGCAGACACGCTACCGCCTGCTTTCTTGTGGCGGTCGTGTTTGTGCCTGTTTGTGCCTGTGCGCTGCTTTGAGCGTGCGCTTTTTTGCCCTATTCTATTCCATGAATACGTGTTGTATGCGAGCGTGTGGGCGTTCCGCGCACTTGCCTCCTGAACTTTCCCCGTGCCGCCCACATTCTTCCCCATTCCGAGTGTTGTGCCCCATTTTATTCCCCATTCCGAGTGTCCCGCCCTGTGTTCCGCCTACTTTAGAGCTGTGCGCTGCGCTCGGAGTGATGGCGCAGTGGCCGTGGCGCACGACGTTGGTTGACCTGTGCGCCGGCCTGCGCCGCGCGCTTTTTCGGCGCACGTCCTCTGCTTTTCTTGCGCACGGACTTCCATGAATCGACGTGCGCTGGTTTCCCTGCGCTTTGCGCTGATTTTCGGCGCAGCGCACGTATTGGCCCCTCTGCGCCGGGATTTTCGGCGCACATTTATTCCATGAATCGGCCTGTTAGTGTTCTTTAGGACACTTTAATTTTTTTTTTTACAAACATTTCAGGACACCGCATGTGTTCTTAGAATAGTTTCATCTTGCTAGCAAACAGTACAAACAGGTATAGTGTTCTTCAGGACACCTCCATTTCCATTAAAAAAAAAAAAAAAACACAAATCTATTTACAACACAATATAATTGTGCTTTTTTGCTAACTTCACTTTCCCTGTATATACCCAAATGTGCACACAGTTTGCCTTTGGTGTTCTTGTGTCTTTGTGTTTTGTCTATAGTAATGCAATTATGTAATACATGTGTTTTATTAGCTACGTATTACATATTTCACATTACACAAAAATCTATTAAGAAAACCATTATCATTTCATTATTCAACATATTAACATTACGAATATTATACCTTCATCTTGTACGCTGCCCACAATGTTATGTTTCTGTATGACTAGCTTAGTATACCAGATAGAACCCCATAATAGAATGCTATTTATATCAATGCTTCGTTCAATGCACTAATTAGGGTATGATATTTATTGCAATGATTCTTGACACTTGTTTCGCAACATTATAATAAGAATCCCTTGTACACATATTTCATGAAAAGTACATACACTTGTGATGTCATCAGTGATGTCATCAATGACATTGTGATGTCATCTTTGATGTCCTGGGTGTTAGTCTTAGCAGTGCACGGTGGTGGCGCGAGTTATGGTTGCTTACCTTACCATAATGGGCGAATTTCAAGGGTTTTTCGGTTTTACTTGGAACCATAACATCCCTTTGACAAAGTATTTTCACTGAATTTCATGTTTTTAGTAGCGCAACATAACCATAACGTCCCTTTAACAAAGTTTTTTCACTGAATATATATATATTATTTGCATTGACATCTGATTGCATTATGCTGTGAAAACAGACTGAAGCATGAATCCGACTCTCCTTACTGCACTCTTGTGCAGTACATCTGATCGAAGCACTGTGTTATTTTAAATACCTAAATACAACTAAACCCCATTCTATTGGGCAGCTCCAGTGTGCCTTCTCACAAAAAGCGTTCTGGAAATACAAACAATTCAGTAGTTGCATTTTGCACAATTTGTGCTGTTTTCTTGATAAGGAAAGGGGGGAAAAACGAATTTACCACTAGGACAGAACTGAGTTTGTGACAAAATCATGTTGATGCATTCCTTTACATACACGAACTAAACATATCAGAAAAAAAAGACTATTCTGTGCTTGTCTTCTGGAAAAATCATTGTGTAAGGCGGCACATGTGCAAGAGTGTTTTGCTTTGTCCCATATAGCCCACGCACAGAAATATCACACAATGGACATTGTCTGTCTTGACTATAATGCAAAACAGTATGGGGCCGATTCATGGAACAAATGTGCGCTGAAAATCTCAGTGCAAGCTGGCGCAAGGTGGCGCAAGTGTGAAAAAGCAAGCGCATGTGCACGCGTGCAATTCAAGGAAGGGCCTGTGCCTGTTTTCCACTGGTTGTGTGCCAAATCCATGCATGGGGCACACAGGCGCACACGTCAATGAAACAACCCGAACGCTGTGCGCAACGCGCAAAAGGAAAACGCACAATGTCGGCGCACACATGCCAAAAAGGGGGCGGGACACGGGGCGTAACACGTGGAATGGGAAACAAAGTGTGAAAAAGAAGGCGTAACTGGGGAAGTACTGCAGGGAAATACACGGAACGCCCACACGCATGCGAACATCCATGGATTCGAATACGGGAAACAAGCGCACGCTAAAAGACGTGCACAGGAGTCAACACGTCCGCCACAGGAAGGCAGGCGTAAGCGTCCGCGCGCACAGTATAAAAGTGCGTGCAAACAACAAACACGTATATACAGCTATGATGAATGCCCCATTTGTCGCAGCACTGATCGTGGGACACCGCAGGAGGAGGAGAATAGCCAGGGCCCACATTTTTTCCCCCTGGACTTGCCTTTTTTGGATGCCTAACGACCAGGTCATCAGCAGGTATAGGTTTCCACCTTGTATCATCCTAGACCTGGTCAGGGAGTGGGAAGATGGCCTCATACCCCCCACCCTCTGCTCCCAAGCATAGAGCCCCTTGGAGAAGGTGTTCAATGTCCTGCATTTTTTGGACACTGGGTCATTTCAGCGGACTACTGCCATAGTGGGGGGGTCTCACAGGCCCCGCAATCACACAGCCTACACCAGGTGTTGGCAATCATGACTGTGCACCCCTCAGTCCGCAGGCACATATGCATGCCCAGAACACCTGGAGAAAGGAAGGCCTTAGTCCAGGACTTTTACAGGGTGGCACACTTCACCAAAGTGCTCGGTGCCATAGATTGCACCCATGTGGCCCTACATCCACATATGCCCACTGAGCACATCTATCGAAACCACAAGCACTGGCATTCCATCAACGTGCAGGTGGTATGCGATGCAAAGAGAATCATCACCTCTGTCTATGCAAACTACCCAGGCTCCACCCATGACAGTTTCATATACAGAATGTCCACCCTGAGCCGGGCCCTGGAAGCTGGGCAGCAGGGCGACACATGGCTCCTAGGTGAGTACAAATGCCCGTGCACATGCATGCATGTCACACACAGACAAATACACAAACCCCAATAATCACAACCATTATCACCTCTCCATGGGACAGTGCCTACCCTTTGAGCAACCACATGATGACGCCAATCCGGAACCCCACCACACCACCTCAGGTAGGATACAATGCTGCCCATATTGCAACCAGGGTCATAGTGGTGGACATGGTGGTACCCCCACATCCCCAACCACAGGCACAGGCGCTGCCCATGGTAGGAGATAGGGCATGTGGCGAGGCAGCCGGAACCGGGCTTGTGGCTACATTTTTCACCTAAACTCCCACCTGTGCGGAGTGCACACAGGCCTGGCACATACCAGGTGACAATCGATGATGACAAAGAGACAGTCAATTGTCACAACCTTACGACCCTGAGAATGTTGCCATGGAAGTGCTACATTGTGTGCATCCCTAGCTACTAAAACATGACCAATCGTGTGTGACCAAACGGAACACATGCACGGTGTGCATCAAACACCCCTGCAAAACAGGCCATCACAATCCCTAGTTATGTCATCGAAACCCTTCTAAACCACATCACCCTTGTTTGACACACCATGACATGGCAAGCAATAGCAAAAGGCCAACACATTACCAATAATGTACGGAGTGACATGTGATAAATGGAAATTGGCTTCACACAATGACACCTGTCATGAAATCTGATGAAATGACTGACCAACAACCTCCCACACAAAACAAGTCATGCCCAAATGCATTCCAACAGTTGTAGCATGAACATAACAATCAATGCCTGTTCACATGCACATTGGGCAAGGCAAAATCCCTGAATACGTGTGCTGTGTGCATCTCCTCCAACACACTGCTCAGCACACAGCATAGTGACCAGCCATTGTGTCAGAGACACACCTTGAGCATCACATGAAAAGGACAAAATAAATAAATAAATAAACAATTGACGCATGTACAGGATCCACAAATGTGCATAGATCATGTGCTGCAGGGACACAGGGTCCCTAAAAGGCAAACTGTGTGCACATTTGGACATGGAAGGGTGGATGTACATGTGGTGGATCACAGTGTGTCAGTAGGGACGTGCACTCAATACATGCATGTCCAATCAAGTGACCATCAGTGTCCTCCACACATCACATGCGAACATTGCCCATGTGCACACCCCAGCATGTCAAACCACACCAATCCCCTCACAGCTGAAAGGTGAACACAACACAGGAACGGGCATTGACCAGCAGAACACATCATGTACATAGGACACCACAATAACAATGTCAGGGTGTCCCTCACACTGCAGGCTAAGACAACTGTCCAACATCCAAACACCCTCCCTCATTCACATATCACCATGACTTACTGAACAACTGTGTCTGGGGTATGTAGCCTTCTTCCTTGAAGTCTACCTGGCCACAGGATCACCCTACCCCTTTGTCTCCATCTTCCACCTTGCGTGTAAATAGTGTCCAGCACCCTCAGAGGCAACCTTGACTGGAAAAATACAAAATCAAAGAGAACTCAATGGAGCCAAACACACAAGCCAGGAAAAAAGCCTGTAGGCAGCAAAAGACACTTGAAGAGTCTCCAGTAGATGACTTGAAGTAGCAGTACATTTCAAAGCACCTGTACAAGCACAATGATGGATCAACCAAGTTAGCACACTTAAACAATGCTACAACATGATGTGTACCAGGTTTGGTACATAATATACAATGATGCAGCACCAACTGATGGGTAGTGTCACTGCTCCGGTGTCCAGGTGCAGGAGTGGCATGAACCAACCACCCCCTCCGTGGTCTAGGTGCCTGCAAGGTCAAACTTACACAGGCCTCTGACACCACGGTGGGAAAGGAGGGTCAGGGTATGTTGACTGGACAGGCATTGGAATTCTGGAAAACCGGAAAGAGGGGCAGGAGAGGGGAGTTGGATTGTCAAGGGAAAGTAGGGAAAAGACAAAAATCTACTATTCACAGTAACACATACTCAATCAGATAAACCATGTACATCATGCACATTGTACCAAATGACTCAAATGGAAGTTAAAGAGAGACTTATCTCTAGAGTGAGTGCTGGCTCTCAGGTCCGGTAACAGGAGCAGTTCAATGCTGCAAAGATAGTAAGAGTTACTAATCTGTGTGTGTCCATAACACACACACACACACCACCATACATGCCCCAAAGTAAGTAACTCCTCCACAAACAAACATTCTTGTCTGCTGCTTAGTACCCATATGTAAGACTCCCCCTGTGATGGTTCATACACTGTCAATGCAGTAAGTCAGGCGCACGTGGGCGCGTGGCAAATGGAAGACCAATGTGTCAAGATTCACACATCATCTAATGGTCCCTTGGTAAGCAGCTACACGCATATAGCGAGGTACGACTTCAGTACAAGTAGTTTTCTGGAATCCCCCAGATAAAAGAGGTAATGCATGTGTCAATTTGAACATGCAAATGATATGCACTGCACACCAGTCTGTCCCTCGCTGGGTGTCCCTGTGCACAGCTCTATTTTTTCAGGCTTTGAACGATAATGGGCTTATACATCTGCTTCAATGGAGCATGGTGGACTGGAGGATATGTGCGATAGCCCCTGCATGTGCCCCTGACAACTTGGAAAGCAACTTGTCATGTGTCCACCCACTCATCGTAGCTGTACTGTGTGCTTCAACACCAATAACTGTCCAAGCTCACCGTCAGTGGCGCTACTTAGCATGCATGTGCAACAGGCCTGGTGGAAGGTTGGCTGTGGTGTGTGCCCCTTGTGCTTCTCACCTTGCATGGAGTTCCTGGAAACACGTCTGCTTCTGTTGGATGTGTGAGCACAAGCCCTGTGGCACTGCTAGCGCACACATGCACATGTCTGCACCACCAAACTTGGCCAGCTGCCAGATGTACACTGGCCCATGTCTGCCGGCAAAGGTGGTCTGGAGGCTCATTCTCCTGCAGAAACGGCACAAACACAAAATTAATGCAGGAAAGTCCCCTGTGTGTGTCGCTTCATGCTGGTTGTGATTGGACCATGTCAGAGACGTACATCTGATTCCATCCCACCATCAGTGTGACTTTGACAGGCAAAGGGTGGCGGACACTCTCTACAGCATGAAGTGCATCAAGCACATGTACAGTAAAGAAAATAAACATAAAACACAATGTATAGCAATTAATGGACACCTGATTCCTGAAACCACCGATTTCTAATGCTGAAATGCCATCGATAAGACCCCTACAATTCCCACTAGGGGTGTTAACACGAGTAGTACAGCAGCAGACAGGCCACAGATATGACAGTCCAAAGCCCTTGTGAAATAGACTGTAACACCGAATCATCCTTGCGAGCCCATGGATAAGGGAAGCAGGAGTGGCATATGTGAGTCAGGACCACAAACTGCAAACACATACATGAGACAAGCTTGAAGGGACCAGCTAGAAGAGACAGTGGATGCTTTCAAAAGCCACAAAGCACAACACTGTCACATGAAAGCACAATAGACAAGCAATTTTAACTATATTAACTAATTACACTAACTATAAAAAACCTACATAACCTAATTAAACCAACTATCAAATTGAATGTTAACTAATTAAACTAAAAAGAAAAATCAAAAATGGCCACACACGACAGGGGGGGAGGCACGCAGGAGGGGGGAGGTACAGGGTACAGCTCAACACCCACATGCGATGATGTTGAGGAAAAAAAAAACCTCCATGGGCTCAATGCCTGCACAGCCCGACCTGTGTGGGAGATACCTCGTCGTCCGAGTCTGGCTCATCCTGAAAAGGAGGACGTGGCACAGGAGCCTGACCATGCCTAGCCACAACTTGCCCCTCATTGGCAGCAAGTCTGCCAGACGGGTGAGCCTGGTTCTGTGCAGCGATGACACGTAGGTCTGCATGCAGAACCTCCCGTGATACGCGTGCTTCCCCTTGCAAGTTAACATGTGTAACACGGAGTTCTTCCTGCAAGGCCTGACTGGACAACTGATGCACCTCCCGGCAAGCACGTAGCTCAGCCGAGATGGTACGCTCAAGCTGCTCAAACCTCTCCTCTGACCGTGCCTTCTGGGACATCAAGAGGACACCCAGAGTGGATCTGAGGGACTCATACTCAGCCCTCAGGGCCTCCATGTGTGCCTCTGCGTGAGCAGCAATTGCTTGACGCAAAGACAACATTTCAGGCTGGTGTGCCTTGTCTGAGGCCGCCATGCCCAGCCTGAGCGAGCAGGACGTGGACTGTGCCGCCCGCTGCTGGAGAAGCACCTGCCTAGCAGGGGGGAGCACGGATTGGACCACACCCTTCATGCTCACAGCGATGTTTTCCATTGCTTCAAACTGGCGTTCTGAATTGGCAGTCATGTCTTGCTCTTACTCAGTACACCTTGGTGGCGTGCGGCCACCACGTTGCTGGGCTTGACACCTGCGGGACCCAAGGACCGGCTGTCCACATTGGGTTGGCACCGCCCGCGGCTGCACGACTACATGCCCCCATCGACATGATGGCCCAGGCCCATCAGCGACTGGTGTGGAGGGTGACCCAGCGTCCTGATCCAACACAGGCGGAGGTCCCAACACTGTCTGACCCCTCAGTGCAGGTGTCGCGGACAGAGGAGTGTCCACATCAGAATCACTCACCCCTGACGTATGGACCTGATGCACATCCAACTCGACATGGACATCAGAGTGGTCATCTGGGCTGGACTCATTGCCAACCAAAGACAAGATGGTCTGTAGCACATGTGTGTTCCCGTGGTCTACCACCCCACGACCCCCATTTGTGCCAGGTTGCTGTAGTGATAACAACCCTGTGCCTGGCATGACAACACCATCCTCTGGCTCTATTGCCTCATCATCTGAAAAGTAGAGAGAAAAAAAGATCACTACACATGTTAGAAGCACAAAACACATACACACATAGACATCACACAGACAGGCAACACATGAAGCAGACATGTCACACACAAAAGAGAACCTGCCATGCATGCCGGGTCAACTTGACATTGCTTCAGTGACTAGGCATGTAGAACAGTATTATACGGCTCAGAAGTGGGTCGATGCAGTGCAGAACATTTGTACAAGTATTTCATGATGTGTATCAGAAAACGTGAAGGCAGTGCAAGGTGAAGTTCAGGCATCACGTGCAATGTGCATGCAATGGGTTGCATGGCTACAAGCAAACCACCCCTCCCCCTAAGTGGAAATGCAGGGATGCCTTGCATGGTATCAAAAGGAAGACCAGAGACCTGTGTATTGGCAGACAGTGTTGACTAGCATCAATTGCATCATCTGAGTCAACTGACAACACAGCAGATGATGATGGGACAGTAAGCAGGACACATGATGAACCCTCAGTAGTACACCCATGTGTGCAGTAGACACTACACCAGTTGGACAGAGTCAGTGGGCCATAAACAGGGTGAGGCCTGTGAGCCACACAGACTGCCACACCCTAAACATGTGTGGGACGCAGGTCTGAGCCACAGTGGGCATGCGAAGGCTTATGAAATGCCATGAAATGTAGGTCACCCTGGACACGTACTACACTGATCATGCACTCAAGGACACATAGGGGCATGCATGGAATGCACATGGAGCATGAATGGGCACTCATGTCCCTGCGGAGCATCTGCCATCTGCACAGTCCAACTGAGACACCCTGCATCAAGGACAAAGGATGTACCCCACTGCATGTGTCTTGTAGGTTTTCTGGTGGAAGTTAGCATGTACACAGGAGGCATGAACAGGCCATTGCATTACGGCAAAATTATTCACACCAGTGCAAAGGTCAAATTGGGGTGCAGGGGTTGTGCAGGGGCAAGGGACCATGCCTATGTGGAGTACCCGCCTGCAGGCAGAGGACACATGCACCTCAGTCATGCCATGACATAGTCCCAGTGCAAAGAGGAAGGACACCCCAGGCTACATGCAGAAGGGCCAGTGAGCTGGTACATGGACCGGAGGGGCATCGAGGTGACCAGCATGTGGGTAGGGTGCAAGTGTGGTGATGGACAGTTCCCGTCTGCTCCACATGTCCACCATCCTGCAGAGCAGCCATGCATCAGTGAAGCATTGCATGACTTGCACATCTGAACCATGTACACATAACATGTAATGGCAGTCATGCACAGCACATTACAGAAGTAGAACACACATGACCTCGACAAACACGCAGCAACACTCACTGGACTGGGCATCAAAGTCCTGAATCTCTCCCACTCCTTCGACCAATTCAGGTGGTATGAACTCTGCAACAAGTGACTCTTGCGGAGTGAGGTCTTCCTCCTCAGGTGCCGGCCCACTGCCAGTCACCAGAGTCATGTTGTAATTTGAGGCATGCTTTGCCTTAGCGCTGCGTTTGAGGTCATTTCAACGCTTTTTGCACTCTTGCGCCGTGCGCACCTCATGGCCGACTGCACTTACATGTTCCGCAACTTGCTTCGAGTGGGTATCACGATGGGCAGCCGTAGTTTTACAATTAGGCCCCACTAGCATGTCACGGTTGTGGTCCCGCACGTCGTCCACGAGGAAGTCCAGTTCCTGCGCACAGAAAGGCTTCTTCCTTGACATGCAGGAGGTCGTGGCTGTGTGTGGGGTCCCAGCCTGTGCTGCAGGTGCAACCTTCCTCCTCTTGGATAGTGGTGCAGACCCTGGCTGGCAAATGCCACCCTGATCAGTATGGCCAGTGGCACCAGTGGATTGAGCCAAAGGAGTGGCAGGTGGAAGGATGACCGAAGACCTGACTTGCGTCAGTGGCTGCTGGGTGCCCTGGAATGGACCCTGCACAGCAACAACCGCTGTGGCAGGGTCATTGACTACTACTATTCTGGTTGGTAGACTCACAACCGGGGTGTTGTTGGATGCATCTGCCCCTGCACTTGCCAACACCCAGCTGGTCGGGGCAGCAGATGACATTGCTGCCCCAGGGACATGTGTCTCGGTCAGGGCAGCCCTGCGTGCACCTATGGTGTTCCTCCTGACCTGTTGGAAATCTTCCATGCACTCTTCAAGTGCCAACGCAGCCTGTGTTGGCAGACCCTGAGTCTGGGTGGTGGTGTCCACAGCTGCACCTGCAGCTACCACTACCGTTGGGCCTGTAGCGCCAGTGCCAGATGCAGAAGCTGCATCTCCCAGAACCACAGGGGGTGGTGGCATGACTGCACCAACACATGGCACAACATTGTGCTGAAGTGGCGCACCCCTACCTCTTCCCCCTCTGCGGCCACCCTTGATACCATTGAGTCCCGCTGCTCCCTGGTCACCCCGGCCACGTCCGTGACCATGCTCACCATGAGGAGTACGCCCAGCTGAGGTGCCCCTCACCTTTGGTGGCCTCTCAGCCATGGCACAGATGGAGTAGTGCCGGCACAGATGGAGAAGTGCCAATGGGAGGAATAGACGACATTTGTCCTGGGCAATTGGGGTGAAGGGGTGGGATGCAAGATGTTAACAGCACCTGCAAGGCTGTATGTGACCCCGTTGATTAAGTGACGGGTCACGCAACGCTCAGGCACCCAAAAACTGCAGTAAAACTGTGCACGCAACCCCTGCAACCTGCGTGCATGGAATTAACCTCCCGCAGTACGCGGTGGCACCCAGGAAGACGGAAAACGTGTACGCGTTGGATATGCAGGCTACTATGACCTCGAAAATGGGTACGCGATTCACAGAGGCACCCGCAGTGGGAAAAATAGTGTACGCAACTCACCATCAGACTAGCGTGATGAAGAAAAACACACGTAGCCAATACCCCCGCCAAAAGAAGAGATACGTCCTTTATCCGCAGTGAAGTTGTGATGGCGCACGAAACAACACAAAGTAGCAACACACACGTCGGTCTGCACGAAAGGCACATACAGCAAACTGCTGGCCATGCTCACCTTTTACCTGTGCTGAGGGTGACACCTGCACGCATCACGTCACTTATGCGCTTAGACCCTTTCCTCGGATTGCACGCATTCAAAACGAACGTGTGTTTTTTTCAAGTGCTGATCCACTATGCACCTGTGTTGAGGGAAATAACCGTGAGCGTTACGTCACAGATGCGCTTACACGCTAAGGGCCTTTCCTCGAATTACACGCTGACGTGCAGTTTTTTTCACGTGCCAAATCACTCTGCATCAAGCTGGCCACGCGACAACACACGGAAGACCACGCTCCTGCCCAAAAGGCCATTTTCCTGCCCCCCAGAGCCCCGAGCATGCTCCCACCTGACATCTGCTGCTGCCTGCCTGCCTGCAAAACACCTGCCCTGCTCTTTGTTGCCTGCACATCAGCCATCTGCAGGGTTCAAGTTGCTGTGACCACCCCTGCTGGAACAGAAGACTCCCGACTGGGATACCATCGCTCCACAGCCCAGCCCCAGCAAACTGCTGGCCATGCTCACCTTTTACCTGTGCTGAGGTTGACACCTGCACGCATCACGTCACTTATGCGCTTAGACCCTTTCCTCGGATTGCACGCATTCAAAACGAACGTGTGTTTTTTTCAAGTGCTGATCCACTATGCACCTGTGTTGAGGGAAATAACCGTGAGCGTTACGTCACAGATGCGCTTACACGCTAAGGGCCTTTCCTCGAATTACACGCTGACGTGCAGTTTTTTTCACGTGCCAAATCACTCTGCATCAAGCTGGCCACGCGACAACACACGGAAGACCACGCTCCTGCCCAAAAGGCCATTTTCCTGCCCCCCAGAGCCCCGAGCATGCTCCCACCTGACATCTGCTGCTGCCTGCCTGCCTGCAAAACACCTGCCCTGCTCTTTGTTGCCTGCACATCAGCCATCTGCAGGGTTCAAGTTGCTGTGACCACCCCTGCTGGAACAGAAGACTCCCGACTGGGATACCATCGCTCCACAGCCCAGCCCCAGGACCCAGTTGCCCACCCACATCTGCCTCGGGGGTTGCCATGTCAGACACAACACCATTTGGTACCAGCGGGGTTGGTATCCTGGTGGAGTAAGTCCTGGGGCAGTATGATGCCCACTTTGGAAGTTTGCAGGCCGACTATGAAGGACGGAAGAGGATCTGGATGGACATTGTGGTTGCCTTCAATGTGGAGGAGGTGGCAGCCCACGACATCAAACACGTCCGGAAGCGCTGGGAGGACTTCAGGTCCAGGACCCTCAACAGGCACCGGATGATGAGGGGTGCCATCTGGAGTCGAGCGGTAAGTGTACATGCGTACTGATTGGACGTTTTGCGTGTTGAGGTGTGGCAGGAGTGTGCAGGTTGCACATATGTCTTTGTAGGGCCATGTATGGATGTGTATGTACAGAGATGTGAACCTGCCACATGTGAGTCCTCTCATGTGTGAGACACATCAATGGTGTATGTGTTGGTAAGCGTGCTGGCCAAATGCAGGTGTGGGTGCACACATTTGTGAATGTATGTATATGTACTGTGGCATGGTTGTGGTGTCACACATGGATGCTGGTTCCACCTGCATGTATCTGCACTATGTACATGTGCATGTGTGTATATATGATAAGCGTGCAACTGTTATACACCATGGAGGCATGTGACACTGACATGTAGGAGGCTGATTGCCAGATGTGACATGGATGGCGATGTTATCACTGGCGATGTTATCACTGCGACAGGTGGTGGAGATGTACAGATGCATGTATGTCTGGTGGCATCTGTGCATGTGTTCTGCACTCCCCGTGTTGCATGTGACGTCAGGCTCAGCTTCGGCTACTCATGCTATTGTTTGTGTGTGGATGGTGCTGCCTGGTGCAACATTCCTGTTGTGTTGTCCATGTGTGTGAGTTAAAATGACATGTGTGTTGGGGTGTGTGATGCCATGTCTGAAGTCTGCGACTGCCACTCATCTGCAACTGTCATGTGTGTATCAGACAATTGTACATTGCCCTGATGACTGTGTTCTGTCTCTCCCTGTCTGCAGCGTCAACTGATGAAGAGGGCGGAGATGGTGCTGTGGAGCACAGCGGCAGGGATCCCACCACCAGCCGGAGACGCAAGGTCCAGCTCCCCTCCCAGGTTGACATCTCTTCAGGGAGTGAGGAGTCTGGTGCCGCATTAGCGGCCGCAGCTGTTGGGGGTAGGTCCAAAGGCAGAGGTTGGCGGTGGACTCCTCGGCAGCAGTAAGGTCAGCTGAGACCCCACAGGGGCCTACGGAGGAAGATGGCACGGAGTCATCCAGGATGGTGGGGGGTTTGGTTGAGGAGGAGGCCGTGGAAGTCACATGCACAGGGCCTGGAGGGCGGGATTCCACTCTGGACCCTGGATTGAATCATTGTACATAGTTGAACTGTGGATTTATGAAAACATTTTTTTTTTAATCACCATGGATCAATGGATTTTACAATTTACGTTTCCTTTGGATTTGCTTTGGTGGACGGGGAGTTTGGACAAACTTTCTTTTGGATTACTTTGGATTGAGACTTCAATTATTTTTATCATTTTTGGACATGCATTTATTTTCTTGTTTAACATATTTTTCATGTTTTCATTCCATTACCTTAATTTTGTGCAAAATACATTTTGATTTACTACTTCCATGTGTGGTAATCGCTCATTGGTTTACTGCATGTCACAATGTGGGTTTACACAATCACTGGCACACAGTGTGTGTGTGTGATGGACATGTGTTGATGTACATAATTGACTTTTGGTTTGCGTCATGAAAAAGGCCTTTCAGTGTGGGGTGGATGGGAAACTTGATTGGGTCTCAAGACTGAGGTGGCGTGCAGTGGGATTTTGGTGGACATGAGGCCCATGAATGTGCATCTTTCTGACATGTTGGGGGGGACATGAATCGGGGCATGCTGGCAGGTGCCCGTCAATGCTGGATTGGTGGGGGTGCAGGGCGACATGTGTCGGGGCCTGCTGGCAGGTGCCCGTCAATGCTGGATGGGTGCGGGTGCAGGGGGACATGAGCCGGTGCCTGCTGGCAGGTGCCCGTCAATGCTGGGTGGTGGGGGTGCAGGGGGACAGGAGTCGGTGCCTGCTGGCAGATGCCCATCAATGCTGGGTGGGTGGCAGTGCAGGGGGACATGAGTCGGGGCCTGCTGGCAAGTGCTCATCAATGCTGGGTGGGTGGGGGTCTAGGGGGACATGAGTCGGGGCGTGCTGGCAGGTGCCCATCAAAGCTGGGTGGATTTGGGTGCAGGAGGACATGAGTCGGGGCCTGCTGGCAGGTGCCCGTCAATGCTGGGTGGGTGGGGCTGCAGAGGGACATAAATCGCTGCTCACTAGTGCATGGTGACATGTGGGATGGCTGGGGGGCATGCCCAGGGTGGCTGGGCTTCCTGCGGGGCATGCCCATGGTGGATGGTCTGCCTACGGGACATGACCAGGGGTGCAGGGTAGTCCCCTGTGGTGTGGGCTGCCTGGAGGGGCTGGTGAGTGGCTAGAGGGCACACCTGGGAGGACCCACACTGCCAATTCACGTGTGAAACTCACAGCGCACCCCTCAGGATACACGTACCCCGCTCAGACAGCAAAATCGCATGTGAAACTCCGCGCGCACCCCACAGAATACACGTACCCCGCTCAGACAGCGAAATCGCGTGTGAAACTCCCCGCACACCCCCCAAAATACACGTACCCCGCTCGCACAAGGCCTATCGCGTGTGACACTTCCCGCACACACCCCAAAATACATGTACCCCGCTCACCCAAGGACTATCGCGTGTGACACTTCCCGCACACTCCAGAAATACACGTACCCCGCTCGCCCAAGGCCTATCGCGTGTGAAACTCCCCACGCACCCCAGAAATACGCATTCCCCACTCGCGCGATTGCAGTGTAGCGGCCCTGTAAGCTGGTCCAGGGTTAGCGCGGCCCTTTGCACTGCATTGGGATTTCAATGGCTTTTCCTTGCGCAAGGGGCGTTCTTGGTGGGGTAACTGGCGCTGCGGGATGCTCTCTGCGCCAGCGCTCATTATGGCTTGGGAATTCCATGAATATGCTGTGCGCTAGAATGCTTTTTAGCGCACACCGCTGGCGCACGCTGGCGCACGCTCCCTCTCTGCGCTGCTCGCATGCTCTGCCTCTGCGCTGAAATCTATGAAATACCCTGTAAAAGTCCAAATGGTGGCTGACCTGGTTTTGCCACCAGGCTCTTTCTCAGTGAGCCTCCACCAGCCTTATTTGCCTCTCAAACAGGAATACGCTCCTCAGTATTTGCTATTCCTGCGGTATCTTGCGGGACTTGCTGTCGATCAAAGATGGTGCCTGAAGCAGTCCTGTGAGTTGGGGCAGTCAGGGTTCTGTTCGGCAGCTCAACAGAGCCCCTGAATCTCCTGGCAAGATTCAGTATGTTCTGCGAGGTTCAATAGCCGTACCCTTTGTGGGGTTTGTAAGACAGCAAAGGACTGAAATGCACAACTTACATTTCTGCCGAGTTCTGGTTGATTTTGGTTGAGTCAGGTGAGCTTCCTTGTCAATGCACTACATTTTCAGGCTTTTTTGGCTCGCTATTCTTTTGTCTGTGTCTGTGTTTTTTTAGGCCCCTGTATATGTTTCCTAAAAAAGGTGATTTCCCTATTAAAAAAAAATTTAAAAAAACTTTCAAAATATTTTCCGTGTTCATGCTCCCAGCTCATGTTCCTCTTCGGGTCATCCCAAAAGCAAACACAAGAGAAAGCCCCTTTCCACAGGGGCGTTGCTAGGGGGGGCTAAGGGGGCTATAGCCCCTGATCTTTTGGTTGTAGCCCCGGATAGAATCTCAGGAGCTACAGCCAAAAGTCTAGCTAGCCCCCAGTCCCAACAGTTCCGACATTAGCCTAGCCCCGGGTCTTTTCCAGACCTAGCAACTCCCCTGCCTTTCCATTACGTATTCGTAATCCCATTTATGTTGTGTGTTTGTCCTATTAGGCCTCGTGACTATTTCCATTTGGTTTCCTTACTAGGGGTAACGTGAAACGAAATCTTTAAAAAAAAAATCAGTGTGTATCTGGACTTACACTACAATTTATGTCGCCCTTTATTGGCAATCTATTTCATGTAAAAGAAGAAAGAAATGTATTCCATATGTACATTGTATAGAGTATCTCAATCAATATCACGAGGTTCCTTCTGATGTTGATGCAAAATTAAAACCAATAATTGATACTGTGCAGAAAAAGTAAAAAAACAGTAATTGGTTGGTTAAGAACACTCTCTTTCCTTTTCAGATAGGCGGCACAACACTGCCCCCTAGGGTTAATCTTCACCATTAGGGAAGCATTAATTTTGTTTTCTTCAAGAAAGAAACAGGCTGTGACTGTCGTAGCACATTTGTTCATTGTAATAATTTATTCTCAAATGTGTGTGATTGTGATAAGAGTAACTTTCAAGTATTTGAAAGAATCATCCCATTCGAAGTGGGCCCTGCTGCGCATTTTATTGGAGCCCAGGAACATCCAATTTCCAGCACCTCAACATTTGTTTCTAATGGCTCGCCAGTAGGACCAATCAGTCGCTTCTGCCCTAGAGTAAGTAAGGATGAAACTCTTCCATATGGCCCCCTCTCCACCTAGAGATTTTACAAGCTTTGGGCATGTTACCCATCATAATGTTCACTTCACCATAGCTACAAGAAGAAGGATTGTTGTTGACTTAGTTAGCGACTCTGAATACACTCTCATGTCTCAAATGTATTGTAAGATTTAGGGCCCGATTCATGGAAAATGTGCACAAAAATCCCACAAGGGCAGTGCGCCGAGAAGGACACTGCACGAGACTGTGCAATTAAGTACATCTGTGCATTCAGCATGTTCATGGATCCAAACGCCAGTTCCAGCAGACATGCAAAGGGAATGGGGCTGCGTGAGGAACACCAACAACATGCCCCCATGCAAACCAAAACCCAAGCCATACTCCAAGCCGAGCGCAAACCTCTGCATCTACCCCTGAGTCACCATCCAGCATCACTGCGAAACTGAGCAGGCCCCCTCAAAAGCATGCCACACCTCTGCGAAAACGCAAGCGCTTTCGCGTAAGTCAAGGCTGTACACCCAACGAAAACACATGGGCGCCCTCCTAAGCTAGTGCGGCACCCCTGCAAAAACACGAGAGCTACTTCGTAATTCGAGGCTGCACCGCCATTGTAACACTTGTGTATGGGCGCGTTATAAATGCCATATCATATCAAAAATGTGCAGGCTTCCTCGTACGCTAAGGTGGTACCCCTGCGAAAATGTGAAAACTCGCTTGTAAGTCAAAGTCGCACCCCCCAATGAAAATGCATGGGCTCCAACTGACTACCAAATATCTCTGAAGGAACACATATCCTCGGGATCTCCAGAGACCTACAGTGACATTGCACCCCTGCATCCACTGGCTCTGGTTCCCTCGCCCAATAGCACATAATCTATGATAGTTATAATCCTTGTACTGTTAGGGCCCGATTCATGGCATTTTTTGCATGGTTCAAAGTGACTTTGCACTGCCAACACAAACCCTGATTCATGGAACTGTGCAAAGTGTATTTTTGCAGTGCAAAGTCAGTGCATAGTCATTTTTGCAGTGCATCGGGCCCTTAGTCTGTATTAACCCCATTTCATGTTGCCAATTATTGTTCCATCATCTTATTTTTTTTTTTTTTGCATTGACATCTGATTGCATTATGTCTGCAAGGCAGACTGAAGCCTGAATGCTCCTCTCTTGACAGCAGTGCGTCTGATGTAAGACTGGGTTGTTTCAAATGCATAAATTCAACTGAAAATACATTCTATTGCGCAGCTCCAGTGGGCCTTCTTACAAAAAAGCATTCTGGAAATTCAAGCAAGTAAGCAAATGGTTTTGCACAATGTGTACTGCTTGATTGATAAAGAAAAGAAACGAAAACGAATTGAGCACTGGGAGGGCATTCCTTAATATGCAAGAACAAAAGATAGCAGAAAGTACATGTGGTCTGTGATATGATTACTTATTCATAACGCACTTAATACCCAAAGGTTTCTAAGTGCTGACACGAGGATCGAACCTGTGTTGCTCCATGTTGTCTTGCTTCCAAGGCAAGCATGTTGCACCTGAGCTATCCTCAAGAGACTTCTGTTTGTTTTCTGGAAAAAATTGTTATGTAACGTGGCACATGTGCAAGACGTTTTTACTTTATTACATATAACACATGCACAAACATATCACACAATGGACATTGATTGACCTTCTTGACTAAAAGGAAAAGTCCGAATGGTGGCAGACCTGGTTTCTCCACCAGGCTCTTACATGATTTAGGATTTAAGTCATTTAGGATGAAGTACCTGCTAAATTAAGCACAATGGGTTCTTTTTCCTAATTGAATATATGTATCCAGTGCCTTAAGAGCTGGTAAAGGCAAAGTGAAACTCCACCTGGGAGGTTCAATAGTCTTATGACCGCTTCACATGCTCCCTTTGTGGGTTTTTGTAAGGCAAAAAGGACTTTACAGGGAAATACACAACTTGCATTATTGAGGAGTTCTGATTGATTTTGGATGAGTTAGGTGAGACTTCTTGTCAGTGCATTGCATTCTTGTGATTTTGGGTCTATGTCTTCTTTTGTCTGTATGTGTGTTTATTAGTTCTCTTTGTCTTGTTTCCCTTTAACTGTTGATTTTCCTAAACAAAAAAACAAAAAAAAAAAAAAAAAAAACTTTCCACATGTTTTCCCAGGTTCCTTTTCCTCTTTCGTGTCATTCCAAAGACTAAAAAAAGAGAGAAAAAAAACTATTCTTAACCCCATGTATGTTGTGCGTGTGTTCTTCTAGGACTTGTCTGACTTTTTAAATTTACATTCCTTACTGTATCACAGCTAATGTGATACGAAATCTTTGAAAGGAAATATGCGCAGATCGGAACTGATCCAACAATTTATTTTGCCCTTTACTGGTAACGTATTTCATGTAAAAGAAAAAGAAAAAAAAAACACACTTTCCATATTTTATTTTTACAGAGAATCTCAATCAAATAAAAGGTTATTCTGTGGGCTCCTGCTGATGTCATTTGGTGGTTAGAAACTTGATGTTTCCCTTTTAGATAGGCAGCACGACACTCCCTCCTAGGGATAGTCTTCTCCACCATTAGGGACACTTGCGTGTTTTATTTTTCCTGGAGGGTAACATGCTGTGACAGGCAGCACAAGTTTTTGTTATTCGAAGGATTCTTTCAAATATCTGTGTTACGGCATATATTTTGAGTATTCAAAATAATCATCACATTCAAATTAGGCCCTGGTGTGTGTTTTTGGAGACCAGGGACATCCCATATCCTGCACTTATCTCTTTGTTTGGAATGGCTCATCAGTATAGCCTATCTGTAACTCTCTTGCCCTTCATCCCCATAGTGAGTGGGGAAAAAACTCCTCCAAGTGCCTCCCGATCCCCCTGGACATTTTACAAGCCCCAGTCAGGTTGCCCATCAAAATTGTCATTTCAACATAGCCACAAAAGGTGGAATGTGTTGACTCAGGTACAGACACTGAATGCGCTCTCTTGCAGATAAAGTATTGTAAGATTTGGTATTCACAACTTTGCAAGCAACAAGTATTTGGTCTGACCACTAGAAGGTGGTGTAGTCAATTGCAGCCACTAAATATAGTCTCCCTTTGCCACCAAGAATGACAGAACTTTTTCCCTCTAGATAGTATTTGGTCTGGCCACCAAATCCCAGCACACACAGTTACAGAATTTGGACCTGATTTACAAAAATGTTTTAACATGGGAAAGTCGCATTGAAAACATTTTTTAAAATCAGGCCTGTTGAGTATAATCTCCATTTTACAAGAACTATAAGGGGCTCATGTTCAATAGAGCTGTAACGTTAACGAAAGTAGTAAAGACTTGTGCAAGGCTTGTACTCCTTCCATTAATGTTACAGTACATTTTCAAACATTTGTATGGTGGAGAGGAGAGGCAGAATGCACTTGTGTTTTCCCTTGCCTCTCTGCCTCTCCACCATACAAATACTGCAGCATTGGCGCCAGCATGGATTTTCATGCCGGTGCAAATGCTGGAGATCCTCAGGGGGTTCACCATATACATTCAATTGCATAAAGAAGGCGTGCCCCTTAGGGATCCATTGTAAACGCTGTCTGCCATGCTTGCATGACAAACGGTGTTTACAATTACCAATACACGTTGTCCGATATGCTCACTCACTAAGCATGCTTAATTCACTTTGCACTGTGGAGTGACAATGTTAAGGGCAAAGGGTGGCGTACATGCTTATACGCTGCCTTTTGCCCTTTACATTTGCACACCGCAGTGCAAATGAGCAAAATCTGGTGGCACAGACACGCTTATGTTACAGTGTAAACGTAACATGTCCTCACTGCCAAATTATGGGGGACTCAAAAATTAGCCCCTAAGACTTTTCTCTGATACTAGTCGACCAGTATTTGTTCTGGCCACTCCAAGACAGGTCAGTCGCTTAGAGCCCTGAATCTCGTATCTTACTGCCTACTATATTTTAACATTTTCTTTATTTTTCTCGCCACATTTATATCGTGGCTCATTCCAGTCACTAGCAGCTTTTTAATATTCATAGAATGTGTCCATTGCTTTCATTTATTCTGCTACTAAAACTCTAATACTTACCATGCCATTTTCAGATCTTGATTACTCCTCTCTGCTTCTTATTAGTCTTACTGATTATGATCTTGATCCTCTTCATCTATTTTGAATTCTGCCCTCTGTCTGCTTTGAGCACTTCCCCCAGTTCTCATATCTCTTCTTTCGCTTCCTTTTATCACCTGTCTCCAGTTTTGTTTTCTGTGCATTGTTTTTTAAATACACCCATGGACTCCCCACCCTATATATTTCCTCTCTGGTATCAGTATATGTACCTACGGTTCGCTTCTACTCCTGTGGATATTGATCACTCTCTGCTCTGCGTGTGCTCAGTTGCATATCCACACATGTATATACTATCAGCTTCTAAACCTTGGAATAAGTTTATACACGTTATGCTCTTTTAATACTTTTTTCAACTTTCCCTTCTTGCCTTAAAGCACATTCTTGAATGGAAGTTTCACATCGTGTTGGTCATTTTGTAATTACATCTCTTTTTGTAAGTGTTTGTTTAAGTTTGTGCAGTGCTTTGGTGAAAGTGCTCCGCAAATCCAAATAGATTAATAAAATAAATACAAATACCAAGATGTATTTGTCTTCTTTCTTGGCAACTAGTATTTGCTCTAACCACTAAATGATGTCATGATCAATTAAAGCCACAGATTATAATCTACACCAACCAAGAAATGTAATTGTTTTCCTCTGCAAGTAGTATTTGGTATGGCCATTAAAAGAAGACACAGCCACTTACAAACACTAAGTATAATCTACTCCTCACAAGCAAGAAATACAATATTGTTTTTATGCAACACGTATTCGGTAGGGCCACTAAAAGGTTAACAAACAACAGATTTATTCTCCTCCTGCCCGCCATGAACTATATTTTAGCTCTGCAACAAGGGTTTGATATTGCCACAATGGCTCTAAGTTACAAATACTGACTATAACCATCTCCTTCATACCAAGAGATATGTGTTTTTCTCTGCAAAATATGGCACTTTTAGTACAGTCACCAATGCCTCATAGGTATTTTAGGATGTGTTATGCGCAATTTGACAAGCGACTAGTGCTTGTCTGGCACCCTTATTTTTAGCCACTGAAAGGAATCGAATTTCCTGCTCAAAGAATTCTGTGACATTTTTCTCCTCACACTGTTATGAAATGTCTTCTGCTTTTATGTCATGAAAGGTTGTCACTGGGATGCCGTAGATTCAGTGTATTTGAAACAAATGTGTCCTTTACTATTTTATTTTTCTAACTCTCTCTTAGCTAGATCCTGTTTCAGTGTTGTAATAGCCCCTCTACTTAATTCTTTGTACATTATTTTTCTGTGCCTCAAACAAATCATATTTTAATACTATACTTCTCCCTGAACTACTCTAGAAATCTCCCGATTGACCCCAAAATAGAACCATGCATGTCCTATTCATACATTTATAGCGTGAACAACCCGAAGCACTTTTCCTGAACCACTGATAATGATTTGGAGCAACTTCAATCTTCACTAGTGAACAACGGTCAGGCATTGGTTTATGTCTGTTTCACCCAGGTTTAATCTTAGTTATATGGAGCACAGAGGGGCTGTTGTTCCAGAATATACTTGTGTCAAAAAGAATTGTCCATCTTGTGACTGCCCAAAATAAATCTGAATACCACATTTTGAAAAAGTTAGCTATGCCCTTATGCAATTTTGTACTCATGAGCATCTGTCTGAGGTTTTAGCAAGTGGCATCTGGGAGTGGGCAGGCTGTGGTGGTAGATGAAGGTATGCTGAAGGAATGTTATTAGGGTTTGCAGAAAATTCTCTCGAAAATGACTCCCTTAATGGATGTTTAGGATCTTTTTTGCAAGAGTCAAGTTGCCTGCACACATATTTTCATGACCAATTGATATATTTTGTAATACAAAAATCCCTCGAATTGAAAATAATAATGCAGCTATCCTGCTAACTCTGATCACAGAATACTCAAGATTTAGGGACATTTTAAAAACGAGCAGCTGCAACAATGCTTGAATTTATTCCTCCCAGTTTAGTCTCAACGTGCCACCCTCACAGGTGTTCTCCAGCATTGCCCCTGCCCGTGCACGGGGCAGATAATAAGGCACTTAAAAGTTGCATTCGAAAAATAGGAATGTACTCTGCTTTCATAATATCCTAAAGTGTCAACTCCCCCTCCAACATGGACCTATCCTCTGCTGATAAATTCTCCAAGGACAGGTCTCTCAAATACCAATCAACCGACTCAGAATCAACCAATGGAGTCTCCTGATAACGCCTTTCATTAAAGCCTTGAAACTCACCATTGATCTCGGTGGGGTTGTAAGTAACCCTCCCAACACTCTTCCCAAGTGTGAAAATGGCCTTGCTCACCTTAACCACCCACAAACTGTGTGCCGCTAACCTACTACGCTTCTCTCCCCCTTCATAATAGCAACACTTGGTTCTGAATAGCAACTATTCAGGCATGTATTCAACTCATATTTCAATTTAAGGAGTCTCCTTTTCTTTCCCTCATTAGTTTATCTCATCACCTATTTTTCCATCTCGTTAACCAAGGCAATCAAAGCGTCCAACTTAAGTTTTTTCTCCTTATGCTTAACCCCAGAGAGACTCATCAGAACCCCCCGCTTGACGCAATTAAAAGCCTCCAACACTGTATCCACATCCACATCCACATTCACCTCTACATTCACCTTCGACTCAAGGAACTCCTCTGCCTCGCATACCAACTCCTCCCTCAATGACTCATCATCTAACACTGTTGTGTATAACCTCCACATGCAGGACCTCTTGAACGTATAATCCAAGCACAACTCCATATTTATCGAGGCATATCTGAGATCAAAATATTCGCAATTTCAATGCTGTGTCACCAAACCAGATGTCAAAATATTATCAGTCCTCCAATAGACATCACGTGCCCAAGAATGAAAAGTATAGACTCTGCAAGACAGGTGTTCCAACCTCCAAATATCTAACAGGTTGAAGTCCTTCATAAGAAGGCCCAGCACCTCTCTCTCTTTCTTCTTCCAATCACGGAACTTGAGACTACTCCTATCTAGGAGCGAATCCAGGACCTTGTTAAAATCCCTTCCCGGGGGTGTCGCCAGTGACCGCAGGATGAGGATGTGATTGCCCATCGCTCCCGGGCCACCAGCAAGATCCTGTAATTATTCTGATACCATATGTTCACAACCTCCCAAAAACGACACCAACGGGTGGCAGAACTTCTATACAACAAAACACTGCATTGTGAACGAGAATCGGTGCATCGCTCCGGAGCTACAAGCGAAGGAAGAAAAGGCAACCTACTGCGTACCTTGAGCAAGATGGCCACCAGGACTGCACGCTGACTAGGAGACACGCATCGCAGCGTCAGCTGCACTGTCTAGGACGCCCCGCAGAGGCGGCTTCCATCGCCGCACTACACAAGTGTCGGAGGGTGCCCATGCTGTCTCTGGCCCCCTGGGGGGTGGTGTGCACGCCCCGCTGCTGACGGTCCCCTGATTGCTGCTGGACAAGGCTCCAGACATTGGCAGAGCTCAGACGCAGCCAGCCGTCGGAGAGACGGAACGCGGGAGGGCCGGTGGAGACCTGGGCAGTGAGAAGGTGAGGAGGCCCTTCTCAGGGACAACAACGTGTGCGGCGCCCATGGTGGGGAGTGGATCCCCTGATTGGGGACGTTGGGTGGCACCAGGCTACCTGACACTGACATGTCAAACTGAGAATACCCCAGGATACAACCGCTCACACAGGGACTCAGTAAGCGAACTGTAGACTGCGTACCACAGGCGGCCGGGGCCGCTCCCAACATGAGCATAACTGCTCTGGGGCAAATAGGAATCACACGCTGTTAATGTGACACACCAAGCCCCCACTGCAGTGATGGTGTGGCAAACCTAAAACATACCCAGCGATACCCCGTCAACACTTCTACGGGCCACCACAACACACAGGAGGGAATGAGATTTGCGAGCCTGTGATGACCTGTGGGCCCAACCCAATGAAGAACGCGGTCTGTGATTAGGAGGGGATCTCGCTAGGGTTGCATTAGCTGTCCAGGCGCCGACATGCACATCTAGGCTGCGGAGCTCCAGGCTGAGAACCCCACCAGCGAAAAGAAACAGCTGGAATATTACCCGACTCTGCCCCGAAGCTGCGAGGTGATAGCAGCCTTCATCCTAGATTGTGTGAACTTGGGATACCCGCCTGAACAGCAGGTGATGCGAATGAGTTCCACTTAGAACTTTTGGGAATCAACTGAATCAGACTCCGGAACGACCAACATAAGGCCATGAAAGTGTAGACAATCGGTTGAAGGCCTCTCAGATGTAGATAGTGTACAAAACACACAAAAGCAACTGAAAGAAGAGGGGGGAGGGTTCTCAACTACACAATAATGCCTCCCAGACGGGATAGAGCCCAAGACCTGTGGTTCTATCGCCTCTAAGATACAGAAGACCAATGCACATGGGCAAGACCGACTGGCAGTAAACGGCAAGTAATATATCTGATAAGGCGTACTGAGGGCTCCTAGCGAACCACCTGACTACGCCCCCACAGATTCCAGAAACAAGCTGCTACAGTTTGAAGGTGCCCCATTGCTTTGTCGTACCCGGAGCAGAGCACCCCACAGATCTAAACGATTGTGTGAATAAAGACTAATATACTTGAAGGCTACTGCATTCCGACACTCATTTAATTAACATGGGGAAAGACAGAGCCAAAAATACGACGACACAGAGCAAAATGGAAAAGTATACTACCACTGCCCAAGCCCCCGTACAGGATCAGACCAAATCTAGTGACACAATGGCAATGGAGGATGATGGCTTATCTATTAAGGATGTCATGAACGCTATCGCCAGCTCAAGAACCTCCATGGAGAAGAAAATGGATGGCATAAGCACAGAGGTGTCCCTTCTGCGCCATGACCTGCAAAAATTAACGGCCCGAACAGGTGAGGCCGAGGGCCGCATATCAGAAACAGAGGATGGCTTGAGGTCTGTAGGCCACCAAATGACTGTGTTGACACGTCTCAAAGCACTAGAGGAGAGAGCAGAAGAGGGAGAAGGCAGAGCGAGACGGAACAACATCCGCATTCTTGGTATACCAGAGAAAGCTGAAGGCCCAAACATGGAACTGTTCTTAGAGCAGTGGCTTGCAGACCTATTCGCTCCCAAGCTGCTATCGAAATTCTTTTCATTCGAACGTGCTCACCGCATACCAACAGGCGGGCAGATCCTTGGTGCTCCTCCACGCACGGTGATAGCAAACCTCCTGAACTATAGGGGTCGAGACGCCATTTGCAAATGGCCAGAACCAAGGGCGCAATAACATATAATGGCTCCAAAATTTCACCAGGGAGGTTCAGAAGGCGAGACTGTCTTCTGACCCACTTAAGAAACATCTTCAAGTCCTTAATATAAAATACGGGCTCATGCTTCCTACACGATTGAAAATCTACCATCATGGTGCGAGTGTGCACCTTTCGGATCCCAAGGTTGCATGGAACTGGGCCGAAACGAACCTGCAGGGCAACTGGAGACCGCATCGGAGACAAGATACTGGCAGAAACAGGCCGAGACCAAAGAGAGCGCCACCGGAGCACCCACAATGTGAGATAGGTGCACCACTAAATGAAGGCAATGACTGATAAGTAACATGGACTTGCTCACGCAAAATGATGCTCGCAAGAACATGGAACCAAAATGTTGCCACTCGATTAACCTGACAATGCAGCTGAGGGTTGTGACTACAACATATCTGGCGTCCCCGGTAAGTACGGACCCCCCAAGATAATTATCACTACTTGTTGTATACCTGTATTTGTAAATTAGGTTGCAACTATGTTTGGGCGAAAGGTACTTCGTGTTGGGGTGGAGTATAGGGTGGGGGAAGGGACAGTTTAGGTTGTTTTTATATTGATCTAAAGTTACTATGCATTAACAAGGCTAATGAATCATACCAACTAGCACACGCCGTCATATGTCACCCCCAGATGGCAGCACACTCCCTCTGTGACCAACCCCTGCATAACACCCCTATAAGACGATTCCACAAAACCTGTGAATCCGACCCTACAAACTATAAATGGCACCCATGTTGACTCATGCACTATCTCCTGAGTGACCAAAATCTCTAAAACTGATCACGTGGAACGTGAACGGGCTGGGCTCTGGAATCAAGTGACTTCTTGTGATGCAATTCTTGAACAGACACTCCCCAGACATTGCCCTGATTAACAAAACACACTTAGCTGGAGCTAACTTCACCCTCTTTCGTAGAACCAATTACCGAGTGGCATTACATGTGGGATACACTATGGGATCCAGAGGGACACACATACTGATACACAAACGCCTTCCATTTGTGCCACTGACAGTAGAGCAGGATCCCAGAGGTCGCTCTGTGGTGGCCACAGGAAAGCTAGGGGAAGAAACATTGGCCATTGCATCAGTGCATTCTCCACCGAGTTGGGGTCGGAACTATTAGAGGACCTGGTTATCCTCATGGCAAAACACCAACTCAATATGTGGGTCTTGGGGGCGATTTTAATGATGTTATGTGTAACAGTAAGGATCGCACTCACATCAGGGACCGCAATCCAAACACCTCCACCAACTTAGCCAAATTTTCATCGGCCCTGGGCCTCCGAGATGTGTAGTGACATCTTCATCCTGATACCGAGGCTTACTCGTTCCACTCGGGAGCACATGGCTCCCTGTCCAGATTGGATTACTTCTTCCTCCCAAGTACCGATGTACATAAGGTGACTACTGCGGGTCTGCTCTCCCATGGCACCTCAGACCACTCACCCTTGATGATGGTGTTGTGCATGCGAGGCATGGCTCCCCCAAGTCATGGAGAGTGAACAGTTATTATCTGGGCTTCCCTGATTTTGTCGACCAACTCACATAAGCAACCAATGAATACTTTAAAAATAATACCACCGCAGTAGATAACCCTGTTATTATTTTGGAAGCATACAAAACGGTGCTGAGGGGGAAAATAATCTCCTGGACGGCAAACAAAAAGAAGGAACGACTTCAGGAATTAGCTAAGGCAGAAGCCGAAATGAGCGACTGGGAAGCCATATGCGTTCTTGATTCAAGCTCTGAGATCCTCAGATCCCTTAAGGGCGCTAGAGAGAGGCTTCGGAACATCGAGCTAGACAATGCTAAACATGCCCACCGAGAGTGCAGAGCAAGGGTCTATGAACATGGGGACAAAGCTGGGAAAATGCTGGCCTGGCTTGAGAGGAGAGACAAGGGTAAAAGCCATGTCAGGGAAATTATAACCCCGCAGGACGGAAGATGCCACTAAGACTGTGAAATAGCAAAGGCTCTCGCAGACTTCTATGCTACTCTGTACTGCACCCCGGTATCCCCACTGGAACCCTCCCTTCTAGATGATATTACTGTGCCTCAGCTGTCGGAACAGCAGAAAGCACAACTGGACTCAGCTCTCACCGAAGCAGAGACAGCTGAGACTGTAGCCCAATTACAATCCGGGAAAACACCGGGCCCCAATGGATTTCCGGTTGAGATCTGGAAGAAGCTGGGTGGGGAGAAATTAGCACCGTACCTCCACAAAATGTTCCTTGGGGCTCGGAACCAGGGCACTCTCCCGCCGGATTTGTGCAAAGCCATGCTTGTTGTCATTCCCAAATTGGTTAAACCACCTGAGCAATGTGCCTCCTATAGGCCCATCTCATTAGTTAAAACTGAAACCAAAGTCTTTGCCAAACTCCTAGCTAACCGGCTACAATTAGCCATTACCTCTCTGGTCCACCCGGACCAAAGCGGGTTTATGCCACATAAATCAATGCGCATGAACATACAACGCCCCCACCTATTATTGGAAAGAGCCCCAATTATAGACAAGCCACTTACATTAATGCCCTATTGGCCGTAGACTTTGAGAAGGCATTTGATTCGGTTCGTTGGGACAGCCTCTGGGAAACTATGTGAAGAATGGGCTTTGGAGACAATTTTCTGGGATGGGTACAACTCCTCTATACAGATCCACAGCCGGAGGTAAGGGTGAACGGGTGTCCCTCTGACCCTTTTCACCTTGGCAAAGGCACACGGCAGGGATGCCCCCATTCCCCCCTCCTCTTCGCACTTGCGTTAGAGACACTCACTTTATGGGTCCATCAGAGTGGGGATTGGATTGGATTCAGATGGCCAAAGGGACATGAGGACAGGGCGTCTTTGTACGCTGACGATTTCTTGATCTATCTGGGTGACCCGATACGAACCTGCCCCATAGTGACGCAGATGCTTGTCCGCTTTGGTGAATTCAGTGGGCTGAGAATCAACTGGAGAAAGTCTATCCTTTTTCCAGTGAAAGGCGGTACACAGGACATCCCCAAGGAATGCCCATAGAAAGTGGAACCAAGTGGATTTCGATATCTGGGGATTTGGGTATCGGAGGACTTAACATGCTACACAACCCACAACCTCCAACCAATCGTGGACCATTTTAGAGATGATGTCCGCCACTGGAGATTTCGCCCCCTGTGGGAATGCCTTCGAATCCAGATCTTCTGGGGTGAATGCTACAAGGAACTGTCCGGGATACTAGGCCGCAACATACTACTAGACCTGAAAATACTGTTACCGTGTAAACTCAATGAAAACTTTGCGAATAAATGGGAGGGATTGCTCCTAGCAACGGCTGCAGGACTGTTGAAGCAAAATATCGCACAGAATGGGGCGCTCTGGATTCCCTGACATTGGATCAATGGGCAGATGATATGGACACATGTGCAATGTTGGAACACAGAGTCTACAAGGGAAGGGGTTGTCCCACGAAAGCCTTCAAAATCTGGGGAAACACATGGAGGTGGCTGTAGATGAAAATCATTTGACTTTAACTATGCTTTATTATTGATTCACTCTTTGAATGCCTACGTTTGGACCTTGTTTCTTTGTTTCCTTTGTTGATTGTGACTGTTGTTAAAACCAATAAAATATATTACAAAAAAAAAATCCCTTTCTACCAAGATATTTAGTTCTCCTGTATTCAGCAGGTGATGCCCCACATCTCCAAAAAAGGCTCCACTATTCATTAACGGAGCATAAATCCTGCACAACACACCCCAATCTTGAATCCTCATTTCAGTGAGACGACCATCCTTGTCACTAAGGGATGACAAAACACCCCTAGAAGGTTCTTCCGAGTCTGAATCATCAGACTCCTAGAACTGGACGAGTATGATGAATGAAACACCTGCCCTACCCAGCCCATACACATCTTTTCTGCCTCTGCCCGATAATATACGTATCTTGCAAAAGAGCAAAGTCAGCCTTCAAATGGCGTAAATGTGACAAAACCTGTGTCCTCTTAATCGGGCCATTGATACCATTAACATTCCATACACAATGTGCATATAATCCCGGACCACCATAGAAGGGACAGCCATCACTCCCAGTCCCTCCCTACTCAAGTGTGGCCATATACATCCAGCAGAACTGTGGGAAGATAACCCTCCCAAACAAGTCCCAAAATGTTTTTTAAATAAAATCAAGAAAAAAAACCTCTAAATCCCATTGCAGTATTGTAACCGAATGGCCTAGCAACCACCTCATGGTAAACAAAGAAACACCTCTCCTAAGGCTATCCCCCATCATCCAAGTGCACTACCATATGCCACCCCTAAACTCTACCCCAAATCTAATCACCCTACCTCCTCATTTCAAAACTCATCCCTCAATGTAGTATGCATTCCTCAGAAACCAAAAGGCATGCCTACCAAGTGCCTAGGCATCCACACCACCATGCACCCATTTTCCTTTTAGGCGAGTAAGCACCTGGACCCCACGGTTGAAAAGGTCCATGTCTCTTTCCGAGGTAATGATGAGTGTTTTCTTTCCTTTGTTATGAAAATTGTATTGGAACTATAATATATTTTTCAATTTTATCTCTTGTTATGAAGTGCTTGGAAGACTTGTGGGCTTGGCCTGCATTTAATCTGTAATAATAGGATTGCTATACGTTCCAGAGTGAGAGCATGTTATATCTTGGACAGGAATTGAAAGTTTGAAACTACTACAGTAGTGATTGGATACAGTACAAAAAGTATAGTAATTGTTTGGCTTTTTCTCCTTCTTATGTATGCATGTACAAGGCTGAGTACAAGAGTGATAAGTGACATGCAGGGTGGCTGAGAGGAAATGGTGTGATTCTGGGACATCCTCTGACAAACTGGCCTGCCGCCTGCTCCAAAGGCAATATGAGCTCTCTGTCCACATCAAGAACAGAGCTCACATCCATGTCCATGTCTCTGTGGCATCTAATAACTCGGCCAAACTCTTTAAAATCTACAAGGAACTGGCCAATCCTGCTGCAGTCTCTACCTCTCCTGTGATCTCCCAGGCCCTCTGCACGGCTCTGGCTTCTCATTTCATCTCTAAAATTCAGGACATCCTGTCCTCTCTCTCTTCCTCTCGCCCTCCTCCCTCTCCTCCCTGCTCTTCCTCTGGCCCTTCTTCGGCCACCTTTGCTCCTTCCTTCTCTACCTTTCCCCTGTTCTCCCCAGACAAGGTTTCTAGACAAGTCCAATCTATGAAAGTCTTGTCAAAACAGGTTCACACCTCTTCCTCCCACACCATCAAGGACCACATTGCCAGCCTGGCTCCTGCTCTGGCTGACTTCTGCAACCACCCTTTTGCCACTGGAGTCTTCACCTCCCCCCTGAAGCACTCCCTTGTGCACCCTCTAATTAAGAAACCCTCTGCCGACCTGTCCTGCCCGCCTAACTATCACCCAATCTCCATCACTTCTTTGGTTGGCAAACTCCTGGAAAAGCTGGCCATCTCCCAACTTAATCTTCACACTGAATCTGTTGCTTGTCTCCATGACCATCAGTCTGGTTTCAGAGATGCCAGAAGCACTGAAACTGCTCTCCTGAACATCAGTGAAGACTTGCTCTCTAACCTTGATTCCAACACACACTGTGTCCATCCTGCTCAACCATCTTTGTGATAATCTGGGTATCACTGATCAGGACCTGGCTTGGCTGACTTCTTTCCTCTTTGATCAACCCTCCCAGGTCCAACTTGTGTCCTTCCTCTCCTCTATCTCTATCTCTACCTGTGGTGTTCCCCAGGAGTCTAACCTCTCTCCCAGGCTGTTCAACCAATACCGGGCACTTCTTGCCCACCGCAATGCTGCTCTCTGCCCCAACTTTCAGTGCTATGCGGATGACACTCCACTCATTTTCAGGCTCCCTTCAGCCACCTCTTTCCCTTCTCTCATCATTGACTGTCTGCTATCCAGGAGTGATGTGACATCAATGATCTCTGTCTTAATGCCAGTAAGACCGAGATGCTCCTCATTAGCACACCACTCCCTCCTTTCCAGTCACTCTCTGGCCGGACTCTCTTGGCCCATTTTCTGCTCCCAACTGTTAGGCTAAAAACCTCCGGAAATCTTTGACTCCACACTCTCCTTCTCTCCTCACATCTCTGACATCTCTAAGAAGTCACACTACCAGCTGCACCTCCTCAGAGGCATTCCTCATTTCCTCTCCTTCCCCCAGAAGCTCACTGTCTCCAGAGCTCTGGTTCTCTCTAGGCTGGATTACTGCAACAGCCTCTTTCTAAATTGGCCTTCCTCTACTCTCCGCCCTCTGCAACTCATCCAAAACAGGACTGCAAGATTTGTCCTTGGCCTCAAGCCCAGGGATTATATCTCTCCAGGACTGAAATCTCTGCACTGGCTCCCAGTAGCTGCGAGGATTATGTTCAAAACCCTCTGCATTGTCCACAAGGCCTTCTGGGGCTTGGGGCCAAAATACCTTCAACTCTCTCTTCCTAAATATCTTCCTTCTCAAGCTCTTCACTCATCCACCTCCAACTCTCTCAGGGTCAGTCGCTTCTCCAAGCAACAAGTTGGTGGTAGATCTCTTTCTTCCTGCTGGGGCCTCCACCTGGAACAGCCTCCCTGCCTCTCTGAAAATTGAGTAGAACCATCTCTGGTTCCAGAATCACCTCAATACCTTCCTCTTTGCTTCTGCTTTCTCTCCTCCTCTCCCCTGCTGAACTCCTGGCTGAAACTGAAACTGCCCTGGCACCTGGCCACCCTCTGTCTTGGGTGCAGCTCTCCTCGCCGCCAGTTGCAGACCTGCACTGCCCCCTGGCAACCCTTGCACTGTGGGGCTGTTTCTGTATCCCTATAGCCCCCCTACTAGCACTTGACACCTGAAACTGCACTTACCCTTTCTTGCACCCGCCACCAACTGGCCGCACTTCTTATTATTGTTCTTATTTATTGTTTTTTTTTATTTACTGTTTATCGTATGTACTACACTTTCCCTCCGCCTTTCCCCTCACACTTTCCCCTCCCGCCTCCCCCCTGCACGTGAGCGAACACAATGTCACCTGGCCTAGTAAGATCGTTGTTTCTGTCTTCCCTTTGTTCCCCTCCCTTGCCTCTTCGCGCCTTGAAACAATTGTGTATAGGTGCGTTGTAAATGCCATATGTTAGGGAGAGTTCTCAGAAATGTGCTAATTCCACCCTACCTTAGAAAACACCAGCACCACTGCTGGATTTTGAGGACATTTAATTTTTAACCTGGAGAGAGTGAGACCCTCTTTACCACTTGTCTGTGATTTGAGCACGGTGTTTCTTTTGGTTGTGGCGTCTGACAAACTCCATAGGCATCATCTTTTTACATTGTGGCACACAGCACCTTCATTGCTGTGGCACAGGGAAGTCTTTTAGATTTCCCAAAGGTTGAAATACCTTCTCTTGGATAAACTACTGTTTCCGAGATCAGTGAAGTGAAATTTATTTTACTAACATTTGTAACTTTCTAGACCCAGCACAGACTATCTTACAATAGGGTGCTGGAGGGGTTACTTAGTATCCCCTTTGTCTAGTTTCTCATGTAACATTTTTTATGTTACCCTTTCAACAATTAATGGCTGGTGGCATTGGTTTACTTTTAACAATCGTAGTGTGTATTTTTACTAAGGGCTGTGTTAACAGATGCAGTAGAGCACCTTTGGGTGCCATTTTTGTCAAAATGGCCGCAGTCTTCTTTTTTGCCTTTTCTTGCTGGAAAGGTCCTTTTTGAGATTTACTCTGTACGCTAAACCAGGTTTGTTCCCTTTGTTCACTTTGTCTTTGGTGGGATTCATGAGTGAAGTCTGCCTCTTGCTCCAGGGTGTCTGGCAGGGGCAGGAAGTGAGGTAGGTGCCCGGAGCTCCCAGTGCTTAATGCCCTTGGTTTCAGGAATGTATCCAAAGGTGATTGGCTGGCTGGCTGTCTGGCAAGGACAGCCACCCTGCTGTTTGTTTGACAGCTAGGGTGGAATGAATGGGAGAAACCTGCATAAAAGACCAGGCTTTTTAGCTTGGAAGGCAGAGTCAACCACTGGGCAAAGGAATCTGAAGAACTTGGAAGAGACACCTGCTGCAACTCCTGGACTGTTGGCTTGCCCTGTGAAGCCCTGCTGCAGCGCTGAAGCTCCAAATTCGCCTCGACTAGAGAAGCCTTGCAAGGACAACTTCTCCCCTTGAGTTGTTCGGACCAATCAACTCCAAAGTGAATTTGTCTCGACCTCCTCTCAGAGTTGGCTGTGTTTCCTTGCTGCTGCAGGAACCGAAGTGCCAGGAGAGGAACACTAGATTGGAGTGGATCACTTTTAAGTTGGACCTGAGCTGCTGGAAGATCCTCTGGACTCCCAGGAAGCAGGACTGACCAAGCCTGAGCCGCCTCAAGAAAGTCCAAAGTGGTGCCGAGAACCGCAGTGGTGCTATTTGCTAAGATGCGAGCAGCTGCAACCGTGAAGTGCCACTGAATTGAAGGTTTCCCTTTGCTGTTACTGACCATCCCTTTGCAGTGCAGGAGTCCCCAGAAATCATCCCACTTGTTCCCATGACTGAGGCCCAGGAACAACAGGATCTGCAGAGCTGCACAGCGACAGAAACCAGCTGGAACCATTTCTTCTAACCTCTTCTAACCAAAGGTACTGTACATTCTAAGAGAATTTACCTCTTGTGTAGCATTACTTGTTCTCAGTTGAGGCTTGTCTTCGTTGCTTCTGTAGAGTTGCTTGCCTTGTCAACCCCTCACAAGCCTAATAGCTTTTTGCCCTACGTTGATTCTACTTTTTCTACACAGACATCTAAAACATTGTGCAAGACTATTACTTACCTGCGAGAAATGCTTCAGCTCACCTAGACTTTTGCCCAATTGAAATTAACCTGGCTCTCTGAATGACTTTTCTTCCCTCTGATTGTGTGTTTTACCTCCCTTCCAGGAAATGGTTAACTTACTTTGCATTGAGGGTTCAAAAGTATGTATCTGCTTCAGAATATGTGTGTGATCTCTTTTTTTATTCTAATATCCCTTTTCTTTGACACTCATGTCAGTATTGCTCTAAATGTACCAGTGATATATTCATGTGCACAGTATCCTAGCTATTTAAGTCCCCTGAGGGTTTATGAAGTGTCTGTGTGCCATCCCAAATGGGTACTTGCTGATTTAGAGAAACTAAAAGTGTGTATTTTGGAGTGTATTTGTGTGGTACTATTATATTGCCCCTTCTGAAGAAGGCTTATTCAAACAGACTGTTAAATACATTAATAATTGTTCAATCAAGAAACCTTGAGTGTAAGTGTTTATTTGGATGCTTGTCTCTGTGAATCTCTGTGTAACCACCCTACTGCTCACATTGACCCCTCTTGAGATAAGCCTGGCTGCTCAGCCACACTACCAACCTGTGTAGTACAGACTTACCAATGTTTGGGTTCCTATTGCCAAGAGGTCAAGGTTTTTGTAGTGCACCCAAAGGGTAATCCACCAACTCTTGCCTAACACCATATGATATAATATAATATATTCTCATATCATAAGATATCATAGGTCATGATGAGGGAGCTATAGCACAGACATGGAATAAAGAAGACGTGTGCTGTCCACTAGCCCCCGTGTCTTTATTATTATTATTGTATAAACATCCCTAAATATTCATAATGATGACAAGTGTGATGCCTGCTTCCTAAATTGTCAGATGAAGAGTCGAAGGTCAGGGCAAGCTCCTGAGTGCTGTGGGAGTGCCTGCCAGTAGCCACAATGCCAATCGATCCTGTGCTAAATCTCGCGATGCATCCATACCTACAGCAACCAGGAGGTCTCCCACTCTCCGAGGCAACCCAAAGCCTCTCTGTCACTCTTACACAGTTGCAGCATTGCCTTCCCTATGTCTCAAATGGCTGGAGCACAACACCTGCAGTGCACATTTCACGTGTTGCCTGATCTTCCAAAGGGCATGGACGCCCCTGAACTTTTTTATTCCTACTACGCCCTATTTCTGCCTTGCTCATGTTCACAATATTGTGTTTCTTCAGTCATAATCAGTTGTGTCCTTCTCTTGTGACCTGCCATGTCGGATGGGGAAGCTTCATCCTCCAATGCTGCCACACCAATAGGACCCTTCTCACTTATGCCTGCTGATAAGTTGTCCTTACGTGCATCTTTTGACACTGCAGGTAGCTGCATTCTTGGTCCCAGATGTATGTGGTGGATGTCTGTTTTGGATGTGTACATCAATGCCATTGGATCCCAAGATGACAAACTGAAAAGACGTATCCTGCTTATCTATTGGCCATCTGGTTCTTGACATACTCTGGGAACTGCCTGAAAACACCATTGCTACATGTGATGATCTAAAGAAAAGCCAGAGAGACTCCTTCACGGGGGCGCTGTTGCGCGCGATGGAAAGATGGCCACCTGAGGGAGAGCTCTGGCTCTAACATTAATCCTGTTGCTCTGAAATACTTTCAGCACCGTCCGAAACGCTTGGAAAAGCTAGATTTAGCTGGCAGAAAACCTCAGGAACAGACATCCAAAACTCTGAGTGGATTGGTGGTCGGGAACCCTCTACAACTGCCTTCAAAGATCCGGCGGTCAGGAGGAGCTGGCGTGACCAGCAGCCGGCACCACAAAATCCTTGCTGGGTGCCGGAGGCACGCCGGCTGGTGCTGGCCACTGTGGGGGCGGGGCACAGTGGTGGTCTCCGAGTCGCGTTACCCGTGATACGGAGAGAAACGGGATCTCTGCCAGCTCGGAACACAGAGGAGCCGCCGGAGGGGAGCGACACCACCCACAGCGAACAAACTCCAAGAGATAGCAGGAGTGTGAGACGGCCCCGTGGCTGAAATACGCGCAGCGCAGCAGCTGCTGAGGTAGACGGCCCATCCGTTCCCAGCTCTGACGGGCCGTGTAGGACACGGAGGGGGAGACATGCAGGCGCACAGGGGTGCCGTGTTGCGCCCCCCGCAGCAAGTAAGTGCAACAGGGCGCGAAGGCCCTTCCCTGCTTGCCGTGGCACCGTTGGGGGGCCACACCACAACCCTAGGGGGCGAACACCGGTGCGGGCAGGGAAGCATCCTAAAAACCTCAGTTGCAATGAACATTCTCAATTAAAACAAGAGACAGAGGACAGCGTCCCTGCGGGCAATGCACGGAGCACGGCGCGGACCGCTGGGGGACGTGATGGACTGCTTCGCCCCCCCGCCCCATCACATTGGTATTCGGCGGGGGCACGCCGATCAAACATCATTACCGGTGTGTCATAAATATCCTGTGGTGCTCAGGGGACAGATCCAGAGGGGCTTGTTGAGTAAACACCACAACACGCCCAGAGGGGCGCCGTGGAAAGCCCTGCTGTGGGCCGTGAGGGAGCTGGCACCACAGCTTACTTCTGGAACCTAGTTGGAGAAACCCTGATCCCACAGCGGGCACGCACAAATACAAAAAGACCCCAGAAACAAAAAGGCTTACAAAAAGGCCAGCTGAACCCACGCCACCTGCCCTATTGAGATCCTTGGACACTCTCAAATAGTATGCAAAACGTGGGAGGTCACAATCCACTCTAAGGCCGAACACCACGCCACATGGGACGCACAGAGATGAAAGGCACAGGAGGGAGAAAGACCAGACCAATGGATTCCTTCGCCAGTTCCCAGCCACAAAAGGTGGCCAACGAGTCGCCACAAGACAATGACAAACAAAAAGAAAACCCGTTGGAACGACTGGCGACACTGGTCCAAAATGGATTCATGGCAGTAAATTTAAAACTCGATGACATAGTTACTACAATCGGATCCTTGAAAGCCTGAGTGGAAAAAGAGAGTACGCGACTTACAGAAGCGGAGAACAGGATAAGCACGAGTGAGGACACCATATTGCAACACGGACGGGACATAGTCCACCTCCAGACAGAGCTGCGCAAAACCCAGCACAAATGCGAGGATTTGGAATCACGATCTCGGAGGAGTAACATTCGGATTGTTGAAATTGCGTAATCATTTGGCAGAAACGACATGGAAAGGCAAGTGGAAAACCTGTTGTGGAATATCCTAGGAACAGATTCTTTCTCCGAACATTTCCTGGTGGAGAGGGCTCACCGCACGCTGGCACCTGTGCGAAAACCGGGGCACTTCCCCGCACCATAATAGCTCGCCTTCTCAATTACAGAGGTAGAGACTTAATACTCAGACTGTCCAGAGAGAAAGGCACTCTACACTTTGAGCACAGCAGGATCCATATATATCCGGACTTCTCCGCCGGAATACAGGTGCAGAGGCAATCCTATGAACCAGTAAAGAAACAGTTCAGAATACGTAATATACCCTATGCCCTCATCTTCCCAGCGAAAATGAGAATCCAACATGGAGGGCGAGCTCATTTTTTCGAGAATCCCACAGAAGCCATGCAAAACATAGAAGCCTCCATTCCATTACCTCCCAGAGGGCGAATAATCGACCAGAACGCCGAACCACCACCCGGAGAGGAAAGGCCAGATGCGGTCGGCTGACCAGGATACACCGTTTGCTCCAAACACTGATCGACAGGGGTAAATTTATCTCTCCTCTTTTCCTGAAGGGGAAGCTAGCTCCTCGCTGCCCAGAATGAGGAAACTACATAACATGGATGGATTGAATAAAGACTTAGGGCCTCATTACACGGAAGGCGGTAAGGGTTTACCGGTACCGGTAAACGCCTTACTACGAGGTCCCTTTGCGGGTTGGTACTTTAACGCCTGCTGTTTAGCAGGCGTTAAAAACCAACCCGCAAAGGGACCAGGGTGCTAATTACGGTACCACAACTTGCGGCACCGTAATTAGCGCCTTCCCCATTCCCATAGAGCCCTATGGGGCAAAAATGGGAATGGGGGAAGGGCAATGGGGGAAGGGGGAATTACTGCCCTGCCAACCTTGGAATAGGGTGGTAATTCCCCTTTCCTCCAAGGCGGTGCCGGTATTTTACCGGCATGGACCAAGGTACTAATAGCACATTGGTCCTCCGCCTACTGTGTAATGAGGCCCTTAGGGTTAAATTCCCCAACCCGCAAAGGGACCTCGTAGTAAGGCGGTAAGGGATTACCGGTACCGGTAAAATACCGGTACCGGTAAACCCTTACTGCCTACCGTGTAATGAGGCCCTGAGAATCATCGAGCCGAGAGCCTCCATTGGGACGAGCCAGGCGCAAGCAACAAACGACCCTCAGGAAGGTTCCACCAGGTTAAGGGGATGAACATTACAGGGCAGCATCGTCAAGTTGGGGAAGATGATGTGGGTGGGGGGCCAAAGTATCGCAGGATGTTAAGCTCCATTGAGCAATGTGGTGGGTTGGGGGGATTGGGGGTTTGGGACTCAGTTGGAGGAGTCCTACAAGTTAGAAATCGTGGTGACATTGCAACGCATGGGTCTCTCCCGAGTAACTGCAAAGTTAGAGATACAACAAGGGTATACAGACATGGTTAATCCCACTATGAAGGCCCAAGGGCTTAAACTTAAACTTCTTCCATGGAATGTACGGGGACTGAACAATCGAGCCAAGTTGAACAAGGTAGGAGCCTATATCACTCGGCACCACCCTCAGATAGTCATGATACAAGAAACTCATGCGCTCCAGAAGGTCAACACTGAATTCCTGAAAGGGTGGGGTGCGCATAGATATTATACCGAATACTCTTCTCAAGCTAGAGGAGTGCTGGTCCTGATTCACCCCTCTGTTGGGTTCCAATTGGGGAAAAGTAAAGTTGATTCATTGGGCAGATACGTAATAGTGCAGGGCAACAACGCTGGGGAGGAATTGATTTTAATAAATACATATGGTCCGAATGTAGACGACCTAGACTTCTATGCAAGCGGAATGCAAGAGGTTGGTTTTTCTGGAAACAAACGCATATTGTGGGGGGGGGAGACTTTAATGCTATATTGGACACTACCCTAGATCGCTCCTCCTCCACACACCGGAATCCCACAAAAACAGCTATTATGCTACAGCAAATAATATCACAATCTGCATTTGTGGATGCCTGGTGAGCATTACACCCCCATCGAAGACAGTATTCCTTCTACTCCTCTGTACATGACACTGAATCCCGTATAGATTACTGGCTGGTCTCCATGTCCCTTGCGAACCATGTTACTAACAGTGAAATACTCCCCTGCACCTTGTCAGATCACTTCCACATCCTGTTAGATATGACACTAGGGAAGTTGAAAACCCCGGTCAGGAGATGGAGAATGCCCCCCGGTATCCTCAAAGACCCCACACTGAAAGAGGAATTACACACCGAGGTTGAACTCTTTTTTGAAATAAATAGAAACTCCATAGACAGGGCTGCAACATTGTGGGAGACTTTTAAGGCATGGGTAAGGGGGATATTGATTTCCAAATCCACAGGGCTGCTGAAGGTGGTCAGGGGGGAATTGGCTGAAGTAGAGAAACAGTTGGATGTATTGGAACAGCGATATACGGCCATGCACGAGGATAGCACCCTGGCAGATACAAATGGTAATCTACAAAAATTTAACAAACTGGCTGATAGGGAGCTTCTGTATATGGATACTCCAGTCAGAGCACGCGGATATGGCGAAGGAAACAGGGTGGGTCGCACCCTAGCCAATCTATTAAAAGCCGAAAGGCACCACACTACAATTCCCAGTGTAACAGCAGGGGACGTACCGTAACCACTAGCGAGGAGGGCATAAATAGAGAATTCACCCGATTTTACACAGAATTATATGCCAATCACGACTTGAAAACTCCCAATGAAATTCAAGAACACCTAGATAGCATCACGCTCCCGATACTGTCGTCAGAAAATAGGCTGCTATTAGACCAGCTCCTAACGACTGATGAAATAAAGGAAGTGATTAAATCGCTAGCTAATGGGAAGGCTCCCAGCTCGGATGGACTGGGAGCTGAGCTGTATAAAGTGCTCCTTGAAGAGCTGGCCCCAATACTTCTGTCTGTGTGGGAAGAGGCCATGGAGGCGGGGACACTCCCGACAACCATGAGAGAGGCCATAATAACAGTACTCCTTAAACCCAGGCGCCCTCCTAGTGAGATGTCCTCATACCGACCCCTTTCCCTTATAAATTGCGACCCCAAGATATTCGCAAATATCCTAGCCACTAGACTCCTACCCACCATGCCAGTGCTGGTACACCTGGACCAGTGCAGATTCATCCCCACCAGATTGACGGCACTGAATCTGCGTAGATTGTTTGGTGTCATGGCCCAGATCAAACCAGAGGCCCAGGCAGTAGTGGTGTCCCTAGACACTGAAAAAGCATTTGATTCAGTGTCATGGACATACATGTTCATGGTGTTTGAGAAATTCGGAATAGGCCCATATTTCCAAAAATGTGTCAAGACACTATACAGTAACCCGGAAGCCAGGGTATTGACCAATCGTACCATGTCAGAATGGTTTGGGCTGGGCAGGGGTACGAGGCAGGGTTGGCCATTTTCTCCCATACTGTTTGCCCTGACCATTGAACCGGTTGCAGCAGCAATCAGGGAACACCAGGAACAGAGGGGCATATGGATGGCGGGCCTGACCCAGTCAATATCACTATATGCAGATGATACCCTGTTATATATCCGGAAACCGGACATACACCTGGGCCCGGTGATGGAGACCGTGCACAAATTCGCAGAATACTCAGGTTACAAAACCAACCGCTCCAAATCTGAAATTTTTCCCCTGACCCGTCACTAAATGTCCAAGCAACACACATGGCCTACAATGGTCCCCTGATAAGATAAGATATCTGGGTGTAATTGTGTCGGGAGACAAAACATCCCTATTTTCCAACAATCACGATGCTTTGCTGGCCACGATTTCTACTAACCTCCGCTTCTGGGCCAAGCTCCCTATCTCACTTATAGGCCGAGTGGCTATATTGAAGATGGTCATTCTCTCCAAATTGCTACATATCTTCACTAATGACCCGATATGGCCTGGTAGGTGATTCTTTGATACACTCAGGTCCCTGGCAGTTGAGTTTGTTTGGTGTGGAGGGACGCCCAGAATGAAGTGGGAGAAGATTTTGGAACCGTATAATAAGGGGGGGTATAGCGGCCCCCTACTTTGAATTATATTATTTGGTAGCACAGGCCCAATTCGCTAAACATTGGTATGATGAACAGGACACTTCACCCCACATCTGCCTAGAAACACATGACGCACGCCCAACCGACTTAAGGTCAATTATTTTTAAGGAGAAACACAGAGATGAGTGCCCGTTTGACCCAGTCAGTACAACCGTGCATGCATGGTCTAGAATTTACCATAGACTAGAATTGGAAACACCCTATTATGCGGAGGCCCCGTTCTGGAACTTCCCCGGTATACCACCCACTTATGATCCAGATGTGCAAAAGACTTGGGATCCAGACGGGGAGTTTAAAATCAAAGACATATTTCCTAATGGCAGGTTTATAACGCTAGAGGAGTTCAAGACAGGGATGGGAAGGGGCCAATTGATGGTCCTACAATACCACAGAATAAAAATGGCTTTCAAGGCCAGATGGCCAATGTTCCCCGACGAACCCCCACCACATCCATGTCTGGTAGCTTTGTCAACCCGGGCGGGAACCAGTGTCTCGGGGCTATACATGGCTATACAGGCCAACACTCCATCGGTAAACACGATGAAAACCTCCTGGGAAACAGACCTGGGTGATGCCATAACCGAAAAATCCTGGGGAAGGTATTGCAAACTGACAAAAAAGGTGTGCATGAATGCAGGCCTCCGATTGATCCAATTCAAAGTGCTAAACAAGTTGCATTATACACCCCTGAAGATTGCGAAATTCACAAATAGCAGTGCAAGTAACTGTCAGAAGTGTGGGGTGGATCGGGCAGACTAACTGCACATGTACTGGAGCTGCCCACACATCTGTGTATTTTGGGGGGAGGTGGCAAGAAACCTAGAGGAAGTGACTCAGATACCAGCGGACCGCACGCCACAAAAATACCTATTCGGGGATATAGGTAAACAGCCAGAAAAAACTAGAAGGCTCTTTAATGTCGCATGCGCGGTGGCCGAAAAATGCATTCTGCAAAAATGGAAAAGCGCACATGCTCCACAGGTGAGCCACTTTGTTAAAGAACTAATGTATGTAAACGAATGCGAAGAACACTATGTAATATCACTCCCGAATTCCTGTAAACCCAAGGATATCTGGGCTCCATTCAGAGTATATCTGTGCGGGGAGGGCTCGGACAGCAGCAGCCCGATGTGGCCTAGTGATATAGCTACCCTGTAGTATTGTACCTTATACAATATACCTGAACTAAACGTTTCTGATTAAGCATGAATATGGATTGTCATGTTGTTTCAATGTTGTATACCACAATCAATAAATAAAGTTAAAAAAAAAGAAAGACTTCTTTACTACTCATGAGAACGTCGAAGCATCACGCATTCTTTATTACCACACACGCAAAGGTGAAATGATTGCCAATGTTGTGATGTAGCTGCACACATTCATTAAACACTGCAGTTTCCATTATATTCAAATGTAGACGCTCTAATCTGCCAGTGATTGTCTGCAGTGAGTTCCGCAAGAAACTGCTACAATATTCAGCGCATTAGATAAAATATTGATCATGCCTCGCACTGCTTCAAATAGACACAATGGGGAAATTAAAACTGTCATCGCGACCCCAGTGCCCATTCATCAAATGCCAACCATGCAGACTCTGGACAAAGCTGCTGGGGAAAAACCATGCTAACGATGTGGCTGTGGTGTTCTGCATTTAAAAGTCTGTATTTCTTTCATACACTTTTGGTCGAAATCAACAAATGAAATATACATATACATGTATATGTCTATGTAGGGGTAGGGGAGTAGAGGCTTCGGAGAAGGGGGTGAGGAAGGTGGTTGGCGGTGTGGCCTGTGGGGGCGAGGAAAACAATTAAAAACGTTTGAGTTCCTGACGGCCAAAAGTGCACCAAAAAATGCTGACTTTTAAATAGCCATCTATAAAAACATACACAGAACGGCTCTTCACAGGGGTTCTTGCCCTTCAACTTTAAACTCTACTTGGCCAAAGGCCATGATCTTAATGCACTTTGCCGGAAAGGCCATGACTCAGATGGTCCGTCCAAGCCGCCTAACTGGGTCACTCAGCCTGACTTGTGGGTAGGCCTAGTGGACACAGTGGCCCCATTGTGTAATGAGAGATACTTGCCCAATCTTTGGACATGGCCAATTTGTCCAGTCACATGCCATGTCCTCAGCATGCAAAACCACCCAAAATGACCACTTGGCCTAGCCTGTGGCCTAGACAGCTGGCCACTTTGCCCCATTGAGGATCTGCTTGAAAACTGGGGCCGTCAGCCATGCTCTTTGCGATTTTGCCTGGGACATGCCCTACAAGCATGCCCTTATTGCCTCTCAAAGGGGTCATTTGCCCAAGCTTGCAGCCGGTGTCTTTGTTTGGAAAGATTTCTGAAGAATGATGCTAAAGTTATAATCATCTCAACATATTGGCCCTCATTACAACCTTGGCGGAGGACCATGGTGCTATTAGCATCATGGTCCATGCCGCTAAGGTTACGATTCCGCCATGGTGGATGGCGGAATTACCGCCCCATTCCAAGCTGAGTGGGGCTGTAATTCCCCATTCACCATTTGCCCTTCCCCATTCCCATTTTTGCCACCATAGGGCATAATGGGAATGGGGAAGGCGCTAATTACGGCACCGTAAATTACGGTGCCGTAATTAGCTCCAAAGTCCCTTTGCGGGTTGGATTTTTAACGCCTGCTAAAAGCAGGCGTTAAACACCAACCAGCAAAGGGACACTTGTAATCAGGCGTTAAGGGTTAACGGCGCCGACGGCGCCGTTAAACCCTTAACACCTGAGTTGTAATGAGGGTCTTTGTCTTTCCTTGAAGTTTGGGCATGAGGTGGCGCTAAAGTGCCATTTATAAGCCAAAGCTATTGCAGTAGAGTACAGATAGGAAGATATGGCATGAGGAGGGACACAACGCTTGTGTGTGTTGTTTGGTCATTTGCCCACCCATTCACTGCTTATGACAATGCTGTTCCAATGCTATTCCCACCCAGTTCTCTCCTCTCCGGCCCAAAGCACATCCTCATGGGAACATTTTGAGCGTGCTTTATTCAAACCTTGCCATAAAACTTTGTAAACGTGTTACTGGTGTAATAAAAAAGTCAATCTGGGTTCAGCCACTCAATCTATAAGCACTATGTGCGTCCTTCGCTGAAGACATCTTAAAAACATACATTGGAAAGCAGTTGTTGCTTGTGTATAAGTATTAGGCATTTGTCAGGCGCTGCTATTAGATGCTTAGATACTCTCACCATTTTGCACCTTCTACCATTAACAGCCATTTAATACCTCTACGACAGTGCCTAGCAAGTGCCTTCCCCATGTCTACTCAAAAGCCCAAACTGTTGGTATTGCCAGTGCTTGTTTTAACAGTCATTGATAGCCTAGAAAGAGCTAGTTTTGAGATGCTAATAATGTTGGCACTGTTGAAAGACACTACACAAAATTGTCTGAAATTAATGTACCTAAAGCACTAGGTTGTTTTGCAAAGTTTCATAAACCTTTGCCGAGGGGGGCACAGTTAAGGGGTGTCACAAATGTTGCAGAAGAGAGTGCTGAGTATGATTGTTCCGCTCTTAGGTGTGGTGGGAGAGAGTTCCATTGATGAGCAGCCCCAGAGGAGAAACTGGCACCACCACTTTTGGCTCACTTGGATTTGGACAGGACAAGTCTGTGGATGTGAGCCCTCCTGACAGGTCAGGCCGAGTGGTCTTTCACAAAGCTTTGAGTCAGATAAGTGGAGAGTTGGACAGGCATCAGTGCCTGATCAATACAGTTTTAAAGATGATCCTTTCCTTGACCGGCAGCCAGTCGGCGTTTCTTCTTGCCTCATGTATGTGCTCTCTTTAGGGATGTTGAGTGCCGCTCAGATAGCATATTCTGGATCACTTGTAATCTATGGATGTTGTGTGAAGATGTACCTGCAAAGAGGGCATTAAATAGTCTAGCCTGGCTCAAAGGATAGATCTTGCAATGGTGAGGCGATTGATTGTGGCTAGGAATGGTCTGGCAGTATTGATGACCTTTGTTGAGTAGGCAGCTGAGGTAGCAAGGGGTTGTGCTGAATCCAGGTAGATGTATAGGGTCTTCAGTGATGTCGAGACAGGTATCAAAAGCCCAACTATACTGAAGTTGATGTTTTGGGTGCAGAGATTTTTGATGACAGAAGGAGGCCCGACCAATGGGATCTCTATCTTTTTTATCATTAAGGCAGAGGCCATTGGCTGCCACTCAAGCTTGAATAGATAAGTAGTTTATATTTAGGGCGAGAGAGTCTTCTGTGTAGTTGCCAGTGAGAGGTAGCAGAATTTGCATATCATCGGCATATTTTTGTGTACGAGATGCCGATGGAGTTCAGGAGGTCGAAGAGCGGTTTATTGAAAATGTTGTATAGGGTGTGGGAAACACAAGAGCCTAGGGGTGCTCTACATGAGATGGGGGAGCGAGGGCTGCAAGCAACTTCAGAAAAGACTCTTCTAGATCTGGCAGCCAGGAATAAGACTACCCAGGCCGTGGCTTCAGGTGAGAAATTGGCCGCTGAGGTAAGGTGGTGGCAGAGAATGTCGTGGTCAACCAAGTCGAAAGTGTAGAGAGATCTAAGAGGAGCTGGAGGATAGGCTTGCCTTCATCTCTGAATGTGTCAAGTTGTTTTTTTAGGTCCAATAGGGCTGATTCAGTTGCCTGGCCTGGTCTAAAACCAGACTGGCGCAGACCTAGGACCTGATCGGTTTCCAGATCATGTTTTATTCGTATGTACGCTGCCCTCACTAGCATGTTTATCAAGACTGGGGCCATCGTGATGGGACTGTAGTTGCTCGGACTGGCTGGGTATAACGTTCTTTAAGAGATGGAGGACCCATGTTTCCTTCAGGGGCGTGACATGTGCACCAGTGTTAAAGAAAGAGCACATACTTTGATGATACAAAATAGAGCAAACCGGTTTTGTTGCAGTCCATATTTTCTAAAAACGTTTGCACTAGGACAAAACATAATTTGACCCTTTTTTGTTTTATATGTGCGGCAGGGAATAAAACAAATAGTGTTTACTACATTTCTTTTCCTGTTATGAAGCAAAGGTAGAGAAAAAAACAGGCTGTTTCAATTTTGCCCTATTGAAATTATATTTTGATAATACCAATTGGAGCTAAAGCTGTTTTCTCCATTCCATATCATCTAAATATCAAAATGGGTGCTATATTCGATTACTCTGCTTTTTTGCACAAGTGGGGTAAAATCAGGCAAAAAGGTTTAGAGATATTTGGATACTCGGATAGTCCCCAACCATTAGGAATGTTATGTTATGCCTACCTTTATTCAGCTGCAGCTCTTGCCGCAGCTGATCCTTTCTCCTGGCTCCCAGAGGTCATCATCTAAAGAAAAGAGTTACTCTGTTCGGAAACCCTGCTTCCCTTTCCATGGTGGCCATCTTGGAATAGTATTTTCCTTAGATGATTGAGACCATGTGTTGCGTCCTGTTCGCGGCAGAAACACACTTTAAATTAGTCCCGTCCAAGCATTTGGGATGGATGCTAATGGCCTTATGTAACCGCACCATGGGTAACACCGGGGGTAACAGCTTTTACCCTCCAGTGTTGCCCATGGAACGGGTACATAACGCCCCATTAACTTCAAAACGTCCCAACATTTGCATGTCAGGAACACACGCACATTAAAAACACTCATCCTGTCAAAAGAGCAATTGGCACACACACAAATACAAGCACATAACTCACACAAATCCTCTCCAACCACCCATTGACAAATCACTTTGTCCCAAATGTACACCACACTGAAATGCACATGCACACTCATATTTATCCTCCCCAAGCAGCCGTCAGTAAAACGTTAACCTTCCATCCAAAACATTTCTCAAACATACATTCAAACATCACTTAGACTCACCCTTCCCAACCAAGCAAGGCCATTATACACACCAAAATCTTTCATTTCATACCCAACCACAATCACACCCTCAAAATCCAGCAGCACAACCGCTAACAATACAATCAACAGCACAATAAAAGAAACAGAAACAAGCATGACAACACAAAAGCACATGCCTACACATCAAGCACACCATCATCCACTTATTGGCGTAGGGGTATTTGGTAGTAACACAAAGGGAGAATATAAACATGGCACAAAATGTGACATGCAAAATCTTTCCCCAACAATTATGGAGTGGCGAAACCTAAAAGTATAGCATTGTGACAGGGTGTATGCAATTGCACCAGTGACTGCTACAAAATAAAATAAACTCAGGACATGCGCATATAGATCCTACTGTTAGCAACACTATGATGACCACAACAACACACATAGCACAACAGTACATACACACACCACCAAAATGACTCAGACAGGCACTTGACTACCACCAACATATGGATGACCCAAACCATTATCCACACATTTAGCAAAATAACAAAACACTTGCATGCATCAACATGTGCAAACACATCATCCACTTCATCCCTCTGCTAAGCAAAAGACAATCCTTTGGTGTCAGTAATGTTTCTCAAGCTGTCCCCCTCCCCCTCCATACAACACCGACACAGAACAACTGAAATCTGGTGTTTTATGCTTATTCTGTCTACAGTGTATTGATGCTGGAGAGGCCAATCTGCATACCCAAAGGCAGACAATAAGGTAGCACCCCATGGAACATCTTTAAAAATCCAAGAGGGAGCTGGTGGCACCCTCCAAAAATAACCTTTGTTGGTATTCCAAATAGTTATAATAATTGTACAATTGTAAAACAACAGAACATTAAGTGGTTGTTGTAGAGCAAAAATAAAAATAAATAAATTGCTACATTGGCAAAAAAACACATTAACACTCATTGTTTGGCGCATGGAATTGTCTCTAAGCACAAATTTGGTTCAGTACCAAAGGCAATTCTATTTACAGGCACGGGGTACTGCCATTGGTGCAGCAATGGCACCTGATTTGGCCAACCTTCACGTTAACATGTTTGAGGAACCTGAGGAAACTGTGGCTATGTTGACATGAATCCATCCAAAGAACACACAGTCAAGTGGCTTAGATATGTATATGCTATTCTAGTTCTTTGGAAGGGGGCGATGAGCAGTGACAATGATTTTATGAAATGGATCAGTAGACAGAATGAGTTTCTTAACTTCACTAAAAGCATGAGCAACGTCGAGGTGAATATTTCCTTGAAATTTCTATTTATCATCACAATGGCAAAATCATGGTTAAACCTTACAGTATGGGAACCGATAAAAATGTGCTCTTACATTATACCAGCCACCACACCACAAACATAAGGACAATTTACCATTCGGCCAATTTTTAGGATGAACCTGAAATAGCAGTACCCGGAAATCTTACACGCTAGAAGCTAACAAGTTATCTGCTAAGTTAAAAAATCGAGGATACCCCTCAAATTGATTAGGACGACAGCTAAATGAGCATATAACAACAACAGGGAAACACTCTTGGAATATAATCCTAAAGAAAGAACGGATGAGATGTTAATATCTGTAAGTCCTTTTGCATATTTCTCTTATAAAATCAAATCAATCATCATGAAGAATTGGAGAAAAAAAAGGTTTTCCCAAAGATCGTCCCTCACCTGTTGTAGCCTTTAAAAAAAATACCAAGGTCTGGAACATGATTATGAGGAATGATGTATCATCTAAGAAAACACCAGTGAACAGCCGACAGACTACTCTACAGCCGACAGACTACTCTACAGCCGACAGACTACTCTTTGGCGTTTGCACCCTGTGGTTGGGCATTTCCTTTGTGGATCATGTGTGATGTGGATGTGTGCACACACAACACAATCTAAATCTGTGAACATCAGATTGCACAAGGATTGGATCTTAACAAACTATACAAATTGTGACACTAACAATGTTGTCTACATGATTGCCTGTCCATGGGCCATCACTATGTAGGGAAAGCAAATAGAACATGTAACAGACGACTCATTGAACATCAGAGTTATATAAAAAACTAAATTGAACAAGCACCTTTGGTCACACATTATGTGAATTATTGCCAGATTTTTATGAATATACAATGGATTATAATAAAAAAAAGATTTGAGGAAGTAATCAAGAAATAATTACCAGGAAATTGCAAAAAGTTGAAGAAAAATGAATTTCTTCATCCAGGAGTTGGATAATTGCCTGACTGGCATGAAGGGGGTTGATCTTGCTTTTTTGAGAACAGCTTGTATTTCGATGGGTTGTGTTCCCGCTGGTTTGTTAATGTGTGAATCCATGCAGAGTTTCCTGACCTGTTTGTCTCAATGAAGCAAATGAGCTTTTCTGTTCGAAATAATTGTTAGCTTTTTTTGCATTATGTGCATATCCTGTTTATTTGAATATGTTGTCATCTTAAGAGCTGTATTCCCAAAGGAGCTGTATAAACTTTCGCAGATGAATGAGCCAGTAGTGATGATGGCTTTTTGTTTTTTATGAACAATTTATCTGTAATATTTTACATGGCCAGACACATAACCTATATAATCATCTCTATGATTATTATTATTGTATTGTTTAACAATGGGCTTTTTTTAGCCCACACTAGCATCCCATTGTACTACAGTTTTTAGGGCGTCTTTGCTACGCAATGACATCATGTCTTTTTGATGTGATGATGTCACAATGTCATGGCATGCCACACTATATAGCTTCGGCCATGTTAGTTTACACTTGTTGAGCAATCTTTTTTTTTTTAAAACAATTTTATTGATTTTATTTAAACAACAAATAACAAACCCAACTCAATTTACAGTGGTTACATATCTTGCTCGTAAATACACATACATTGTTACTTTTTCGCGCACTGTATTTCCCGTCCCACCCCCCTCCCAAGCCTACTTTCTCCCATTGTTAGTCTCCACCTCTTGTGGTGGGGAGACCTCTCCCGCCATGCTTATTGACTTGTTGAGCAACCCCTAATCTCTGGGCGGGATGCATTTCAGTCTTTGAACTGTGGAACCGATATGCAGGTATAACATATGACTGTAAAAATTGGGATACACAATCTCCTCTGCCTTTGATAAGAATACATTCTTGGTTGAATGAGAGGGTATACATATAAAGGTATATTGTAACTTTTACAGGTAATTAGGGCATAAATCGAACACACAAATTTGGGGGTAGATCAAAGGAAGTCCTTTCCACTAGCCCTTCACAGTAGAAAATCATTCATTATAGATTCAACAAGAAGGAAACACATGTTTATATTATACACCTTTGGTGATTGCACTTGGGCAGTAAGGTTTGTTCTAACTTATTGGCCTTATTTTTTGATACTTTGCAGATGAGCCTTTGAATATATGTTGCATTAAACATGGCAAAAGTAACAAGATGAAGGGTATCCATGGACAATTTTTCCAGGTACTCACAAATTCTTTATTCAGTACAGAGACTTCATTGTATTAGTTTATGAAATTAAGCAACATGGCTTTAAATATTAAAATGGTGTCCCTCTCGTTTTTGTAGGGTTCTGCATTGGACGGAACACGTGAAATGACATTTGGGATAGAACAATTTAAAAAATTGTGATTTGAATCATATGTAACATAGTAAACCAGCTCAGCGTACATGTAGGGATTGAGCTATCACACTTATCAAAGGTTCCAGCCCCTGCGGAATGTCGATCATTTGGGTGCAACTAGAGCACAGAAACATGTAGGGCTATCAACTATACAGGAAGCTGCAAACATACACACCAGTATGATTTCAAGAACATGAATATTCACTATTGATTATTTTGTGAAAAAAACATGAATTCGTTTTTTTACGATGAAAATATCACTAAATCGGCTTATGTAATTTTAACTCCATTAATGTCTTTTGTGTGTTGGAATTCATTTTAATTGTTCCTAATAAAGTTATTATTTTTTAGCCAAAATAAAGTAGAGGGTAGATTGCTTGAATTAAGTGACCATGCTCATTTGCTTTCCTTTGTATGTTGATATATGGTTCTTGTTGCTTCCCGTCCTCCATTCCTCCCAGGAATATTACTGGGATATCCACCCACTCCTCCACTGCTGGTTCTGGTTGCCTGAACCCCCCATTGCCATCTCTCCATCCCTAGCTATTCCTAAGATCCCCAGTGCCCCTTCTCTCCTGCCGGTTCTCAGTGTCCCCAACTGACCTTGTTTTTGTTACCTTGTTCACCATCACTTCTTTGAATTCTAAGATACAAAGTAATGGGATTGCTCTGGTTACTCTTTGTTCTATGTTTAGGGTTGTTGTTCACACCACATATGTTCTCATTTCTTCAATAAGCACAAGACACATGTTCAGGAACACCGATGGATCTTTAAGGCAATACTGTTGTATACATTATTTCTTAGAAGCTTGTCGCTGCTTGCCTCTGATAGTGAGCATTTTGTGGGAAAGTGGGCGTCATTTCGAGGTCAGCAGTTAAACAAGCCATTAGGCAGTGGTCTACCACTAACCCCATAACACTGTTTCCACCGCCTTATATCCCGGCGCTGCTGTGATATAATGAGTGACGGCAGAAAGGTAAATCCCCATTTCCGTGGAGTCCAACAGGAATCCACAGGAATGACCACACTGAAGCACTGGCCCCGTTGTTAATGGTGCTGGTGCTTCAGTGAAAACACTGCCGGTAGGAGCCTGAACTCCCGGCAGGTCAGGCCTGCTGGGGTATCCGTGGCCTCTACCGGCAGACTTGAAGTTTGGCGGTCCGGAAAGGGTGCCGGTACGTTGCTTTCTGGACCACAAAACTTGTAATGAGGCACATTGTGAATGATAAGGAAATTAACTTTAATCATATGGCAGCAACTCAGCCTCTGACTTACTCATTTAAGGCAGAAACACTTTAAAAGTCTTAAAGGAACATGTCATGCTAGCGATCTTTGAGCAGGACCTCGAGAGCTTTTCAAATAAATCAAAGCTAAGTGGAGATGTACGCACAGCATAAGCAAACTCAGATATGTTGCTGACCTGCCTATATCTGAGATCTAAGCATTTGTCTTCCTTTTATGTAAAACACTTCCATACACAGGAACAGGACCAGTGTATCATTAATGCATTGGTGGTGTCAGATATGCCCTGTGTCAGAATTGCCCCAAATCCTGGAAATTGGGGAACAGATGGAGGCATAAAACCAATCTATGCCAAAGAGCACACCCAAAATGGCCGCTAAAATTTGACACAGTCAGCAACAAGAAATATAGTCTAGACCGGCAAGCAATCCTCCCTAATTAAACGTAGGGAAACAGCTGATCGGGTGCATTGCTACATACTTGTGGCATTTGTTGCAAGCAGCCATGAAATCCTGCCCTTCCTATGGCAAGAAGCCTGTTGCCAGCTGTTTTGCTCTGCAGATCCTGATCCGGCCAATTCCCCACCTTCCCCCCTCATTTTCTTATTTCTTAGCCAACACTCCTCAGCTCCCTCTACCTTGCGCTCCTTGCGCTTTCCATTTTCCTTCCCCGCCTGACCTTGCCTCTTGCTACCCCTTCTTCTGAGCTCTCTCTGGGCTCCATTCCTTAGTGCTCTACTCCTTTGTTCATTTAGGCAATCACTGATTGCTACTGCAGGCTTATCGTCCAACTCACTGCACAATCCATATATGAGCAGCAGGATTATTCTTCCTGCCTTCACCTTTCTGTTTACACTGCCACACGTACTACTCGCAAAGGTGGCAGCGTCTGCCTAATGCGCTCTTCGGGTAACCTGTGGAGCTACCTTGCGCACTCCTCGCTACGACAGAAGATCCTAGCCATTGCGCTTCTCACTCCGACTGCATAGTTTCTTCACACGCTCCTCATAAAATACTGACAGCTGTCTCCCAGTCCTCTCATACAACACACCTTGTTTCCCTTTATCTGCTTCTCGCAAAAAGGGCAACTATTGTTGTTGCCACTTCCTACTATCCTACTTCCATCTTATTGTGCCCTCCACTAGCCCTCTTGAACTCATTCCATCTTTAAACTTAGTCCAGGAACTCTCAAGGTATATTTCCATCTGAGTCCTTTCTTGCTACTACCTCTTTGACTTGGATCACCAAGGATTTCTCTACCACCACCAGTATTGCACTATAGCTGGAAACCTTGGAATCCACTCATCCCATCCAGCCCGGAACCCACCTCCATTAGGCGGATAGAAGAACGGACTTTTGACAGGTTTTATTTCCCTGCTTAAGGGTTTTTCCCCAATTCTGCACCACCCTGTGTCTCCATCCAGAGGTCTGACAGAGTCAGGGATGACCCTACACTCTGCAAGAAGTCGGAGACAAATGGAGGTCAGTGTGTTTCCTATTCCAAACTTGACACCCTATAAATGTCAAAATCAAGCTCCTTTGTAAAGGCGGTAGGATGGCACAATGACAATTCAACTGTGGCAGCCTAATTCCTTACACAGACCAAACACCTGATTCTTAAAGGTTTGTGGATTTGCAATGTAGCAAAAGAAGAGATGCGTGGCCATCTTGGATCTGCTCCTGTTGCTTTGTATCTGATTCATTAGGCCTAAAACGGACAGCAGATCTCAAGATGCATGAAGAATCTCTGAGATGCTCATGTGCAAACAATATTCACAAAGATGTGGTCCAAGACATCTGGGAAATGCTCTAGGCATGTCCTACTTCAACCAGTGTGGGACAATATGGCACTAGTTGTGAAGAATGTGTAACAAAATTTGCATCGAACAACCCCTATACAGAAAATATTGCCACTAAACTACTGGTTCAAATGTTGGTGCTAAATTGTCCAACATCAATGCAGAATTGCCTTGAAAACATGCAATATATGTGAACTCGCTAAACATGATTTGTTTTGGATTTTTTATGTAGCATGTGAATGTTCAGCCATGCTGGAGTACAGGAAGAAATTCTTAAAACCACTACTTATTCTTGGTGTGATGAGAACTACTTTGAGGGTTGTCTGTTACTACCCGGTGAGCAAATGAATGACATTTGTTATAAGCTTAATACATATTTTAAAGTTTTTTATTAAAAGATAAATAATACTACAGGTATAAATAAATGTGCTGTATAATTATGATTCATAAAGAAATGTTTGAACGATTTTCCAACAAAGCCGTTCAACATATTTCATTGTAATTGTTACGGTAAAATGTAGTATGTTTACAATCCCTTTTCAATGGTGCATACATTTCAGTAGTGGATGGTTAATTATTTTATTGGAAGGGCGTAAATATGTCCCTTCTAATGAGTTTGAGTAACAGCACATAGCGAGGCAACACCAAACAACCAAAGGAGTTTCATGAGTGTTCTCCCCCGAGAAACTTTTTAAAATAATGAGTTATAATGGTGCATTTTACAGCACAGCTTTTATGGAAATGTGGGTGACCACTATAGCATGTACAGATGGTTACTCGGGGTAACACGTGAACACATCTAATATATGGTAGGTCATCAATCGTACACAGGAATGTTTCCCAGTGCATTTTCATGATGTCTTTGACCAGAATATATTCAAACATTGGGCCTAATTATGAGCTTGCTGGTCCAGATACAACGGTAGCGGTAAACTAGCCGGTACTGTTGTATCCGGATTGGCAAACTCTGAGTTATGCTCGCGGGTGCATTTCATTCCGCCAGGTCTGACCTGGCGGAATGAAGGGCACCCGCGAGCACAGCATGTCGGATGCACCAGCGCTATTATAAACCGTGCCGGTGCACCCGACCTCCCCATTCCCATTGAGCCCTACGGGGCTGAAATGGGAATGGGAAGATTTTTTTCTGATTCCCAGGAATGGGAAAACACCGGGTCCGGCAAGGACGTAATGGCCCGGTAATTGCCCATTTCTGGGCGCCGTAAAAAAATGAATACCGGCGGCAGCCGTGCCTGTATTACACTACCGCCAGCCTCGTAATGTGGCCCAATATTGTCATAATTCTGCAGGTTTGAGAAAGCATTTTATTGATGTGTATGCTGATATATAACAGTATTGCCACTGTAAAAACACATGCAAGCTGGTTGAACCCAATATGCAAGTATTGTCACTGTAAGAAGTAATTTCCTTTATGTTTGATGTGTCAAAATGTGCCAGTATTTACAAACACAGTAAAGTTGGTTGCTCCGAATAATGCCAGTATTGTCACTATTAGAACACACTCACCTTGCTGTACCTAATAATGCCCCAATAACCAGCGTAGGAAGATATTTTGAAGTTGCTGTGACCAATAATGCCACTAATGCCAGGGTTAGAGCTCACTATCATTCTGGCTGTGACAAAATATATTATTGTCTGATAGCAATGATTCTTGAAACCAGAGTCCATTTGAAGCCAAGAATGCCATCAGAAATGTCTGTCGGCACCTCCCAAACCCCACTACAATCACGTTTCCCCATTCCCAGCCCTCACAAATATACACACATCATTCCCACTACATGTATACACCCAAATGCACCCATATTTGCACATGCACACACAGATTTACACAACTCCTAATATGCATGTAGGCACACCTACATTTAAAGACACACATAAAACATACAGAGATAGCCAGACACAAACAAACACACACGATCAATCAAGTCTATATGCCCTGTGCTTTGGAAATAAGTGTGGTTGTCAATCAAAACCACTAATTGAATCACATGCCAATAGTCTGGGGAAGTACATTAGTGCCACGTTCAAAATAACGGGCATGCAGTACCCCAAATAGAAGGCATGATGTGCCATGAAAGGCTGGGGAAGAAAAACAGCCCCCACCTCGAATGGTGCTTTACGCATACACTGGCTGGGGTACTGAATACATAGGGGAAATCTTGCATCTGACTGCTTACATTCTGATTGACATCCTTGTGAAATTGAATGGTGCACTTAAGAGAACCATCTTAAACACATTTCAAGTGTTTCTTCTTGGGCCCCTCCTCTCTTACATTTACACCCTGACTCCAGATTCATAATTAAATACAAAGGAGGTTGTAGAGGAGTAGTTGGATGCATTTTTCCATAACTCCCACCCCCTCACCTCCGTCATACTGGAACAGCAGAAGAAGGGCCCTATATGGAACTCCATGTGTTATGCCTTTACCGCATGGAGTGTATGAAAGACAATATGCCCTCAGACAACCTTATCGAATGTACTCTTGCACTGAAAGTGTGAAAGGATGTCGTATGGAAGGATGGACTCCTCCCCTTACTTTCTTCTATACACTTACTCTATCAGAATTGTCCCTGGACCTAGTGTGATAGCAACCTCGTTTTCCTCCTACCCCCTGCCCTTACTTGTTCCCTCCCACCAACCAGCACTATCTGAAATGTCATCAGGCCTAGTATGATAGTCACTTGTTTTGTTCCTCCCCTCCCTTTCTGCACCCCCTATCCCTCACCTTTTGTTTTCTCTGGCTTTACCAGAAATGTCGTCAGGCCTAGTACGATAGTCGCTTGCCTATTTCCATGTCCTTCCCTCTCTCCCCCTCCCTTCCCTATGTCTTAGCTCTTGCACTATCTGAAATGTCGTCAGGTCGAGTATGATAGTTAATTTCACATCCTTACTGTTCATGGCCTGTAAGAATGTCACTGTATTTTCCCTTGTTGAAAAAAGAATATCTTTGACAGCCTGTGATAAAGAAGTAATTCCTTGGCGACAGCTTTTTCTCTTAGTAGAAAAAATATATTTTAGTAGTATGTTGGGTTATCAGCATGAGAATTTCCCAATACTGTGTGGCTGCTGCACAGATGTAACATTGAAAAAAGAAAAAAGAGATTTGGGAAAGTAGACTCAAATGCGCTAGCCCCTTATGTAAATATATTCAGGCGAGTCTTAACAGTCATTTAAATTGTATTATTGTTTCTTCACACTAATAATTTTTTCCTTTTATAAAGGGTTTCCAAAAAGACATTCCAAATGAAGAGACATTTCTGTTAGATGTCACTTTTTTCATTTATTTTTGCTTCACACCAATATATTATAATTCAAATGTTTCTCTCTCTCGATACGTGTTTCCCCATTGACACTCTCAATGGTTCTTCAGGAGAGGAAGTGTTTGTACCTTCTGATTTTCTTAATGTTAGCATGTATCCTGCTTATTTTTTCCGAATTTTATATACTCGAGTCTCGCTAATACTCATAAGGATATTTATCCTGTTTCAATTTTGTAGGAAAGGTTCCAGGTTAAAGCTTGTTATTCTTTTTTATATAATTGATCCTGTGCCGTGATAAGCATCCAAGTAAGAGGATGTATTTTCCCTTGTTCCCTGCCTTGCCTTGAAGCGCTTTGAAACACATTGTTTATAGGTGCTATATAAATGAACTATCATATCATATCATGTCAGCACGCACCATTGAACATCATGGAGCGCTGAGTGAAACCTGGTGATGGCAGAGTGATGTCATAAAGAAGATATACGAAGCCATACTGAAACAATATGAAAATACTTAAGAGTGACAATGTAACTGAAGCAAAAAGAGAAACATGTATGAAATGATAAAGTAATCATGAATGAAAGAAGACAAAGTAACTTGCTGACCAATCAGTGTAAATATGCAGTAACACAAAGTAGGTGAGATACATAGAAGCTTACTATAGAGGAATATATACCATGGGAAGGATGGCCATAGTTTGGAAAATGGACGCTGGCTTGTGTTACTATTCAATTCAGCTACCTCAGAAACAGATCAGGCTTCAAGAGTCAGGAGACATTGGAAGAACAGATTCTTGTGCAAAACAAAGAGGAGTCTATGCAGGCTTAGGATCGAGGATTCTATTTTTAAGGAATTGTTGTAAAGCACAAAGGGAGGCAGACGGATAAGCCATGGACGAGATATATTTCTCTTAGATTAAAGAAGAAGAAAACATCTGCAAGAGCCGAACAATGGACAATTAAAAGTGTATAAAGTCTATACAAGGTACAGTGAGCAAGTCTCTAGGGGCCAAGAAGAGCTATGACACTCAGTATGAATAAATCAAATAGCAGTAAATAAGAGGGTGAAATTGGCAAATTTGTGGTCTCTTCATGTGTGGCTCAGAAGTTGAAAACAAGGGCTATTCATTAAGCCTTGGTCAAAGATAGTGATGTGTTTATACTCCCTTGAATGTCCAAGAACAGAGAGCAGGCTACAAGGTCAACTATAGATGGGAAGCTTTGGCTCATGGCCAGACTGATGAGAGATGCTGGACTTAATTCGAAAGTTGGGAGTAATCTGACGTGATTCAAGCACCTGGGTTTTGGTTTCCTTACATGTTGTCATCCGAGCTGACAGTTCAAGGTTGGGTGGGAATGCCAACCAATCATTGGGTCTATGTGGAAACCTGCCATACGATGTTGCATAGACCAATCTGCTGGCATTTTGTTTGCAATAATCAATATTATATGTATTTAGAGGTAGTTTGAAGTGTGTCTTACAGATATGAGAAAGCCAATTAAGTACTAACCCCATACCAATCCCTCCCACTGAAAAGTTTTATGGTTTTTTCCATAGCATGATGTCATAGATGACACATATTAGGGTATAAGACTTCTGTGTAATCAAGTTTGTGTGTGAGTGTGCAAGCATCCCTCCGATGTCTGACAGTTGACCCTGCTTTATTAAATTGAGCATAAAACAGTTTTATGCCATATTGTTTTAGTCTGTCCGGTTATTTGGTCTGAGCTCTTTATTGGTAATTCCTTCTAGCATAAGAGACGCTTCAAGGTGCTAGAACAAAGGGTAATTATATACATCAGGACATTTTGTTGAATCCCAGCCAAAGAGCAAATGCAGGCAATGTCTTTGTGTAGTTAACAGTCTTTGTTTCCCTCCTGTGTGGAGCGGACATGTGTACATTGTTCTAATCTTATGAGCAGCTCCTTACAAGGTTTCACAACCTATCAAATATTTATTTGGTTTCTCTGCTTTGAATGATGGGCTGCAGGAGCAATGGGAATAACCAAAGTCTCCCGAGTACTGCTAGGATATTTTGGGGCAGAATTGGGCACAGATTTTCTGTTCATTTTGTAGGTGGCGAGTGAAAAAGCAACCCTATATGGCTTGTTGTATTTTTATTTTTGTATAGTGATGAAAGAAAACAAATATTTGCATGCCCACGCTATATTAGATGAAACTGCCTATCTGTACTTCTTTAGAAGGGCCAGTCCCAGCGTTTCAGAACATTTGTCGCATCTGCATGTAATTTACTTCTGTGTCCCGCCTATAGGTCCCAGACATTAAGTACTTCGAAGTGGGATATATCCGCTGGTAACGGACCGAGCAAAGGAAGGGTCATTACCAATAGCATTTTATTGAAAATTGTTCCTTCTGCGGATGAGGGACCATTTGTGCCACTATCGTGCATGGTACACCCAAAACAAATTTGCAAGCAACAAGGGCTACCAGGGACAGAGAGAAGGGCGTTGCCTCATCTCGGGAGGATAGTTTAGGGGCAAAGTGCTCGCCTTGGAACAAGACGACCCAGAGCTACACAGGTTTGATCCCCGGTCCACACTTAGAAACCTCTGGATATTAAGCGCCTTATAAATAACGTATCATATCATATCACGCAGAACTCTTTTTCTCTTTCCATGGAGACACGGAAAAATGGCATAAACTTTCAGGTCTGAAGGTCTGAAGGCCCAAGGCGTTAGGCACTGTTTGGGAAACAGGAAGCAGGGGGAATGCAGAGAGTGGGGAGAGGCAGAGCAAGAGATAATGCTGTGCACAGCTCCCAGACTGCTCAGTATGCAGACTTTCACCTGTGAAAAAAGCATACGCTGCGGCAGTAAATTTAACAAAACCAGACAAGAAGGCATTGGATTGCATAAGATTTTAATCTAAGGAATATACTAGTGGTTTGGTTTTTGATGTTAATGAGGATAAATATATAGGGAAGCAGGCTGAAAATGGTGCTTATAACTAAAAGTATGCAAGGGTTAGGGAGCACATTTCTCACATAATGTATTGTACACCAGACTGACGCAAATCCTTCCTCTCCTTAAAGACATTGAAAGAATACGTTGTATGCTTCTTTACACACTTTATCAATGAGGATAATCTTAGAAAGGCGTGCTGGCTATTATTCCCAGTAGAAGCCCCTGTGACAGTCCAGAGTGAACCCTAAACTAATTTAAGGTTACACGGTCCATTGTTCTTTGTGAGCAATGGCTAATTAATAATTTTTTGGTAGCAAAGGACACATGCTTTTTTATCAAGAGTTAGACTTGGGATTTCAATGTGGGTATTTTCAAGTGCCAGTGTAGGCTTGCAAGGGCAGGGGATATGCACAAGCGATTAGTTTCTCGACTGATTACTTTTGCAGTTGTATTCGTAATCATTTGGATATGCAAGAGAGCATTGTAAGATTAGAGTTCAAGGGAGTAGGAAGTTGATTCAACTCCATATTTTGTCTTATAAAGTAGGGCATTCGTGGTGACCAGTTAAGTATTATTTGTTGGTGGAAGTGAGTTTTTTAAATCTTGTTCTTACTGCCATTGACTTTTATTTTTGTTTTGTGCAGTTTAAGCTTTGCCACTTCCGATTCATACTCTCGTATTGCTGCAATGTAACATGGAAAGGCGTAATATCCTCTAGACGATCTACTGTGAGTTTTCTCAGCAACAGAGTGTCATCCACTTAGCAGTGACAGGCCAGGCTGGGAATCAGAGGCATATTGTATAGTTTTATGGTATGAAGATCACACAATATGTGTGACAAGGCTGGCCCAGAGGGACGCCTCATGGAACAGTGGTTTGCATTGCTAGAATACTGTCAATGAATGCCCGTTATCACAAAAACATTACTAATCAATTTTAAGTGGTCTCTAGCACACAAGCCCCTGACAGACCAGGAGATGCTATGGCATTGCTGTCCAGGGTGTCAAAGACTGCTGAACGTTCCAATGTGACATGGAGTGAGGTTTTCCTCACAGACATCTAAGAGGATACCCTCAGTCCATACACCATGTCAAAAGGACATACTTCTGCGCATCTGCCCTTACATTGACTGTAGTACATTGTGGGAACCGAGTTAATACAACCTTCTCAGGAATTATGAATGTTAGCAATCAGACATTAATTACAAAATTGAGTGTTCTAAAGATAATTTGACTTCCGTGATTTGTACTGGTCTGGCATCCATGTTTTTCCATTTTACAGACAGTTTTAGAAGGAGACACATTATGCTTCCTTGTCTAAGCAACATCCCTCCAGGCATGAACAGGACCATCATTCAAAGTTGATTTACCTACTCTGTCAGGCTCAATCACAGGTAAAAATATTATCAGAAACAAAGCGTTTCAAGGTCAAGATACCAGTTGCCTGCATGAGCTTGCCCAAAAAGGCAACACCCATGGACAGTCAATTCATATAAATGAGTGATTGAGATGATATGATATGATGTACCATTTATAACGTGACTGTACACAAGTGTTTCTAGGTGCGACAAGACAAGGAGGGGGAACAGAGGGAGGACCAAACCACATTTTTACTAGGCCTTGTGTCGTTCAGATCGTGCAAGGGCAGGGAAGGGGAGAAGTGTAAAGGAGGGAGGGCAATGAAGAAGTGCAGGTAATCAAAAGTGCAGCCAGTGGGTGGCTGAGTGCAGGTAATCAGAAAGTGCAACCAATGATTGGCTCATAAGCGCAGAGAGAGGGGACTATAGGGTTACAGACACAGACCACAAGTGCTTGGGAGCCAAGAGACAGTGCAGGGAGCAACTGGACAGGCAAAAACCTGGGACCAAGTTCAGAGGGTGACCAGGTGACAAGTGCGTCGAACAGACAGGTCATCAGCAGGGGAGAGGAAGAGAGAAAGAGGAAGCAAAATGGAAGGTCTTGAGTTGCTTTCAGAACCGGAGATGGTTCTGCTCAAGTTTGAGAGAGGCAGGGAGATTGTTCCAGAGGGAGGCACCAGCCAAAGAAAGAGATCTGCCCCCAACTCTATGCTTGGAAAAACGACTGACCCTCAGAGAGTTGCATGTGGATGAGTGGAAAGCTCGAGATAGGAGATACTTAGGAAGAGAGAGTTGGAGGTAGTGCAATCCCACACCCCAGAAAGCCTTGTGGACACTCCAGAGGGTCTTGAACTTGATCCATGCTGCCACTGGGTATCAATGAAGAGATTTCAGAGCTGGAGAGATACAATCCTTGGGCCGGAGGTCAAGGACAAGTCTTGCAGTCGTGTTCTGGATAAGTTGTTGAGGACAGAGAGTAGAGGCAGGAAGAGACTGTTGCAGTAGTCTAGCCTTGCGATGACCAGAGCTCTGGAGACATTGAGCTTCTAGGGGAAAGTGAGGAAAGGAAGAATACTTCTGAGGAGTTGCAGCTCATAGTTTGACTTCTTAGAGATGTCAGAGATGTGAGGCGAGAAGGAGAGGGTGGAGTTGAAGATGACCCCAAGGTTCTTAGCCTCACAGGTAGGAGCAGAAAGAGGTCCCAGAGTCGGTGGAGAGAGAGGGAGAGGAAAGGAGGGAGCTGGAGTTCTGGTGAGGAGGATTTCAATTTTACTGGCATTAAGACAGAGACAATTGACAGCACACTTCTCCTGAGTTGCATACAGACAATCTGGAATGGGAGAAGGAGTAGAGGTGGGTGAGGGGAGCCTGAAAGAGAGCTGAGCTTCATCCACATAACACTGAAAGTTGGAGCAGTGAGCAGCTGTGTGGGGGGCCAGATGTGTCAGGTATTGGTTGAACAGCCAGGGAGAAAGGTTAGACCTCCGGGGAACACCACAGGTAGAGAGAGAGATTGAAGAGAGGAAGGTCCCTAGTTGGACTTGACAGGGTTGGTCAGTGGGAAAGGAAGTCAGCCAGGCCAAGGCCTGATCACTGATACCCTGGTTATCATGGAGGCACATGAGCAGGATGGCATGGTTTACCATGCCAAAAGATGAAGAAAGATCGAGGAAAATTAGGACAGAAGGACGGTTAGAATCAAGGTTAGAGAGCAGGTCTTCACACTTGTTCAGGAGAGCAGTGTCCGTGCTTCTGGCCACTCTGAATGCAGACAGATGGTCATGGGGACAACCAACAGATTCAGTGTGAAGGTTAAGCTGGGAGATGGCCAGCTTTTCCAAGAGTTTGCAGACAAAAGGAGTGATAGAGATTGGGTGATAGTTAGCCGGAGAGGAAGGATCGGCAGAGGCCTTCTTTAGATGGGGTGCACAAGGGAGTGCTTCACGCGGGAGTGGAAGGTTCCAGTAACAAAAGAGTAATCACAGAAATCGGCCAAGGCTGGAGCAGGGGTATCAAAGTGGTCTTTGATCGCTCTGGAATAACAGGGAAGAACCTTTTTTTGACGAGACTTTCATAGGTCACACATGTCTACAAACATCGTCATGGGTGAACAAGGGAAAGGAAGAGAAGGGAGGGGGAGAGGCGCCAACAGGAAGGCCAGGAGTGGAGGACGAAGAAGAGGAAGAGAGGGTGGGCAGGATGTCCTGAGATTTAGTGATGGAAAGATAAGCCAAGGCCGTACAGTGGGCCTGGGGGGGAGCAGGAAAGATAGAGACGGCAGCAGGATTGGCCAGCTCCTTGCAGATTTTGAAGAGTTTGGCCGAGTTGTTAGATGCTGCAGAGACACAGGCTTGGATGTGATCTATCTTCTTGGTGAGGACAGAGAGTCTGTACTCTCTTTGGAGCAGGCAGCAAGCCAGTTTGTCGGAGGGTGCACCTGTTGCCCTCCACTTCCTCTCCACAACCTTGTTTAAGGGTAATGGGGTCAGAGGTGTACCAAGAGTTGCCCTTGGATTTGTTCTTCAATCGGATCCCCATGACAGGGGCAAGTACATCAAGAGTGTCAGAGACAGAAAGATCAAAGTTGGAAAGGACTGTTCAGGGTGTGAGTCAGCCAAAGGTACAGAAGGAGGAGAGAATGTATCAGTGAAAACCTCCACTGACACATGCTTCAGGGGTCGGATGACTGAGAAGGAAGGTGGCAGTGCTGGAATTGACTTGGCTAAAGTGGTTGAGAGAGAGAGATTTGAGGAAAGGAAAAAGTGATCACTCCAGGAGAGAGGAGTTGTGAGAGGGTTGGAGAGGGGGAGGTCTTAGGAGATCAGAACATCCAGGGTGTGCCCTGCAGAGTGAGTCGGGCCAGAGGGAAGAATAGAGAGAGAAAGAGAGAAAGGGAGTTGCAGAGGTTGTGAAAGAGTCTTGCAGAAGGACAAGAAGCATCCAAGTGAAATTGATGGTGACCCAACTTGTAGAACAGTTCTCAGTCTTGCTCCTAGCTAGGAAAGTGACTTCTGTTAATGCAGGTCTCTCTTGATTTATTTAACTGAAATACTTTGAGGTACTTCACGTCAATAAAATAGCTTTGTTTTATGTATTCATGTTCTCTTTTTCCATAGCCCCAATGCAGATATGTTTATTTACATTTACAGTTACAAAAAGTTATTTTGTTGAAGTGAAGTACAACCAAGTATTTTACTTCGATAAAACAATGCTACACTGTTAACCTTTAGCATGTCAGGTCAAATTTTAAACGTGTGTAGAGGAGGTCCCAGACATGGCCTACATCCCTTCCCCTCATTTCGAGGTACCAGGAGCGTACTCGCCAAGGTATGTGACGTATGAAGAGCAAATTAACCTACAAAGAGCTGCACTGGGACTCTGCCCAGTATACATCAGAAGATCCATACCGGTTGAAGCACCCATAACCAGACAACCCTGGGCAGCACGGTACCCTATCAGACAGCCATACCAGCCGCTGATACGAAATGAGGAGTACCTACAAACGGTCCACAAAGAGACCCCAAAAGCCTTAACGGAAGGCCAGTGGAAATGACACCAGGGCCTGAACGGACTCGTGAATTAACAAAAGCGGCTATCGAAGACAAGCACGCCAGTGCGAGTAACTCCGAAAATAAATGTAATGAACACAGAGAAGAGACAATGTGAAAACATAAGGAAACGGTGCTACGAGACAAGATGGAAGCAACCAACCTGTTAAACATGTGTAAATAGGCTTGAAACGCAAGATGCTAAGAAATTGATACTGCTTGCAATGCTTAGTAGAAGATAGAGTGGCAAGCTCCAACCATATATCTACCTCAATAAGGTACATTATACAAGTGCGACTCCATTTTGTAAAAGCAGAAATGTACCCAGGCAGCCAGAGGCCTGACAGGCCAAGTTTCGTAACCCAGCCAAAGGCAAGAGAAGGAGCGGAATCGAAACTCAACAAAGAGCAGCTCATGCCTAGGAAATCAAGGTCAACCAGAGAAGGGGAGGAGAGCGTCAGCTAACAAGACTCAAACTACAGAGCATACCAGCCTGCCTCATGAAGGTCAAGATAAGGGGGGCCCATGCAGATGGCGAGGCTGAAACAGAATTAAATACACTAAAAGCTGGAAACCGAAGCAGATTCATGGTGAACTAACACGTGATCAGCCAGGCGCGAAGAAGTACCATCGCCTAATGTCATCCAGGACACGAGGATGCCATAACTTTTCCCGATAAGAGACTACAGTTGTGAGGCCATCCTTAGCCAACTAATTGACACATTGCCCAAAACACTGATTGATGGAAGGGAGGAAGGGTGAATCTTGGGACACCAGGCACAGAGGAGTCCATTCTGCATGCTGCTAATTAAAAGTGGAAATTTATGTCCAGGGGTGTAACCTGCCCAAATACAATGGACCAAGTTATCTGGAGTCCTATAGATACTGGGCCTCATTACGACTCAGGCGGTAAGGGGTTTACGGCAGCGTAAACAGCGCCGACCCTTACCGCCTGATTCCGAGGTCCCTTAGCGCCATGGCGGATTTAACACCTGCTTTTAGCAGGTGTTAAAATCCATGGCGCTAAGGGACCATGTTGTTAATTACGCCACCGTAATTTACGGTGGCGTAATTAACGCCTTCCCCACTCCCATTATGCCCTATGTGGCAAAAATGGGAATGGGGAAGGGTAAATGGGGATTGGGGACTTACCGCCCCGCCGACCTCGGAATGGGGCGGTAAGTCCGCCAACCACCATGGCGTAAACGTAGTTTACGCCATGGTGGTAAAGGTACGACCCATGCGGTAACTTACCGCCTGGGTCGTAATGAGGCCCACTGTAACCAATAGGACATCATAGTTGTAGTGACGTCTATCATGCGTGATGTAGAGGGATGGGCGTAGACGCCCACCCGATAAGAGTTATCCAATCCGCATGCCCTATTATCATATACAGATATAACACCTATACTTAAGTTACCTTTCCTAACCAATTATATTGCATGATGATTTTTTTTATAGAATTAGACGTTAGTGATAACGAGCTTAGCCTATAACAAAGACTGTTCGACTGAAGTTCGAGGAAGTTGGAGCGAGGCTGGTGATCACAATGCTGCTGATTTCCATTTGTTTCTCTGTTTGATGTACTTGTCATTAAACAGACTTCCCTTTGCCAATTTACTGAGTCCTAATTATTGAGTCGTGTTGGAGTAAGTGAATCCTGCACCCCCTTTCCTCACATGGTGCAGCTATCTTGTCTCACAAGTTCTAGAGGGTGAGCGCTGACCTATGGGCCCGTCAGTGATTTCCTCTCCTCCGGAACACTTGGTAGCGTGAGGATGGTTTTTAAGTATTGATCATATAATAATAATACACCTTAGACCGACGGCACGAAGTAACTCCGGGCCTTGGCAAGATAATGAGTCCTTTCACCAATGTGGCTGAGTAGACTGAGAAGCTCTCTGTGGACAATGATAGAGTAAAATTTCAAAAATCTGCAGTGGGTCTGAAGGAACCCACCTTTCCAAGCATAACCCTTCTCATTCCCACGGGCAGCCAATCGGGCGAAAACCTTAAAAGCTGGAAGAGAGGAAAAGATGCGATTGGTGAGTGAAACAACAAACTCGTTACTTTGGCAAATGTCTTGTAGGTGTTAGAGTAAGTAAGGGAAAGGTAACAGGGGGTGGCGGAGAAAAAAAAAAGTAGTTGAAAGTAGAGAAGACTGTATATGTATATATATAGGGGGGTAATGAGTCGAGCATAAAAAATAAAGAGTGGATACCGGGGGGACACCGAGATAAAACGTAAGGACTACCAGGGGGGCACCTAAGAGATAAAACTTAAGGATTACCAGGTGGGCACCTGAGATAAAATGTAAGGATTACCAGGGGGGCACCTGAGATAAAAACGTAAGGATTTGCCTTATTCCTACGCTTTAAAGAGTGGTCAGAAGAAACGTGAACTCATAGCCCACAGTGGGGGGACGATTAGGATACAGTGACGATTAAAGACGGCATCAAAGAGGTTCGTTAACACCCCATGTCGGGGTATTGATTAGAAGGCAGGTATACGTGTGTCCAGCTGGTGTTCGTCTAGTCTGTCGAGTGTCTGTCATATGTAAAATAATTGTATTAATGATTGGTTGAAATACATCTTGGCTTTACGCAATTCTGTAACTAAGAGGGAATCGCCATTGAATTGATGGGTTTTGAGTAAATTGTTGGTATAAATTTTGGTGGGAAAAGATTGGATTGGAGCTTGCGTATCAGGTGCTCGCTCATACTATTGGAAAGTTAAAGAACTGTATAAATACTGTTAGTGACGAAATTAAAAATGGAGGAAGTTACCCCGCTTGCACATTTGTGCAAGCAGCTACCCAAGCATGCACCAAAACTAAAGAAATATAGTACAGAATGGGTTAAGGGTACCGCCAATAAGATGTTTATGCCGTGGCCCTAGCATGGGTCATTCTCTAAGGCTGTTTTACAGCATATGACTACCTTCCTACACGCCACATAAACGTCTTGCTGTTCTAGAATTGTGGAAGATGTTTGAAGAAACGAAGGTGGAAGAAACACCCACAGATTGGATACTAAATGTATGTACGGAGGGGGGTGAGACGCCTACCGTGCCACCAGCCCCGCCTGAGCCAGTCATTGAAGGAAGTAAGTCAGAGGGTCTTTACCCACTAAGAGAATTTAGGGCAGCCACAGGGTATAGCAACCCCGCATATGAGTCGCCTACGTGCAGTAGTGACGATAATAAAGGAAAAGAACAGGAAAACAATATCACCTCCACGGTCTCATGGGACAAAGAGAAATGCGTAGATAAAGGGAAAGATTGGGCACAGAGTTGTGCACCTCCAGATAAGGAGAAAGAGGGAAATAAACGTAATGGAAATGAAGGGAGAGGTGATGAGATAGCATTTGTGAAAGATGAATGGATGGGAGGTCAAATATTACTGAAGTTGGATGGAAAAGGATGTGATGATGTGAGGCCAAGGGAGAGGTCTGATGAGACGCAAAGGAGAGATAGAGAGAAAGGGATGGAAGTAAGGGATGAAAGGACAAGAAAGAAAGATAGGCTAAGGCGAGAACAACTATATCGCAAAGAGCAAGGAATACCGCTCAGTCGCACACAGTACGCAGCCTATGAAAAGTACAGGCAGAACATGTTAAGGTTAGAGGAAGAAAGGAGAGTGCACAAAAGTAAAGTAAAAAAGCGGGAAGACGAGGAAAGTAGAAGGGCAAAGGAACATAGAAATGAACGGATGAGGGAAGTAGATAAGGATAGAGAAGAAGCAAAAAAGCGAAAGGAAATAGACGAGGAAGTAGAACGAAAGCGCAGACAGAGGGCACGGGACCTTGAATATTTGGAGCGGGAAGTGGTTAAACCCAATCCTGCAGTAGAATGGGAAGACATAGATGAATTCTTTCCTGCAAGCGATGCGGTACCCGGTACAAGCGGGACAAATATTGAAGATGACTTCGACACCAGAAGTATCGGGGAAACGATCGATAAAATATACAGCGAGATGGGGCTTGAGCAGATATCCGATGGGGAAAGGTAAGATGAGCGCTTGGAGAGCACTCAGCTATATGACACTGAGGATGTCACTCGAAGTAGTGGGAGCAGGGGACTGTCCCTAGACAGGCTGGAGATTGGGCAGGACGAAGAAGATGCTAAGAGTTGTGTAAACTGGGAGTATTCAGGATCTGACTCCGGTGGGGAAACGGAGGATGTGGCGCATGAAGAAGGGAGACGGTGTGAAAAACGGCTCCCAGGGGACCGAGGGGTACGATGGTCAGACGCTAGCGAGTCTGCAACAAGGACACCAATGTCTGCCACGCAGTCCGGCCGACATGGAGGGACACCCCACGGTCAGAGGGGGGCGTCAGCACCAGCCTATATAGACAGACTAAGTGCATTGCCAGGTAGACGGCAAGGTGGGAATGCCACCCCAGCGATAGACTGGAGAGCTATGGGGAAAGAGAAGGAGGACTGTGCATTCCAATTCCCGTTGCTAGAAAAGGGGGGAGCAAGACCACAATATATTCCATGGCCACACATGGACCGAGAGAACCTTAAAAATAATCTTCCAATGCTGACATCGGGAGCCGGAAAGTGGATACATGAGTTAGAGAAAATGACGGGGGTGTCACCTTAGCTATAGGGGACATTAAGGGCCTCCTAATTGCGCTACTTGGTGAAAGAGCAGATGATGTATGGAAACGGGCAGGATATCCTAGGGTATCCCTAGCTAACACAACACCATTTAATAACTGTAGGGCAGCAGTGTGGAAAGCGCTGTGACCGCTATATCCAGACACTTCTGATATGGGGGCTATAATGACTCGAAAAATGAAAGAGTCAGAGGATCCGTTAATTAATATCCAGAATTTTCAAGACGCGTGGGTGCTCGAAACGCATGAGTCTTGGACGAAATCTATCCCTGTAGTCTACCACATTTTATGCCAAGGGATGCCTGAACCGGTGCAGAAGCAGCTAAAAAAATTGGTAGGAGTAGAAGCAAAACCATGGGCCGAAATACAGTTGACAATTGCACATTACTGTAGATTGTTGCAAAAAAAGAATCGGAAAAAGGCGGCAACTCGTAAGGGCGAGGAGGCGAAGCTGGTGCAAAAGAAGCTCTCGAAGTATGCTCTCGAGGGAACCATGCTCACCAGCCCAGCCGAACCAAGCGCACAACAAGCGACCAACCCGTCACAGAATAATCAGGGTAACGCAGAATTTTACCCAAGAGGAACGGGATTTGGAGGAAGAGGATGGCAGAGTAATCAATGAGGGTTTCGAGGTAACCAAGGAGGATTTCAGAATAATCAAAATGGCTTTCAGAACGCGCAGATGAGCAGTCCAGCTATGCCAGATGGACAGATGGTCCGACCACCATCAGCGTGTTGGCTGTGTGGAATGACAGGACACGTGGCGCATATGTGCAGAAGCCAAAGCATGTGGCAAAACAGCCAAGGGATGGGGGCAGGAATGGTGAATCAGCCTGCCGTCCCACAATAGGGCGGTGCACAAAATTACACAGTGCAGTCGCAGGCGTCAGGCGTGCAGCAAGGTGCACAGCAAGTGGTTCAACCACCGAACATGGGGAACTTGCCACAGGGATAATCTCAGCAGGCACCACCACGAATGTCACAGGGCGCTAGCTCCAGAGGGGGAGTCAACCCTAGGGCTGAGGGAAATCATATATAAGTGGGCCGAACTTATATATGAAATAGGACAACTCACGGGGGACTCTGATGTGCTCTATCCTATCAGTGACACCAGACCCTAACAAGGAACCAAGGGTGAATGTCACCATAGGGGGTAAAGAATATTCCTTCTTAGTTGACACAGGTGCAACGCGCTCGTGCATTCGAGAGGGCAAATTTTCCTTGTCCTGCGAGGCTATAGATACTCAGAGTTTCACTGGAGCTCATAGTAGAGTTCCCTTTACAGACGCACTCCCAGTCTCAGTGGGAGAACGCAAAATGAATGTACCACTATTATATTCACGTCAGACCCCAGTAAATATTCTGGGCCGGGACCTGATGACTAAATTAAACATGACCATTTCGTTTACCGAGAATGGTATGGTGTGCTCCACTCCAGGAATGCATTATTCAACCGTGTGCGAAATGATCAGAGCATACTCAGGACGTATAGCCATGAGGGCTGTACCGTTAGAGCCAGATGTCTTTGCATATGGCGTGCAGGTGCTTATGGCGGGACTGCCAGGCCTCGCAGACAAAACTATGAGAACCCCTGATGAGTTTCTGTTCAGACCAAGAATAATCATGCACGAAGAGGAGGGACAAGTATTTCCCTTAATGATACAATCTGCCGCAGTGCAAGGGAAAGTGGTATTGGTCAAAGGATATGACGATCTGTTTGAAGAGCAACCTGACCTAGAGGAGACAAGAGTGGAAGTAAGTCTCACATTTTGGGTCAAAATGATCAGACGGAGGTGCCACAGAGAATGATGTTGGCACTGGTACGTCCAGAATACTTTGATGAAGACATGGTCCAAGTGCCTGCCGCAGTATGGACTACAGGGCCCTATGGTGTAGGTCTCCTAAAGGGGGCAGGTGAAGTGAAAATTAAACTGAAACCAGGAGCAATTTTACCACAAGCGCGACAATATCCCATGTCCAGAGAAGCGGATGAAGGGATCGTGAAGACAATTTCTGCCATGATGGAGGAGGGCATCTTAGTGACGTCAGAATCACCTTGCAACACAGTGATTTACCCTATCAAAAAATCAAAGGGAGGGTCTTGGCGTTTAATCCAAGATTTACGAGCATTAAATGATATAGTTTAAGCCGAGTTTCATCTAGTCCCTAATCCATCCACAATACTGTGTAACATACCCACTGAGGCAAAATATTTCACGGTGATCGATTTGAAAAATGTTTTTTTCTCAATCCCGTTGCCCAATGACTCTCAAGACCTGACGTCATTCACTTTCAGACAAATGCACCTGAACAGTATGAGGTTGCCTCAGGGGTATTGCAAGTCCCCGTCTATTTTCAAGAGTCATGAAAATGGACCTAAGCAATATTGCGGTGGACAGTGTTGTTTTGCAGTACGTAGATGACATTCTGATCTGCAGCACCACTGAAGAGCAATGCAGGTGCGACTCTGTCCAGCTATTGACTATTCTGGCTGAAAAGGGATACAAGGTTGATAAGGAAAAGTTGCAGTACTGTCAACAGGGCAACTAATCTCTCATGAGGGGAAAAAGGTAACCCCAGAAAGGGCTGAAGCCATCATGAACACGGCCAAGCTGCGCACGATAAAACAAATGCAGAGCTTCTTAGGCCTGTGCAATTATGTCAGAGCATGGGTCTTTGACTACAGCTCGTATACCCAGCCCTTGCTTCAGGCTTTGAAGAAAGCCCAGGCAACAAAAGGAGAAATTGAATGGACTGAAGCAATGGAGAAAGGGTTTGCAGAATTTAAGGGGGCAATTTGTAAGGCCCCAATTCTCAGGATTCCTAATTATGCAGAGGAGTTCTACCTGTTCTCACATCCTGATGGTAATTTTATGACGGCAGTGCTCGCGCAGCAAACCTCGCTGGGGTACAAGCCCCTAGCATATTACAGCGGGAGTCTGGACCCGGTCATGAAGGGCTACTTCCCATGCGAACAAAATCTAGCTGCTGCCGCATTCGCTTTCGAAAAGGCGTCATCCATTGTGATGGGGTGCTCCATGACATTGGCCCTCATTCCGAGTTAGGACTACACCATGGAGTAAATAGCTCCATGGTTGGCAACCATGGAGCTATTTACTCCATGGAATACCGGCATGGTGAATGGAGTAATTTCCGGTCCATTCCAAGGTTGGATGGACCGGTAATTCCCCATTCACCATAGCCCTTTCCCATCCCCATTTCTGCCCCCATAGGGCTCAATGGGAATGGGGAAGGAGGTAATTACGGCACCGTAAATTACGGTGCCGTAATTTACTCCAAGGTCACTTTGCGGGTCCCGTAATTTACTCCTGCTAAAAGCAGGAGGTAAAGAGGGACCTGCAAAGGGAACTCGGAATACGGAGGTAAGGGATTACCGCCATCGGTGCCCTTACAGGCGCCGGTAATCCCTTACCTCCAACCTCGGAATGACCCCCATTGTATGTTGAACATTCGCTATACTAGAGAAGCCAAAGGGCACACTGACATCTCAGAGAGCATCCGCCTATGAGGTGATTATCTCTAACCCATCGATCAAAATAGTGCGATGTAAAGCTGTAAACCCTGCTACGTTCATAGCTGAGCCAGTCACAGAGGGAGAACCTATACACGACTGTGCGAACTATGAGGAATTCGATGATGAGATCCCCAGGGTAAAGGAAAACGCCCTGGCAAGTGGAGAGATCGTCTTTATTGACGGTTCTTCGAGAATCGACCAAGAAGATAGACAAAGGTATATGGGCCTGGCCGTGGTAAAACACCTAGTGAATGGAGAGTTTCGAGTACTCATCAGTGCGCGAATACCCTCTCACTATTCTGCGCAAGCTGCAGAACTGCTGGCACTGATACACGCCATTGAGAATCATCCAGACCAGGAAGTAACTGTGTACAGTGACTCAGCCTATGTGTCTTCCACAGTACAAGCAGGTCTAGCGCGCTGGAAATGGAGAGGCTACCTCCGAGCAGACGGCACGCCAGTACAACATGCAACCTTATTGGACAGGCTGATAAAAGCACTACAGCTCCCAGTGGGCAGAGCGGTCGTGAAATGCGCCGCTCATACCAAGGGGACAGATTTCATGTCACGTGGAAATCATGAAGCAGACATGGAAGCCAAGCGCATGGCATCCAAGAATGAAACAATCATGGACATGGAGGTGGCACGTACCCATGAGCGGATGATGGTAGCGTGAGCCACACCAGAAGCCTATAGCAATATTGGGCAGACTCAGCTAATGGAGCTCCAGGGGGAGGCACCTCAGGAGGAGAAAAATTCGTGGAAGCATTGAGGGTGTTCTTTAAACCCCTCTGATGGGTTGTGGAGGCAAGACAGCACTGGTAAACCAGTAATGCCTGTCGCCCTTCTAAAGGTAGCATTAGAACAACTACACTACCCCATTCATATGACAAAAGAAAATCTTCCTGCAACGCTCGCAGAAGACTGGTTCACACCGAATTTAGCAGAGCGTGTTGCATTTTTTATGGTGAACTGCATAATCTGCCAGCAATTCACTGCTGGGCACACATTAAAAGTAGTGAGAGGAATCATTCCCAGACCAAATGGACCATTCCAGCACTTGCATATCGACTATGTCGACATGATTCAAGTGTGCAACAGGTACAAGTATTTAATTGTGGTGGTGTGTCCATTCTCTCGATGGATAGAAGCAGGTCACTGTACACAGCCAGACGCTACCTGTGCTGCCAAGTTCCTAGTGAGGGAGGTGTTCCCTAGATGGGGGGTGTGTGAAGTAATGAGATCAGATAACGGGGCTCACTTTGTAAATTCAGTTTTCGAACAGATTAGCTTGTTTCTTGGTATAAAGCTCAAGTTCTTATCGGCGTGGGAATGGGATATGTGAACGGATCAACGACTTGTTTAAGGAGAGGATAGCCAAGTTGAAGTTCACATTAAAGAAGGGATGGCTGCACTGTCTACCATTGGCATTGTATGCACTTTGGAACCAACCAGGCTCCGACCATCATCTCACGCCACACAAGATAGTTACAGGCAGAAGGATGAGGACCCCTCTTACTCCCCGAGATGGAGCAAGTTGTGATGCCCAGTCGACTAGACAGGTTCTGGGAGCAGAGATGCAAAACTACCTTAACTGTATGACATCCAGTGCCTCTGTCATTACAGGCCAGCTGCAGCGACGGCGAAAAGGGGACGGCACAGCACGAAACACAGCAGGAAGTGCTGAAGCAGACACCGAGCAAGGTGTACATGAGCCCCTCGTCTTCCATGGTGACAGCGTGCTTGTGAAGAACTTAACCAGGAAAAGGTGGGACGAGCCAAGATAGAATGGCCCTTTCATCATAGAGGACTGCACCCCCTCCACCGTCAAGCTCCAGGGCAGAAGGGCATGGATCTTCCTAAATGACATTAAACCCTATATAGGAGAGAGCCCTCCTGCTGCATCCAACTGCAAAGAAACCACAGACAACAGGGAAGAACCTCGGCACGTGCAGACAAGATCCATGGTGAGGAAGACGGATGCATGAGCAGAAAACCAAGACAAAGAACCCGGATGCAAGTTGTTGAATAAAACTGGACAGGTTCCCCAAGCAAAGGGGAATAAGGACATAACACTCTGTACATCCCAGTTGCAGGGTAAAGAGAAGCACATCCAAAGCCACAACAACACTGATAAAATGAACTTTTGAAAGCACGACATGCACAAGTGATACAAAGAATCAAGACTCTGATAGACTGCAAATAAGACATTGCCTGAGAGTGTAACACAATATCCTGAAGCAATCAGTAGTGAGACTCTGCTCGCAGAACTTAAGGTACATTCCAGCAGAAGTATCAAGTTGGATGTGCTAACCTATTTCCAACTCGTGGTGCTATCATACCCATCACTCATAGGGAGAGGAGCCAGTGTCACAGACTTTATTCAAGATCCGGCCAACAAGAAAATAATCTGGCAACTACTGACTGTTATCAAAGAAGCCTTCATTGTACTGCCCGAGTACAGTGACAAGGGTACAGATGCTTCCACCACAAGTGATCATTGATGAACTGACATACACGCTTTTCTTTCGCATCATAGAGGAATGCCCAGGACTCGTCGGGAGAACCACAGATACCTTATTCTTTATCAGAGATCCAAGAAACAACGAATTCCTAAACCGAGTGTCATAAAAACTGAATTACGTGGTTGCAATCCACGCTGCTGGAAAGTTTAAAGACTGTTCACGTCACAAGAAAGGCCTGTGATCTAGAGACGAGAAAATCAGAGCAAATGTCGTTGTCACCAGAGGATAGCAGATATGCATACCATGTCTTCTTTCACCACATTGAGAACTTTCCTGAACTAGTGGGTAGACCAAACAATGTTGACGTACCCACATTCCTCAGAGACCCAGTAAAGAACACACAATTAAACAAGCTCCTGAGAGCCATCATTGCGCAACTGAGAAGTAATTATGTTCATCAACTGCTGAGGAGAGCCTTGTGAAGAGGAGATCCCAATAAACTTTCCGCCGTGGAGCAGATCGAGGAGAGAGACACTGTTCTTCAAATGTCGCCGAGAGACCGAGTGAAAGGAGCAGACACAAGAACTTCACCATCTTATTTTCATTTTTCTTCATTTTTCTTTTTGCATTTGTTCACTTTTATTTTTTATTTTGATTTTATTTTTACATTTAATTTATTTAATTTTTGTGTGATTTTTAGCAGTTCCATCTTTTCATTCTTTCGCATTGACCAAATTCCAGCATGTCCTCAGGACCAATGCAAATTCGAGGTGTGCATTGGGAGCTCACCTATTATCGATATGCATAATGAATGTGATGTACCAAAATTGCTAGTCTAACCCTTTTCCATAGTCTAGCACAGGAACTGTACTGAGTACCCAGAGACTACCATCGTCACTCACAGGAGGGGGGACAGTTGGAGAAGCACTCGTCATTTAATTGTAAAGAACTCTCGAACTATGAGACCAGAGCAAGAGAAGGAATAAATAACTGACTATGGGCCTCATTAGGACCCTGGCGGAGAGGGTATTACGCCAGCGTAGTGCATGGCGTACCTCTCCGCCATACTACGAGTTCCCGTAGCGCCATGGAGGTTTTCTCCGCCTGGTTTTACCAGCCGGAGAAAACCATGGCGCTACGGGACCTCGTTGTTAATTACGCCACCGTATTTTACGGTGGCGTAATTAACTCCTTCCCCACTCCCATTATACCCTATGGGGCAAAAATGGGAATGGGGAAGGGCAGAATGGGGATTGGGGATTTACCGCTCCGCCGAGGTCGGAATGGGGCGGTAAATCCGCCAACCCCCATGGCGCTATCGGCGGCTTTCCGCCATGCTTCGCGGTGCATTTAGCACCGCGAAGTCCGCCTGGGTCGTAATGAGGCCCAATGAACTCATTCGAAATGGGGGCCCAGAACAGTAACTTGGTTTTACCCCCAACAGAAGGGCACCCCACTTCCCTGGAAGAAAATGCTGCAAATTGTCGTTCCGAACGATTATGTGTATATTTAAGTTATTATTATTGTTTTTCAGTCGTTAACAATCAGAACTGCTTTCTTTATTGGTGCACAAAGTGTACAAATCTCAGTGCACCCACCAGATAATGAACATCTGGGGCATACGAAAGCACCCAGACCCTATATAGTCATCCCAGTCCCAAGAAAACCTGATCATAACAGTAGCAAACTACATTTAAATGTAATGAGCAATGAATTAGACAAATTTGAGGTAACAAATGAAGAGAAAAGCTGGAGACAGAGTCAGCACGGAATGAATGAAAATGCTGCACTGACCACTGCACGCACCCACACAAAGGATGCACACAGACAAGAGCAAGTGTCAATGGCTACAGGGCCTCCAACGAAGGCAGCAGAGAAGAGGAGACTGCCTGTCAAACAATCAGTTCCAGAAAACAGTGGCAGTACCCAAGAGGAGCCAAGTGAAACAGTAGAGAGAGAGGGCATAGCAAAATCCATCAAAAGAACAGAAGTAGCCACGAAGGAATTCACAGAGAAAACACAAATGCTGACAAGCACCAGATCTATGACTCAGCCTCACGTTGAGGAGATGGTGAGCCAATGGCGGCCAGAGAACCACATTGAAAAACAACAAGAGGAGAGGAAGAGAAACACAAAACCTTCTCCTACCACAGCGATGCAGTCGAGGCAGCATGCTCCACTGAGACACCCAGAGAGGAAAGCAGCACAGACGCATTTAGAGACATAGTAATAGCAAACTACAGAAGAACGCTGAGAATCAAGAGAAGCCCACACGAAGATAACAATGATCTTAATGATTACCTGGACAGAACAGCCCATCTCGTAAACAACATATGGTACCAGCATATGAAGGAAGTAGGACAAAGGCAGTCGGAAGGAGAATGCTTCGTCTGTGCTCTCCTACCATACGACAAGGGAAAATCCAAGATCTTTGTGGCTGTAGAAATTGATGTCTCTACAGCACACTGTATGTCTCATGTAGCATGTAGCAATGTGTAACACCAGAGGTCAATTTATGGGAAAAGACGCCTCGTTGATATGGGCCAACGCAAAGGATTACCCGGATGAAGATGGCTACATCCAGGACATTAAAACAAGAAACCAAGCTCACACCAGAAATCATGTGTTCAGGTACGAGAACCCTGGCATCAAAGGATCAGGGATAAGATGGGAAGTTAACCGAAGACTGAACGTTCAAGGGAAGACTACAGAACAGGCTCAAATCTGGAAGAACAGAGGCCAAATGCAGATCTGGGGGACGGTGTTCTCCCCAGATGGATGCGAGGATGGTGTAGTAATCTGCCGAGCGAGGATGGTCCATGGAGCCTGCAAGGAAGCAATAAAGAATTCACAGAGGTTATGCAAACCTCTGTGGCCAAAGCTAGTAAAGCTACTAACATGGGTCAAAGATAGAGGGGGACCCCTGCAGATAGTGCCACTGGAGAGCCTGAAACTATGTTTCAGAAACAATGGCACAAGGAAGATGGGAGAGAATCAAAACTGCGGATGAATCTTTGAAGCTCCAGGAATGACACAAGGAACCGCAATTATTATGGACCATTACGGGCGTGTGGATCCAAGGCATACTTAAGGCTGCTGAAAAACTGGGGAGGCATATGCACACTAGTGAACGTTCACGTTCCCGCGCCAGTGATCCCTAAGAATGACCTGAAGTTGGACAGTTTCCCGAAAGCAGATGCTCATCTAAGAAGAAGGAGATCTGTGGAACTGGTATCCAGGATGAAGAAGGAAAATTACTTTTCTCCCAAATCAGAAGAGGCATTCCATGCAATCCCATATGAACACAAGGTGTTCAGCCTCAACTCAACAGTATTCACAACACTACTCTTGCCCCACATCCAAGTTGGAGTGAATGCTAAATGGTTGCAGATAACCAGATGGGAGTTATTGCAGACCATCAATACCACTATAAAAGGATTCAACGCGATCAAAGAAGAGCTGAGAGCAATCAGACTGATGTCCCTCCAAAACAGATATGTGCTTGATATGATCACTGCAATGGATGGAGGTGTTTGTGCAAAAATCGGAGAATCATGTTGCACATTTGCACCATCACACGATGAAGAAGACGGAACCCTAACAGAGGCCATAAGCATGTTGACAAGCCTGAAAAACCAGATGATCGATGAAAGTGATGAAGTGGACGATGACAGCTGGTTTGGAGACCTATTCTCGTGGGTCTCACAAAGGATGGCAGATATATTCAAGTTTCTGGGATCTCTATTAGCAATGGTATTGCTAGGAGTCTGTGTTATCAAGATAATCATTACACAGTGCCAGAAAACTGCAAAGAAAGCCACAGGGATGAAAATAATGGTTTATGTCGAGCCAGGGTGGAAGCCCAGAGACCTGACTGATGAAGAAATAAGAGACTTTGTGAAAGCCAGCAAATTTGCGCCAGAGGGAACAAGGTTCACATACCTTAAAAAACGAAGAAGGTATGAAGGAAAATGGATCTACTGCAGACCAAATGGATAATGTCAGCTAATCACTTCGAACAAAGACGAACATGTGAAAACAGCAGGGAGTTTGAAGGGAGTGATAAAAATATGGACACCAAAGGCTCACACATTCACACCATCATGTACAAACGCTGAAGACGAGCATGACACCGAAGAATCAAAAGAAATTAATGCAAAGGAGGTTGCAGAAATGGTCGATGAACCGAATAGAGGGGGGAGTGTAGAGGAGGTCCCAAACAAGGCCTGCACCCCTTCCCCTCATTTCAAGGTACCAGGAGCGTACTCACCAAGGTATGTGACGTATGAAGAGCAAATTAACCTACAAAGAGCTGCACTGAGACTCTGCCCAGTATACATCAGAAGATCCATACCGGTTGAAGCACCCATAACCAGACAACCCTGGGCAGCACGGTACCCTATCAGACAGCCATACCAGCTGCTGATACGAAATGAGGAGTACCTACACACGGTCCACAAAGAGACCCCAAAAGCCTTAATGGAAGGCCAGTTGAAATGGCACCAGGGCCTGAACGGACTTATGAATGAACAAAAGCAGCTATCAAAGACAAGCACGCCAGTGCGAGTAACTCCAAAAATAAATGTAATGGACACAGAGAAGAGACAATGTTAAAACGTAAGGAAACGGTGCTATGAGACAAGATGGAAGCAACCGACCTGTTAAACGTGTGTAAATAGGCTTCAAACGCAAGATGCTAAGAAATCGATACTGCTTGCAATGCGTAGTAGAAAATAGAGTTGCAAGCGCCAACCATATATCTACCTCAATAAGGTACATTATACAAGTGCGAATACATTTTGTAAAAGCAGAAATGTACCCAGGCAGACAGAGGCCTGACAGGCCAAGTTTCGTAACCCAGCCAAAGGCAAGAGAAGGAGCGGAATCGAAACTCAACAAAGAGCGGCTCATGCCTAGGAAATGGAGGTCAACCAGAGAAAGGGAGGAGAGTGTCAGCTAACAAGACTCAAACTTCAGAGCATAACAGCCTGCCTCATGAAGGTAAAGATAAGGGGGCCCCATGCAGGTGGCGAGGCTGAAACAGAATTAAATGCACTAAAAGCTGGAAACTGAAGCAGATTCATGGTGAACTAACACGTGACCCACCAGGCGCGGAGAAGTACCATCGCCTGATGTCATCCAGGACCTGAGGATGCAATAACTTTTCCCGATAAGAGACTACAGTTTTGAGGCCATCCTTAGCCAACTAATTGACACATCGCCCTAAAACACTGATTGATGGAAGGGAGGCAGGGTGAAACTTGGGACACCAGGCACAGGGGTGTCAATTCTGCATGCTGCTAATTAAAAGTGGAAATTTATATCCAGGGTTGTAACCTGCCCAATCACAATGGACCAAGTTATCTGGAGTCCTATAGATTCTGTAACCAATAGGACGTCGTAGTTGTAGTGACGTCTATCATGCGTGATGTAGAGGGATAGGCATAGATGCCCACCTGATAAGAGTTATCTAATCCGCATGCCCTATTATCATATACAGATATAACACATATACTTAAGTTACCTTTCCTAACCAATTATATTGCATGATGATTTTTTATAGAATTAGAAGTCAGTGATGACGAGCTTAGCTAACAATGAGTGTTCGACTGAAGTTCGAGGAAGTCGGAGCGAGGCAGGTGATCGCAATGCTGCTGATTTCCATTTGTTTCTCTGTTTGATGTACTTGTCATTAAACGGACTTCCCTTTGCCAACTTACTGAGTCCTCATTATTGAGTCGTGTTGGAGTAAGTGAATCCTGCACCCCCTTTCCTCACATGGTATAGCTATCTTGTCTAACAAGTTCTAGAGGGTGAGCGCTGACCTATGGGCCTGTCAGTGATTTTGTCTCCTCCGGAACACGTGATAACCAGATACTTTTGAACAATACATGTTTATCTCAATTTCTAATTCTTTATTTGGGTAAGACGTACATCCTAGCACAACTTCCTATATTCAAAAGGAATTCTGCATAGGAATGTAAAATAAATAATTATTCTGAGACATTTTTGGGTACTTGCTGTTCTCAAAGTGAAAAACTTCTAAAGTTAAGAAGTCAACATTTTAAAGGGTGTTTATATATTCCATCCGCAAATGACTTCAAAAAAGTTGATTACAATTTGCTTATTTAAAATAAACATTTGTGTTTTTTTTCTGAACGGAACATTTATATCTACTCCTATGTCCAATCACTGGTGGGATTCCTTTGAGGGTAGCATTTAAGCATGTGGGTCCATAAGTGGACCTATCACATGAAGGTGTACTCTTTGAGTAACCCTGCTCACATCACCACATCCAGTTAATTCCTTTATGCCCAAAAATGTGCTCTCTGTCTTTCAGATGTATAAGAATGCCACCACGGGGACGTGGCATGATGCCGAGTGTGACAGATGTGAATCCATTTGCTCTGAAGTGTGCTCCAGCAAATATCCTGATTGAAATCCTGTAAACACTGCACAGATATGGAAGAGTAGCAGAGAACAGAAGCACCACTCCGCAGAATAAATTTGAGGATGGGCCGGTGGACAAGATGCAGCAAGATGAACACTCAGACTACCATTATGAGTGCGATCCCCTAGCAGAGAAATAAGTAGAAGCGGGCCTGAAGCCATAGGTCGGGCGTGCTGGCGAAACACCATCGAAAGAAGGATGTCGGACCTTGAAGTGAGAGTGGCCATGGAAGAAGAAGTGGAGCTTGGCCGTGCCTGGGATAGGAGTGTGGAGGCTGCAGATGGAGCAACGGAGTGAGGAGAATCGACCCTTGGCGAATAGGGACGAAGGCCATGCCAAGCAAAGATGCGACAAAAGGTGGCACTGAGAGAAAGCTGTGCCACTGAAAGCAGCGAGGAACTGGAGAAACAAACATGGTGGCCACAACCTTAGCACATGTCACCCAGGAGGAACAATAAACAGAGAGGGGGTAGCCGTTGCAGCAGACTAGGTGGGCGAAACCAGTGCAGTAAGAAGGAGAATATGTAAGGCCCAGCCAACCAAGAGGAGTTAGTGCTGCCATTGGAGGGCAGGAATAGCGGCAGAATGAGGAAGACAATGGGAAGCCAGACCCCAGTGGGGATAGCGGTGTGCTGCCCGGGGATATGTGCTGAGGGCAGGGCACGAGGGGCCTGCACAGCCGGTAGCATAAGGAGCTGACTCTCGGGGTTGCTTGGAGATACACCCGGTAAAGGAAGCTCTGTTATCATCAAAGGCAGTTGAGGAGTTGCCAGGGATTGAGATTCATTGGGCTGTGGCTTGCAGTGGAGATGGCCATGCAGCCTGCTTAAGATCACCTCTCTGGTTGAGGAGACTGTGGAGGCTGGTCCACGAGGACATAGCAGGTTAGTGGAGGAGTTCGGAGGACTGCCCTCTAGTGGCTCAGGGAAGCAGCTGGAGGCCCCCCCAGCTCCCAGGGAAGATGGGGGCCAGAAGACAAAGGCTCTAGCCTGGCAATGAACACATGAGTTACAGAACAGTGACCAGCATGGGACACAAGAAGGTGGGAGTGGCAACAGCACAGAGTTGACAAGATTGATAAGGGGACTCCATGGACATTACACAGTCCGGGTAACACACCTCGAGGGATGTGGGTGAAGGGGCTTGAAGATGGTGAAAGGCCAACAGCAAAATAGGCTGGACCACTTGGTGGAAAACATGGGAAGCAAGCCAAATCAACCATGCATATGGCCAATGATCTGATGGAACTGCACCGGAAGGAGACACAATTACCCTCAGCAATCTAATGGCAGAAATTAAAGACTCACGATTCTCACTGAAAAGCAACGTGAAATCTGTGTGAGTTGAGTGTCCCTGCCAATGGCAAACCTTAAGAAGGTGAGAGAAAGGGTCATTGAGGTGGAGCAAAGAGTTGGGACAGCAAAGCACAAAATTACAGCACTGGAAAAAAGAACAAAGGCATTGGCCTCAGCAACGTGGGTTCTTGAGGAAAGAGCTGAAGATGCATAGGGCCACTCCAGGGAATGCAATATATGGATTTTGGATTTGGCCGAAGGCGAGGCTGGGCACAGCACTGCGGAGGCACTTGCCATCAGGGGACTTTAGAAATGGATTTCAATTGAGCAAGCCCATAGGGTACCCAGCAGGAAACCTTTGGTGCGAGCTACACCCTGGGAAATAATTGCAAAGTTCTTAAATTTTAGAGACCAGGACACAGTGCTCCAGGATGCCAAAAGGCAATAGGCATATATGGTTGGTGACTCCAAGATCCCATTTTTCCCAACTTTCAGCCGAATTGAAGATCCTGGACTGGGATAAGTCCTTTTCCTTTATTAGGCCAGAAGAGGTATGGGACTGGATTCAGACACAATGACACCCTGGAGGAGATTGTAGGTAGAGAAAATATGGGAGTGGGGACAATGGACCGTATTCTGGTGAATCCTGATGATACCTTGTCCAGGGCAGGGCCCGAGCACAGAGGACTGAAGGCATATTGACTAGCGAGCTATAACCGTTGGCTGAGAATGGATTGTCTGTGCTACAGAAGGTTTGGAACTCTAACTCTTCTGGGGAGGGGAGAAGAGGGGCAATAGAACTGGGGAAGGTTTTGATGTCACAATTTTGTGCGGAAGGGGTGATATGAGAGCTGGGAGGAAGGGGTGAGTGGTGGTGCGGCAGAGGGGCAAGCAGACGGATCCATTCAGTGGCACTAAGGGAGGAGAGGGATACTTATTTTATCCGATCTTGGTGGTGAGGTCCCCATCTTGAGGTTTAATAATGGGTTTTATAGTGCTGTCTGGTTGATGGCGAGTGTTTATTACTTAGTTTGTTTGTTGATTTTTAGTGCAGAAGGGGAAGGGTTGGGGAAGTGTCGGGGAGGGGTGGCAGGTGCTTCTGAGGGTAGGAAATGTGGGGTGGACAAGGGGGGAGAGAATTGGAGAGGTGAAGGGAAGGGTGGGGCATCTGGGAATGGGAAGGATGGGGAGGCAGATAGTTACAAACGTTTTTTTCACAAAGGTCCCCAAAGCGGTAAGAGGGTCAGCATATATTACAAGAGAGACAGAATGGGGGAGGTAACAAGGGAATGCATGACCTGGAATGTGAATGGGTTGGGAGACAAGATCATAAGGGGGCGTTATTCAAGTTTTTGCGGCATCAAGACCCAAAAGTGGTAATGCTACAGGAGACTCATTTGTAGAGGAACAATTGCCAATTATTGAGGAGAAATTTGTTCTCAAGATTATTTCATGTGGGATATGTGAGGGGATCCAGAGGGGTTGAGATTTTGATTAAAAACACTGCCCAAAGGGAGACCAAGAAAGTGGTGTCAGATGAGCAGAGCAGATAATTATGTGTCAGTGGTAAGAAGGGATCAGAACAGGTTACTTTGGTTAATGGATATGCCTCCCTCCCAGGTAAAGAGGCATTTATGAAAAGAGTAAGGGTTTTGATTCTGGAAGAGGGCACCTTCCTGGGGGGAGATTTTAATGGCACAATGAACAGTGAAGAAGATTGACACACCAGGGATTCAACCCAACATGTGTGGGCAACGAAACTGCAGGATTGGGCCGGGCTGTTGGGCTTGAGGGATGTGTTGAGAGATAAACACCCGATCGAGAGGGATTTGTTGTTTTAATCTGGGGCTCATGGCTCACTGTCACGCATTGATTACTGTTTTACCACTGGGGACAGGGTACCTAGGGTACGGGAGGTGGAGTATCTAACAAGAGGGCTCTCTGATCACTCCCATTGGTAATGGAATGGGGGTGGTTCCATGTGTTAATATCCCTGCAAAAATATCGTGATACAACAATATCACCATATTTCTGGGCGATATTGACCCATGGATCCTGCGGGGGACACCCCATGCAACCCCTGCATTATTTTAAAATGTGCGGGGGGAACCCCTGCAACCCCCACTCCCACAAATTACCCCCCCAAAAAATATTGCCTATGGCGAGACAAACGGCCATTTGCACGGCGATATTTTTGGTGGGGATATTTTGTAGGGATACCATGGGAATTGGGTTGGGAGAGACCGCAAGGAGTATGGAGATTAAATGCATAGAATTTGCTGTCCCCTGACATGAGTGCCATCCTAATGGAGGCCAGGGAAAACAACTTCACAGAAAATGAGGGATCAGTGACTAGTACAACGACCCTACGTGAAGCTTACAAGATGGTCATATGGGGGAAGGCCATGATGGAGGCCAGGAAAAAGATAAGCGGAAATGCTAGGGAATTGCCTGACGATGAGAATATGGTGAGGGATCTGGAGGTGAGATGCAAAGAAGAGAACTCAATAGAATCAAGTAGGAATCTATGCAGGGTGCAAGATAAGTTAAGGACACTAGCTCTGGACGAGGCAAAACATTTGAGTTGGCTAGACCGAGTTTATGAGCAGGGGGACCCAAGTGGCAGGATGTTGGCATGGATATCAGGGCAAAAGAAACAGGACAAATGGGTAGCTGCCGCGAGGAATGAGCAGGGAGTACTGAGGATGAAGGAGCCAGAGATTACAGATACTTTTGCAGGCATGTATGCCAAATTATATGCAAGACCACCAGCTCAGGAAAGAGGGGAGATAGCTGCTCATTTAGAATGCCTTTTACTGCTGAGGGTGTCCGTGAAGCAGAGAGAGGCACCCAATGAGGACAGCAGAAATAGAGAACAACATATTATAGTTACAAACCTGGTAGGATCTCTGGCACAAACGGCCTACCCATGTAACTATGGAAAATTCGGGCTACAGGGTGAGCCGCAATATGCTTGACATGTTCCGCGAAAGTAGGGAGGTGGGAATGTTACCCCCAGAGTTACGTGCATCTGTGATTATGGTCATCCATAAAAAGGGAAAAGATCAAGAACAATGCAATAATATAGGCCAAATCTTTTCTTTTCAATGTGGAGAAGAAAATACTGGTAAGGGCACTAGAAAATATACTGCTGGTTGTGCTTCCTCACCTGATCCACAGGGACCAAAATGGTTGTATGCCGAACAGGGCAACACACCTCAACTTGAGGAGACTCTTTAGAGTGCTTATTTTGACTGGCCCGCGGCAGGTCCGGCAAGAGGCGATCCAGTCACTAAGTTGCTGCAAGGCCTTTGACTCAGTGGAATGGACATTTCTACGGGCAGTCTTGGATAGAATGGGTTTTGTGCAGGCATTCATTGCATGGGACAAGTTGCTATATGACTTTCCTGTGGGGAGGTGACGCAGGTGGGGGAAAGATCCCCAAGGTATGGTGCTCTCAGTGGGCCATGGGTTAATTGGGGAAAGTCAGTGTACTTTCTTCTCAAGGGAAAATTGGAAGACTACTAGTCGTTGGAAGAGGTCACACACTCCAAACTACCATTCAGATATTTGGGAATAATGATCATGGAAACTTCTGAGGGAATTCTTTTGTATGAACTGGGAGCCATTGGTGGCCACCTTCCTCCAAGGATGTGGAGAGATTGGTGAAGCTCCCTCAGTCCATTCTGGGCAGGATAGAATTGTTCAAAATGATGCCATTCCTGAAATGTGTCTATATTCTTCAGACCTCGCCTTACGATGTACCCGCAGAAGAGTTTGACAGGCTGGACAAGGGACTGACACACCTTCTTTGGAGAATGGGGGATCTGAGTATAGCGCTGGACACAGTATAGAACTCAGTGTGGGAAGGGGAGCTGAATCTCCCGAACCCAAAGAGTTACTTCTGGGCCATCCAGTTAGTGGCAGTGAACAATTGGTTCTTCCTAGAGTAGGAGACCCAGTCATTGGACAGGAGAGGGGGGCCAAGGGAGATTATGTACAGGGGGAGGTTTCCAGAGGACTTTACTCAACTTGGGAAGTTGGTGGCAAAGGTATGACAAGGGAAAGCAAAAGGTGGGTAATGGACCAACCGCTATGGGGGAAAAGATTGATCCAAGACATGAGGAAAGTGCAGCGTAAGCATAGATGAAGAGACATTGCGTGTGCCTGGTGAGGGATGTGGTAATGCGAGGGGCTATAAGGTTTGTGTACCTAACAGCAAACCATGAAGTGATACCACAACTCAGGCATGCCCTAGGTGCAAGGCTAAGGGCTGAGCCAGTGCCTTTTCCAGGACTTGCTGCTGCTGAGGCAGGTGGTGACAGACAGACTGGAAGGTAGACCGATTTCCATGACTCACCGATGATTAACTAGCACCACATCTAAGGCTTCAATAAAGTTGAGAGCATGATGGGAACGTGATTTGAGCAAGTTGGATGATGGGGAATGGGAGAGTGTGCTGGATGCCACAAAAGGTATGGCAATCGACTCAAAGTTTAGGAACATGCAATTAAAAATGTTTCATAGGTGTATTACATCCCTCTGAGGTTGTACAAAATGGGCAGGTGGGATAACTCTGCCAGCCCCAAGTGCAAGACAGACAGGGACGTATTTGCACATGATGACTTGTCCAAAGCAGCAGAACTGTTTGTGGAAGATTGTTATTGAAGCCCTAAACATGGTAGTGGATAAAGAATTAGACATGAACCCAAAAAAATGTATTCTGGGTGTATGGAGCGACTGCTTTCTTACGAAACATGAAAGATGTCTGATGGGGCTGGCATTTACATTGGTGAAGAGATGCATTGTGTAGGGGGAGTGGACAACCCCTCCCTGGAAATGTAGGAAGATAGGATCTTGGCTCAGTGGGGCCAGGGGGATTCTCAGAGAGGGGCGTGATACAAGGGTTCATCATCCAGATTATAACTTATCATAAAAATATATAAATAAGGGCTTCCCTTGAGCAATCCCAGACAAGGATCTGACTTAGTGGGACTGCTTGATTGGAGTCTTTAACAGGTGATCATATTAAAAACAGACACTGTCCAGTAAGAATATCGACATACTGGCCTTAGTAATGGAAAGCATTTCAAATGACAAAGATAGCCCTCATCACGGAAAACATGCATTATTGGGTGCATCAACAAGATACACTGCATGTGGAGATGGGCTATGGAACCTATAAAGAGCCAAGCCTCTTTCAAGTGCAAGAACATGGGCTTCCAACTAAAAATAAGAGAGAAATCCATTAGACAGTTGCATTGGGTTAAAGACACAGTGAACAGAATACTATCTGCTATGTCTCAGTTTAAAGATACAGTGTGCAAACCCTAAACTACATTTCAAACAATTTTCAGCATCCCAAAGGTAATTATTACCTATATCGGCTTTTTTTAAGTTCTTGTTTTCAGTTGAGATTTGCATTCAACGTAGACATAATATTAAGGACTTCACTGAAATGAACAACGTCTTTTTTTTTATGACTGCTGAAGAGAGGGCCTCAACAACCACACTGGACCTTGGCACACCAGGAACAGGAAAGACAGGCTGAAACACATGAGGACACGACACTCAGGCTGGATTTCAAAAGACATCTCTTTATTCTTTTCAGCATTCCAGGATACAACATGCAGTGGAAAGCTCAGCAACTTCCTCCTCACTCCTGATTTCAGTCTCTTATATACAGTCTTAAAAAGTGAGGTCATTTAGTACTTAACATAAAACATCCTGATTGGCCTTGGAACTTAAAGACAACACCTTTTCCAATCTCTTGTTGGTTACCTTAACTGCCATTCAGAACTAGTCTAAACAGGTTTCACCTAGCTCATTCTACACCAGTGGACTCTTGCAAACTTCTATGAAATAAATTATTCACTGACATCATCATGACTTTGTAAAAATCGACCATTTTTTAGGCCCAACATCCATCTTAGAGTTCGATGACTTGTCTTAACAAAAATGGCCGACCAAATTAAAAAGTGCCTGACCAACTTATTTTTACCTTTTAGCTTAGTCCCTGCTCAGTTTTGAATCTAGATTGTTTGATAATTTATGATAAACATGCACTAATTGACATATTCTCTACTGTGCAAGGTATTCTATTGCCTCTGTATAGATCGCCCTTCAAAGCGCTTTTCTAAAAGGCTCTACATTTCTGATTTTTGCAGTATTAGAGTCATTGATCAACCCAACAAGTTATCTGCATTCGATTTGAGAACACTACTTAAAATAAAAGTGTGAAAGTGAAGTGTTGCAAAGTGTCTGTGTCAATGGATCTGATAAGGTGTTTGCTGCCATATACTGCCATTTTACAGGACTTGCTATTTCCGCTGCTGCTCCTTTATGTTTTCCTGAATCCAGAAAGCACAGAAAAGCCTTGCCCTCTACTACTAGAAAAAATACTTCTGCAGCGTGAAGCACACCCAAAGTGCTCCAAAGTGTTTGTGTCAATGGAGCGGCAAAGCTGTTTGCTACCATATACTACCTTTCCATAGACCCATTAGTCTTGCTATTGCCACTGCTGCTCCATTGATTTGTCCTGGATTCAGGAGGCACTACAAAAAAGCATTCACTGCGTGAAGCGAGTGCAAACTGTTGCAAAGTGTCTGTGACTGGGGTGGGGACAACATCAAGGAAGCCATGGAAAAGGATTTGTGTGTGTGTCACTCTTTTTCTACTGGCAGCAGCAGGTAAGAACCTTGCTCTGTTAAGGGGGCTATTCATGTTCATCACACTTCAGTACAAAGCAGTTTAGCAGCAAAGCGGACTTCAAACTGACCTTGAATATTTACGGCATAACGGTTATAAAGCATGAAAGCGTATAACGTACACAGCAAATCCATTCCAGATGATGTTTTATTTGGCCAGGAAGAGGATGAAGACCTGATTGCAAATGAAGGGGACCATGTAACTTGTATTGAGAAACCAATGGCAGATATTGAGACTGCAACGTGCACGCTACATAGAGATGAGCTGTCAGGGAGATCTAATTTGCAGTGGGGCGGTTTGCTCAGTATTAGAGCTCGAGTACTCTGTCTTTCAGTCAAAACCTGCTTGCCCCGGGGGTACATGTACACCAAAAGGGGGATGGTGATGTCTGTAATGTCATTAATATACTGAAGTGTGGCTGCGGAGGCACAAAAGCACCAACGTCCTCCCCAAATGCTGTCGTTGAAGCAACTGTGACTCCACATGAGGCTAGCCAGAAGGTCATTGCTAGCACATCTGAGATATGTGTGGCAAACATTACAGCTATACCAAAGTTCTTCATCTCTGGGCCCATTGATTCTTAATGATCAAGCGGACAGCACACCTGTAATCGAGCTGACTGTAGTACGTGTTCCCGCACAGGGTGTGCACATAGCGGGCAATGATGACGCAGTGTTTGTAAATGCTCTGCAGGGGGACAAGTGTCATACACCAATACGATCGCTGGCAAGAGACATGAGAGATTTAAGAACGAAGGAGAAGGGGAAAGTCGTCCCTTTAAAGCTGCTGAAACACCCTATAAATAAAAACTACAATGGAAGATGTCTTTGTGATGGTAGACCCAAGTACAAGCACGGACCTAAGGCCAACCACCAAAACAAGACTGGGCAACAGAGAAGGCCAACATTTTGTCAGGGAGCTAGGTTTGTTGGACTTGGAGCTTCAGGGGGTGCATGAGCGAATACAGCAAGTAAGGGGTATGTCCAATGTGGCAAGTGAATGTGCTGACTTGAAAACCCCTATAGAAGTTGAAGCATTGCCATCTTTCTTAACAGAGCACCTGTCTAGTATTAATTGCTCACCAATTGGGGGAAATCCATTTGGCTCTTGCTCCCCCAGAAATCCCCACATCACACATTGAGAGCACTGGACGATCAAATAAGGTTAACAGCACTGGACATGCCTGCACTAAACATGGTATTGTGCTAATTTTCCACTCTCTATGACAACATTAATCTCGAACTGATCCACACACGCGCTCCAATTGAGCAAAGTAAAATTCAATCTAGAAACAATCCACGACTCGATGAACTCCCTTGCTACAGCGGTTGCTTATCTTCAGAAGCGTGTGAGAGATCTAAATAGGGGCTCTACCACTGAAAATACCCTGGTCGCTGCCATAAAATCAGCATCACCACAAGGAGGCAGAATCCCTAAATCAATAAAAGAAAAGGGGACAAGAAAGGCAAAAAGAAATCAGAAAGCCTGCTCAAGGAAGTTCTTGAAAATTCTCTATTTAATAAAAGATGCAGCTTCCACATCACAAGTAGAGAAAGAGGTGGATGCACTTAGCGAGACCTTTATTGAGCTGCGCTTGAATGCACTTGCAAATGATGCTGCCCAGACAGAGTTAAAGGTATCGTCCCTACTGGTATTAGAGGAATTCAAGAATCAATCGACTCTGGCCCTTTTGCTGTCATCTTGATGGAGAAGGATGTGATTGTGCTGCTGATGGGAGGTTTGCTCATAAGTCTGCGGTGATAGTAATCAATGATGTCAAGGGGAATGAAGACATCACAACTGAAGCACCCATGTTCACAAATAAGACAGTTGTAAGGGAAAAGTGTATTCATGGAGTAGTGGACGCGTGGACTCAGTGTTACACTATTGCTCCATCTCCTCTTAAAGTGTTAACTACATCTGCAATAGCTACAAGCAAAGACATGAATAAGGAGCCTAAGATCAGAACTATGACTAACGAGGGAGGTCTGGTGGATGGCCAGATTGTGTTATTGGGAGATGACCCCCATGTGAATCATTCCATGAGAAGGAGCTTAGCAAGCTCATGTCCTGGTCCTATCCAGTGTGTGGGATCCCCAGGCATGGAGTTTAAATAGTGCAGAACAATGGATTTCCTTAAAGACTTCTACTTGAACGAAGTGAGCATGTGGATAGAGAAATCCTGTTGAATAGATCACATTTTATTAGATTGCTTCATGAAATTGGCCAATTGCGTTTACTCATTTCGAGAGATATTAAAAGAGCGTTTTTGGCTAATGACCGTATAACCGATATTGTTAAATTAGACTTTGGATCGAAGGTGATAATGTATATGTTAATGGCTGAAATAGATTCACTTCAAGCAATGGGTTTTGACATAACACTGAGATATGTATTTATTTATTTATTTATTTATTATGTATTTATGTCTTTATTTATTGCATTTGTATAGTGCACTAAGCCCAATCAAGGCGCAGAGAACATTCAGTTAGGTTACACATTCAATTAGGTTCAGTTAGATGAGATACATGGAGGTTTGTCACAGACATGAATTCGGAGATCAGGTTACAAGATTAGGGTGCAGTATAGAAGGCCAATCAGATAGTGTCAACCCTTAAAAAAAAAAGATTTCAATAGTTTCTGGAAGGCCCAGTAGGATTGTTCCGTCTCTAGGTCATGAGCGAGGGCATTCCAAAGTTTAGTGGCAATGGCAAGGAAACTGGACCCTCCAGCTTTAGTAAGTCTGAACTTCGGTTTAGGTAGGCGGTTGGTGTAGGCTGTTCTCGTTGGTCTCCTTGATTGGGATATGGTAAATTGTATGCAGAGGTAAGGTGGTGCAGAATAAGACGGGCATCGGTCGGTGATAGCTAGAGTTTTGAAGGTGATTGTGCCACATATGGGTAGCCAGTGGGCATTTCTTCTTGCCTCAGTGATATTTGCTTGCCTGGGGATGTTGAGAGTGCACATAGGGCATTGTTCTGTATGACTTGCATTTTCTGTATGTTGTGGGTGGATGTCCTTGCGACTAGTGCATTGCAGTAGTCAAGTCTTGAGCCAATGATTGATCTAGCAATTATTAGACAACTATAGGGGAGAGGAATGATCTTGAGGTGTTAATGAGTTTGGATGTATATGCTGCTGAGAATGCAATGGGGTCCCCTCTGGCGTTTGAAGGTGAGTGATGTGTCTAGATATATGCCCAGTGTTTTGACTGATGAGGAGACAGGGATAATGAACCCATCAATGGAGAAGGAGCTGTATCGGGAGTCAAGGTTTTTTTAGTATGGGTGCTGAGCCCACAAGAAGGATTTATGTCTTGTCATCATTAAGACACAGGAAGTGCATGGACATTCACATCTGGATGGATTGGTATACTGAGCTTAAGGCAGCAGATTCAGTATCAGAGTTGCAGAGAGTGAGAGGGGTATTTTCGTACTGTCCGCATAGTTAGTGTAGGAGGTTCCAATAGTGTCTAAAAGGTCAAAGTGGGGTTTTGTGAAGACATTGTAAAGAGTTGGTGAGACACAGGATCTTTGGGGCATGCCACAGGAGATGGTTGTAGGTGGGGAGCATATGTTGTCTGCAAACACATTTATGGTTCTTCCTTCCAGGAATGAGGTGACCCAATCTGTTGCTTCAGGTGAGAAATTTGCTGCCGACCTGAGTCATTGGCACAGGATATTACAGTCGACCAGGTCGAACGCAGCTGAGAAATCCACAAGCAGAAGATAGGTGGGTTTGATGGTGTCCCTGATTTTGTCTAGCTGGTTCTCTAGGTTGAGAAGGGATGACTGTGTTCCATGCCCTGGTCGGAAAGCAGATTTTCACAGTCCAAGGATGCAGTGGGTTTCTAGGTATTGCTGAATTTGCAGGTAGGATGCTCTGTCCAGGATCTTGAGGAGGAATGGGACTGTGGTAATGGGTCTGTAGTTAGTATGCGTGACTGCGTCTAGGGTAGGTTTCTTAAGCAGGGGTAGAACCCAAGTTTCCTTGAGGGATGCTGAAACCCGACATGATGAGAATGATGCATTAATGCATTTGATGATAAAGGAGGTTAAGGAGTCAGTGCAGCCTTTGATACTGTCAGCTGGGCAGATGTCTCCTTTACATTTCGTTAGTTTAAACCCTTTCAGGATGGAGAAGACTTTTGCTTGGGTGACCAGCTTAAAGTCAAATTGGGGTGTCTTATGTCTGCTAGAGGTGGAGTTAAAAGTCAGGGTGTGGGTTATGAGGAAGGGAAGCTTGTTTGGGCTTGATTTTATATTTAAGATTGGCAATTTGTCGAGTAGGGCACTCTGAATTGCTCTGCACCAGGTTTCCTCTTTAGCAAAATTAGTAGGAGTGGTGGTGGGGGATTCTAGCTCCCTAAGCATAGTGAATAACTTGCGTGTGTTGGAGTTGATGTTGGTAATTCTGTTGTTGTAGGTGGACGATTTGGCCTGAAGCATGGCTGGTTTGTAAGTCTTGGCGACTGTTATAAAAATTTCTCCCATTAGATACAGACATGCATTTTTGGATGCAGTGTAAGGTGCAAAAACCGGAAAGAGTGATGTACCATGGCTACTCAGGGGTGGGGACTAGTCAAATGCACCTGTAAATAATTGAAGTTAACCTGTCTCCTTAATCCCCAGATAAAGAGGGTGGTTGAAGTGTTGCCTACCGAAAGAACTGTTTGTAGCAGACATGCCAATAACTGGCTCTGGCTTACACAATCCTTGGTGGGTCGCTCAAGAAAGCTGGGGGATAAGGGCAAAGGGCTCTAGCTGATCTGAGGGGAAATCATTGCTTATCAGTGCTAAACTGGAATACATGGGGTTTCAGTAGTTTCACTGGCACATATGAACAATTCCAACAATGATTAGCTTATGACATGATTTGGTTTTGACTCTCAAATAATATAATTACAGACTGATTCAGCAATTGGCTATTCAAGGTGTGGGTGGACAGCTGTCTGGAGGCCTTATTATAGCAATCAATAACTCTATATTGAAGAGCTTTGAAAATGATCTCTGACAACATCTATGGTTTACTAGCTGTTAGGGTAACTTTAAAAGACTTGATCCACAGAGCTCCTGTGCTACTATTGAATATCTACTGGAACCCATTGCACCTACCTCAACTTGGTGCTATATTTGTCAAAGCTGTCAGATATATGTGAAGCATATTTGGGGGAGGATGATGTACAACATATTTTGAAGATGGGGATCTCAATGCTGAGTGTGCTCCGGGCTTATTGGTTCGGCTCGTCCCCGTAGAAATCTGGGAACAAATTAAAAAGAGAACTTTCATTGACGGTAAAAGGTGGAGAGATTTTTGTGTTACCTGGGACTTAAAGCTGGCAAATGGACCTATTTGGAAAAATAAACCAACATGGAAAAATGGGGATAAGAGTTTGTGGATTGACCATATGGTAATGCCTTCATTTTTATGGGATGCATGCATGGAACTTAATGGCATTGATTCTTCAAAGAGTGATCAAAATATGCTTACCTCTAAATTTAGCATTCTAGTTTCCTTGGGGATTAACAGAATGTATGATGACCTAACTGTGAATGTATGTGGGAACAGAGTAGCAAAGAGAATAATGAACATGGGGAAGTTCAACAGTACGGTGCCCAGTATCTTCACTAGTTGCCTCATGGAGGGAAAATTGCAGTTAGTCAATATGGACTCCTTCCAGTTATTTATTGAAAGGTTTGAAAATCAAAAGGTAATGTATAGAATGTTGAAACATGTTAAACATACATTTGATGCAGTAGTGCAATCGAGAAAGAAGGCCCTAAGAAGAGAAATTAGGGGCCTAAGCAATTTGTCACTAAATAAACCAGAGTATGGCGAGGAAGTAAGGAGGCTAAAACAAACCTATGAAAACTGGGTAAAATGTTACAAACAAATCCAGTTACAAATAGGCGGAGACAAAGGGCCTCATTACACGGATGGCGGTAAGGAATTACCGGTACCGGTAAAATACTGGTACCGGTAAATCCTTACCGCCTTACTACGAGGTCCCTTTGAGGGTTGGGGGATTTAACGCCTGCTTTTTGCAGGCGTTAAAAACCAACCCGCAAAGGGACACAGGGAGCTAATTACGGTACCGCAATTTGCGTTACCGTAATTAGCGCCTTCCCCTTTCCCATTGAGCCCTATAGGCCAAAAATGGGAATGGGGAAGGGCAATGGTGGAAGGGGGAATTACCGCCCCGCCAACCTTGGAATGGGGCGTTAATTCCCCTTTCTGCCAAGGCGGTGCCAGTATTTTACCGGCATGAACCATGGTGCTAATAGCGCCATGGTTCTCCGCCATCCGTGTAATGAGGCCCAAAATCTTGCAAAACATTATCACAAAGAACACACGCTGTTTTTGGAAAGTGATGAATGATACTCTGAAACCGCAAGGCCATACCCAAAATAACCCTATTGACAAAGGTACATGGGAACTGCACTTTAAAGATCTCTATAGCGAATGGGAACGGCCTATCCAGTATTATCATCCAAATAGCCCATGTTCACTAAATATCTCTAGTGAAATGATTGGAGAGACCATAAGGAAATCTTTGAATTTCCATGCCCCAGGCCCAAATGACTTGAACAACGCCTTGCTGAAAGAGGATCCATCGTTAAGGGGAAAAATACTATGTATTTTATTGTACTCAGTGATAGCTTCAAAAAGTTCCCTGCCATCTTGGAAACAAGCAGTGGTTATACCTATTCATAAAAAGGGGAACGACCCGTTAAACTATCACCCAATTTCACCCAATACAATGTTTGCACCGTTAGTTTTGAGGGAATTGGAAGACTGGGTCAGCTTATCTGGACATTTGCAAAAAGTATCAGACAGGGTTTTGGAGAGCATTGTCTACTATCCTCAATAGATTCATTATAGAATGTTTGCAGTAAAAGGCATGAGAGACCAATGCCACCCCGGTTACATGGCCATGGCTGATTACTCTCAGGCATTTGACTCTGAATCAGTCGCTGATGTGGCTAAAACTAAAGCAATGGTGACTGCCTCCTTCACTACTGTCAGTATTGGTATACCTGCAAGTAGGGTGCTTGTTGGCAGTGAGGTTGAATAGGCATGGAGCATTAACTGAAAAAAATCCATACGTTCAGAGGACTAAGACAAGGTTGTGTACTTATTCAATGGATATTCAACCTGTTCCTTTCGGGCCTTGGCGAACATCTGCATCAGACTAGCTTTGCTCTGCCACAAATGTCTACTCTGTCGGTACCATTTGTTACGAATGCGGATGACGCCCTTCTGCTTGACAGAACTCAGGTGTACAGCGTCTCATTTACGCCGTGAAAGAATACTCAGAGAAAAATGAACTTGTAATAAATGAGAAAAAGACAAATGTCATTTGTTTTTGTAAGAACGCTAAGAGGCAATTTGGATTCTCATGGAAGATGTGAAGCCAATACATTTTTCAAACACTGAATATGGTTTAGCTATGCTTTCAGTTGGATGCTTCCCCAAACAAAGGCTTATCTTTGGTTGGGTAATTGCTAAAGCTAGACAACTATCAGCACAAATTAAAAGAATAAATGTTAAATTCTGTTGATTCTCAATTTGTCTGCTGATAGATGTGTATGAAATGAAAGCCATACCTACAGAATGGAGATTATCTCCATTACTAGAACATTAGATTGGGAAAAGGTGGAAGCTAGAGCATGGAAGAGGGCTCTAGTTTATCCATTGTTGCCCTCCATTTCCAGTTGGACTTGTCTCTATGCGTTGCCACCTTCATTGGAAGATTTTGATCTTGTACCAAAAGGACGTAAAGAACCCAATGATATGGATGTAAAATGGCCTGCTAAACATTGTCTCGGGAGGATAGCTCTGCTGCAACCTGCTCACCTTGGAAGCAACACAACACAGAGCAATACAAATACAAATACAAATACAAATACAAATACGGGTTCGATCCCTGGGTCCACGCTAAGAAACCTCTGGGTATTAACCACGTTATAAATAAACTATCATATCATATCCTATCAAAAGGGGTGCAGATAGCATTCTGGAGGCCAATGGACAGCTGGTGATTGACCTGATCTGTAACCCTGGTTATGTGAAAAAGAAATTGTTTGAAGACGAATGGGTGATGACTGTGGGTAAATTGACTGCGTACCTTAAGAGATGTCTAAATGCTTTCTGGCACTCTCAGTTCTGAAGATACACACTTAACCTGTTACCCACAGCGTTCAGAGATTTCTCTGAACAGATCGAATGTGGAAAGAGAGATAACAGGATTGTGTAACTTGTGAAATTCTGACAATGTGCGACAGATGTGTGAACATATTTTAGTGGACTTCCCTCTGTTGCACACCTTTAGATTGTTGCTGTTGGGAGAATATGTTCACATGAATTTTTATCTAAATACAATGGAATTGTTTCACCTAGTTCCTATCGTGATACAAGTTACCTCCATTCACGGACCGTAAGCAGGTGCTGCTCTTTGCCAGTTTTATCAAGCATTTTGAAAGTCTGCTGGTGCCTGGTGAAATACAGGGCACAAGTTGATACTTGACCTTTGGAAACACACACAAGGCTATTTGAGTGGAACAAACCCTAGACAGGAGAGAGACAACTCCATGTCGCAGACCTCTGGCATTATTCACCTTGATTAGTGTTTGGCCACGCCCCCTTTTAGGTGTTTCTACAAAATTCAGAACGTGAGTGCACCAGCGTGCGCGCACCGATGCAAGGAACGACAAGGACCACTTTGCCACGATTGACTATGCTGGAGACTTTCTTCGTTGTGCACTTTGAAGTTAAAACCAAGGAGAATACTCAACGACTGTATTACAGGCATATACTGTACACCTTACTGATATAGTACATTTATATTTTGTTCACTTTATGGTGTTCGTAGGCATTATTTGCCTTGCTTACTGTTTGGCCATGTCCCCTTTTCGGTGTTTCTACAAAATTCAGAAAGTGCACGCACCAGCGCGTGTGCACCAAGGCAAGGACCGGCAAGGACCACTTTGCCACGAATTACTTTGCTGGTGACTTTCTTCGATGTGCACTTTAAAGTTAAAACCAAGGTGAATACGCAAAGACTGTATTACAGGCATATACTGTACACCTAACTGATACAGTATATTTATATTTTGTTCACTTTATTTTGTTTGTAGTCATTATTTACCTTGATTACTGTTTGGCTTTGCCCCCTTTTCAGTGTTTCTACAAAATTCAGAACCAGCGCGCGTGCACCGAGGCATGGACAGACCAGTACCACTTGACCACTTTGCCTTGGCGTCGTGGTGATAGTGGCCTGCTTCTTGTAGAGCGTTCCCCCTTAGCTGTTGAATCTGTATCTAGTCGGCGGCTGTCCCACTTTATTATCAAAGGTTCAACCTTCCATCCAGTTACAAACAAAGAGGTAAATTTGCATGTTTTTATGTTTACATTAATTGAAAACCAACATGTTCAATGGTGGGAGAGGAAAAACTTTGAAGAAGGTGATTGTGCTGACTCCCGTTTCTTCGATTCAGCAAGTATTATCAAACACGGATATCTGTAATTTCTGCTCCATACGGCCAGATTTTACGTCTAATCTTCAATCCATGAATGCTAGCAACTACGTACAGTCACAGTCACAGGAATTGTCAGTAAAAAACTATATGCAACCTACCACAGCTGCACAAGTGATGTCAGATGCAATATTACATGGCACAGCAAAGTCACCCAACAGAGCATTGCACATAAACTGATTGACTCCTATTACAACTCGCAACCAATTACACATAAGTCATGAGATTTCTCATATATCAATAAATCAGAGTATAGGAGAATTGAGCACCCATTTGAACCATTCGAACCACTCTATGTCGCTCGACTATTATAAACAATGTTCGATGGATTCCTCAATTCATTTGCGGTCATATGCAGAACCAACTCCACGCAAAACAACACTAACTCAAATTGCACCATTGGGTACTGACATCAACCATAAATCTGACATTATCTAGTTTATTTAGACTGATTGAGACACTTGAAAATAAAATCTCACAGTCGTCAGCACAAATACAGACAATTGCAGATTGGATAACCCGAGAAATTACAACAACATCGAGCAAAGTAGATCAAGCTGACACTGTATGTCAGTTAAAGGGTTTGATAGCAGATGATTTACGCCCATCTCTGGCAGAAATATCATCAAAATAGCGTGCACTTCCTGTGATTAAACAAATAATTAAACCGGTGGAAGAAGGCACTTCATTAATAAGAATTAAAGCTTCATGGATAAGTGTAGAACAAAATAACATAACACAACAAGCTAAAATCAAACAGAATCCCTTCAACGTAATTAATGATAAAAGATCACGGAATGGGTGTCACAATGCAGTCACCCAAAACGCCAACGAGGCAGCTGCATCCAGGAGGTCCGGTTCCACCGCGGCGCAGGTTGCCGGTTCCGCAGCGGCGTAGCTTGCAATTACAATCAACACCCGCACCCCCACGTGAATCGCACTTACCTCCTACCTTCAGCCTGGCCCAACGACCTGCAGCCTCTCGCATGTCATGGCACCTCTGGCTTCGCTGGCTTTGGAGACGTCGATGGCGGTTCTGCTCCCAATAAAGACCTGCCTTACTCTCGATCACTCACGTGACCATTGTTCTTGTTTTCTGCAGGCTCGCTTGCACAGCAATCACATGACACTGGGCGTTCACATGATCAGGTAGCTGTGGTCACGTGATCAGGAAGTCATGGAATATAAGGGGCAAGATTCATTCAAGCAGTGCTTCTCAGCTGTTCAGACGGCGATTGGCGTTCTCTTTGTTCTATTAGCACGTATCTTCGGATTTCTGGATTTTTACCTTGTTTTTGGCTCTGGACTATTCTTTGGATTACCCTTTTGGATTTGGTGCCTGATTGAACTGTTTACCCAAATTGCTGCGACTCTGGAATTTGCTCATTGGACTGTTTTTTCTCTTTACCCTTCTGCCTTGGTAAATGTGGACTTGAGTATCACACTCTAACGCTTTGTCAAGGCCTTGTCCACGCACTAACTGTATCTGCAACACCACAGTGGACCCTGATTACATTAGGGGTGACCCCACCTCATATTTTGCTACATCTTCAACATCTTCAGGGGGAACAGTTAGGTTTACGGCGGCAACCAGTTATTCCAAGGGTAGGTGCCTCTTTTCTTTCCATTACAAACAGTTGTGTTTTCTTACCTGGCATACTTAACCCTGTACATTCCTTGCAGCCATCCGTGAACTGGTGTTTCCTGTTTCTACCACCTGTGGCCCCAATAACCGGTCAGCGAGTGCATACATTTTTCTCTGACTGGTACTTGCGGACAGAGGTATTCTAATCCATGTGGACCTCAGATCTTGATAATGGGAAACGTAATGTATCAAAAAATACACTTCATTTGTTAGAACCACTGAAGAAAAAAAACAAAAATATGTGAGCAATTAGACCAGCTAGCATAAAATGATTGAAACCATGTATTCAAACGATTGGCAATCCTGTAGCGAAATCTAAAACACCACTCTCCTAAATAAATTACCTCCAGAAAAAGAAACTATTGTGCAATCCTATGAACAACAAGCTACAGACCAGACTTTGACTTATGCACCATTGAATTACCTTATTACGCCATAGTGCATTCAACACAGAATAAATAACTAATACAGATGTAGCAATGGTAGGGAAAAACCAGCGACCTTCCATACTAACTAACAAACATGGATTTAGCATTGAATCATCACAAGAAGAAAAACGCAGGGAGATTAAAGAACCAGTGGATGTGTACTTGGAAACACAATTTAAAAATAAAACATTACATATTGATAATCCACCCCTTGTCAATAAACCTGCACAACTAGCACCTGTCAACGAGGAATACTGATACTGTATTCAATAGTGGCAATGAACGAATGGATGAGCTACAAGGATTAATTGATTCAGTGGCTTTACATTCACAGACTATTAGACTGGATCTCAGAAGACTAGCACAAATTCTAAGGAAGATTCAAATCGCAAATTGGTAACTAAGGAACAAAAATGTCTGAGAACAGCACATTCACTTGTAATGAAATGTCGTGACCGCCCAGGTAACCAATATGATCTATGTAGAACAAGTGTTATGAACATTTTCTCCGAAGTTCCTACGCTACAAGATATAACATCAACAGACATAGAACAAGTTGAGTTTCTGAGTGATGTCAGTCTATCTATCATTTGATTGTGGATACCCTCTGGTGTAGTTCTGAATACCCTCTGGTGAGCAAAGATGGCTCTTTCCAAGATGGGTTTTATTATTGCGGAAGATCCAGAGAGGAATGGACATTTTAATAAAGTTAACAAATGATATCACCCCAAGCCAAACCTTAATATGAGTGGCAAACATAATCACCCCGGATCCAAATGTCTGCAATGTGACAATGAATCAAATCATAATACCGCAGCACATGCAAGTATGGCGAGGCAAGATACTGTAGCATAACCATCATTATCTAGTAAACCAACACAAATAAAATTTGCTAGCTGGAAGATTTGTGGACATGGCCACTTGTAAACAACCGTTGATAATCATTGGCACATTTGACATATTAGCACTACAGGAAACTTGGTTCACTACAACACCAATTTGGGATGACCACAACATTATTCTGTTGCCATCCAAAGTAGCAGCCAGATGCAGACCTTCCTCTGGCCTACTAGTGGCGGTAAAAAAAAGGTTCTGGTATAAACATCCATCCATGGTTAGCCCAAATAAATATTCACAATTAGTGAAAATCCATTGTCATGAACATAAAATAGCGCTTGTGAATATATATAGAAATCCTGCAGGAATCACATACTATGCTTTCTACAGAGGTTTAACAACGCTACTTGACAGCATACAATTAGAACCTGAGATATTCCCCACAATCATAGAAGGGGATTTGAATCTCAAATGCTTAAATTCCAATTGTAAAGCCAAAGAACCTGAAGTGCAAAGATGGGTGTCATTCATGACAGAAACAAACTTTAGAATGGCCAATGGCTCATTGCCAGGGGATGTACAGCCTCAAAGCACATGGTTAAGAGGTAAATCGGAGAGCACTATTGATTACATCTATCTTGAAGATCAATTATTTACAATTGTAGAACACTTTGAGATTATTCCACAGATTCATAGTGATCACCAAATGCTCTCATTAACCTGTTTGCTTAATGCGCACAATTAAGTGCAGGAATGGTACAAGTCAGCCGTAATAACCAACAACGGCAAGACACGCCTTTGTTGGTCTAAAGACAAATTGTATCTATTGAATAAACAGTTCATGCAACACTATACAAATAACTCCTGCCCCCAATACACAGCAGAGTTGAACCAGTTCAGTACTGCTTTCATGCCTACAAGATCTAGAGCATTCCAGCATAAACATTGTTTTGATCAGGAGCTCAAGCAAAGAAAGACAGCATAGCGTGACAAAAAGAAAAATATTAGCAAACTGCCAATATGTATTAGATTCATTGCATTAAGGTCAGCTAAATGCAAATATCCAAATTGGACACGGACGAGAAAGGCATATATGTATCAACCCGACAGTGAAACTATGCTAACATCCGTGTCAAATAAAAACTCAGCACAGACTTGGCAGCTGCTGAACAATGCCAAGTCTAGTATGCAGATCAGCTTCCAAATTAACGGTGTTAGAGACCAACAATGGGTAAAACATTACACGAATTTATATGCTGACACAGAATTTGATAATTTTAAATACTCCAAATCTATGCGACAACCGTGGAATTTACAATTCTCAGTGGAATGTTTAGAAGAATTAATCAATACATTGAGTAGGTCCAGGGCAATAGGCCCAGATGGTTTTGAGCAATGCAATGTTTAAAGCAGACCCACATAGCTGGGCCATCATATTGCATTTAAGCTTTATAGATGTAATAGCAAAATGTGGCATTCCCATGACTTGGTGTAAGTCATTGATTATTCCTATATTTAAAAAAGGTGATCGAGCCTTCCCAATCAATTACAGGCCCATAGCGTTCCTCGATGCACCTGGAAAGGTCTTTGCGTGGATAGTTTTACATGAATTCAATGCTTGGACGCAGGTGCATTGGAAGAAAGATCCCAATAAAACGGGCTTTGTACTTGGCATGGGCACCACAGTTCATCTACTTTGTCTCAATATCATCAAATCTCAAGCGCAACTAAAGGGCCATGCAATCTACTTTGCATTTGTTGATTTACTCTCAGCATTTGATGTTGTGTCCCATGTACTACTAATAAATAAACTCAAAAAGGCTGGCTGCCCATCCACCCGTGTGATATAATTCATGCATTCCCTTCTAATACATCTATTAGAATAAGACTGTCCATGGAGGGAGGCCTCTCACCTTTAATAAAGACATCAAGAGGGTTGAAGCGGGGGTGCATACTTGCTTTGGCACTCTTCAATTTCTTTGTACATTCCATCAAAGATGCCTTTGCAAATATTGTTTCGGACTCTCCAAAGTTCATGAGCACACAGATTAAGGCATTACTTTATGCTGATGATCTAGTGCTCATATCAAAGATGCCCATGGAGTTGCAAAAGCTTCTTGACTTCTTATCATATTACATAGACACAAATCAGCTCAAAATTAATTTGTAAAAAAACAAAGATAATAGCATGTAATCCCAAGAAATCAGCTCATTGCAGAATGATTTGGACAATCAAAAATGTGCCATTAGAAGTTGTATCCCATTACACGTACCTTGGGTTGATTATAGATGAAAATCCACCAAAAAATCTCAATTGGTCAATCTTGAGAATAAAGTAGCATGTGCCATATTGCAGACCAGGATTATACTGGGCAGATATGGTACATTTTCTATATATCCAGCATTGACATATTACACACACAAAGTCACTGCAGCCCTATGATATAGATTGGATAGCAGAGCATTTCTCCCAGAAACGCTTTTTGCCAAACTCGAGGGCAAATATTGGAAACAAGTACTAAATCTTCCACAGTGTGTCACAGTAACTTGGGTGCGGTATGAACTAGGTATAATATCATTAAATGCATTATATCGTTGGCAACTATGTGCAGCATTTAGGAAATGCCTCATGTCCAATGACTCAAACACCTTTCACAAGACATTAAATAGATATATGTTTCACACTAATCATGCCACTGTCAACTCATGGACGAATGGTGTTTATCCAATATTGGTTACTGCTGATGTCACCCTTGAAATCTTACTCACTAATCCAGATCAAGCAAAACAGAAAATGTATTTAACAGTCTGGATAGAGACGAGGGAGCAATGCTTAACTTGCAAACATTTTGCGATAAATCCATTCAATATGGAAAAGTATGGAGCGATGGAATCTTATTTATGCAAGTCACCCTCACCGTCTATTAGAGCGGTAATCCTGCGTATGAGAGTAAATCTATGGCCAACTCGAAATCTATTGGCAGATCACAAAATAATAACTAGAGAGCAAAATGTCTGTCGGTTCTGCAAAGACTCATCCTGTGAAGAAACGTTAAAGCACTTAATAAATTGCTGTCCAGCAGTAGGGACAGAAAGACAAAGGGCATTTGGAAAACATTTTAGGTATCTAAGTGAACTTAATTCAGATTTAAGATGGCAGTTGATCCTAAATACACCATCGATGGGCATAAGGATCACCACTGTAAATGTTTTAACATCCTTGGCATTGAATCATGTCCATGAATTAGAAAAAGACGATGAAATGTTTAATAGATAACATAAATGATCCCTGTAACCAACTTTGTATGCTTTGGTGCCTTGTGTATTCACAAACCTTTCTGATCTATTTAATTGATAAGGTTCAAACGTATGCATATCTTGATAGAATATCAAGGTGGAAATCAATTGAACCACTAAATGGAACAATTTGTTTTACCTTAGGAAGCATGTAACAGACTTTTAAAAATGTAAACAATGCAATGCTTGCTTTGATAATTAAATATCCAATTGTTAGAAATGTGCTATTATGATGAACGTGCTAAATGGACTATGCATCATATATTTGCTACATATATGTGTTTTAACATTATGTTACATGTGTTTTATTATGTTACTTGATTTATGTATTTATTGTGTTGAATCTTTCATGATATGTGCCAATGTTTGGTTCAAAGCCTATGGGCCTCATTACGACCCTGGCGGAGAACCATGGTGCAATTTGCACCATGGTCCATGGTGCTAAGCTGCCAACTCCGCCATGGTGGTTGGCGGACTTACCGCCCCATGCCGACCTTGGCGGGGCGGTAAGTCCCCAATCCCCATTTTACCCTTCCCCATTCCCATTCTTGCCCCATAGGGTATAATGGGAGTGGGGAAGGCGTTAATTACGCCGCCGTAAATTACGGTGGGGTAATTAACAACAAGGTCCCTTAGCGCCATGGATTTTACCGCCTGCAAAAAGCAGGCGTAAAAATCACCATGGCGCTACGGGAACTCGTAGTCAGGCGGAAAGGTACGCCATGCACTACACCGGCGTAAAACCCTCTCCGCCAGGGTCGTAATGAGGGCCTATGTGTTTTACATGTTCTGATCTTTAATTTTAAATGCTAAATTGTATTAATTGTTTGTTTTCAAAAATGGTATTGAAAAGTTGATCAATTCACCTAAATCAATAAAAGAAAATAAAAAGAGTTGTTTCATCGAGTGGGGAGGAGACGATGTTGACAATTGACTTATATCTTCGAATATTTTAATCTAAATGCATGGTTTGTAAAGATGTTTCTGGATTTTGATTTTTCTGTATTCATTTTATGTAGACTTTTTATGATGGTATATGTCTTGTCTAAGGTTGCCACAAATCAACCAATACCCCAATAAAAAACAAAAGTGTGAAAGCACTAACCTGTACATGCCCCTCTTACCTCCTCACGTCCCACTGACCTTTGATAACCTCTACATGCATGTCCTGGGTTCACAGCAGCTCCTTTATCCTCATGCTCAGCTGGTACACTACCTCCTCGAAAAGGGTATCCCTACACCCATAGGATTCAATGAGAAATGTAATTTCCCATTGATTCCAATATCTGAGAGCCTTTCCACATCCATGGAAAGAAGGAATTGTGGATCGCAATCTTAGTCCTAACAGCTTTGATTTGGGACCTAATAAACTACTATGGTGGTGTTTGGTGCAGTAGAAATAGTATTTAAATAACATAACGTTATTAAAAAGATCAAGTTGTGAATGGTGGATTTTTTGCAAGCTCCACATTTACTTTAATTTAGAGAATCTGAACAATATCTCCAAATACAAAGGCGAATAGTGCGTCACGGCTATAGAAACATCATACAAGTGGGAGAAGAAATGATCTAATCTCAAGAAGGAAGACATTAATAAGAAGTTACAAAGTGCCCTCCCTTTGTGGAGAGTCATTTGGGTATGGTGGTGCCTCTCCATACCTATATGAGAGCCAAGGCATTCTCATATATACTCAAGATGGTACCCTGGATTAGAACCACTGCTTGTCCCACTCACGTGGGGGTCTGCAACCTTTCCATATGCTCTCCAGATGCCTTGGCCTTCATCTCCCATCACCCCTAGCCAGCACAGACAACATTGAGAGAACATGGGGGTTGCAGTACAAAACATCGGGATAGCAATAGGTTGCAGATGCGAGCATTAGATCTATGCAGCACAGGCTCAAATTCTTCATTGATGTCTCCGCCCATTATTTTTAAGCCTCCTCCAGATCTCCTCCAGATCTCCTTTTCTATCAACAAATAGATTATTTAAGTATGGCATTTCAGGCATAGAGATACATTGTTGCTTCCTTTTGCATGAGTGGGTCTATTTTTAATGTGGGACTCTTATCCCTGTTGAACACGGCATGCTTCTGAAACTAAAATATGACCTAACTAAACATGCACCATTTGTGCACAACATATGGATTTTCTGAAGCTGAAGCAGTAGAAGTTTGAGCTACAAGGCCATGAAATATCACTCAACATTGACATTCTTGAGACCACTGGCATGCCTACAGATAGTTCTCTTCTAATGTGAATGCATTGGCTGGATCACAGAGTTCCTGTCGACCTACGCCCTCATCTACTCCATCACACTTGCATACCCACGCCTGCTAGTTTATCACTTTTCCATGTTACATCAACAAATTAAAAAAGGGAAGCATTAAACACCTTCGTAACTGCTTCCCTCCAATGCACCCACCCAGAAGATTCTGTTTACCCATTATTTCTAAGAGAGATTGCAGAATTATCATGAATCCATGTATTGTGCTGCCCTGGAAGGATTGGCTCAAATCCACTGTAACTTTTGACTTGCCCACAGATACCTATTGGGCCCATACTGTATCAGAATGTAACTATAAATAGGAATGATTGCTAGCCATGTCTAATACAGCTTATACATCAACCCCATGCAGAGTGGAATGGAGTTACAGCAGAATAAACAATATCAAGTCTTTATATTGTTTTTCATTCCGGATACCTACTACCTCTAACTGCTGTAGTAATACTTGTTTTATTGCACAATTCAATGCTATTCAGCAGTATCCCAGTGGTAATACTGCCAGGACACTGCCAACGCAAATAGGGTTAACGCTACCCGGTCCGACGCTATCAGCTATATTGGACCCAATGGGATTGGGGGCTCTACTAGCACCGGCACAATTAGCGCCATGCTAATAGCACCAAAAAACGGGCAGAACCTCATGATTTGTTCAGCCCTTAAATGCGGCGGTAATAGCGTTACCACCGCATTTAAGGGTTGAGGCCAAACTTGTGATGAGGCCCACTGAATTTGGAAGCATAAATGGCTAAGTCAACCATAATAGGATTCAAACTTGCCATGTCAGGTGTTGGGATGGAAATTAGCCCATCCCACCCCACAGGCGGTTCCAAATAAGGCAAACCCCATATGAGGAAATGTAACCCACAGGGAGCAGCAACATGAATCAATAGGTACCGTATAAAGACCTTGCAGTGCATAGAGGTAGGTGCTTAGCACTTGAAATGCCCACACTCTGCAACGCGATTTTGTTTTAGGCCCAAACAGGACAGGCCGCAGGCCCACGTTGCTCACGTTCCCAAGTCACAGACCCAATTTCTACACACCATGCTAGCTCCACTCGAGCCCTGTTCCCACGGAAGTCCATGTCCCTCTCATCCCTTCAATGTTGGGAATATTTAATATCATCTCCAGGAATGCATCCAACAAAGAGCATGAGACAGCACTAGGCTCTGTACTGTGCCCATTCATCTCAAATTACCTGCCATCAGGTCCTTAACCCCGACTCAGCCAGATCAGAGCCGGCTGCACACCACAGAGCTGACCCCCATACCTTCTGCTCTTTGATAAGCACCTGACCCCCAGGTCCTAACCTCCATAAAGTGCCCATCACAGATTTAAAGCCCACATGACTGTATTTCTCTCCAGCAGCAATACATGTCTCCTGTAACATGAGGTACTGGGAAGGGTAAATCAAAGCTCAATCCCCAGGGGGGGAGACACTAGGTGTGGGAACTGAGGTATCAATGAATGTATGAGTCCGCACAACTGTATTTTATCCTCCGCTCTCCCTGGCTCCCCTTTCCTCTGCTGTAATTTAATGAGTGTATAGTCTGCCTTAGTTGTTTAGCTTAGGAAACATTGTGTTTTATGCCTGCCCTGACCTTCACTGCGAGGATGGGATCAGCTGACCCACGTGCTTCAATATCAACGGGAAAGAACCATCCAATTATCACCTGGCACCCTCTATGGAACAGGCCCATGTGTAGGGTCCTCCAATCAGTGGCACCAAATCAGTCTATATGTGTATGACGATTCAAGTGTTTATAAACCCATGTTTGCTAATGTAAGACCAGTGCACTCTCGAGCAGCAGAGTTCTTTGCTGGCACTTGTATTTTATACGAGTAAACCTTGTTATCCTTGCAAAGCTATCTCTTGGCTTAATTCCCTAGTGGATTGTATTTACTCTGGAGTGTGCGTATAGAGGGACTTGTCTTCACAGGTTAGCCCCAGGCCCAGGGTGAACACATAATGTATCAGCCAGCCTTCCAGATCTCATCAGTGATTGCAATATATCTCTGATCTTCTGCCCGTGACCAATGGTCCCACACCAGAATCGTACAGCCTGCTTTTACCCTTGTCAATTGGCTTTGAATGCTATGCATATTCCCTCACGTAATGCAATGCCTAATCAGGCCATTCACAATAGTTCTCTATAGAAGCCCGCCCTTTGGTAGCAGAAAGCTCAGCAGCTCTGTATGGCTGGTTTATCTCTGTGAATTTGTTTTAAGCACTATAACATTGTATCATTGTATACAATTGTGCAACAAAGATTTAGAAAATGTATAATAGCCTGTAATCACAGTGTCATTATAAGTGACACTTTGGTAACTATTTTGAACTCGAGACCTATGAAATATAGATGGAACCAGCAAGGAAACCCTTTATAAACTGCTATAGATTCTGGCCAGTGATGTATATGGTTGGATGGCTTGGCAGGCACCATTTTACAAGATCGTTGCTGAATTGAGATAAACCATTCAAAGGACGCGTGCCCCCCTAAAACCCCCTTTCCCATTTGCCTTTAAACTGAGTGTCACATTGCCCCACCGCCGAGCAGGTGGGATAATGATGAGAATCCTAACCACCTTACTAGAATCAGGAATGAAAAACAAAATCATAATGAATGAAATGACAAAATACAAATGTCTGCCATCTGGTGAACCTGGGATCAAGACACAGAGGCAGATGCGGGCACATATTAGGGTGATTTGTTCCAACACAAGAAAAGTCAATCGGTGCCGGAGAAGAGCTATTGACCGATATAGGCAGTTATCTCAAGGGCAAAAAGGCATAATAGACTTTCAATCAAGGGTTAAGCGTGTGCCTATAATGTGTCTTTTTAGCCTGCAGGCTGCCATGGCATCTTTGTGGAATCTCATTGGTTTTTATATCAACATCACCTGTGGTGTCACGCAATGAGTGGAGCTTCAAGCCAGATAAGAAGATGAAACAGACTTAAGGTAGATGACGAAGAAGAACAAGGAGACGTGTTGACCTGGAACAGCATTCAATCATTGCCTCTCCTCTCCACCTTAAGCCTCTCTAAGCTCCCAAATGTATAATCTGAGCCTAAGCCATTCTTTAAAGTAACACAGCATTATTATATTGTAAGGGGAAAATAGACAGGGTTGTTTTGACTAGTTGGCTTAGTGTGTGCTCACAGAAGGGAGATACATTCTTGGATGGGCAAGACACAGCCACAAGAGATACCTGTGATTAGATCTTTGACATTAAGTTTTAAATATGTAAAGCTGCACATTTACTGGTACAGTTTTTTTTAGTTTGGACTGTAGTTGGTGTTTGTGCTATCTATAAGCTGAAACTGTTGCCTTAGAGTACAGACAGGGAGAAATGGCATATGAGGGCGCACACGAAGCTTGTAGGCATTGTTTGGTTTTTTGCCCACCCATTGACTGCCCATGGCCATGCTAATCCCTATGGCCCTACCTATCCAGTTCCTGCCCCTTCCCGTCCAAAACACCACTTCATGGGAACGCTTTGAGCTTGCGTTATTCTGGATTTACCATCAAACTTTGCACTCAATGTGCCTGCCAGTGTTTTTTCAAAGCAGTCTTCTGAGAGTTAATGACTTAATTGGAGCTGTGATAGCGCAGGTGTAATAGAAATGCCTTAACCAGGTCTGCCTTCAGCCACGTGATGTACAAGCGCTATGTGTGTCCATCACTGAAGTCCTGTTAAAAGCAAGCCCTGGCAAAACCAACAGTTGTGGCTTGTGTGTAGGTATTAGGCATTTGCTAAGACCTGCTTCTGTAAAATGCCAGGTACTTGAACAATTGTGCACCTGCTACCATCAGTGGGCAGTTAAAACATGTACAGCCTTTCCTGGCAAGTGCCTTTCCCATGCCTACACATAAGCCCAAACTGATCACATTGCAATGCTTGTTTACTGGCTATCTTTAGATTATGCAGGAAATATTCAGTGTAACCTTCAAAATCTACCTTTGTGCATATCCACGCAGAGGTGGCGGCAACTACCAGATCGTTCCAGCAGCCGCAGCCATGCACACTCGAAGCAATCACCCATGGGCCCCTCTAAAATGCTCAAATTCACAAATTCTCATGTGGATTCCCAAAGGTCCTCAGTCACCTTTACAGGTGTTTTTCCATCTCAATGATTCCTTTGCTCCGCAGTGGCAGAGCCTCAGTACCTCACTGCAGTTTAAGTCACGTAGATGTACGTACGTGCTGTCAGCTTGCGCAACTGGGACTGGCTCCAAATCCCACCAGCAGAAGCGAGCTCTGCCATCCTAAAATTGCTTCTCTCAAATTGGATCCCATTCGGCACCAGAGCGCAGAGGCCATTTTAGAGGATGATGCCTGCGAAGCAGGTAGTGAACACAAAAATCAAAGAGGCATTAGCCGTGGCTAGCCAGGTGGCCAAGTCTGAACAAGATTAACCATGTGTTAAAAATCACTTTCATATTAAAATTAGCCTGGGGACTTTGAAGGAAACAGGCACAGTTGTCAGGGAGTCGTGCACGCTAATGAAAGGACTAATACAAAGCATGCAGACACAACTGGGATATAGAGAGCATTGGCAACATTCAATACTTCAGAGACAGACAGCTAAAAGGACAGAGAGGCCCAAGCGAAACATGCCAAAAAGTAGAAAGAACAGGTAACCTTCTTAAAGACACCACGTTCACACTGCAAATACAGCACCATGTCTATTTCCAACACACCATGGCACTGGCATGGAGTTCGTTACGTCCACCATTTTACTGACACTACTGGAAATAGTACACTGTTCCCTGACACACATGTATTAGCTGCTGCAGGGGCAACAGCAACACACGCTTCACACAGACACACACTTGACACATTTGCAAAGCTGTGTGTAGCGTTAATTCTCGAGAAAATGTGGATCTTATGTTTTATTGCAAATAATAGTACATGATTAAGATTTTAAGCAGGTCACAAGAGAAATGTGCAATTTTACAAACATTGTAGATAAAATTCACTGAAAGATACATGAACAGGAACATTACAACCAACAGCAGTGCACACTTCTATTATGCACAAAACAAGTACATTGCTTGCTGCACCTTCCTAAATGATTCTCACACTTATGGAATTGTTAGAGCTTCCCCCATTGATAAACACACACAAGCATACACAACAGTGCAACAAGGTTGACAGACTGTGCAACCCTACAGTGCGGGGCTTGTGTCCAAGAGGCCCCCAGCCAGAGCACTCTGTCATTTGTTAACAATTTATTACAAAAAAGAGTGATCTCTTCATCAGTGCCCTACAGCTTAGCAGCCCATCTAGTTCTGGAGGAGCAAGCATGCCACTGGAACTGACCGCCTGGACTGTGAGACCACTGAAACAGCAGCATGTGAACCAAGGTAAGTTAAAGCAAAAATAAGTGTGCATGTGTGAATGTTTGGATGTGTTGCAGTGTATATGCACGATTAGTAGTGAGCCTTTGTGTTCTAGTGCATGTTGTGATGAATCACAGGAATTCACCTTTTCTCCCCAAAGTCCCACCTACTCCTTGTATGGCTAGGGAGGTGAGCCAGCTCTGTAACACCCTCCCTAGGGGACAGGCCAAGTGGGACCGCACCAGGAGAGACTGCCCCTTTGGGGACAAAGACTCCCATTCCTCTTAGGAACTCCCTAGAGAACATTCCAACAATATCTCTGTAAACCTATTGTATAAAGATGTCTATGAAGAAAATACCAGCATATGTTATCGTTAACAGGAAACTGTGAATATTCCTTTAAATGAGCAATCCCCTTAACTGAGACCAGGAGGATGACATGGAGAGGAGAAGATATTAGAGACAAAGAAAAAGGAACATGACACTGAGCAGGGTAAATCCCACGGCTATATAAAATATGTAAGGGGAGACTGGAGGCGAGAGAGAGAAGTCCGCTAGTTACGAATTGGCTTGCACGCTGATACGGAGGAGAGGCTGGATGGAAAAAACGGACATGGAAGTGCTGTGTTCTGTAACAACGAGAGGGGGAGAAGAGTGCTGGAGGTGTGGTGCCCCCACACTCCGAGAGAGAGAGAAAGAGAGAGTGGTGGCGTGACCACAATAAACTTGTGGTGGACCCGGTGTCCAAAAACCAATGCTAATACCACTGCGCAAACTGCCAATGCAGATCAAGTCGGTATCTGAAATACCGAGGAGCCATCGTTTGTGACTGCACGAATGGAGAGAGACCCAGTGACCTTGTCCCTAACAGCAATAGGTAAAAGGGAAAACGGGTGGCACTGGAGAGGGGCAAATAATCATTATTTGAATGCTCATACTCATCACAGTGAAGATGAAAGATTGACAAATAGAGAAGTGAATGAGAGTTAATTTTTGGAGAGTTCGTACTCATTCCAGACAAGAAGAAAAGTCTATAATAGAAAAATGCAGAGGACTAACTTGGAAGTCCCAATCAAAATAAAGAGACTGTACTACTAAAGTCCAGGACAACCAACAAGAATCAGTATGGGAATAATCATACTCATCCCAGTCCAGATAAAGTATTGATATATAGAATATTAGAACACCCTAGTGGTGTTTTCAGTGACGGGATTGGTCAATCTGCAGGCTATACGAACTGGTACAGTCCGCAGATTGAATAAAGCTCGGAAAGTATTTGGTCATTCCTTCCTTGTGTGACGCACTGAATAGTACCCAAGAGAACATTTTTTGATCAAATGTAATGTAAAATGTGCAATGTAAAGAATATTTATTCAGCAACAATGGTCAAATGTGGCTCACTTTGAGCACGAAAACGGCCCCCACTTGCATGTTTCGTTTTTGGTTCGGTAATTGCCCTATTGCCCGACCCTGGGTCATTTGTAAGTCGCCAAACTGATACAGCAGATCTAGAAAGCACAAATAAAGCTTTCTGCACAATTGTATACATGTTTGAAAATCCGGCGGCGTTTTTGGCAATATGAGGGAGGGCACAGAAGGAAATAAGCGTTTCCGATTCCTCACATTCTCTCTGACTCCCAAAAACACATGCATTAACGCGACCATCTGGTTTTGATGCTGGTTTTAAAGCATTGGATTCCTATGGAATGTCTCAGCTTATAGCTGTTGCTAAATGCTGGCAACTTCCATAGAAATACATTGTGTATGATGCCCTCCATTCATGCATGTGTCAGGCAGCGATACTTATTTGCAGCAAGAAGTGCAAAAAAAGAACGCAAATGTGGGTTCATCTGGATGTATGCCCATGTATTGCACTTTGTAGTGCAAACAGCAAAAATTACAAAGAAGAGCCTGCAGTGTTCGTAAGTGGTGGTATCTTTTTTGCAATTCACACTGTATTAAAAATTGAGGGTATTCTAATAGCTTTATAGACCTGCAGCTCAGGCCGTACCAGGGTTTATGGTCCCTCAAACCTCGTTAACTCAGTCTTCAGGGCCCATACCTCCCGGTACAGCCCTCAGTGCAGGTCTATAAAGCTATAGTGAATGAGAATCATTATTGGAGTCCACATACTTGTCCCAGGCAAGGAGAAAAAGACTTATCAGATCAGTAGATAGAAGAGTGAATGAGAATCATTACTTTAGTACTCATACTTGTCCCAGCTAAGGAGAAAAGTGTATTAGAGCAAATCATAGAAGAGTGAATGAGAATCGTTGTTGGAATGATGCTATTGATATCTGTCAAGACAAAGGAAGTCTGGTTAAAGATGTGAGCCCAGATATAAAAGAAAAGTCTGAAGACAAGTTGGGAATAGAGAATAGGTTTGGTGACAAATCTCAGAGCGAGACCAGAGATTGTGAACTGTTTAAAGAGGAAAAGAGTGACAAAGTAGAGAATCGGATAGAGTATTGGATACATTTACCACGGGAAAAGAGAAGAATGGTTCATAAGAAAGAAAGCCAAAACAAAAACAAGAAAGTAACACAAATCCATTACCAAAGAAAGCAGGAATCCAAGTCCCATAAAGTATTGAAAGAACTACACACATTGATAAAAACAGTCACAAGAGACTCTTTGAAGATAAAGTATTGAACTCATGTTTCCAATAAAGCAAGAAACTCAATGAGAAGGGAGTCATTCTCCTGTTGTTAGTTGTTAAGTTAGTAGTAGGGTCAGAAAGGGTAAGTTATGACGGTAGACTGATTCTGTTAAGACATTCACGGATGACTGACAAGCACCTTCATTGTTAGGTAGGGATGCCTCATAGTATAGGGAAAGATAGCCATTTACCTTTTTCTTTAAAGACATACTTTAGTGAAATGGATTATCAGACTCTGCATCCTTCTTCTGACCCATCAAAATGTACATTTCTTTGTGTAAGTAAGGAGTGCCTAACTGTCAGACTGTGTGTGCGTGCATATGTACAAGAGGGACACATTCATGTGTCTGGCAGAGGTGGGAGCAGGGGCATTGACTTTGACTGCAACTTCATGAAAGTGATTTACAGTAATAATACTGCATGGAAACTGGCTGCAGCTTCATGGAAGTGATTCACAGTTACCCATACTGACATGAATTGTGGATGCAGGATTTACAGTGACCATTATGGGGACAGAATGTGGCCTCAGCTTCATGAAATGATTTACAGAGCCACGTCGGCATAGATTGTGGTGGCAGCTTCATGAGTGATTGACTATGCCCATTGCTGACATGGTGTGTGTTTGCAGCTTCATGCACATGATTTACAGTGACCATTTTGGAATAGATTGTGGCAGCTGCATGAAAGTGATTTACATTTACCAATATAGGCATGGACTTTGGATGCAGCTTTATTAAAGTAATTTGCAGTGACTATTACTAGCACAGACTGTGACTGCAGCTTTATGAAAGTGATTGACAGTGTCCGATTGTGGTGAAGATTGTGGAAGCAGCATCATGAAAGTAATTACAGTAACTTTTGCAAGCATAAATTAAAGCAGCATCATCAAAGTGATTTACAGTGATCATTATTGCCATTGATTTTGGACTATGCTTCATGAAGTGTTTTAATACTGACCTAGTCTAGCATTGACTGTGACATTACAGTGATTGTATTGTGGCTGCAGCTTTATGTAAGTAATTAAGAGTGAACATTATTGACAGAAATTTAGGGTACATCTTCAAGAAAGTATTTTAGGCATCAAAAGTATTTTTTATTAAGTGTTCCAATATTGTTGGTGAAGCAGTGTTCACTTATTTGTTCATGTGTTAACACAGACAACCAAAAGCAGCATTGCTTGGCTTTTTACTCATTTTCTTCTTAAAAGGTATGCTGTAAAATGTACCATTTCAAAACATTATTAGTTCCCCCGTTCATTGTGTTGGAAGTGGCCTGTATGGCACGGCATGACACGTGTGTGGGGTCCTTTTCTCAACACTCTCCAGTCTGCAGTGCTCCAGATTCCTCTTACTGCGAGCATACGGCAAGGCACAGTGGGCAAGAGAGGGGGGAAGTCAGCTGGAGTGGCGAGCGGGAGTGAGGCAGTAGCTCCTACCCTACCCGAGATTAGGAGATGGGAGAGAAAGTTGGATAACATTGCCGAGCCTACTGACCCTGCCGAATCTGCTGAGCAAGCTGAGCCTTGGTGTCCGGAGCTGGTAAGCAACGAGTGGTAAGCTGGCAGCCCAAAAATAGAGGTAAAACAGATGGGCATGACTAGCAGGGGCGTGAATGTGAGTGCAGTAAAACAAAACAAAACTGATCTATAGTGATAGCTAATAGCTACAACTGCACTTTTCCCCATATTGCCCCCATATCTTCCTGGCTGTGCAAGCCCTAAGGTGAAAAAATCTCTAAAAACTCCTACCTCTAAAAACTCCAAAAACTCTCAAAGACCCACCTTATCTTGCCTCCAACTCCTCTCAACTTCTCTTGAACTTGCCTTTAACTCCAACTTGCCTTCAAACCCAGGCCCTTGTTTTTGTTGGTGGCACAAGTGAGTGCACTCTGAACCCTTTTGGCAGCTGCCAACAAATTGGACTGGCTGGCTTGGTCCTTGTGCAAGGGAGGGTCCTGAGGCCAGGTACTGAGGGGGGTCCAGTTATAGGATCTCCACTTGGGCACTGGGCATTGGCTGTCGATATTGAAGGAGAGAACTGGGGGTTACAGATCCTCAAACTCAAGTGCAAGGGGTGACAAGAGAGTGGCAAATCCATTTGGGTTGGTACATAGCTGTCCAGAACTGAGGATTCGATTCTGTAGCAGTGTGGTGGTGATACGACCTGGATTAGGTCAACTGTTCATATTCCGTTTCCTGTGTGGATATTTTAATTATTCCTGTGGGTCACAGAGAGTCAGAAATACTTGAGGTCCAACAATTGGAAATGCACAGACTAAAAAAGGCCAAGGGGCCAAGTGGTGAGGGGAAGCTCTTCTAAAAATTGCACACTTTCCATCTGGGTGTGCGCAGGAACGGTTGTTATCTCACAATATCTTTTTCCTTTAAGTGGAGATATTTGATGGAGGTCATGAGAGCCCTCATGACCTGTGGGGTCGACCGGTTTCAATGGCACTCATTATTAAGGCCATCTTCATCAGGACCGTCATTACATAGGGGGGTTAATCCGAAAGTTTCAGAGTGTCTGAAACAGAGACAAGCTCCTCCTGTAGGGGTACAGAAGGAGGGGGGGAAAGACAAAACAGGGGGAAAGACCAGTGAGAAATACAATGGGGGGCAAGGGCTGAACAAATCTGGCCTTAAAGAAAATGGGGGCAGAGTGAACTAAACCTTACCCAAGGAGTAAGAGGATCGGTATAAATGTAGTCCCAATACAATGGAGGTGAACGTTACAGAAAAAATACTGGTGCCTGATCACCGGTGTCTATAATGCCTCATCAATGGGGGGAGGGGAGGGAGGGGTAAGGGAGTGGTGGGGTGCGGTGTGGTGAAGGGACCCAATCACTAAAGGGAGCGTGCTGTGTGGCTCATGTGCAAAGGAAAAGACAAGGAGCCGTGGGTACCTCTTTGCACAGTGCGTGTGCTGAAAGAGGTCTGTCACAGGCTGGCTGGTCACTCTGGAAAAAAGAGTTAAGTAAATCTGTCACTATCAGGCTTAAAAAGGATGCAAGCTGCTATGTAGAGCAGGGGTGGCGTGAGCAGTACCTGATCAGCGTCTCCGGTGGAGGCGTCTGCTTTGTTCAGTGGAACCGCTCGAAATGAGCGCGATCCCGAAGTAAGGCCAATCGCCTATAAAAACAGGGATGCAGCGCGCGCCCGCCTAGCGTCTGAATGACGTCGGCGGGCGTCTTGGCAACGTCTTGTGATGAGCGGTGTAGGCCCGCACGGAATGACGTGCCCAAGCGCCTCTAGAGAGGTGCGGAAAACACGTGAGAACAGCTGATGGTTACAGAAGCTGTGCTGTGCACTCGGAGACCGGGCGCACCAAGAAAGGGGATATGCCCATATAGAGAGAGAGGAGGGGGACGAGGGGGGGAAGGAGGAGAGGGGAAACGGAAGAAAAGGAGAGAGGGGAGCCCAAAGGGGTAAGGATCATGACTTGGTCTAGCAGGGGGGGCAGGGTACCAGGACCCAAAGGGGAAGACTGGGGGGTCGAGATAGTCACTCAAACAGGTGGTCCCTCAAAAAAGGGAGAGAAGAGGGCGAGAGGTGGACCAGGACTGTCAACCAGAAGGCCTATGCTAGCACTGCTAGGTCGTGCCACTGGATATTTTCATTAAGTCCTTTGGAGCATGTGTTAAGTCTGAAGATCCACTGCTGTTTCCTTCTGAACAGAATGTTGTTAAAGTTACCTCCTCTCGCCGGGGGTGTGACCCTTTCTATGATGGTCCATTTGAAAGAGTCTGCAGTCTGTCCTTCAGCTACAAATTTTGGACTAAGGGGGCAGTGAGTTTGTTGGTGCGTATGCATGACTGATGTTCGATCATGCGTATGCAGACTGTCCTGGTAGTCATGCCAATGTACCTAAGGGCACAGGGGCATGTGATCATGTAGATCACTCCTTTTGAATTGCAGTTGGTCAGTATCATTTGACTCCACGGTGTCTGCCATCCTATGTCGATCTCTGTGGTGCGTGATGTCTGGGGGCACATAGAGCAGTTACCGCAGGGTGCCTGTCCTGTGGCTGGTGCTGTGTTCCAGAGAGTACGCTGGCCTGATCCTGTAGTCGGGGTGTTGTGTGTTAATGTTTTTACCACTTTATCTCTCAAGTTTGGTCATCTTTTGAGAGCAAAACATGGTACAGGTATGGTGGTGTGCCCTGTGTTCAAGATCGGCCACAAACTCTTGACTTCTTTCTTGATCTTGTTGAGCAGGGGCGAGTAACTGAATACTGCTGTAATTCCTGGAGTGCTGGCTAGTTTAGTGTGTTGGTGCAGAGTTACAGATCTAGGGATATGTCTAGCTCACTTGTAAGTGTCCCTGATGATTTTCTGCGGGTACCCCCTGTCTGCCAATTGTTCGCGTAGGAGGCTGGACTGTGTGGTGTAGGTGGGAGTCTGGCTGCACAGCCTACGGTATCGCAAGAATTGTCCAAAAGGGAGATTGTCTCTGAGTGCTTTAGGGTGGTAGCTGGAATGGCAGAGAAGAGAATTTCTGTCGGTGGACTTTTTGTAGACACTTGAGACAAGTCTACCATTGTTCGTAGAGATTGCAAGGTCCAGGAAGTTAGTGGAGTGTTTCTCTTTGTCTAGTGTGAACTGTAAGTGTGGATTGAGTGAGTTGAGCCAATCATGAAAAGAAGCAAGGTCCTGTTCCATCCCTTTAAAGATTACAAAAATGTCATCTATGTATCTACGCCATATGCCAAGATTGGCAAGAAATGGGTTGGTGGTAGGGTAGATATGTTCTTGTTCAAAGATGTCGACATAGAGGTTGGCAAGGCTGGGGGCAAAAGTTGCTCCCATCGCGGTGCCGGATACCTGTTGGTAAAAGGTATTTTCAAATATAAAATAATTCTTGGTCAGTGCGATCTCTGCCAGTTGGTGGATGAAGGTCGGTGACACGCCATGTAGTTCAATGCCGGAGTGTAATAGTCTGCTCAGCATGTTCAAAGTCTCTTGTTGGGGGATCCGAGTGTATAGAGACTTGATGTCGATTGTAACTAGCCATTCTTGTTGTGGATCGTATTGTAGGGTGTCGAGTAGGTTCAGCATATTGGTGGAGTCTTTGTCATTTTGGGAATCTGGTCCTTTATGAAAAGGTCTACAAACTGAGAGAGGGGTTCCAAAATGGAGCCAATGCCGGACACAATGGGGCGCCCCGGTGGGGGCACAATGCCTTTGTGGATTTTAGGTAGGGCGTACATCGCCAGAATGCGGGGATGAGGCGGGGATAGGAAGGCGGCCTCGCGAGCTCTGATGTATCCTTCAGCCTCGGCTTCATAGATGATTGGAGCTATCATTTCTTGAAGAGAAGGTGTGGGGTACGTGCAAAGCATTTTGTAGCTGGTGTTATCACTAAGAAGGTTGTTAACCATGTTGATATAGTTGGTGGTGTCCATGATGACAATGGCTCCCCCCTTATCGGCCGGTTTTATGGTAATGGCTGAGTTTTTAGCTAGATCATAAAGTGCAGCCAGTTGAGGTTTGGTACAGTTATTATTGATGAATGGAATACTTCGTTCGAATTCTGAGATTTTCTTGAGTAGTGCTTGTTCGAAGGTTACTGATTCTGATGTATTTGTACAATGTGGAGGAAAAACCTTTGACCGTGGGCGTAGGCCCGTCGCATCGTTGGTCTCAATTGTCTCATTGGTGAAGTACTGCTTCAATCTTATTTTCCGCATCAATTGTGTGCATTCGACCCACGTTTGGAAAGGGTCGTATCGTGCTGTAGGGATGAAGGATAGACCCTTTTGCAGGATTTCTGTTCTGCTCTAGTCAGTAAATGTGTGGACTGATTGACAATCAATGAGGGAGCAGTGCTGGTATGTTTCCTTGTCCTCTGCTGCGAGTGACTACTGTGGGCGGCGGATGGTTCTGCCAACTTGCCCAGTGCTGACCTCTCCCGCGTGGGCCTAAAAAAGGGACCGCTGGGGGGGTACCTTGGTTGGGGCCGCTAAATTGCACGCACCTCTTATTCCAGTTGGTGTTACCCGAGCTGTTGCTAGAGTTGCTGCTCGAGCTGTTCCAAGAGCGGTTTGCATTGCCGCGTTGGAGGTTTTGGAAACGTAGCTGAGCAGCGTCCCGTCTGGATAATTTGGCCTCTTCTGTGGAATACTCTTCTCCTACATAGGGGTGCACGGGGTTGTTGTCCTTAAATTCTTTAAGTGTGGTGTCCAGCAGGCTGAGTTTAGCTGTGTAGATGTCGGTGGCTATTTTAGTTTTCAAAGCATCACTTTTCTCATTCAGCTCTCGTACTAGGTCGTCTGTAATTGTTTTGGCGGTATTGATGATGAGTACTAGCCAGTCGCGTGTGCATTTATTGGCGATGAAAGACCAGTCTTTTCTAAATTGTAAGTTTTCCAGGAAGATGCGTGGTTCAATATGGATAATGAGGCCGTTAGGTGCTGCATGTGCCCTTAGGTATTCTGTCATCAAAGCTCCATGCAATTCAGTGCGGATGATTTTCTTTCTCAAGATTTCAATCTTGTTCCATTCATCGTTATTACTGATGTTCTGTGGGGTGAGATCAATACCTAGTAGTGAGGGGTTGGCTAAGATCCCATCAACCAGTTCTTCTGCAGAGGCGAGGAAATGACCATCGGCCATTGGACTTTGGAATAGTGGAGAGAGGTGGAGGAGGAGGGGGGTGGAGTATGATGAGAGCAAAAACACCAATGGTGTTGTGTAACAACTGAAAAGAGGGAGGGTGGCCTTCCTCTTATTAAATTCGAGTAAATCTAACCCAGCAACCGGAACAGTTGCGCGAAGACAATATAAAAACAAACAGGGTTAAGTTGTTGTGGAGAAACAAGGGAGGGCACGGACAAGCCGTTGGTTTCCTTTGAACCGTTAATAGGATAAGACGTGGTAGCACAAAAACAACGGTTTTATAGGAAAATATGATTAATTCATCAGAGTTTCTAAAGCAAAGAACTGGGGGTTACAGATCCTCGAACTCAAGTGCAAGGGGTGACAAGAGAGTGGCAAATCCATTTGGGTTGGTACATAGCTGTCCAGAACTGAGGATTAGATTCTGTAGCTGTGTGGTGGTGATAGGACCTGGATTAGGTCAACTGTTCATATTCCGTTTCCTGTGTGGATATTTTAATTATTCCCGTGGGTCACAGAGAGTCAGAAATACTTGAGATCCAACAATTGGAAATGCACAGACTAAAAAAGGCCAAGGGGCCAAGTGGTGAGGGGAAGCTCTTCTAAAAATTGCACACTCTTTCCATCTGGATGTGCGCAGGAACGGTTGTTATCTCACAATATCTTTTTCCTTTAAGTGGAGATATTTGATGAAGGTCATGAGAACCCTCATGACCTGTGGTGTCGACCGGTTTCAATGGCACTCATTATTAAGGCCATCTTCATCAGGGCCGTCATTCCATAGGGGGGTTAATCCGAAAGTTTCAGAGTGTCTGAAACAGAGACAAGCTCCTCCTGTAGGGGTACAGAAGGAGGGGGGGAAAGACAAAACAGGGGGAAAGACCAGTGAGAAATACAATGGGGCGCAAGGGCTGAACAAATCTGGCCTTAAAGAAAACGGGGGCAGAGTGAACTAAACCTTACCCAAGGAGTAAGAGGATCGGTATAAATGTAGTCCCAATACAATGGAGGTGAACGTTACAGAAAAAATACTGGTGCCTGATCACCGGTGTCTATAATGCCTCATCAATGGGGGGAGGGGAAGGGGTGGGGAGTGGTGGGGTGCGGTGTGGTGAAGGGACCCAATCACTAAAGGGAGCGTGCTGGGTGGCTCATGTGCAAAGGAAAAGACAAGGAGCCGTGGGTACCTCTTTGCACAGTGCGTGTGCTGAAGGAGGTCTGTCACAGGCTGGCTGGTCACTCTGGAAAAAAGAGTTAAGTAAATATGTCACTATCAGGCTTAAAAAGGATGCAAGCTGCTATGTAGAGCAAGGGTGGCGTGAGCAGTACCTGATCAGCGTCTCCGGTGGAGGCGTCTGCTTTGTTCAGTGGAACCGCTCGAAATGAGCCCGATCCCGAAGTAAGGCCAATCGCCTATAAAAACAGGGATGCAGCGGGCACCCGCCTAGAATCTGAATGACGTCGGCGGGCGTCTTGGCAACGTCTTGTGATGAGCGGTGTAGGCCCGCACTGGAGCCAGACACAAAACTAGTGTACATCGGTGCCACCGGACCCTTCCACAGTACCAGCTGGTCCATTGCAGTGGCTGGACTCTCCAATGCCTCCATTCCCCTTTACAAATCCGGCCCTACAATCTACTACCTGGGACAGATGTCATAGGGATCATGGCCCCGATCCCCAGGTCCAGTTTGGGAACCCAGTCAAAATTGAAGAAAAGAATCGGAAAGATGAGAGCCTGTTTCTAAACAGATCCTTTCTGTTGGCCTTTATGGTAACGGATCCTGGCCTCGTTGCTATTACCAATGCCTACATACTGTGTGTCGAACATCCAAAATAGTTCAGCACAACAAACTGGGTCTTAAATGAGCTGGCATTTACTGTGGTATCACTTTATTATATTTTTTGTTCAAGCATGTTGTATGAGTTGGCCTTCCGGGTAACAGAATGTCACAAACAACCACCCAAGAGCCACGATGAAGTCAACCCACGGGGCCCCATGTATACCTCATGAGCTTGCAAGTGTGCTGCGGACCGTCCTCCTGAGAGGGCTAGTCTTTTGAGACAGGGTGTAGGTTCTTATAATGAAGTTGGTAGGACCAGAGAGTCTGCAGCTGGGGCCATAAACTCTGTGACCTTGAATAATCAATGACATCAAAAACACTCTGTGGGGGTAAAACTGTCTGATGATTCTGGTTTTGATGTAAAGTGTTCACAAATACCCCAAGCCCCTATGTGCAGGTCATTGGAATCAATGTGGTTGATGTTGTGAAATATAGCAGGCATTCAGAAGAACATGGAGGACCCTGGATCAGGTATAGCCCTGCAAGAGACATGGTCAATGGTGACCCACAATATCCAGGGTTTTGCAACATCCAATGTACCAGCTTTAAAAGGGGAAACAAGGGTGCCCAAGTGGTTGGTTGAATCTGTGGTTTAACGTATAAATATTTTCAGCAATATGTATGCCTCCTATTGTTCATGGTGATTACATGGAAATCCAAATGTGTTTTCCTGATTTGTCTAACGTGTTGTTCATTAATGTGTACAATTGCCATGATGCTACCACAAGCAACCCCATGTTGTCCTCTCTTGGAAGAAAGAAGGACTGACCGGAGGGAAAGTCATGTTGACTCGATAAAAAATATTATTTGTGGTGATCTCAATCTCCAATTCGAGCCACTCAACATTATGGTAGAGATCATGGATGAGGAGGATGCGAGATGGGGGATGGAGGACTCAGTGACGGAACATTCCAAGAGACTCTACAGACCTTTAGAGGAAGTTGCAAGATTGTTCCTGCAGCTGGGTCTCAGAGCATGTAATGGCAGATTGCCAAGTGACTGCCCAGCAAGTACATCCTTTGGTATACACCCCAAGTGCAGTCTAATAGATAAGATCCTTACTGAGCATAGGGGCAGTGCCAGATGTCCCATCAAGTGGCACCTACTATAACAAGAAACGAAATCACCAGGTATATACGCAAGCATTCTGCCTCTCCTAGAGCTTTTTTGTAGCAGTGATGTTAACAATGCAGACAAACTCCTCCATTTGCACGAAGGAATTATGAGTGCTGTAGGGAAACGTATGAGTCGACCACGGTCCCAGAAACCTAGAAGGGCAGTTTTTAGCACCCATTGGTATGACAGGGAGGGCTTGGCTGTTAAAAGAGCGTTGATTGAGCAGGCCAAGGGTCGGGGGGGGTTAGGGCCCATTGAGCCTGATCGCCGCAAGGACACTGTACTACAACCTTCTCAAGGTCAAGAAGGCAGCATACTCGGATCAATTCTGGAACAACCTTCTGAGGGCCACCAAGTCTGGTAACTCTAGATGTTTTTAGCACATCCTAGAAGCAGGGAAGTGCAGCAGCCGGAATCAAGCAATTCAAAGCATCCCAGAAGCAGCATGGGTCGAGAACTTTGGCAGCCTGTACATGGCTGCAAGCCAGGCCTCTCGCCTGGACCATGGCGCAGCCTTGAGAGGGTCCAGGGAGGGGGACACTGCCCCCCTCGTGCTTTCCACATGTGATATCTAGGCTGTCTATTATCACAGAAATGGGGGAAAGCACTAGACCTGGATATAGTCCTGGCAGAGTGGTACAGGCAGGAGGTGGCAATATGGATCCCATATTTGCATAAGTTATGCAATGTCTTATGGGCAGCCAATAGGGTCCCTTATTCATGGACTCTATATGGAGCTCAGAAGTGGGGCTTTGCATCATCTGTATGCCGGCTTCTAGCATGGAATGTGCACAGTGGACCAAGTACTGAGGCTCCAGTTGACCTGGGACAAATATGTGGCACTAAAATCAGCAAACATATACACAATATTCATAGACTTGAAGACTGCATTTGACAGTGTACCCAGAGTGAAATTGTGGAATGCAATGCTTAATAAGGGTATCACAATGGGTATTTTAAGAGGTATACAGTCACTCTATAGCAATAATGGGGTGACAATTAGGTACTCATCAGACGGCAAATCATCTGCACAAATCAACATTGAGATGGGTGTTAAACAGGGTTGTGCCCTTGCACCCATACTGTTTTGTCTGTTTTTCAATGGGGTTATTGACCGCCTTGTGGGCGAGCCGAACAATGCCCCATTCTTTGCATGCGAGCCAATACCCATCCCCTTATTTTCAGACAACATGGTTCTCCTGTCACGGACCCCCTGGGGTTTTCAAAGATAACTGACAACCTTTGAACCTTTTTGTGATGAAAATAGGCTTGCATTAAACATGCAAAAAACACAGTGAATGGTATTCAGCAATAAAAGGGCCAGGAAAATCACTGGGCTCAAAGTCTATCTGGCTAGTCGCACTATCATGCAGGTAACAAGCTATGACTACCTAGGTGTCCGGGTGAAAGCCAACTGTGCCTGGGCCAACCGGGTAGATGGGCATGCCTAAAATTGACCAAGTGTGGTGGGGCTGTACTCAGATTTAAGCAAGCCCATGGGCAAAGCCTGTTTAGTGTCATTTTCCAGATGTATTTGAGCCTGGAACGGCAGGCAGCCCTGTACGGGGGCCAAGCTCTGGTGCCTGTGTAATCTAGGCATGTTACAGGTGGTGGAGTTGACATTTTTTATGTCCACATTAGGGCAGCCATATAACGCGCCGAACATCACAGTTTTTTGGGAACTGGCCTTATAGGGCGTTGGCTTTGTCTGTAGAACAAGGCCAGTATCCATGTGGGGCAGAGTATGGTGAAATGGTAATTTGGATCACTAGAGAAGGGCCATTAGGGATGTTTTGACTCACCTTGGAGGGTGTGATCCACCCTGGGCTCGAGCCATAAGAAAGGAGCTGGTTGCAATGGGGATGGAAGGATCCTTAATGCACCCTGAATCTATTCAAGCAAATTACAAAGTGTTATATCAAAAGGTTAATCCAGTGTGAAACCGTAAATGTATAGTGCCTCCTTTTCATTTATATTGGCCTAAGTCCAGTCACTTTACACAGAAAACCGCATTGCACAGTTCCGATTTTGGATCGACTTTGCTGCCATTTTAAGATTCATCCGCCATTTTGATTTCTGTTGGTACGATTCTCTGTTCTAAAATGGTGGACTGTGTTTTCAGCTTGCAACCAAGCCTCCTGACCTTTGAGTCCTGTTAATGTTTAGGCTGTCCGAGAGCCGACTGTTTAGACTAGATAAAGGGACCTTGCGCTCCATATGAACTGGCATCTAAGTATTATCTGTGCACATAAGACTCATCCTTGTATACACTTTGGGACAATGAAGAACAAACCTCGAGTGTATACTCAGGCCGAACTGTATTGTACAGAAATGTAGAACAAGGCTTACCGCGGGATCTGATAACATACACCACCATTGTGCCTTCATGGAAATGCAAACCTGTGTAATCCTTTGCATATTATTGTATAAGCTGTATGTGAACTAGGCACAAACTCTAGACCACGAATTATTAATATGAAGAGAGGCTGGACAATATTATTCGAAATTGTATAAAAGCATGAATGTTTAGACGTCCAGCACTCTCTCACCTTTCTCTGTCGGGCTGGTACACATTGTGGGGTGTTAAGAGCCAGATAGCTATCTGTTTCTTTTGTAAACTGTACAAAAAATAAAGAACTGTGAATCTTTATAGCCCGTGTTTGGTGTATTTCATTTGTGGTACTCAGCCTCAATATTTCTTTGATTTTACAGTAGCTAGATGGGCGAGGGAGTCAAGAGCAAAGCTGATATGCTCAGCTAGTTTGGCCCCCTATCTGTCAAGGAACATTGCCCCGGCCTTCAGACGCTATCTGGATAGCATGCAGGGGAAGTTAATGAAGGCTCTATATATGAAATTGCGTATTGGTATATTATCCTTGGCTAGTCTAAAGGATACCTGGAACCCAAGTAATGCAGTAATTTGTCCCTTCTGTCATAACCAAGAACAGGGCAGTGTGCACTTCATTCTGTTCTGCCCAGCCTAGGCAACATCAGGAGAAACTGTCTGTTACAACTATTTAAGCAATTGCATGTGAGAACGGTCAAAATGGCCTTGTGTCTTTGTATGGCGGGAGAAAGTGAAATATCATTTTATTGTATTGGGACCTTTTTGTTGCAGGCTTAGAAAAAGAAATCTGCATTTTAGCTTCCCCAGCAAGAGATCAATTGGACCCCTAAAAGGGCCTTTTACATCTATATTTAAATGTTAATGTCTCTACATTTTAAATTGAATTGTACCCGCTGTGTATGAACAAATCTGACCTGTGTTGAGCTGATGATATTGTTTTTGTATGTGACTTTTATGATCCACTAGGGTCAAAATAAAGGAGTAAAGAAAACAGAATTTAAAAAAATATCTTGAGATAACCCCCTCGAACACTCACATAATCCCCATGAATTACCTATGGCATCCTCGCTACGCTCAGTCACTGATTTGTAGGAGAAGTTAATGCCCCTTCACTCAATAATTCAACTGGGCCCTCTGCCCTTGAATTAAGTGCTATGTCAGTGTCCCCACATCCCTTCTAGATTTTAGGTCTTAGTTAACAGAATGAGAATGGAGTGCTATAATGGAAGACAGGGCAAGAAATCAAAAGCAAGTGATTGTATTTACAGTATTTTGTTGGGAAGTCAAAGGGCACCTTTGCACATCATTACATTCCCAGAGGCAGTGTAGGTTGTGATGTCAAGTGTATTACACGGAAACCTAGGTGAATACCTCTTCTTGAGTCTTGCTCCAGAGATATGGGAACACCCTGCTACTTGCAGAAAGATGCACATCAACATTGTCTGTTTATTATTTGTCTTAGGCCCATTGTTTCCTGTATGGCTTTATCATCTTTATGTACATTTATTTTGTGGTTGTACCTGATTTTATATTAAGAGTGTTTGCTTGCTACCATAAGTAAGGCAGCATTAAATAACATGATATTACTAACACTAAGGTAACGTCTTTAATTGGATTCCAACAGTCATACTGTACACCTCATCATAGCAAGGGGCCAAAGTGACTTGCAATGCAATCCCTGATTTTGCAGAGAGACGGGCACAGGAAGATCAAAAAAAGGGGTTGCAAGATGTTCAACATAGTGCACCACTGGTGCAATTTAGATCTGTTTTTATGGCAATAGCCGAGGCCAGGAAAATGGTCAAGCACTTGGCCATGCTGAATTCTTTTGTCATGCTCTCAACACCCAAACACCTAGTCTCCTCTTGGCTCCACAAAATAGATATGAACTCACTTATTAGACAATCTAACTCCAAAACTAAGAACAATTGAACCCCAAAAAGGGACAGAACAAAGTCAGGTGAGAAACCATGAAAATAAAGCAATTAAAGACCGACATGGTCCACAGCAAACCAATGATATTTTGCTTGATATGCCAGGCCTTGTGGCACAACATGTAGCTCCATCCACATCAAGCTCTCTCCCTGCATGTTACTACACTTCAGGTATGGAAGTGTCACTTTCAGTGCCACTTACCCAAATTGCACAATATTAGTTAAGCCCAGTTATAGAGTCATTTGTACTTATTACTCTTTTGCAAATAAGAGCGTAGGATAACGCTAAACTAAGTGAGATATAGAGGTGATGCTGCCCAACTAATATAAGGTAATCCAATTGTATATAAGCAGACTCTTTCATTGACAAGTTTATTGCAGGTAGAGAGGATTGTAACATTTTGTTGGTCAAAATGAATGGTAAGAATGCAATTCTGGCATAGCAGTAGAAGGAAGTTCCAGTAAGCAAGAGTATCCCGTGGATAAACACACTGAAAAATGGGTTACACGCCCAACCTGGGCCACAATTCCTGGCTAAAAGTATGAGTGGCATCAAAGGACCACTGCAGTGGATGGTGATGATAGTCATGTCTATAAAACAGACTCATTACTGGGGCAGCTATATTTGATAAAGTACACTAGCCACTAGAGTTAAGGAAAGGTGGGCATTGGTGTTGCCCCAGCGCTACTTGTGATGATTTCTGAAAATATTGGTATAGATTATCAGCTTAGCTGAATAGTCCTTCCTTGGGAATCTCCTCTCGGCCAGGGCAAACTCCAATATCACCTCTAGATTTGGTCCCCAACAAAGAGTATGGCAAGATCTCGGTGATGCTTAGCTTGTCCGTCACCAAAGGTAACTGAGTATGTGATGGTTCATTGAGGGTTATTGTTCAGTCAGAATGCAGCTTTCACAGGAGCAGTTGACCTAGTACTATGAGCAGGTTGGAACGTCCTCCTTACCTCACTTTCACACTTCTTTAAATGTACCCAGTGAACTTCCATCTGCTGGGATTTCACTATTAGGGAAATGTCTACTTTGACAGGTATGTGCCCACTGGTATCCTTGCTTAGAGGTTTACTTTGTGTTTCTTGGACTCAGCAGGCCAGGAGATGAAACCATATGTGGACTTTATGTCCTTGATACCCTTGCTGGGCATGCCTTTGGGAAGCTCTATGGTCTTTCCAAGTCCCTACCTTCTGAGAACAAGGTATCAGTATTATCCTGGAGAAGGCAAACCTGAACAGCACAAAGGGTCTTCTGGAAATGCTAAAATGTGCTTCCCTAATAGTTCCAGCTGATAGACTCTTTGCAAGGCACTTGTCACAACAAACACCAGAAGCTGCACTTCATTATTTCATTACATCGAGGGCTGGCCTAAAGGAGGAGGAGCTGCAAATGAGGATGTAGTTCCTCTGAGAAGTGATTAGTGTTCAATTGTGGTAATTCTACTTGGGCCAGCTCAGATTGTTTTTTCATTGTTTCAAAGCTTAGCTCGGGGAGATAAAAAGTAAAAAGGAGATAAAAAGGATCACATTCCTGTCATAATTACCTACTGCTGTTGCCCAGCAATGACCTCTTCCCAAGTGGCCAGAGGACGGCAGCTGCTACTTGATCCTGACCATGGAGGCGAACATATGAGGTAGGATCACATGGGAAGAGACAACCTTCAGGGAGATGTCATGGCTTCATTGAGTGAGACATGGTATCCCCCATTTTCCATTTAAAACAACCCTCCCATATCCAAAACCCTCATGGCCTATAGACCAACCTTCCAATTTTGGTCTTTGTTATACACCTACCTGTGCAGGGCGACTGCAGTGCAGGGTCCTAGGGGGCAGTCTCATTCATGGCGGTTGTATCCTCGCCTTAGGTTGTGGGGAAGGTGCCCCTTTCTGGGCTCTCTTTCGTGGCGGATGCCTTCTGTCCGAATCAGAGCAGGGCAAGGGTGCCATCGGCGCGACGGCATAGTACAAGCTTGTGGTCCAAGCCTCGTTCTCGCGGCAGCACCCCTTCACGCATGCACTTCCGCCTTGCACTCCAAGCCTCACTTTCGTGCCGGACCGTTATTTAAGCGATCCGGTCCAGGTAATCACTGCGTCTCAACGTTGTTTGGTTTTCCTTCTGCTTCGCTCACCTATGATCTTGTTGCTGCTTCTTGATCCCTGTCCTTGTGCCTGGTCCTGGGGTTAGGTCCCTGCTTTGCCCCTTCCTGTGCTGGGTGTCCTGTCCCTGCCCTCCTGCCTTCTTCCTTCTTGTTCTTTGCCCGCTTGTCCTGCCCAATCCTGCATTCCTCCTGGTCTACCTTTCATACCCTTCCATTTCTTCCCCTCTGGTTTTGCCTGATCCTTGCCTACCTTCTTGCTTGGGTACCGGTGTTCCTGGTCATACCTGTTTGCTACAGTGAAGAATCCTTTGCTACCTATCTGCTTTGCTGCCTTGGACATTCTGCTTACTGGCTACCAACCTACCTGCATTGCTGACCTGGACATTCTACTCACCGTTTGCCAGATAACATCTACGACCTTCCCCTACCAGTGCTTGCACTGTTCTGGCGCCACGTTAATATAGGGGAAGAGTCATTTGTGGCATCTGGAGCTGGCCCCTGTTCAATCCTGTGTTTTCAGGACCGATCCGGGCTCGACTCTTTGCACCACATTGCTTCGTTCTGTGGACTTCGTCGCCTGCTGCTAGTTCACGCCGACCATGACCAGGCTACCCCAGTACGCAAGACCCTTGGAGAAACGGGAACAAATCATCCACGTGACGCACAGCTTAACAGTCTTGCTTAAAAAGACCTATGAAAGCACCGATTCAAGTTCCACCTATCAAGCATCCAGAAATGACTTGCCATTGAAAAACTTTGAAAATGTTTATCCCATCTTTTACTTGTCGTCCTGTGTGTGAATGTAGCACCCTGTTGCCCTCAGCCTTGGGCACTTAACAAATAAATCAATTTGTCAACAATGGACTTCCTTTCCCAGAATTCTCAAAATACAGGGGCGAGGAAGAGATATTGAGCAATGCCGAGCACAGGAGGCCACAAGCCCAGCGAGCGCACTCTAGTTGATGCTCACAAACACCTGTGCCTGGGAAATTTAAGAAGCAGAATCAGAGAGTCGAGGTCTGTTGCTCTGGGTACTGGTGGGAGAGAGCTGCACCTCTCCATGAGGAACAAGAGATAGAAAGGCTTGGACTGGTGTGGTGCACAAACGCTTTATGAATATGTGGATGCATACTGTGCAAGTGCATGGGAAACCCAAATAAATTAATATATCAGGAGGGTACCTTATCCAACAAACTATATATGTAACTCTGGGAGCAGCATAGACCCTGCATTGAAGTCCCAGCAGGAGAGCATACCAGGCAATTACTGGTGTGTGAGAACAGGAAGCCCTGGCAGGAGAGTATACCAGGCAATTACAAGTGTGTGAACCAGAAGCTCTGGCAGTGGAGTAGACCCGGCAAGGATTCTGTTGATAACATTAAGAGAAGTCCTGAGAAGAAGTATCAGGACTGAGAAGAGGGATGATGCTAACCAAGATGTGAAAACAAAAAGAAGATATCGAGGCTGAGTACCCCAAAAGGAAATACACCAAACGTGGGTTACAAAGGAACATCGAAAGATCTTTATTTTATACTGAACAGTTTCAAAGGACAAAACAACAGATAGATATCGGCCCTCAGTACAACACAGCGAAATCCAGCTTGGTTCGGTGTGCTCAGTGAGTGGGACCGTACATTAGAATAGTCGCACTTTTTATACTCTCGAAATCATGATGTTCAACCCACTTCCAAGTTAAAACAAGTTAATACATCATGCATCTATGGTTCGTGCCGAGTTCATACATCTATACATTTAGGGTTTACCTTTAATACATTGACTAACAAGTCACAATATCAACAGTATGTCTTAGGATTTCTCGTAGAGCCTTCTCAAACAGTTTTATACAATGCAGTCAAACTAGTGTTCACATATCGGTATTTAAATACATTGGGCCTCATTACGAGGTACGCCGGTAGCCATGCCGCTATTGGCGGCATGGCTGCCGGCAAAACCGCATCCGTGTCCATGTACTCGGTACGAGGACTTACCGGACCATTCCGAGTTCGGATGGCCCGGTAATTCCTCACTCGAGGACACGGACACGGTTCATCCCCATTCCCGTTTTAGCCCCCATAGGGCTGAACGGGAATGGGAGAGGGAGTAAACAACGGGCCATTACGAGATGGCCCGTTGTTTGCTCCCTCTTCCCATCGCGGGACCCGTTAAGCACGCCTGGTTTTCCCAGGCGTGCTTAACGTGTCCCGTGAGGGGACCTTGTAATGTGGCGGAACGGGTTGAACGGCGCCGCAGCCTTTTAACCCGTTCCGACAGGGTCGTAATGAGGCCCATTGTGTTTAACATATGGTCGTGGATTAGCTTCATTGGCACAGGTAACCCTCTACACACAGGTCAACGAAGGACAAGGTCTCAGTTCATGACCCCAACATGTGGCCTGCATGCAAGTTACATATTAGTTTGGACACAGAGGTCAAGACACCCATGTTACATTTGGAATGACACTGTCCACCATCTTAGAACACCGGGTGACTTTAGAGAGAGAATCTAAAATGGCGGATAGACCTAAAATGGCGGTTTACACTGATCTAAGGTCAAGACCTTGCAACGCGGTTTTCCCCGTAAGCGACTTATAAGCAGCTTGGCGTAGGCCAATATACATATATTCATACAGTATAGGAGGCACGATATGATTTTCTGTTCGACAAAGAGAGAAGGAGCAACACCACGTGGCAGAAAAGTAAACCAGGTGTACTAAAAGAGACACAATCACAAAGCCAGGCAGTTTTGTGTGCAAGTGTTGTTGTAGGGCAAAAACGGACCAAAGAACTGTTATTTGAAAAACCTCAGAGAGAAAAGAAGGGGAAGGGGACCACCCTCCGGAGCAAGGTCCTTCATCCTTCAAGCCCTGTTTGTTTTAAGCCATTTATTCTTTCTTTATATAAACATTTCTAAACAACCCAAGATTAAAGACATTTTTATCTTCACCTTAGAGTTAGGTTTATAGTGTGAGGGTCATAATAGAACTTTGGATAGAGAACGGTTGTGTTTCGGAATTCTGACACAAAGTGATCCTTGGTTTTGGTTTAGGCAGGGAAATTCCTCTTAGAGTAGGGTCAGAGAGGCATTTTCCCAACCCCTTTTATTTTCAATAAAAGTGTTTAACCAAAATCATGGCTAACTTGTGACCGAGTTTAATTCCTGACAATGGGATGTTTGGGTCTGACTATTTGACTGTTGTGCATACACTCCAAGCTTAGTCCACCAGCTGCTACACAGTACGGTGTGTCCTAGGAAGGCTAATCAGGCTTTGCTATATAAAATCAATACATGTTGGGCAAATAATGTAACAGATGTGAAGAATCTTACAATTGATATTAAATGCAGATTTGTGTGTTTGTGAGCTTGCACAATCAAAAGTCACATTACCGAAAATCGCTGCTGACATTAAAAAAATATACCAAAATATGAATATTAAAAGATGTAGAATAATACAATCAACATTGAAATTACCTCCTATGCCATGTCCTCAGAATGATCCAATGACTAAACTTAGATGCGGAAAGACGAATGTCTGTAAATGTTGCATGTAAGGGTTTTCCATGCCTGAGCTTTGGACGTCCAAGATTTACCTGCTATATGTCCCCTAGAGGGTTTTACTTTGGCATCAGTACCATAGAAAATATGTAGACCAATGCAAAGAAATTCAATAAATGTAGACAGGTATCTTCATGTGCAATCGTTTTAAATATACGATTCACATTCCAATTTCAGAAAACATTTTGAACCATTTTAATTCCGTTGCCAAATTGATTTGGGGTCAGATTTGATCAGAATGGAATTTATCAAGTTTGTATTCATTTTGTATTGTGTACATACTTATAAAATCAAGAAAAATAGTAAATTAATCAGAAAGTTTTAATTGCATTCAGAGTAACCAAAATGTACCACTGAATCCTAGAGAAAACTGCATCTGAGGCACCTTGAACATATTCTGGATTTAATACTGAACACAGTTTAAATTGTGCAGTTTTATTAAGTGCATTGACCTGGGATTTGAAGGAGACCTGGCCATCTAAGATCCTGCTCAGTTTTCCGACTCCATGGTAAAATGCTAGTTCCGGTGCAACCTTCTAGCAGAGCCTCAGAACCATGATCACCAAGTCAAAAGGCCTCATTACACGCAAGGCGGTAAGGGTTAACGGTCACCGGTAATGGTACCGGTGACCGTTAACCCTTACCTCCTTACTACGCGGTCCCCACCAAGGCGGTGCCGGTATTTTACCGGCATGGACCAAGGTGCTAGTAGCACCTTGGTCCTCCGCCTACCATGTAATGAGGCCCAAAGCCTTTGGTTCTTCACCCAAATGCTTCACCACATCCCAACACTTCACCACTGTCTTCCTGTTTTGAAAATCCCTGTGAAGATCCCACAGATCCTGGGTATGGTCTGCACAGCACAGGCACTGCAGAACACAAATACCTTAAACAGCAGCAGCAACAGGTAAGCATGTGTGATTCCCCACACAAATTAGAGCCTCTAGACAATGAGAAATTACTCAGCTGCTTTTGCTGGCCCACTCTCAGAAAGAAAGAACCAGTTCCATCTATTGCACCAATACCTGAAACAGTGCCAAAGCTCCCAACATTTCTCATAGGGACAGCACAACTATCAAGTATCACTATGAATTTTAATAGAGGTGCTATTAAAACATCTGGTATAGAAAATGTTTCAATTGTGCCCCATTTTCTGCAGCAGTCCCGAGGCTAACACATGCGAGTGCTATTTCTTCGTGGGGTTGCACCAGGAGCACAGTGGTTATAGAGGGATAAACAGACAAGTAATTGCAGAGGTACAACAGGTTTTAAGAGGAAAGAATTATGATGGTGGTAATAAAGGTGCATATGTAATAATTAATAGTAGATTAAACACATGTTGGTCGTAAAAAGGGAGACTGAAATCTGCCTTTGATGTCAAGCAATAGCAATATTGTGTGAGGGCATTTTCTAGGACATTCCTTACGTGGAACTAGAATTAGTTAATTCATAGTTGTGCGCAGCCTTGAGGTGTGGAGGCTTCTCTACCAATTGACTTATCTGAATGTCTCTTCCTATAAATAACGAGGATAGGGTGGTTGTGCCAAGCCGATTGCCAGATGTGCCAGATCGAAGAGTTGGCAATGTAAGTCAATGTGAAATGGATTATGTTTTTTTAACTAATATCAATGATTTTCGAGAGGAAATTAATAGTTAAAATGGAATGTTTAAAGGTTTAGGGAACCATAAAATAACATTATTTAAAATACATTGGGCCTCATTCCGGATTTGCCAGTATCCTGGTGGAATATCTGCCAGGATACCGGCAAAAGGACCTCCCGTTACTGGCTCTTGATTTTGCTTTATTACCAGGATATGACAGGTGCCGGCAATGGTAGGTAAATTCCCATTCCATGGCGTTCGGAGGACATGAGGGGATTGCAGGTATTACTGGCTCTGATAATGCCATTGCTGGTAATACTGGCTGTGTTTTGCCGGTGGGGTCTGATTTACCTCCAGCTCTTGCCTGGAGGAAAAGCAATCAATCCCCACCGGCAAACTTGTAGTTTGAAGTTGCAGGAAAAGTGTCAGTAATGGAATGACCTCCACTTTTTCCCCACACACAGTAAAACTTGAAATGATCCCCACTGTTCAGGATCCCTTTCCCCTAATATTGTCAATTAATTTGTTTGCTTTATGAGGCTACATAAAACATCCAAAAGGAAAATGTGACACAAGGGGCCAGAACTAAACAGTGGTAAAATTACATGAACAAATGGGCACCTGGAGGTTTAGGTGTGGGGAGTATTCTGCCTGTTCGGATTTCTTTTTATCAGGACTAAAGTTCCCTAATAGATGAATTCATCAATTGGCAATATCAATTACATGAAGAAAACTATTTGTGGTAACAAACAATATAGCTTTATAGACCTGCAGCGAGGGCCGTACCTGGTGTTATGAGCCATGAAGACCGAGTTAAAGGCCCGACCGTAGTGAGGGCCTTTAATGAGGTATGATCGACCATAACACCTGCTACGGCCCGAGCTTCAGGTTTAGAAAGCTATTAGAACACCTTCACAGGCCGATTCATGGAATTAATGTGCACCAAAAATTCCGGCGCAGAGGTGCCAAAACGTGCGAATCGCAGTGCAAGTGCGAAAATCTCAGGGAAACCAGCGCACATCGATTCATGGAAGTCCGTACGCGAGAAAAATATTGGATGTGCGCTGAAAAAGTGTGCGGCGCACGCCAGCGCACAGGTCATCCAACGGCGTGCGCCACGGCCACAGCGAAATCGCACATAGCGCGGCGCACATAACAAAAGTAGGCCGGACACGGGGTGTAACACTCGGAATGGGGAACAACGCGTGAAAATATGGGCGTCACGGGGAAAGTACAGGAGGCAAGTGCGCGGAACGCCCACACGCTCGCCTACAACTCGTATTCATGGAATCGAATAGGGCAAAACAGTGCACGGGCAAAGACGCGCACAGGGCCAAACAAGTCCGCCACAAAAAAGCAGGCGGTATCGTCCCTGCGTCTGAAATAAATGTGCGCCAAAAAGTGCCAAAAGCACCTATATACAGCTATGATGAATGATCCATACTGTGGCCCTCTAGGACAAATGAGGTGCAAAGGGGTACGCGACAAACACGGACACCCGCTGTGTGAAAAATAGCGTGTGCGTGTATTTCGGGGTGCGCGGGAAGTTCCACACGCAATTGTCCTTGGTACGTGTATTCCGGGGTGCCCGTGAAGTTTCACACGCGATTTCAGCAGGGTACGTGTATTCCAAGGTGCGCGGGAAGTTTCACACGCGAATTTGCAGGGTACGTGTATTTAGAGGTGCGCGTGAAGTTCCACATGCGATTTCAGCAGGGTACGTGCACTTCGGGTGCGTGGGAAGTTCCACACGCGAATCCAGCAGCCTACGTGTATTTGGGGGGTGCCGGGGAGTACTACATGTGAATTGGCCGTGTGGGTCCTCCCAGGTGTTCCCTCTACACCCTTCACGGCCCCTGCAGGCAGCCAACACCACAGGGGACTACCCTGCACCCCTGCACATGTCCCGCAGGCAGCCCATCCACCATGGCCATGCCCCCCAGCCAACCCACATGTCACCTTGCACTACTGCCCACCAACGCATGTCTCCCAGCACCCCCAGCCCCCAGCAGTCAGGGGCACCCTCCACCAGGCCCCCACTCATGTCCAACTCATGTCCCCCTGCACCCCTACTCCCCAGCATCCAGGGGCACCCTCCACCAGGCCCCCACTCATGTCTCCCAGCACCCCCACCCCCCAGCATTGCAGGGCACCTGCCAGCGGGCCCCCACTCATGTCCAACTCATGTCCCCCTGCACCCCCACCCCCCAGCAGTCAGGGGCACCCTCCACCAGTCCCCCACTCATGTCCCCCTGCACCCCCACCACCCAGCATCCAGGGGCAACCCTCCACCAGGCCCCCACTCATGTCCCACTGCACCCCCACCCCCCAGCATCCAGGGGCACCCTCCACCAGGCCCCCACTCATGTCCCCCTGCACCCCCACCCCCCAGCATCCAGGGGCACCCTCCACCAGGCCCCCACTCATGTCCAACTCATGTCTCCCTGCACCCCCACCCCCAGCAGTCAGGGGCACCCTCCACCAGGCCCCCACTCATGTCCAACTCATGTCTCCCAGCACCCCCACCACCCAGCAGTGCAGGGCACCTGCCAGCAGGCCCCCAATCATGTCCAACTCATGTCTCCCTGCACCCCCACCCCCCAGCAGTCAGGGGCACCCTCCACCAGGCCCCCACTCATGTCCAACTCATGTCCCCCTGCACACCCACCCCCCAGCATCCAGGGGCACCCTCCACCAGGCCCCCACTCATGTCCCCCTGCACCCCCACCCTCAGCATCCAGGGGCACCCTCCACCAGGCCCCCACTCATGTCCCCCTGCACCCCCACCCCCCAGCAGTCAGGGGCACCGTCCACCAGGCCCCCACTCATGTCCAACTCATGTCTCCCTGCACCCCCACCCCCCAGCAGAGCGATTGGCCTGGGTACTTGTATTTCAGCAGTGCGCGGGTAGTTTAACATGCGATTTCAGCAGGGTACGTGTATTACGGGTTCTGGTGAACTTCCACACGCGATATCAGCAGGGTACGTGTATTACGGGGTTCGCGACTGGGCCTGGGAGAGTGGGGTACGTGTATTCCTGGGGTGGGCGGGAAGATTTACACGCGACTGGGCCTGGGAGAGCATGTTACGTGTATTCCTGGGGTGGGTGGGAAGATTTACACGGTCGCCTACAATGCGCCAAAAAAGACGGTCCAATCCGGAAACACGTACGCCAGCATGAAGCAGGCGCACGTCGACCCGTGCAGCATAAAAGTGTGCGCAAACAACAAACAAGCTCAGACGCCAGGATGAATATACCGTTCCTAGCAGCAGTGGCCGTGGGATACCGCAGGAGGAGGATAGTCAGGGCCAGAATCTTTACACCCAGAACCAGCCTTTTTGGTATGCCTGATGACCAGGTGTATGGGAGGTACAGGTTTCCACCTCACATAATACTCGACCTGGTCAGTGAGTGGGAGGATGACCTCACATCACCCACCCTGTGTTCCCAAGCACTCAGCCCCCTGGAGAAGGTCCTCAATGTACTGCACTTCTTGGCTACCGGATCAATTCAGCGGACAAGTGCCATAGTGGGGGGGATGTCACAGGCCACGCAGTCACGGTGCCTACACCAGGTGTTGGCCATCATCACTGCACGCCCATCAGTATGCAGGCACATATACCTGCCCAGAACACCTGCAGAAAGGCAGGCTGTCATCCAGGATTTCTATGGATTGGCACAATTCCCCAAAGTGCTAGGTGCCATTGATTGCACCCATGTGGCTCTACGTCCCCCCAGGGCATCTGAGCACATCTATAGAAACCGCAAGCACTGGCATACCATCAATGTCCAGGTAGTATGTGACGCCAAGGGAATCATCACCTCAGTATATGCCAACTATCCAGGGTCCACCCACGACAGCTTCATTTACAGGATGTGAACCCTAAATCGGGACATGGAAGCTGGGCGGCATGGCAATGAATGGTTGCTTGGTGAGTATAAATGCCACAGCACACGCATGCATGTCAGATACAGAGTAATGTCACTACCCCACTAATGATACCCATCACCACCTCCCCAGGGGACAGTGCCTACCCTCTGAGCACCCACATGATTACGCCAATTCGGAACCCCATCACGCCTCCCCAGGTAAGATACAACACAACCCATATTGCAACCCGGGGCATAGTAGAGCGCACATTCGGAGTGCTCAAGTCACGCTTTCGCTCCCTTGACCGTTCTGGTGGGCAGCTGTTATACGCTCCCCCAGTAGTGTGCAGGATCATAGTGGCAGCATGTGTCCTGCACAATGTTGCAACACGCCGGGGCCTGGCTGTGGACATGGTGGTGCCCCCACATACCCAACCACATGCATGCCCACTGCGCATGGGAGGGGAAAGTGCACGGGGTGAGGCAGCCCGTACGCAGCTGGTGGCTAATTACTTCACATAGAAATCACACCCCTGTGGAGTGCACACAGCCCTGGCACATACCATCTGAAAATCAATGATGACTCAATCTGACAATTATGATGAACGTAGGGACAGTCAACTGTCAGAACCATAGCAGCCTGAGATTGTTCACCTGGAAGTGTCACAATGTGTGCATCCCTATCTACACAAACACCACCAATGCAGTGTCATCAAAAAACACACTTCTATGCAGCAAAAATGAATACCCACTTGCAAAATACAACATGAGAACAGTGCCATGTCACCCAACCCCTCCCCGGCACCACACAACACACCATGGCATGTCATGCTATGTGAGAGCAACACAGTAATCCCCACAACATGACACAAGTGTCACAAAGTACAGTGGCCCTAATGGAAACTGGCCACACATGAAATGCTCACAGTAATGCAGGACCAACAACACAGATTAGCAAATATTTAGCAATAATACAAATCACCTACACAACCTCAAACCTACCATAAACATGACAGTACGGATTTAAAAAAATGGTAGTCTCACTACCTGATAATGCCAGCACTTCGACCACTTCCAAATGTACAGTGTTAGCGCAACGCAAAAGTGTAGGTGCACTGCTTACGACATGGACTCCATATCCAAAGTAGACCGCCTTGTGAAGACATGAGGAATGGACATGCAAATTAGGAGGATGAGATGGATGCAGAGGCACTTATCAATACACCATGCAGTGTACAACCATGCAGTGTACAATACAACAACAATATGCACTAGGAATGTATACACAGTATTGACTACAGACTGCCCACACAGCAAATGGGAGTCCAACGTCACTGTGTAAGTCAATGTCACTTGGGCACACCCTTTGCAAGCCCATGGAAACGGGAAGCAGGAGGGGTGTGTGTCACACAAACCCAAGCATCTAACCCAAATTCAGGACAACCCTGCATGTGCCCAGCCACAATACAGCGTATGCCCACGGGAGCCACACAAGGCAACACACTGTAAAAAAAATCAAAAATCAAAAATCAAAAATCAAAAATGGCCATGTATTGGCCAGGGGGGGTGGGGGAGGCCACCCAGGAGGTCCGAGGACAGGGTGCACACCAAAACCCACCTGTGTGGATTTTGCAGAAAAAAAAACACATCCATGGGCTCATGGCCTGCACGGCTACCCTATTGTGAGAGAATCGCTGCTGTCGCTCTCCTCACCCTCTGCAGCTGCATCAGGAGGTGGTGGTACTATGGGAGGCAGCCCACACAAAGCCCTAGTCTGGTCCTCCATGGCAGAAAGCATGCTGGTGTGTAAGGTCTGGTTCTGGAGGATAATCGTGCGGAGGTCCCCATGCAACAACTCACGGGATGCCCGGACCTCCTCCCAAGTTGCCTGCATCTCAGCTGAGAGCGTACATGTGAGCCGCTCCAGCTTCTGTTCTGTCCTTGTGTCAGTTGAAGCCTCAAGCTCAACAAGAGTCACCCTGAGCTGACGGAGTTCCACCCTCAGGGCTTCCCTGTGGCCCTGGGACTCAATAGAAATGGCTTCCCGCAGAGTCTCCAGTGCCGCCCGTCTGTCCCTGTTGGACGCCAACATGTCCTCCCTGTGTGACTGGCAAATGGAGTCTGTTGCCTGCTGTAGTTGTTCCATCAGCCTTTCTTGGGGGACAATGGAAGTGGCCACCCTATCCATGGCCTGAGCCATCGTCTCAGATGATGCTGTCTGTTGGTTTGTCATACCGTATATGGATTGCTCCCATGTGGTATTGCCGGGTGGCGTACGGCCACCGCGTCGGTGGGCACCACACTTGTCTGGGGCAAGGCGAACTGCGCCTTGCTGTGCCGGCACTGCCTGAGGCTGCAGGACTGCATTCCCCCTCTGATCTGCTGGCCCAGGAACAGGATCAGATGTTGCGGAGTGTGACCCTGCATCCGTAACCACCAAAGGTGGACCTACCAACACTGACATCCCCATTGAGGGTTCTACCCCTGGTGCAGGTGGGTTGGACAGTACAGAATCCCTCCCAGAAACACTTACCTGCGACGGCACATAGGTCTCATCATCCGATTCGACACCTGAATAGAGCTCGGGGGAGGTGCACCCAGAGACACCCCTTGAGAGAATGGTCTGCAGCAAGTGTGGGTTCTCACCCACCACCACACCACCCCTCACTGGTGGCCGGTCGGGCCTGAGACCCCTCCTGGGTCTGCACCATCTCCACAACCCCAGCAGTATCAAGTGCGTCATCCCCTGCAAAGACATGAAAGAAAAGAAATGGGAACAGGCATTAGCACCATGGCACACAATTAGGGCTGAGAAGCAACAGAACCAGTACTTCATTGACACATGTCCCACATGACTATAACCCTCCCATGCATGCACCATCACTGCGTATGAAGGGGAGGCAAATAGCACACATTGTTGACACCAAGATGAAAGACCAACACATTTGCTGCATGCTGGCTAGCAGTGCCATCACACATTGGCCTGTGATTGGCATGTCCAATACACATACATGACACATGCTATCACACAGATGGCATGTACCATAGCCATGTCACACATGTGACAATAGGACTGAGAAATGCCTAGTGAAAGTGGTGGAATGCAAACAATCTGCCTGAATGAACACAGAATAATACGCAACAATGTTGTGGCAAGATGACACTTCAAGGGCAACTGGCGTGAGGTTGGGCTAAATGTCTACTGTTGCCAGAAGGGATACTGCAATACCCAAATCCTGGTGCGCAGAATGTATTGGATGAAGCACATGGGTGACCCAAACCGCTCAGGCCCACACACCCTCACCTGGCACTCAATCAGAAGCCCTCACACACACACCATGCACATGGATGGCACACATGCATGTGCACTCACCGGACAATGCCTCGTAATCTGGCAGGTCTCCCACGCCTTGGATCTGTCCCTCCGTGACGTAGGTCCCAGCAACATACTCATGTGGAGTGAGTTCAATGTCCTCTGCTGGAGACCCACATCCAGTCACTAGAGTAGCGGCATGACTTGAGGCAAGCTTTTTCTTTGCCCTGCACTTCAGGTCATTCCAGCACTTGTAGCAATCATTAGCTGTGTGCCTCACGAATCCAAGGGCACTTATGATGTCCGCGATGGTCTGCCAGTGTGCCAGACTTTGTGCAGGTGTGGTCTTGCATCCTGCAGTAATCACCATTTCGCTGTCATGTGCGGACACATACTCCACAAGTGCATCAAGTTCGGCCTGATTGAAGCTGGGCTTCCTTGGCGGTCCGGACTGTGTAGCCGTGTCTGGGGCATCAGCCTGTACTGGACGAGCACTCTTCCTCTTCTGCTTGGAAGGTGGTGGGGATCCTGAGTGTCCTACGCTGCTCTGGACACTAGAGGCAGGAGCCCCGGTGGACTGTGTACTAGGAGTGTGGGAATGAATACTCACCATGGGACTTGGTGCAGGCATTATCTGAAGTGTGATGTAGTCAGGGGGAACGTCAGCAGGATGGACTGGGACCGACACTGTCCTAGCTGGGAGACTCAGAGCTAGGGTGGATGGAGCCACAGCTGCCCCTGCAGCCTCCCCACCCTGCCTACTTGGGGCAGCAGATTACATAGCTGCCCCTGATCCACGTGGCCTGGTGACACCAACGTGCACCGTCACACGTGGCCTAGACCTGCTGACCTGGAAGTCAGCCATGGAGTCACCCTGTGCCAGGTCTGGTGCCACAATGGGCTGGTCCAACAAGGGCTGAGCAGGGATGGTGTCAGCCACGTTACCCTCAACCAGGGGGGGGCATGGGTGTCCCTGACAGGTCATCCACACATGGGGGGCTAGGGGCACCCTGCAAGTCCCGGCCACATTCCCTACCGTATCCACCACACCCACCTCTTGAGGCTCGGCCACCTTTGCCACCCTTACCGCATGCTCGCCTCCCAACCATGGCACTGATGTTGTTGTGCGTATGGGAGTTGCAGTAAACTATTGTCCTGGGCAATTGGGGGTCAAAGGGGTAGGGTACTAGATGGAATTCGTACCCTAGTGCTCTAGCAAGGCTGTATGTGACCCCTGGGGAAAGATGACGGGTCACGCAACGCACAGGCACCCCAAAAAAGGGAGATAATATGCATGCAACCCCTCCTAGACCAAGTGCGTGGAAAAATAAACCTGCACTACGCTGTGGCACCCAGAAACACAAAAATAAACGTATGCGTGTCACACACAGCCTAGAATGACCTCTGAAGGGGTACACGACACACGGGGCAAGCACAGATGTTAAATACGTGCGCGACTCACTGTCTGCCTGGAAAAATAGCGTGAAAAAGACGCGCGTGTGCGCGTTGGCAACACCCCCGCCAAAAGAAGAATTGTACGCTGTCTGAGGAGACAGCACAACAGAATAAGTGAACGCTGTTTGAGGAAACAGGCCCAGGAAAAAGACAAAAAGACAAAAAGCTGTCAGAGGTAACAGGGAGTACGAACTTGGAACGCCGTGAAGTAAATCGCGTGTGAACCAACAAGAAGTACAGATTTCACCCACTCGCTCTCCACGAAAAGCACGCACAAGGAAATGGCATTCTACACGTACTTTTTAAACATGCCCACATGTCCAGCGTCACTTCCGCGTGTACGCGCTAAGGCCCTATCCTCCAATTACACGAGCTGACACTCTGATGTGCAGTCATTGGACGTGTAACATGCACCTGTGTACAGGGAAACGCCCGTGCACGCACGTCACAGACGCGCATACGCACTGAGGCCCGTTCCACCAATTAAATGCTATGACACTCTGACGTGCTTATTTTTTCGACGCGCCATGGAAAACGCACGTGCGCGTAGCGTCATAGATGTGCCTACACGCAGGGGGCCTTTGGGCCAATGAATTCACGTACGTGTGCTGACGCGCTTACGCGCTAAGGCCCTTTCCTCGAATTACACGCAGACATGCTGGATTTTCACGTGCCAAATCACTCTGTATCAAGCTGGCAACGCGTAAGCACACGGAAGACCACGCTCCTGCCCAGAAGGCAGAATTACTGCCCCCCAGAGCCCCGAGCAAGCTCCCACCTGCCATCTGCTGCTGCCTGACTGCCTGCTGCCCACGTGCCCTGCCATTTGCTGCCTGCACATCAGCCAGGTGTGCTGTTGCTGTGACCACCCCTGCTGGAACCGAAGACTCCCGACTGGGATTCCATTCTTACTTCCACAGACCAGCCCCAGGACCCAGTTTCCCACCCACTCCTGCCTCTGGGGTTGTCATGTCGGGCACTGCAACATCTGGCACCACTGGCAACCCCCAGACAGAGAGGCAGAGGGGCACCAGCTTCACTGCCACCAAAGTTGGTGTCCGGGTGGAGCAAGTCCTGGGGCAGTATGATGCCCTATTCGGAAGTTTGCGCGCCGACAAGGAAGGATGGACTCGGATCTGGACGGACATCGTGACTGCCATCAATGCGGAGGGGCTGGCAGTCCGACTATTCCATCATGTCAAGAAGCGCTGGGAGGACTTCAGGTCCAGGACCCTCAACAAGGCCCGGCGCCACTTGTCGGAAGATCAGATGAGGGTCCTGGAACGCATATCCCCAGCGCTCCACGTCCAGGTCCTTGAGAGGCAGACCCGTCTGGAGTCGAGCGGTAAGTGTATATGTATCCTGATTGTAAGCTGTGCGTGTGGTGGTGTGCCAGTAGTGTGCAGGTTGCACATGTGTTTTTATGGGGCCAAGTATGGGTGGGGGTGTACAGGACCGTGAGGCTAACACATGCAAGGGCTGTCATGTGTGAGACATGGATGGTGCTTGTGTGTGTAGGCTTGCATGCCAAATGCAGATGTGTGGGCACACATGTTTGAATGAATGTGTATGTAAGTAGGCATGTTCGTGATGTCACACATGGATGTTGGTTTCAGCTGCATGTATCCGCACTGTGTACATGTGCATGTGTATGTGTGTGTATTTGACAAGGGTGCAACAGTGATGCAACATGGATGCATGTGACACCGGGATGTGGAAGACTGATTGGCAAATGTGACATGGATGCCGATCTCAACACTGCGACAGTTGGCAGAGGTGTATACATGCATGCAAGTGTGGTGGTGTGTGTGCATGTGTAGTGCACTCCCTGTGTTGCATGTGATGTCTGGCTCACCTTTGCCTGCTCATGCTGTTGTATGTGTATGGATGGTGCTGGCTGTTGCGATATGGCTGTGGTATGGCTCATGTGTGCGAGTTGAAATGACATGTGTGTTGGCAATTGTGATGCCATGTCTGAGGTTTGCAAATGCCACTCATGTACAACTGTCATGTGTGTATGTGTCCATTGTACAGTGCCCTGATGCCTATGTTTTATTTCTCCCTGTCTGCAGCGTCAACTGATGAAGAGGGTGGAGAAGGTGCTGTGGAGCACAGCGGCAGGGATCGCACTGCCAGCCGGAGACGCAAGGCCCGGGTCCCCTCCCAGGTTGTCATCTCGACGGGGAGTGAGGAGTCCGGTGCCGCTGTCACGATGCCCGCTCCCAGGGAGCGGGTTCAGGCCCTGCTTCCCCGAGAGCGGACATCAAGTCCCCGGGGAAGGTCCCAGCAACCCCTTATAGGGGCCCTTTGGACAGCGTCCTGGCGCCTATGGCGCCAGGCTCATAGAAAACGTCAGTCCTGGCGCCATAGGCGCCAGGCTCATTATGAACGTGTTTGGGTGCACTTACCTGATGCAGACCATGCTGCAGAACCCCAGCCTCCTTGAGGCCTGAAAGTAACTACTTTACCTGTGGGACTCATTTACCACCCGGGCGTGGTCGGGGAAGGATACATACCTGATTGGAGGAAGGACACATTCTAGGAACTTCTTCCAAGGCTATTTAAACCACACCCGATCAGCCACACGTGCTTCGCGTTGTTCTGCATCTAGCAGCTGGACGCTCACCGTGTCTGCTCCTGCATCTTGACTTCTGCCACACCTGCCAGCATCCTGAATCACCTGCAAAGGAAGGGAACAAGAGAACAGAAGAAGGAAAAGGCCTCACCTGCTAAATCTGCATCCCAGAGACATTTCGCCGACAATCCTGAAAAGGAAGACATTTATTTTTAAAAGCACATCGCATCGATCGCTGCAGCGCCGCATTCTACTCACCTTTACAGGGCACCTCCATGTTCAGCAGCGACCATCCGGATTCGCAGTCGCGCCCCCGTGCCTAGGGAGAAAAAGACAAGAACAAAGGTGAGAGAAAGAAGGGAAAAGGGAAGCTAAAACTCCATGTCAAGACTTACCTGTTGGGTCATTCCCTTTTCATTTCGGGTCTGCGCCGCATCCAGGCATTTTCGGACCCCGGCCCCTAAGGGGAAAAAGACATCAGCGTTAATGAGTGAATGAAAAGACATTACCAAAACACTCATTAAAGACTTACCTGATTTCCACAAGGATTTCACCGCTCACCTCGGGTCGGTGCCTGTTCCCCGGCATTCCGTACCCCGGCCCCTATGGGGAAAAAGACACTAGCATTAGAACATTAATGCATGGACACAAGGGGAACCACTTATAGAAAAACTTACCTGGAAGCCAAGCAAGTTTGGTTCTCACCCATCCGAAAATCCAGTGACGTAACTGGATACCAACGCGCCCCTGCATCAGAAGCAGGATGGAGAGCTCGTCCTTCCAGACCCTAAGGTGAGAGGCTACGGGGAAGCACAGAAGGGTTTTGAGGAGGGTGAGAGGGGTAAGTGGGAGGCCGATTGCATTACCCCGCAGACAGTTAACCCCCTATTCTCACCTACAGAAGGATACTTCTGCGAGTCAGACAAGCCAGATCTGGGGCCCGGTCCAGTCCGTCTTCCGAACCCTGCGCAACACCTTAGACGAGGTCACAGCAGCGCGAACCAGGCCAGCGCCCCGTGGGAGTCAGGTGAGCGTTACAGCCGTGTCCCAGGCCGCAGCTGCCGGGGGGAGGTCCAAGAGGCAGAGGTCGGAGTTGGACTCCTCGGCAGCAGAAGGGGCAGCTGGGACCCCACAGGGCCCAACGGGGGAATATGGCACGGAGTCATCCAGGTTGGTGGGGGGTTTGGTGGAGGAGGAGGCCGTGCAAGCGACAGAGACGGGGTCTGGAGGTGGGGATTCCACTGGTGCTAGTGGTGCAGTGCAGGACCAGGGACAGGAGACAGCACAGGCCCTGCGGAGGTGCCTGTGTGTAATCCTGTCCCTGATCCTGTCACTGCATCATCTTGCACCAGCAGGGATGCCTACGTCTAGACCCGTTTTCAGGCAGGGGATGAGCTTACAACAACTGGCCTTCCTCTGCCTGCGGACGTGGCTATCCAGGTACGGGTTGAGCCTGTCCTGACTGGTGTGGCGTTGCGTCAACGGGCCATGCAAGGTGACCTGCAGTCTTTTCATGAGGAGACTGCACGTCATCTCGAATGGCTCGTTGACCGCGTCGGCCTACTGGGACAGGTCACCCAGCCCGGATTCCTCCGTTTGCTGGAGCTTGTTCCGACCCCCTCCTCAACTGAACACCCTATGCGCCAGTCGTCCTCTGTGCCATCTTTCCACCCATTTGTCACCTGGGTGCCCTGTGGAGCTGCCTCTGACGGTGCGGCCAGGCTAGTGGAGGACACATCCCTGCCACAGTCGGGAGTCGGACGTCCAGCAGGGGTGGCCACATCAACGACTGCACCCAGGCCGGTGGAGGATATGCAGGCAGCAGGAGCCAGGGCACGGGCACAGGCACAGCAGCAGCAGCAATGAGGTGGGAACCATGATGGCTCAGGGCCTTCGACATCGGAGGGGCAGGCATCGGCCGGAGGGCAGGAGGACCCAGGACGGGAAGTGTCTTCCGTGTGGCAGCGGTTGGGCCATGCCATAGATGCGGAGCGGGCAGAAGAGACATGGTTCACGATGGTCAGGGCGGAGAACTCCATGCGGAGGGCCCTGAGGCGGGCCGAGCGCCTCGAGGCAATTCGCAGGGAGTTGGAGGAGAACATGTCGTCATCCCTGCGGACCCTCGGGGCCATGGAAGAGGACCGCCTCCGGGACATTGAGCAGGAGTTCGATGATGCCCTGGCCCAGAACATCCAGAAGTGAGCCGTCGGACTAGCTCGTTGCCCTTGTAAATAGTTCTTTAGTGTTAAGTTTCCTTTCGTTTTTTGTTTTTTTTTGGGGGCGCTTGGACAATGCCCCAACTTCTTGTATATAGTTCTTCATTAGGTAGGATTTTATTTTATAGGTTTCATTTAAAGGATTGGGCACATGGACACTGGATGTTCACTTTGAACATAGTTTGACAATGGGTTTGGATTGTTGATTTTTCTTTCCCATGGATCAATGGTTTTTAATTATTTTTGCACCTTGGATTTATTTTCTCAGACTGACACTTTGGAGACTTGCTTTTGGATTGCTTTTCATTTGGATTTCATGCATCTTTTTCATTTATTGGACATGCTGGATTTCATTTATTATTTCCATTTTCTTCTGTTCCATTTCATTGCCTTGCTTTTCTGTTTAATACATTATCATTTGGTACTTCAATGTGTGGTATTCTCTCTTTGGATTCATGCATGTCACAATGTGTGTTTTATCATTCACATGCTGTCATTGTGTGGGTTTGATGGATATATGGTGATGTGCAGACTAGCCATTTGGGATGCATCATGTGCTGGTGATTTCTTTGTGGGGTGGATGTCATACCTGGTGGTGTGTTCGGACTGGGGTGGCATAGGCAGTGTATTGAGGGGGAATGGGGGCCATGATTATGGATCGTCATGAAGTGTTGGGGGGACATGTATGGGGGCCTGCTGGCAGGTGCCCTGCACTGCTGGGGGGTGGGGGTGCAGGGGGACATGAGTTGGACATGAGTGGGGGCCTGGTGGAGGGTGCCCCTGACTGCTGGGGGGTGGGGATGCAGGGGGACATGAGTTGGACATGATTGGGGGCCTGGTGGAGGGTGTCCCTGGATGCTGGGGGGTGGGGGTGCAGGGGGACATGAGTTGGACATGAGTGGGGGCCTGGTGGAGGGTGCCCCTGACTGCTGGGGGGTGGGGGTACAGGGGGACATGAGTTGGACATGAGTGGGGGTCTGCTGGCAGGTGCCCTGCACTGCTGGCGGTTGGGGGTGCTGGGAGACATGAGTTGGACATGATTGGGGGCCTGGTGGAGGGTGCCCCTGACTGCTGGGGGGTGGGAGTGCAGGGGTACATGAGTGGGGGCCTGGTGGAGGGTGCCCCTAGATGCTGGGGGGTGGGGTGCAGGGGGACATGAGTGGGGGCCTGTTGGAGGGTGCCCCTGGATGCTGGGGGGTGGGGGTGCAGGGGGACATGAGTTGGACATGAGTGGGGGCCTGGTGGAGGGTGCCCCTGACTGCTGGGGGGTGGGGGTGCAGGGGGACATGAGTGGGGGCCTGGTGGAGGTTTATCCTGGATGCTGGGGGGTGGGGGAGCAGGGGGACATGAGTTGGACATGAGTGGGGGCCTGGTGGAGGGTGCCCCTGACTGCTGGGGGGTGGGGGTGCAGGGGGACATGAGTGGGGGCCTGGTGGAGGGTGCCCCTGGATGCTGGGGGGTGGGGGTGCAGGGGGACATGAGTTGGACATGAGTGGGGGCCTGGTGGAGGGTGCCCCTGACTGCTGGGGGGTGGGGGTCCAGGGGGACATGAGTGGGGGCCTGGTGGAGGGTTCCCCTGGATGCTGGGGGGTGGGGGTGCATGGGTACATGAGTTGGACATGAGTGGGGGCCTGGTGGAGGGTGCCCCTGACTGCTGGGGGGTGGGGGTGCAGAGGGACATGAGTGGGGGCCTGGTGGAGGGTGCCCCTGGATGCTGGGGGGTGGGGGTGCAGGGGGACATGAGTTGGACATGAGTGGGGGCCTGGTGGAGGGTGCCCCTGACTGCTGGGGGGTGGGGGTGCAGGGGGACATGAGTGGGGGCCTGGTGGAGGGTTCCCCTGGATGCTGGGGGGTGGGGGTGCATGGGTACATGAGTTGGACATGAGTGGGGGCCTGGTGGAGGGTGCCCCTGACTGCTGGCGGGTGGGGGTGCAGGGGGACATGAGTTGGACATGAGTGGGGGCCTGGTGGAGGGTGCCCCTGACTGCTGGGGGGTGGGGGTGCAGGGGGACATGAGTGGAGGTCTGGTGGAGGGTGCCCCTGGATTCTGGGGAGTGGGGGTGCAGGGGGACATGAGTTGGACATGAGTGGGGGCTTGGTGGAGGGTGCCCCTGACTGCTGGGGGGTGAGGGTGCAGGGGGACATTAGTGGGGGCCTGGTGGAGGGTGCCCCTGGATAATGGGGGGTGGGGGTGCAGGGGGACATGAGTTGGGCATGAGTGGGGGCCTGATGGCAGGTGCCCTGCACTGCTGGGTGGTGGGGGTGCTGGGAGACATGAGTTGGACATGAGTGGGGGCCTGGTGGAGGGTGCCCCTGACTGCTGGGGGGTGGGGGTGCAGGGGGACATGAGTGGGGGCCTGGTGGAGAGTGCCCCTGGATGCTGGGCGGTGGGGGTGAAGGGGGACATGAGTTGGACATGAGTGGAGGCCTGGTGGAGGGTGCCCCTGACTGCTGGAGGGTGGGGGTGCAGGGCGACATGAGTTGGACAGGAGTGGGGGCCTGGTGAAGGGTGCCCCTGGATGCTGGGGGGTGGAGGTGCAGGGGGACATGAGTTGGACATGAGTGGGGGCCTGCTGGCATGTGCCCCACAGTGCTGTGGGGTGGGGGTGCTGGGAGACATGCGTTGTTGATCAGTAGTGCAAGGTGACATGTGGCTTGGCTGGGGGGCATGGCCATGGTGGATGGGCTGCCTGCGGGACATGAGCAGGGGTGCAGGGTAGTCCCCTGTGGTGTGGGCTGCCTGCAAGGGCCGTGGAGGGTGTAGAGGGAACACCTGGGAGGACCCACACGACCAATTCACGTGTAGTACTCCCCGAAACCCCTGAAATACACGTACCCTGCTGAAATTGCATGTGAGACTTCCCGCACACCCCAAAATACACATACCCAGGGCAATCATGTGTGGAACTTCCTGCGCACCCCTGAAATGCACGTGCCCTGATGGAATCGCGTGTGAAACTTCACGCACACCCCTGAAATACACTACCCAGGACAATCGCGTGTGGAACTTCCCACGCACCCCTGAAATACACATACCCTGCTGAATTTGTGTGTGAAACTTCCCACGCACCCTGAAATACACGTACCCTGCAGGATTCACGTGTGAAACTTCACGTGCACCCCGAAATACACGTACCAGGACAATTGCGAGTGGAACTTCCCGCGCACCCCTGAAATACACGTACCCTGCTGAATATGCGTGTGAAACTTCCAGCGCACCCCAAAATACACGTACCCTGCAGGATTCGCGTGTGAAACTTCACGCGCACCCCGAAATACACGTACCCAGGGCAATTGGGTGTGGAACTTTCCACGCACCCTTGAAATACACGTACACTGCTGAATTTGCGTATGGAAATTCCCGGGCACTTTGAGATACATGTACCTTGTTGGGATCGCGTGTGAAACTTCCCGTGAACCCCTGAAATACACGTTCCCCGCTTGGCATTTGCTGTTTGGCAGGCCTGTAAACTGGTCCAGGGTTAGCGCAGACATTTGTGATGAATTGGGGATTTTGATGGATTTTCCTTGCGCGAGGGCGTTCTTGGGGGCGTAACTTGCACTGCTGCAGGGTCGCTAGGCCACTCTGCGCCATGGCTGGTTTTGGAGGCTAAAATCCATGAATACGCTGTGCGATGAAATGGATTTTATCGCACGCGGCTGGAGCAGTGTATCGCACAGGGACACTGCGCCAGCCGCATGCGCCACTTTTGTGCGAAATTCTATGAATTACCCTGTCAGTATTTATCTAAATTAGAAAAAAGATACATTATTAATATATGCTGCAGAAATTATTTTTTATTGGAAAACGGGTTAGAGGGTGCAAAGGGTAGTGAATAGCCCACAGATTAACGAATCTGTGTGATGGAAAACCCAGAAGGGTGTTCGAATTGGGTACATTGCAGATGTGTTTTTTTCAGGCATTTTTTAATGTATGCAAATGTAGGGCAAAAGCAGTTGCAGATTAGTAAAGAAAAGAATGATCAATACTGCTTTTTAACAGCATTTAGCATGTGGATATTGTTTGCTTAACAACTTACTTGTTGATGTGTTTTTGGAGCGTTGTAGTGAAGCACAATGCGTTTATTTTCTGTCTGTGAGAGTGCAGGTTTAACGTTATGCAGGGTTGCACAGCAGTCAGCTAATGAATTGCCGGGCGTGCGATTTGCGCCCAAGTTGAAAGTGCGATGAGGGACTAGGAAAAGGTTGGCATGCCAATTTACTGTAGTGGCATATATGGCGCATAAAGTTGTGCCGGTGCACACGTATTTTAGGGACATTTTCACAGCAACAAAAAAAAGTATTTTGGACGATTCCTTCCTTGGGGCGTTGGGGGGGCACGTCAGGCGCGCTTCCCACATCAACACGGCACACAGAACTTTAACTGTTTGAGTTACGGAATGGGATGCAGCTTTGTGAAGACTCACACTTTCATTTAATTAAAGGCGGAAAGTGTGTTCTAATGGGTGGCAGCAGCGACGGTAAGCAGGATCAATTAAATTCCAGGCTATATTCAATCTGCGAGCTACCAGCTCATATAGCCCGCAGATTAGCCAATCAGGTTTCTGGAAACACCACTAGGGTGTTCTAATACAAGTGAAGGCCTGGAGCCTGGTATGCAAAGTCTGTTTGCCCTTTCTGTCACCTAACATACCTGCCATGCCCTACATACACTCCTGCAGCAAGTAGAGTGCAGCAAAGTGTTGAGGAGTGTTTTTGTGTTTGGTTGCTCAGTGCATTAAGGACAAGTGTCTGCACCTCGAAAGACAAACGACCACGGTAAGGATTCAATCTAGTCAGTTTACGTGGATACCTGCTTGTGGAATTTCTCCTATGCTGTTTGTGCACACTTGGAAGGTCTTGGAGTTAATTTTGGACTATGGTGTACGGATTGCAGTGTGTGGGCAGATTGCATTGCATTGCTACTTTCAAACTGCTTTACTCCACAGTTAGCCCTATTAATATTGTTTTAATTCTCAGTGGGCCTCATTACGACTTTGGAGGCAGCCATGCCCTTAATAAGGGCATGGCTGCCTCCAAAATCGTGTCCGGGTTCCCTGAATGGGGAAATACCGTGCCATTCCGAGTATGGAGGGCCCGGTATTTCCTCCTTCAGGGAACCCAGGTCCGGTCCTTCCCCATTCCCATTCAAGCCCTCATTCGAGCCCTCATAGGGCTCAATAGGATTGGGGAGGGAGCTAACAATGGGCCCATTACGAACGGGCCCGTTGTTAGCTCCGTGGTCCCCTCGCGGGACCCGCTATGGACGTCTGGAAAAACCAGACGTCCAGAGCGGGTCCCGCGAGGGGACCTCGTAATTGTGTGGAATGGGTTTAACGGCGCCGGCACCATTACCAGCACCGTTAAACCCATTCCGCACAAGTTATAATGAGTCCCAGTGTCTAATGTTTTAACCTCATCAGTACATGAAAGTGTGCCATCCATGTACTGTATCCTGACAAACACGTTGGAGGTGTTTGAAAATAGCAGAATGTCTGAGCACGCTGAATACGATGTGTGGGTCTTCGGCAAAAATGTATTTTGTTAGTAATAAGTGTACATTTTGTGGATAAGCAGGGCCTGCGAGGTTTCTGCGGGTACTTGAGACCTTTGAGCCTCTGTTATCATCGGTGCCTTGTCCTGCTACAATTCTGTCAGTCATGTGCAAGTGGATCTGGGCTCCTGCAAGGTTTGTTGGCTTTCCTTTTTTTCGAGCCTTAGTAGTTCATTCACGGCCGTGAGAGGAGGGACTGTGTTCTACTTCGGTACAAGAACGGCACCCCGGTCTCACTGCAACAATTGTCTTACACACACTGTGATTCTTGATTCTGTCAGGCAAAGTTGTGAATAAAGGAAAGCCCTATGTTAAAGAGTTGGCCTGCATCAGAATAATACAAAAAGACTGCACTGAAATAGCAACTAATTTTGTCTAGTTGGAGCTGATTCAGACAGTGGGAAAAATTACAGAATGTTTTCAACCCTAAAAGGAGTGAAATAAGGCTGTTAATTTTGCGACAGAGACTGATCTACAGATGGCAAGAAATATTAGTGGAGTCAATTCGGATTTTGGGGATATCGACAACAATTTGTTGCTAGATCTTTGCTACACACTACGAGACTCAGTCACAGCAAGTATAGCGAATGCACCCCCCGATGATAGCATGGAGAAAATATTCCCTAGGGTGGAGAAAATTCAGATCATGGTGCACCAACACTCCTCACTAAGTCAGGGGGTGGATCAAAGATCATCAGCCTCCCCCAATTTGTATCCGGACCTCAGTGTCAAGGATGTATCTGGGAAAGAGTGAAGGCAAACAAGATCTACTAGCACTAGTATGACAGGGATGACACATACATCCAAGACGACTACTGGGGTCATACACTTTGCTGTTAAGATCGTGCTTATATTATGTGGTGTAATACTTGGAGAGGTTAAGAAGCACGGAGGAGTTATTGCCTCCCTTGATCTTAGATTGCAAGAAGCAGGGCCCGAGAATCAGGCTTTGGGGTGCCGACGTCTATGGTTCTCCTTTAAACATGCATAATACACAACCTGCGGTTTATGCTTCATCGCATTGCCAGGTGGTTGACGTAACAAAGCTGGACCTCTGCATTTTTACTGCATGGAGGGAGAGGCATTTGGCAAAACGAGCAAAGAAAAGGGGGGTCATGATCCCATCCAAAAGCCCTGCACTGTTAGCACCCTCTACATCTCCCCTGCCTCCCCTGCCTCTCTTGTTGCATTAGAGTTGCAGAACTCAACAGCTATTGAAGCCCATGTATCTAAACCTAAGAAATTGAAAAAGAAAGCTGCAAGCATCAAAAGCGGCTGCGTAAATCTGCCGGGGCCTTAACCAGTTGGGTGGTAGCAGATGAGGCAGTGGCAACCTCGGAGCCAGAAGTTAATGTAAGTTATTTCAATCCGGCACTTCACCTAAGTCAATGCCTAGCATGGGATGCACAACTAAAACCCTTAATTATTTATTTGTGTCTATAAGTTTATTCTGAACGATGTACCACTTATATCACGCCCCTCTCTCCCCCCCACCCCCCGGTCAAACTGAACCAGGAATCAGGCTGGTTTGCAAAGTTAAAATATTTATATCATGGATTTCACAATATATATCACACTATTTTTAATGGGTATACAATAATCACCAATGGGGTGATGTTACACTAAACAATCTCTTTAATCACAAGGAGTAATGATGGGAAAAAACAATGCAGCACAGAAATAATACTTTGTGGGTTTGTTCAAATCAAATGGCAATGTAATTGCTATTTCCCCCTGCAAACCCCTCAATCCCCCCCCAATATGCAACATGAAGGGATAGAAGCAGAGATAACAGGTTTCAGGAATGTAGAAGTCAATACAATATAACAATCCCAATTTCCCCCAGCAAACTCAGAGAGAGAAACAGGAATGATTGCAAACTTATCAAAAATGGTTTTAAAATTGGCTTTGCATGAATGGGTAAAACACTGAAAATGGTTTAATTCACTGAAATGGTTCAAATTCTAATAGGAGCCACTTTGCATGGTTTCAGACAAACACTAGCAATGATTTGAGAGTAATAATCAAGTAGAAAACTTAATTTTGAGGCTGGTGCAATGAAAAGCTATTTCACACGTTATAGATTTGAGCCAAACAAAAAATTGCAGCAAACTTTTCTGCGTGCGGTAAGCGCAATTGCGGAAATACTATAAGGAGTTGAGTTCACTGGAAAGCTTAGGATGTTAGCTTCAAGTAGACACTTAAATTCCGTTTCTAGCATAAAGTATGAAGATGTTATGAACGTTTCCGTAGAGGTCGTTATTTTTCAGATAGTAGCAATATGTAAAACCAGGGCTCAAGTCGAGGGTACACGCGGGGGGACGGAGTCCACCCACTTTATTCAGAGGGTGGACTCAGTCCCCCACCTAACATGAGAAAGATTGAATGACCTCTTTGAATTTATGAATTAAAAAAGACTTCGGGGATAAAACCGCAGAAGTCAGGTTTGTAGGCTGGAGACTTCACAACTGCACTATACAACCTGATAAAAAATAAAGGTGAAATGGCGCATTTCAGTACTGCAAGTCCCAAGGAAAATATTTGTATTGGTTCTTGGAGTTTAAAACATGCACACTTTTTAATGTTTTCAAAAATACTATTAGAGGAAAATATCCTCTCTTGGTTTTGTGTGTGTGTTGATTTTATGAAAGGCAAATTCCATTTGTCCTGTGCAATTTGGGTGGTTATGCAAACCCAATTTAATGAAATGTGTACATTTCACCTTGATTTGCAAATTTCTGGCGACGTCGCATACAATCGCGTTTGTTGAGGAGTCCCCCCGCTTTAATTTTTAGCACTTGACCCCTGTGTAAAACAAGATGCGCTTTTAAAGTACAAACAAGGTTTTTTTACACTAGGGATGGACTACGAAGAAACAAACTACACGACAGCACAGCCACCAGACCAGGACGTCACCGATCAGGTTTTTGCCTGCTGAGACGCTTGCCTTTCTTCAGATGCAATATATCAGTAGAAAGATGATTTTTAACAATATTATTACAGAAGGATTATAGGATAAGAGAGAGAGTTCAGGCAAGACAAAAAGGATTCCTAGCAATACAGTTCTGGATATGAGATAGATTTGATTTGGATAGGGATGGCTATGGACAGTACATAGGCTAGTGACAATCCTATTTTATGGATACTCACTACCAATGTTTTGAATGGGACCATCAGGTATTCTGGTCAAAGATTTCTGGGACAGACTGCTGGGAACACCAGACTGGACGGGTCAGCGATCAGCAAGGCCCTCTGGACACCGCACGGCAGGACTGGACAGCAAGGCGCTCTGGTCTACACTGCACAGCACGACTGGACTGGACCTGCAATGGTTCTCTGGTCTGCACAGCACAGCACAGAACCAGACTGGGATTTAATCTGCCCTTCTGGTTATGAAGATAATTCTTTGGCAGGCAAGCAGTTACAGCACAGCCTGGCTGCTTCTTTGTTTTCCCCTTTAAGTTTAGGGATGGGTTCTGGAAATTAGGCCCAGCTGAAAGTGGTTCAGCTATGCTCTGAGCCTTTCTGCTTGCAAAGTTTCTGTAGTCTGGAACAAGGAGTATGGATGGATCTCCGTCAGAGTGCTTCGCCAAATTCGTGATGGTGGGTGGATCAGTCTGTTTTTCTAGTTTGTCAGCTGTCTCTATGTATGTGTTTCATAAAGGGGTGGGTGTGCTGAATTATCCTAGGCGCACCCCTAGGTGGTCTATTGGCTAAAGTCTGCTCTCTCCCTTTATTGGAGGGGAAAACAGAGTGTCATCATGATGATGCTGTTTATGAGGCAGGGAAAACCTCCCCTTTGCCTTTTGCACATAAAATCTATTTTTGATATAATATATCTTTACATGTGTACAATCTTTATACCAATAACATACCTGAATCACATATTTTGTAAAACAAATATTCTTCCAAGCCCCGTAGCTGTGAGATCTTTTATCTGGATCTTTCACTCTTTTGTCTGGGACACAATGTCTAATTTGTCCACAATTTTACAAATATGTGCGCATTGTATATGGGCATAATCGTATGAAGTTTCATGCTTCTGACATGAACACAATTGCTACAAAATCAGAATTTTCACTACACCTTCTCAGAACATCGCACAGAGTTGTGGGTCCTTTTAATATGTGCACCAAAAAAATCAGATTAACAATACTGTAATTTTACAATTTTTACACATTTGCACAGTCCTTTATCAGTCTTTTCCAAAAATATGCTTTCTGCCCATTGAGAATCAACAAAAATGTCTATCCCCGCCTCCAAAGGTTTCTTTAGCTCAAGAGCCATCCCTGCCTTCTTCCTCTGGCAGAGGTCACTGTTCACACTTACTATCTGCATATCCTTTCAGCCAAGGAAGGTTCATTGTCTCCTCCAGGAGCAGCAGCCCAAAATCTCCTCCCCTCTTAATGAACACCTGAATGTGAGTTCCTGGCCTTTGATGGGAAGCAGGAGAGATGCCTTTTGTGGTGGGAAATCTGGGGAAAACTGGTTTGGTGACTCTGATTTCAGCTAAATTCAATGTCAATTTATAAAATGTTCTTTATTTAAAATAAAACTTGCAATTTTTAATCAAGCAGCTAATAAAACTCTGATTCCAATCTCTAAATCATGGAGATTAAATAGTTACAACCTATGTTCCTCTTAATGGCAGGTCACTTAGATTTAAGACATTAGTTCTTAATGGTGCAAATTTGCAGTTTAAATGCAGGCTTTTGAAACCGTCACTTCACAACCGTCACAGCTGGTACTGTGCCCATATTTTGACAGATTTTCACAGGCAAGCACACTTTTTACTGTGGATATTTTGATGATAGATTCCACTTTTCCTGACATTGTGGGTTCATATTGATTCCTTAAATGAAGTGGTGGGTAACACCCAGCAAAGATATTGGGTCTTTTCTAATGTTTTGGACTGGCATTCTGTATTTTCAGCAACCAAGAAAAACGGGTTTAAGAGCAATTTCTGAGTTGCTTGCAATAAGGCACTGCCTTTCCTGCAGTTTTCCATTTTTACTCAGTAGGCAGCCCAGTGACAGGTTTCAGCAGTGAGGTCTCCCTCCACCACTGACAACAGGCAAAGCAGATTTGGCAGCCATCTTTTCCGGTTTCAAAGCACAATTTTTCATAGTTGTTGGCACGCATAGGTCTTTTGTGGCCGTTTTGCTGATTCTGGTGCCACCAGCACGCAGGGATGTTGCAGGGCAGAGCCTAATGGGTTAAAACATCCCACATGAACTAGCAACGTGTGCAATACATGGCTGGGGTGTACTTGGTACAGGTGGCACCCGACCAGGCACCTCTTGTTGCAAAACTAAAATCAACACCAAATCAAGACCCGTGCAAGATGGGGGTCCGCAAAGTGGCTCAAAGTGGAGCCACTAATCTTTATGATTGGTCATGGGACTATGTTATTCACAATGAAATGGACTAATAGATTGGATGTCCTGTTAGTGTGTAAAAAGGTGCTGGCTCTGAGAGTGCTGTCGTCTCGCGATTTTAGCTTTGTGAAGCCTGTAAAAATAAATGGGACCAATTTTATAAGAGTACATTGCGTTGGTCCTGAGGTGCCTTTGTTGATTCGTGTCCATCAAGCAGCCATACTTAGTATGTGCTATGAGATAGATAGATTTATATCTGTCTTTCTAGAGATAGATAGCCCGGTACATGCCAGTCAGTTACATTTGGTGGAACCTGCCTCTTCTAAGCAGAGTGAAAATGTAAAAGGCTTGGTATATGATAAGAAGGGTGCTAAAATTGGCTGAGGATTCCCTTGAGAATGCCTTCGGGTGGGAATGGTTCAAAAGGTTCCTTGTGAAACGATTAGCGGAATGTAAGTGAACTTGTATGTTTGCCCTTTGGATACTAGGTGCCACAAGCACCTTCCACTCATAACTGAGCATGATTGTGTGTTTCTACAAGAGACTTGGCTGACCACCTTGAGACAGATGGATGGGTATATTCTTTACCAAGAGCCTGCCAAAAATGGTGGTAAAGGTCAACCATATGGTGATTTAATTACTGGAATAAAGAAAATTGGTGCACGCATAGCCATAAACTATCTTCCTGAAATAGAAATGTTTTGGCTATTGAGGCTTTTGTCAAGGGTGGATATGGTTATTGGGCTTTACTATTGATAAATGTTTATGTCTCGCCCGATGGCATGGAATTGGACACCATATGGTAATGCATTGATACCATCTGTACAATCTGGGTGTCTGCCCCTGGACATTCATTAATTCTATTGGAGGGTGATTTGAATGCTGTTTTCAGGGATCCTGATTTCTGTGCCAATTATAGAATGTAAAAGCTGAGAGTGTCATGGATAAGAAGTGTGCAAACACCAAGGGTGGGAAATGGGTTACATTCCTCAAGGAATGGGATGGCATTATGTTTAATGGAAGAACCACAGAAGACTGGCCAGGTCAGAACGCCTAGCACCTGGGGAATAAAGGTATCTATTCTAGTTTACATTTTTGGGAGTAACAGCTGTGGATTCTCTTGAGGTCTGTGACACCGATTATAGCAACCACTTTATGATAGTATTAACAATCAGTATGCTGATAGTTTATACTAGGGACACAGGTGGGGGAAGTGGTAGTGAATCACGCTGGGAATGCCCTGTGTTGGAAAAAGAGGAATATTTCCCAGGTGACCAGTAAGGGTAGGCTACTTCAAAGTTTGTGTGAACTTGATGTTTTTCAATGACTAAATAGTAATGCAATGGAAGGGCGCTTCATGCAGCTCACAACAGAAGTGAGGAAGCGGGCCTCTGGGCTTCCTATCATTTCCGTTGGGCACTCAACAAATTTTGATATTTGATCTGAGATGCAAAGCGGAAAATGAGAAGGAATATTAGGATGCTAAATGTGTGATAGGTGAGTTGGGCGGGCTTGTACTCAAGATCAGGATGATAAAGCAGGGTAATAGATTATGGGTAAAGAGATGGAAGTTGTCTCATGAAAATGGACAGTGGAAACAAATGTTTGCTGCCTTGTGCAGCAGAAAACCCCAGACAATTTGGCAGATACTTTCAACCTCTTAGGGAGACAAAAGAAAACATACTGTAAACCCTCATAAGCATGGATCAGATATATGCAGCAATTATCCTGTTAAAAGGTTTGAAGGGGCCAGGCCCAAATGGAATATCAAATGCGACTTTAAAGGCAGCCCCTCGGTCTTCGTCGAAAGTTCTATAAATATTACTTGATAAGGTCTGTAGAGACACAGAGATTCCTGCATCTTGGCAACAAGCAATATTACTACCCGTGTATAAGAAAGGAGACACAGAATCACCAGAACATTACAGACTGCTCTCCTTACTCGACTTGACTGGTAAATTATTTGCCTCCTTTGTGTTGGTGGCTCTACAGAAATAGGTGGTTGAGAATTCCATCTTGGATCCATTGCAGACAGGCTTTCTGCAAGGATCTGCCACTACCCACAATATCAGGCAGCTAGACAGACTGATTAAGGGAGCGGCATACATGGGAAATCCAGTATTGTACCTGATCTACGTCGACTTTAGTGTGGCAATTGTCACTGTCAACCGTTCCATCTTGTGGCAGAAACTGTGCCGATGGGGCTGCCCCAATTGTTTACTTGATATTCTAGTTAGCCTACATGCAGACACAGGTTGCAGGTGCAGCTGGATGATGCAGCCTCACTATCTGAATCTGTGAGGATATACAGGAGTCAAGCAAGGTTTAGTGCTGGCTCCCCTGTTGTTTAATCTATATCTGGCCAACCTGCCACCCAGTCTGAATAAGATTGGCCTCCCAGTGAGATTGGGAGACAGCTTGGTATCAAACATGCTCTATGTGGATGATCAGGTCCTTATGGACCAGACTATTTTGGGAATTAGGGTGAAGTTCCAAACACTTATAGAGTATGCCAAGGAAAATTACCTTCGTATGAACATTGGCAAATCCAAAGCCATGGTGGTGGCAGCCATAAAATAACTCATGTTCCAATGGGTTCCCAAATTGGAAAGATCGAATATTTGGAATTTTATCCATAGTTCAGTTTGGAGCTCAGGGCCAGTGGGGACTACTGCAATATGAAAGGGGGAGGGCAGTAAAGCCTGCCAATGAACACAAATTAACAAACTGCGGGACACACTATTGGTGGAATCCTTAGGATTTATGAGCAGTGTTTTTGCCCGGCCATTTTGTATGGCTTAGAGGCATTTGACATCTTGGACCCAAACTGGCTAAATGTGCTGGAAGGTAATTTTTGGACGCGAATATTGAATGTGGCTCCGGCAAACATACATTTGGGTCTGGGTTTGGTCTCACTTTGTAGCCCAGCTTGGATACGTAGAGGGCTACTCTATGTTAAAGAGAGAACAGACCTGCTGTGTCCTTTGCTTGGCATGCTAGCGAGGAGCCAAGAGTTAGAGGCCTCTGTTAAGACTAAAAAAACAAGATAAACTACCAGAGTTGGAAAGCCATTCAAACATGACATACTCCCGTTGTAGATTTAGTAATGAACAGCAGTTGAATGCTGTTCTAATGCAGCTTTCTGTATGTTGTTTTAAATGACAACACTAATGCAAGAAATAGCTTCAACAACAGGCAACAGCTATGAGCAGAACTTTAATTTCTGTAAATATATGCAGATGAAAGGCCTCACAATACACATTCAGCAATATCATTCCAAAATGAAGTAGCTGTTGCAAATGGAAATCAACAATTTTCCCAAAATACACAGGAAGATAGTCAAGAATCTTTAATGACTATTTTTGATATATTACTGCAGGAAACTTTTAGTATAGATAAATATGCAGGGATTAGTTATGAGGTGAACCATATGTGTCCACAATCTAAGAAAGATCACTACTGGGGATATTTCTGAAAGATTTGTATATGTTCCTGTCCCTAATCAGAAAAGTGTGAATCTTTCTGATCTTCTAACTAAAGCTTTCCGTGACATGCAATGCATGCAATGTAGTGACTGTGGTTGTAATTTACAGGTACCACTGCAAATTCCACATACTCACTTTGCTATTCAGTCCACACAAGTGCCTCCGATTGGTCCAGGGGGTGGCGCGATGTCCACGGACATTGGATGCATCATATTTTCTGAAACTCCCACCATGTTGTATCTGCGGACAGTTGAATGCAGATATCGCAGTGGGGAAAAAGTCTGGAAAACGAATTTGGGGTTATTTGGTGGTGGAAAGAGAGGCTGGGAAAGGTGCATTATATGGAGCTGTTTTATAGGTGGAAAAAAGGGTTTGAAGATGCCCCCGGGTCTGCGGTCAATTTCGCTGTCCACGGACATCATTTCGATAGCAGGGGGTTCAGGGTGAGTTTTATTTGTTGACGTGCATGGTACGTACTTTTGATATGGTTAATTGTATTGTGGTGGTTGTGGCCAGTGGCCAGATTCTGGGGGGCATGGCAGTAAGCCATGGCCCCAAGAATGTGTACTCTGGCCACAACCACCCGAGTAGTAATATGTGTATAGTAACTATACGTAATGTAGTAGGAGCATGGCCAAAATTACCACAGTAGTAAAATGTGTACAGTACTTATAGGTAAAGTAGAGGGAGTATAAAGTGTTTGTAATGTAGTTTAATTATATAATTGAACTGTATATGCTAATTATGATTGTAGTACTATTGAGGAAAGTGCTTATAGAATATGTATTTGATTATAATTGTTATGTTAACTTAGTTCTATATCGTTATGAAGCTGGAGTCTCTCGTTCATTTTCTGTGGAAATAAAACAGAATAATTTGTTAAGTAGGCTAGTTTAAAAGCTTTAATAATATACAATTTTAGATATACATTAACTTCTGTATACCCTCATAAACAGTACATTCTAAGTTGTATATTTGTTACAACATTAGTGTTTGACACACTGCTGTTGTATTGACATTAAATATTAATTGGGTCATTGGAACAAAAATCCATACTGGATTAAAAAAAAATATATCAATTATGTGAGTGTAAGTGTCATAGTATGTTTGTTTGAAGTATGTTGTGATTAAGGGAATGCTTAAAATAGTTAGATACCTGTTGGCGTATTCTAACTTCATTAGAGTTTAGAAGATGTTTTGTCGTATTAGAATGGTGATGGCGTATTTGAAGGGTTTTTGCAATGAAGGGTATTTTTACCTGTTGGCATATTCTAACTATATTGACTTTTAAAGGTACTATGAAGTATTATGGATGTAGTAAGATACCTCTTTGCATATTCTATTAATTGTGGTACAGTTTAGTGACTACTTTTGGGTTGAAGGAATATTAAGTAGGTGTTTGTTATATTTGCTGGTAACCTATGTTTTGGAGTAACAGAGGTATTGTTACATTGAAACTAACCATCATTTTTTTTTACATATGCAGTATAGTGTCCTGAAGTAGTTGTGGTACCAGTGTGGTATATCATACTGGCTGTTGTGAAGGTTTTCTTTACAAGAGATACTTGGCCGTGTGTAAAGGCTCTAACTTTACAGTTGGGACCATCTTCAATGTACCTTAGAAGCATTAGTATGACATATTGGCTATGCGGGTTGATTTGTATGGTGGAACAAATGTCTAAATTGCAAAAAGGACATACTGTGCCATGATTTGCATTCTGCAGAAGTTGGTGAAATGCAATAGATTCAGAATTTGGTATGGATACATATATGAATCATTCATTAAGGATGTGCTCTTGTAAAACATGGTTGCAGAGAGTGCATGTATGTTTTCACGTATATGAAATGTAGAAGGTTTCATATATAGAGATGTTTTTGGTTTAAAGTACTTGTTCTAACTACATTAGGAATTTGTGTGGTTCTTCCTGTGTGTTTATGGTAAATGTTACCATTGATGCACAGTAGTCCAATTTGTGCCTTATACCTGAGACACTGTAAGTGTTGCCAGTATTATTTGGGGCATTTCTATGAAGGACGAGCATTTGCAAATGCAACTGGTCTGAGCCTTTTAAGTAAATGTTGTGAACATTTGGTGGCAATTGAAAAGAAGAATGATTGTTACATTAGCATAACAATTTACTCCAGTTGTGTTGCTGAATTTAAAAGGGCCAGAGATTTCTGTTTGTGGATTGTTAGATGGGCCTGCAGATTTTTAAGTAGAAGAGATGTGTGTGTCTTTGTTTTCTGATGGATGTGCAGTTGACATTGTACTAGACAGTTTTATGGTTGTATTATTTGATGCGGAAGGAGTGGTTGTTGCTTCTTTAGTGGTATTGTTGGGTGATCTGTTATAGATTCTTCATGTATTAGTTCTCTTTTTAAAGGTTTCCTTTTTTGAGGTACAGTGCACATATCGGGATGGGGTGTATAGTGCATGCAGCCTGTTATGTTCCAGCATTGAGTTTGTTTTCATCAAAATTAACCAGGAATAAACCATTGAGTGTATCAATACCTAATCTATGATTAGACCTTGTGATTTGTGAATAGTGACAGTGTATGCAAGAGATAGACACAATTGTTCTCTGTGTACGTACATGTCTTTGAAAAGAAGGAAATGTGATATTGTGCAGGAAATTTCTTTAACTTTTGCAAGTTTATCAAAGTGTATGTTGACAAACTGAATGTTGTTTTCATGTGGATTTGTTTGGAAGCCAACAACTGCACCAATTGCTCCATTGACAAAACCTTGTTCTACGTCAAGGTTACATGTTTTGAATTACTCTGAAGTTTAGATGAAAAGTCAATATTTTCTCCAATACAGCTGTTTTGGAGATATATTTTTCTAAGCTATTTAGTTGTGCTGTTGCTTGTTGACACATAGGAAGTGTCATGCCGTTCACTTCTAGTTTGTCTCTGGAGCTGACATGCAGTATGGGTTGCATTTCATTCTTCAACATTGTTCTGTTGAATTGACTACAGCTTGCAAGGGTTGGCATTAAGGACATGCATTTTAGATTGTGTTGAGTTAATTGTTCCATGACATCAGGAGCAGATGTGTTTCGTCCATATAGCTCATGTATTAATCTAGCTATAGTAGCAGATGTGTTCTAATGCTTTTTAAAATGTTAGCATAGCTGAGGTCTGCAGACCGACACATGTTTTGAGTTAGTTCTCTTTAGTGAACATGTTGCCAGTGATTAATATTTCCAATGCTGCAGAGCAAATTTTTGCATTGTTTGTGCTCTAATGTTTTGAAAATAGGTTGACCTTTTACTGGTGTTAACTGTACGAGGTCTCTGAAAACAATAATAACATGTTTTCCTCCAAAGAGTTTTTCGTAGTTGTTTTTTAGAACTTCTTGCATTCTGAGATGAATAAAAGCCAACATGTGCTTGGAAATCATGCTTACTTCATCTGTCAGAAGCACTCTCATTTGTATCAGAATTCTGCATACTTCAGTGGCAGCTTCTGCTGATACTTTGTCGTATTCTAATTTGTATTGGTGTTATACAGAGATGAGCAGTAGTCTGTGTAATGATATACCTCCTATGTTGTATGCAGCTGAACCTGGGGTGGCTGTTACCACATCAAAAAGGTTGCTGTTTGTTAAGTTTTGCAGAAATGTGCTGATTATTTTAATTCTGAATGTTTTATCAGAACCAAATTCACCACTTACATACAGGAGAGGATGTTTATATTGTTTACAGCCACAGGTGTTGGTTACATGCTTTAAACCATGTTCAATTTCTTGAATGACTTATACATAAATGGTGAGCTGTTCATCATTTAGCTATGATTCGAGCAATGACAAGTCTTGCTCAGATTGTTGAGATTGATACATGGTATTTTCTACCTCATTCATGGCTAGTTCTGCTTTATTTTGAATGAGGGGTTCTCCAAGTGGTCCTTGGCATCCTGCAAGGTAAGGTTGACTACCCTCAGGCATGTCTTTATCTAGTTGAGCTTTAATGTCTTACTCTTCCTGTTGTTCATTGTCCAACATTTCTTTGAATTGTTTGAAATTGTCATTTGTTATACTGCTTTCATTTGCTTTGACTGCAGCTTCAAATGAGTCATAATTCTTTTTCTTTTCACCGAGGTTTAAAAAGTTGCAGTAGGGCAGTATACTACAGTTCTCTATGTTGTGGCGATTTAAATGATAACTTTTAAATGATTAATTAGACTGAGTTTGGTGAGTTTAACTAGGCTTCCTTCACAAGTTGAGAATGAACATTTGCAAGTTGTCTCATTTGGTGTGTTATTGGTTTTGCAGGTGTAGGTTTGGCCAATGTCATACAAACATATGTTTTCCAGAGCAGGACTTCTGTTGGTTATTATATGTCAATTACGTTGTTTTTTAAATGTCCTGGTTGTTGGGATCCTTTGTGGCTATGGTTTCTCTCTCTTGGTAGGATTTTAGTACTTTTTTTTCCGGATTAAGCTGGACCAAGGTCTAGCCAGACAATGCTTTCCGATGTTCCATATAAAACTGTACATGTTAAACGGTCTGCAGCTTCATTGCAAACGCATTCTCTATGGGAGAGCATTACTATACAGAAACTGTACAATTTCTGTGATAGTGTTTTATCAGATGATATGTCTTCCCAGAGGTCTTTCGCTCTGTTTTCACAGCTTTGGTGCAATAGGCTGTGACATATCTTGCAACTGCAGTGGAACTGTCTATGTTCACATGCAATAAGATGGCAAGGATTGGATGCTTCATCCCTTTTAATGTTGTATGTGTTTTTTGTGGATTTGCCTTTTACACTGTTTCTAACAGAAGATATCAGGCTATTACTTGTCCTATTGTGCAAACTGGTCTGGGTAAGCCAAAGTGACATTTGGTATAGTATTTGCCTTTGTTTTTATATCTACATGGGCATATTTGTCACACTTATGTTTTTGGAAGCATAAGATATGTGTATGCAGGACACTATCTGTTGTTTATGAAGGGATGTAGCAGTTAATATATTTTTCAATAAACTGTAAAACAGTGCTGTCACTATTATGGCCAAATCTAGGAGCATCTTTTATCCACAAAAGCATGTGGATGTGTGGTGCTTCTCTATATTGATAGTCTTTTCTCCAAAATAAGACTTCTTCTCCGAGCAAGGGGAAGTTTTATTACAGGAGAGTGCAGCATGGCAATGAAGCGATGTTGAAAGCACCTTGATACATTTACAGGGTCAAGAGAACAAAATGTACAGGTCTCTCATTGGAGCCCTCCCACATTATTTTAAAACCCACAAATGGCTCCTGGCAGATACTTAAGGGACTTTTAGATTATTAATTTTAAAAATGTCAATAATGTATAGTGTTTTACCATTTTTCTTCATAAATCAACTTTCTTTTCCTCTTGCACATAAGCTAAAGAACATCCCCTACACAAATCTTGAGTACTCCTTAGTATTCCAGATGGGGCCAATGTTCTTATTATTTAATATTTTATATGTGTTCAAAATTTGTGTCAGTACACCTTCCTAAGGCTGCCTTTCTTACATTTGGGTGTGGGTATGCCATATGAAAATGAGGGACACAGCATTATTATTATTATTATTATTATTATTATTATTATTATTATTATTATTATTATTATTATTAACACACCATGAGCTGTGTGTGTGTGTGGGGGGGGGGGTGTGTGCACCATCTGGGAATGTACAAAATACATGCTGATGTATTTAAATATGATGGTTGTCATGTTTTGTAATAATGCCCAAATTCTCTGTCATTGCTATATTGATTCAAAAAACATATTTCTATTTTGAAGTCAGTTTAATATGGTGCCCATCACATATTGGTCTGGAGGCAGCTGGTTGCATTTAAAATCTGAGAGGAGAAGTTCATTTGGATGTGGATGTGACAAATGCAAATGATAAACAACTACCTTCCTTTGCCATTAGTTATATGAATAAAGCATGAGGTTTGTTTTGTGTGTGTGTGTGTGTGTGTGTATGTCTATGTGTATGTGTGTATTTGTGTTATGTGATTGTGTATGTGTGCGGGTATTTCTGTGTGTGTGTTTATGCTACCTTGGATGGTAATACATATATGTTGTTTTATTTACCGTATGATCGTGGCGTTCTGTCATAGTGCACAAGAAGACATATTTACCTTATGTTCAGCACGGACTCCTCCAACGCTCTGTGGAAAGAAAACAGACCTTTGTATATTGAAGTCATGTTAACTTGTTTATATATTAAGAGGTATTGTATCCTCAGCTTCTAAATGCAAATGGCCAACTTTTGGTAGATATGTTATGGACATTCATTGTGTTTGCTTTAAATTCTGAAATTATTGTCATTTAGTGAAACATATAGGCTTGTTCATGACATGTGGTTATCGTTGGCACAATAGTATTGCAGATTGTGCTCCATTAAAAGTGGAATTTGTTCATATTTTCATTTCTTTGGTGCTATGGTATGATATAAATGGCCAATTGATCACTTTTCTATTGTGGTATTCATACAAACTGCATTTTCAGTCATACCTTCATGAGGGGTTGTTACATAAATTGGATCAGGTAATGTCATGTGAACACATGGGACACTGATTTTTGGTGATCTTGATTTCTGATACAAACATAATCACATACAATAATTCAATATGCATGTGCCTGTGTTTTTCGTGGGTCCATCCCTGGATATGGAGGACATAAAATGAACACCTAGAAACATCTTATTTAATGGACATGTGAGAATCTGAAGGGACTGAGCAACGCAAATGACGGAGTGAATTTACAATTGGTAACTTCCTCTGCGAGTGGCTCTCACAATGCCTGAGGGCAACTCCTTTTAACCAACGCAAAGCAGTTAGCACAGTATAGACTGCATGACAGTGTTGCTGTGGTTAAATCCTGTGTTTTGTACTAACACTGATCTATCCTCCTCTTTAATGCTATGTGATCACTTACTTGCAGAATTACTGAGTGATAATGGGTCACAATACTTTGGACCGTGCATGGCAATTCTATGTGTGAATCAATAGGCTGAACAAACGGTTTTATATGAATCTCATTAGAAGTGAAGAAATATTTCATGCTGCACCTAGCTCAAATTTTCACTGTTTTCAATTCAAGTGTGACTCAATCAAAGTTATCTAATTTCCATTATTATCACATAATCAAGCCATATTCAGTTAGTTAACAATAGTGTGCAGTGATGTTTGCAACATTTCTGTTTTTAAACATAGATATAGCATTACATGCCGTCCATTATCCTTGTAAGACAATCTATAACCTGACAATCTAGAGATAAGCATTGACCTTCATGTGCTGAGTGAAATGACTTATTGTGAAATTCCAATAAATACCTTCCAGGGCATACTCATTAAAGTGATTATATGTCAATACTATTCAACGTTAAAACAAATATTGAATAAGTGAGTTAACATATTGCTTCATTTACTATGTGTCCACCACAAGCTTTGCCACCAACACCATACAGAAGACAATATGCATGTATTTCAATTTCAGTGTTGATGAAGAGTAAATAAAAACATTGGTGTTTATATTTGTATATGTATATTACGTCTTTATTTTGGTTTGCAGTATGTAAGAAGTTGTGCAAGTCATCCCATGCATACTCTGCACAACTTAAAGTAACAAACCATGTGGGTGGGCCTAGTTCCTTAGCATAATACGTGCATCAGCGTGACGTCAGAACCAGAATTATTTTGTACCACACATGTTTTCCGAGAGATTTGGGATACTTGACTACAAAACCTCATTGTTGTCTTTTATCCATTGAAGCAGTTGGGTAGCGGACATGTTTAAAAAGTTAGAGTCTGTTTTTAATGTGTGTGCAACTCCATAACATAGATTTGCTAGTTCACATCCAAAGAGGAGGTGGAAAATGTATTCGACATTTTGTCCGAATCTGGGGTCTTCAGAATACATTCCTAAAGAGCGATATTCTGATGCACTAATTTGAGTGGACCGTTCATATCTTGCTCCTTTTCCTGTAGTAAAAGTAAAGGAAAGGAACGTGCATCTACACTTTTTTCCCATATGCTCATTGGGGATCCTTTGGCCTGATGCATTTGATATGTTTCAATGGTGTCTTTGGAGTGTAGTGGGTGAATTGTATTGTGGTCTAAAATGTTGGCTGCAGTAGGATTTACATGTTCCAATTGGCCAGTTGCTGGTGAGTCTTGAATTATTTGGGTGGTTTCTCTTATGTTTTCTTTTAGATATTGTAGGGCTTGTCTAACTTAGTTTAAATCCACTAGTTGTTGCCACATGTTTTTGTCTTTTGTTGGTACACCATTAACTAGTACAATATAAGACTGATCTATTGGTCGTCCTCCTAGAGTATCTACATTTTCTTTGAGATCTAATGGCAAATATACTACTCTGCCATGGATGACCTTTAGTAACTTGGATGGAGGTAATTTGGCTGATTTTGGTTGAAGGTGTATTATAGTGATATGATAGCATGTGGTGGCGTTTGGTTATTGCCAAGCTATGTGTTGCAGTACATGCACACTATTGAGAGGTTTGTTATTTTGTATTTAGTTTCTGCTGTTAGATATAACGTTGCATTTATAGATACAAGGGCAGCCTACATTGTACTGTTGATTTTTTTTCGATAAAAAAAAGGCGATGAAAAGTCCCGCGATGAAAAATCCTGCGGTAAAAGAACTGTATACCGGCCACGGTACATGTTGGACCATTAGGTTCTTTGGGGCCCACTAGACATGACCTTCAGCACACAGACTCATTACCCCCTGCCTAGAACATGTGATCACTGCAGGTGTAAAATCACTCTCTACCCATTCCCACAGGATATCACTCATATTCCCCTGATAATGGCAACAAACTATACATAGAGCGGCATTGATCTACCCATGCCCATTGGATTTCCCCTGTATTCTCATAATAACGCTTGAAAAACCCAAACTCTTCCCTGTCCTCGCAGGCACTCACCAAGTGCACACCCTCCTCTTTCCATGGTGCCCCCCAGTGCCCTCAATTGCTTTTTTCCTCCCAGGCCCCTTTCTGGCCATTACTCCCTATCACTGTTTGGTTTTTGTGGTGCATTTTCTTTTCTTGAATTGATTGAAATGTGGGTGCTGAATTTCAGAGGTTTTGATGTGGTACATTTGATCAGCTTAACTCTTTCTTAGCATATTATTTTTCACAGAATTTCAAGGGTATTGCTATACCTTAGTTTTCTCAGGGCCCGCTTACCATGAACTTCTGCTGTGGCCACTGTACATGTTGTGCCAATAGTGTCCTTTCGGTTTTACTAGCCATGGCTTTCAGTTGGATAGTTTCTTGAGGTCTCACTAGCTATGGCCTTTGGCTGTGGCCTTTGTTTGTTTTGCACCAATATCTTTCTTTTGGGCCCACTAGCCATGGCCACTGTCCATGTCACACCATTAATTTGTTACCAAACACCCATTGCCCCCTGCCCAGTAGATGTAGACACTGCAGGTGTTAAAACCTTTGTCCTTATTACCACAATAATTTCACATAATTCAGTTCCAATAACGGAAATTCCTGCGTTAGAGTGGTGGGTTTTCCAATTACTGTTATAACAAGATAAATTGCTTGAAAATTAAAAAGTCTTCCACATCCTCACCGGCATTCAACATATGTCACCTTTCTTTTTTTCCAGGTCCCCTAACTCCATTCAATTGCTTTTTCCCTCCCTAATCCTCCCCCCTTAGACCCTATCACTCATCGCTTTGTGTGAGGCACATTTATTCTGGGCATGTCTTGTAGCGTTTCCACTGTAATCTTGTGAGATTCACATGGTCTTCCCCTAATAAAATGAAAATCTTCTATGCATATCTGGCTCCCCAACCCGCCCCAAAATCCCCATATTCACAGTGTGTCTTCTTTCCCACTCGTGACCTTAGTCTGTTGTGATCGCTATTACTATTGGGATTGGTATTTATATAGCTCCTATGGCGAGGATATCTAAGCGCTGTCACTCAAAACAATCAGAGCTCTCCTAGGAGTGACTACAAAAAAAGAAGAATGTTGAGTCTCTTTCTGACATCAACAAAGTTATTAAACTCTATAAGGTTATGGGAGAGTACATGCCAAAGTTTGATGGCATCCTTTTTCCTCCATCAAATAGAATTTTGAGTTCTTTCATTTGTGGCTTCTCCCAGTCATATTGCGGGAATCACTTGCTTTGAGCATAAAACAAATGGTGGCTTTACATTTCTGAAAAGTCTCTCAGCCTCTCTACTGCAAATCACCAAGGCTGATGTAGTTATGGTTAAGTTGGTGCAAAAAAAAGTATATGGCCCACTCTGAATTTTTTGGCAAAGTTTGGAGAGGTTTGGTCCAGGGGGGGCAAAGTTATAGGGGGGTCCCAAAACGTTTGTTTTTTCCCATAGACATAATGGGAAAAAACTTTGTGCACGCCTACAGCCCAAACCGCTGGACGGATTTACACCAAATTTGCGGCAGGAGCGGGGGCTTGGTCCCGAAAGCGTGCTTTTGCAAATTTGGTGTAAATCCGTCCAGTATTTTTTTTTTTAAATGACCAAAATGCAAGGCAAAAAAATTAGTGATATCTCCGTTTGCTCTGCGGATGGACTTCCCAGTTTGCTCCGCGGACAGTGCCCTGATTGGCCGAGCGGCTTGTGTTATTTCTGCAGACATGCGACGTGTTCACTGATTGGACGGCATGGTGCGTGAAGCGTGTCAGATTTTCTGTGGCGCCCGCCATCTTACATTCGCGGATGACCACGGACAGCGCGGTGAAACTTGGATTAAAAATTGTATTTAGTGGAGTGTGTTGGTGTGTAAGAGTGTTTGGGGAGGGTGGGGGAGTCTATATGCTAGACACTTTTGTTGTGTTCGATTTGTCTGCGGATAACACGGCTGTTCTGAAATGTTCTATATAAACTAAATGGTGGGGTGTTCTGAGGACGGAGTATGTGTCCATTTTGTTTGCAAGCAAGCTAAAATTGAGCTAAGAACACTCGTGGTGTCCTTAAATGTTCGTACATAAACAAAATGGGGGTGTCCTGAGTACGCTGTCCGTATTATACTCTGGCAAGTTGAATGTGTTCTAAGAACACTCGCGGTGTCCTGAAATGCTCTGATTACTTGCCGGAAATCTTCATTACTCCTAGTCCTACTCTTCCTCGTCACAGTACTGAAGACCCTCCTCACCCTCACTGCGGGGAAGGTCCCATGCTCCGGCTTGGTAATATGAAACTGAGTGATGTGGATGTGGGGGAGGAGTTATAGGAATTTAAAAAAATAGAAGAAGGTCCTGTGTCGGAGGCAGGGGCCTCATGAAGTAAGTACTGGGACGAGGAAGAGTGGAGGTAATGTTTGCAATTAAACAAAATGGGGGTGTTCTGAGAACGCTGTTCGTATTGTTCGTTGTCAGGTTGAAAGCGTTCTAAGAGCCCTCCTAATGTCCGTTGACATTACAATTTCCTATGGGCCTTACCCGACTTTTTGTCCACTAAACAAACGATAAATCAGGCTGCTGTGTGCCGACATTATGTGATAATCCCCATCGACCTGGCTGACCTGCTTTTGAGACACTAAATCATATCTCCCGCCCCTAAGCCTGACATTATCAAAGCATTCATATTCCTCGTCTCTCTCCGTGACGGTACAGGGTGCATAGCCAAATGCGCCAAGTCGTCTCTAGTCCTACGTGACTTTACACAGAACCCGGAAAACAACACAGATCATCTCACAGCACAGCGCGCAACAATTCGGAATATGAAACTGTGATTTAAAAGCAAACAGCAAGATTGTACATTTCGTAAAGTACTTTTATTTGACATCAAATGTTTAGAGAATATTCAGCGATTTGCATTTGTCTTTGCTGTCGATCCGCAAATGTTCATCTTGAGTCACGCGCTGTTCCTTTGCGGTACACAGGGTGTTGGTTTATGATAAAAGAAGCACTATGGTCGCACTGATAATCGGAAGGCTGTTCCAACAACGGGGCATTAGACCACCATAATGGTTTATATGTTGCTTCTAGCTGCTAGTACCGCGTAAGGCCCAGTCGTCTCCAGTCCTACGCGACTTTACACAGAATCCAGAAAACAACACAGATCATCTCACAACACAGCGCGCCACAATTCTGAATATGAAACTGTGATTTAAAAGCAAACAGCAAGATTGTACATTTCGTAAAGTACTTTTATTTGACATCAAATGTTTAGAGAATATTCAGCGATTTGCATTTGCCTTTGCTGTCGATCCGCAAAAGTTCATCTTGAGTCACGCACTGTTCCTTTGCGGTGCACAGGGTGTTGGTTTATGATAAAAGAAGCACTATGGTCGCACTGATAATCAGAAGGCTGTTCCAACAACGGGGCATTAGACCACCATAAGGGTTGGTATGTTGCTTCTAGCCGCTAGTACTGCGTAAGGGCATATTGGTCCTTGGCGATTGTCCCACAAAATGGTGAGGGTCATGAAGTTGTTTAGAAGTAGCTGCACCTGGCAGTTAAAAAATCCATCGGCCGGGGTCTGAAAATCGTGGCATTGACAGTACGGAAGGACGTACCTGTTTTAAAAAACATAAATTAGTCTCACCAGCCGATCTTCATTAAAAATATTCATTTTATTTATTAGGGTGTGAAACTATTTGCTAGCGAGGATAGTGCAACGGAGTATGTTAACTTATTCCCATTAACCCACCCTCTGTCCTCTGCCTTTTTCAGAGCCATCTAAGCGACAGGGGACCAATTCGGTGCTGATAGTGCGCGGTAGAAAACACTATGCCACATTGAACGAACAAGTACAACTTAACCGGGCTTTAATGCCACGCTATTGTTATTATATTTCTAAAGGGTTACTTACATTATATTGGCATTTTACATTGTCTAAGCGTAGTGCAGTCCCAAAATACGAATTGTCTGTGCCAACGATCTTTCTCATAGTGACATAATATATAAAAGTGGTTTCATTTCAGAAATTTCATCCTTATCGTGTCTTACATTTTTGCAACACTCCTTCAAAAGAAGTCTTTTAGCACGATCCCTGTCTGTCAAGGTAAAAAAACAATAGAACCTTATAGTGCGAGTCGTGGGCCTCTCCGGCACGCGAGCAAAAAATGAAAGCAGCTGACCTTCACTGTAAACAATCATAAATTCTTAGTTTGCAACATTCTGTGTACAGCCATCTCTGAGAAATTGCTTTTTACACTCCATATTTGTATATTGTTTGCGTGCTAATAAAAAAACTTTGTTAAAGGGACGTTATGGTTCCAAGTAAAACCGAAAACCCCCTGAAATTCGCCAGTTATGGTAAGCTAAGCAACCATAACTCGCGCCACCACCGTGCACTGCTAAGACTAACACCCAGGACATTAAAGATGACATCACAAATGTCATTGATGACATCACTGATGACATCATATGTGTATGTACTTTTCATGAAATATGTGTACAAGGGATTCTTATTATAATGTTGCGAAAAAAGTGTCAAGGATCATTGCAATAAATATCATACCCTAATTAGTGCTTTGAACGATACATTGATATAAATAGCATTCTATTATGGGGTTTGATCTAGTATACTAAGCTACTAATGCAGAAACATAGCATTGTGTGCAGCTGCAAGATGAAGGTATAATATTCGTAATGTTAATATGTTGAATAATGAAATGATAATTGTTTTATGAATAGATTTTTGTGTCCTGTGAAATATGTAATAAGTAGCTAATGAAATCCATGTATTACATAATTGCATTACTATAGAGAAAACACAAAGAGACAAGAACACATACCAATATACATATACATAGGGTAAATAGCAGCTTTGAAACAGAGAAATCATCATTTATTTGCTTGAAAATAATGCTGTCTTTAAAGCTTGTGTCTTCCCCTATGTATATGTTTCATATGATGTGACTGGACTCTAAGGGAATTACTATAAGAACCTACTTGTAGGATATGTCTACAAATAAAATACAATTATTAGTTTCTGACTGTTACTGAGGAAAACCACGTGGCCTAGATATGTCAGCAAAAGAAAAAAGAGTGAGCCAGAAGAACACTCGCGGTGTCCTGAAATTTCGTATATAAAGAAAATGGGGATGTTCTGAGGACGTTGTCCGTATTGTTTGCTGGCAAGTTACATGTGTTATAAGAACACTCCCGGTGTCTTGAAATGTTCGAAAATAAACAAAATGGGGGTGTTCTGAGGACGTTCTCCGTATTGTGTGACTGCTTAGCTGTATGCAATGAGGGAATGGCACAGAGAGTGAAGTGGAAATGGTAGAAGGGCTATCCAAGAGTTACGTGGTCTGCAGACACTGTGGCTGTCTGTGGACAGGGCGTGCTACATCTGGGGTTTTCCAGCAAATCCAACATGGAAAGAAGACTGTAGGGATCAGCCAATCAGATGTTGAGGTTGTGGATTTGTGTTGAAAGAGACTGCGTGTAGTGAAGATGGCAGAAGTGGAGAAAGTCAGGGTGTTGGTGCTCGGAGATATGTTTGTGCATGGTTTACAACAGTATGCTCAATGCAGGCATGTTGCAAAGAATTTTGATGTTAAAGGAGTGGAGGTCCTGGGGAGCACTGTGCCTGATTGCAATGTACAGGGAATTGTACAAGTTTGTGAAGATATGTGCAGGATCAACAGTCCCCATGTGGTAGTTTTGCACTATGGTGCTTTCCGTTTGGGCTATGTCAGTGCCCCTACTTTGTTGGCAGATTTGGAAAACTTGGTTGAAGCAGTAATGAACATCCTTCCAAATGCCAAAGTAGTTTTTTTCTGGATTACTACATAGGGCAATATGGGACAATAATTCAGTTTTTTGTCCTCAGCAAAACAATGCTAGGTGTGTAATCAACCGAGACATGTTTGCTTTCATGCTTGCTTAGAGCTTGTATGTTCTTCTGTAATAATGAGAATATTGATTCCAGTAATGCTGTTTATTTTCAAGAAGATGGCATTTCCTTATCTTTTACGGGAAATGCCATGCTGTTTTGGAATGTAAGGGTTGCTTTGGAGAAGGTTATGTGAAGATTTTAGGAGTAAAGTAAGAAAAAAAAATACTAAATAACAGGTGTCTGTCAAGCATCTGCAAAAAAACAAAAAAAACGGCTCTTTTCAGAGCCAACCTCAAAGGGGAAATGGGGCACACTATTTAAATTTACATTCACCACGATCATATTTTCGATATGTCCGCGGACATGGCGGTAGTCCGCGGACATCGAAATCACTAGCTAGGGGTTCAGTATGTTCTATGTTACATGTATGTAAAGTCAGGGATATTATGGTTAAGTTGTGCTACTAAAAACATATGAAATTCAGTAAAAAAAACTTTGTTAAAGGGACGTTATGGTTAAGTTGCGCTACTAAAATCCTATGAAATTCAGTGAAAAAACGTTGTTAAAAGGGACGTTATGGTTAAGTTGCGCTACTAAAAACCTATGAAATTCAGTGAAAAAACGTTGTTAAAAGGAACGTTATGGTTAAGTTGCGCTACTAAAAACCTATCAAATTCTGTAAAAAATGTTGTTAAAGGGACGTTATGGTTCAAAGTAAAACCGAAAAACCCCTGAAATTCGACAGTTATGGTAAGATAAGCAACCATAACGCGCGCCACCGTGCACTGCTAGCACTAACACCCAGGACATCAGAGATGACATCACAAATGTCATTGATGACATCACTGATGACATCACATGGCTGGCTCTCCCTTTTTTTCCTTTACTGACATAGTTTTCTTCAGTAACAGTCAGGAAGTAAAAATTGAAAAGGTACTATATTTGTAGACTTAGGGTCAAGTCATATCATATGAAACATATATATAGCGGAAGAAACAGGCTTGAAAGAGAGCAATCCTTTCTGTGCATGAAGATAATCATTAGAGTTATCAGCACTTTCTCATTATTTTATTTTTATTACTATACCTTCTCTGTATATGCTCATATTTGTATACATTGTACTCACACTCCTTAGGGTTCACTGACATCATTTGATACACATACATACGGTAAGTAGCACCTTTGAAACAGAGCAATAATTTCTCTGCATAAAGATAATCAGTTAGGTTATGAACTCTTTCGGCTACTACTTCTTTTTTATGCTTACTTCTCTGTCCCTGTATATACTCATATTTGTATGTGTTGTTGTATCGTTGTGTTTTGTCTGTATTAAGTGTAATGATGTATTAAGTGGGCTTTATTAGCTACTTATTACATGTTCGATTATGAATATTGCACCTTCATCATGTATACTGCACACACTGCCTAAGTTTCTGCATGAGTTGCTTAGTATACTGGATAGAACTTCATAATAGAATGCTATTTATATCAATGCATTGCTTAATGTACTAATTAGCTCATGATATTTATCCAAAAGATCCTTCACACTTTTTGTTCAACATTATAAGAATCCCTCCTACAGAGTTTTCATGAAAAATATATGCACATGTGATGTCATCAGTGATGTCATCAATGACATTTGTGATGTCATCTTTGATGTCCTGGGTGTTAGTGTTAGCAGTGCACGGTGGAGCGAGTTATGGTTGCTTATCTTACCATAACTGCCGAATTTCAGGGGTTTTTCAGTTTTACTTTGAACCATAACGTCCCTTTAACAACATTTTTTTCACTGAATTTCATAGGTTTTTAGTAGCGCAACTTAATCATAACGTCCCTTTAACAACGTTTTTTCACTGAATTTCATAGGTTTTTAGTAGCGCAACTTAACCATAACGTCCCTTTAACAAAGTTAAATGTAGGTGTCCGCGGACAGCGCGGGTGTTCTGAAATGTTCATAAATAAACGAAAATGGAGCTGTCCTGAAGAACACTATACCTGTCCGTACTGTTCGCTAGCAAATTGAAACTGTTCTAAGAACACACGCGGTGTCCGGAAATGTTCATAAATAAACAAAAATTGAGATGTCCTGAAGAACACTATACCTGTCCGTACTGTTCGTTAGCAAGTTGAAACTGTTCTAAGAACACAATTGGTGTTCTGAAATGTTCATAAATAAACGAAAATGGAGGTGTCCTAAAGAACACCATACATGTCCGTACTGTTCGTTAGCAAGTTGAAACTGTTCTAAGAACACAATTGGTGTTCTGAAATGTTTGTAAATAAAAGAAAATGGAGGTGTCCTGAAGAACACTATACCTGTCCGTACTGTTCGTTAGCAAGTTGAAACTGTTCTAAGAACACACACGGTGTCCTGAAATGTTCGTAAAGAAACAAATGGAGGTGTTCTGAGGACGCTATTTCTGTCCGTATTTTTCGCAAGCAAGTTGACACTGTTCTAAGAACAAACGCCTGTCTGTAACTGTTCGTTTGACGTCTGACACACTTTTAATTACTTCAGGACCCGAACAGTGTCCGTAGAACATCAAAGCGCATGCGCAAACCAATGCCTGTGCATTTGGTGTCCTGCGGACAGCCGCTTCCTTCGCGAACATGTTCGCGAAGTGACCATGTGACCGCGCCCACGCTGATCGCATGTTCTGAATGCGGACACTGTTCGTGTCCCCGAACAATTTAAAAGTACATTTTCAAATAATCCACAATATTTTCCAATAAAAACTCACCATAGCACAAGTCCCACATACTAATTATGAGTTTATACATTCTTTTTGAAACCTTTTGAACCTTTTTTTGTTTTCGATCTGTCCGCGAACAGCACGCATGTCTGTGGACCGCACACAAGCACCCCTATAAAAGAGCACACCCTAGAGCTTATTTTCATTGTGTTTCTGGCTATTTTATAGAGCACAGATTTTTCTTTTCGGCAACCTGCAGATTTCCATCTTCAACCTGATGGCTTCCGTGGCTCCACTGGTGCCACCTGGTGCTGTGTCTGCCTCAGCACCACCCCCACCCCCTCCACCACCACCACCTCCCCAAGGGCCTGAAGAGGGGAACAGGAGTGAGGATGCAGAGGAGGAAGAAGAGGATGAGGAGAATGAGGTAGAGGAAATCCCTACTATTGTTTACCATTCATGGGAATGGTCCTAAGGCTCGTGGGAACCGTGTAATCTGCAATGAGTGCAAAATGATACTCAGTCGCGGGAGGCACGGTTCGTACAGCTTTGGGACCACTACCATGAAGCGACACCTGAGGTCATTTCACTCTAGGGCTATTCGCAAGGTTTTACCTTGCGAAGAACGTAGTAGGTTGATTTCCTCTACTTCATCCTCTGTTTCTGATCCTGTCACCACAAAGACCACCTCTGTGGGACAGCATCTTCCTCAAGCTGGCTCACAAGCCATACAGAATTCTGATGACCCTTACCTTTTGAGGGTCACAGTTGTATGTATGTACTGTGACACAGTACTCTTCAGAGGGGAGCGACTTCGCAGTGCTTTTGAGACTATCGTCTCAGAGCATGAGAAGACCTTCTCACTACCCAAATAAAACCCACTCTACATCTTCCTCTCTCAGCTCGCCCTTTCTTATCCCTGTGGTTGGTGTCCCCCCGTTTACCCTCCTTTCCCCTCCTCTCCTAGTGTGTCGTGTATAAAAAACCAGAAAAAATACTAAATTACAAAAATAAAAAAAAATAAGGCTCTTTTCAGAGCCGCCTTTCACAGTTAAAAAATAGAAGTGAAAATAAATGACATCTAAAAAATTGGGTTGCTACCCTATCATAACCATTGCAATTTTCTCTGGTAGGAAGTGGTGGCTCTGAAAAGAGCCTTTGGGAGGTGTTTGTATGTCAAAAATTA